>NC_090267.1:473695557-474329057 GCF_040414725.1 Anabrus simplex
CAGAACCTAATAGGTTGAAAGTCCATTTCGATTACAATGAGGTCGTGAAAATTCAATATTCATTGACCATTAAGTGAACTTGCTCTTGCTTACCTTAGCGTATCTGCTATATCTGGGCCCGCATAGGAGGTGTTTTCATGTGCTGGACAAATTCCTTAAGACCGAAGGTCGTCGCTTTCTGCAAAATGAGCTGAAACTCTGATATTTCTGAACAGAAATTCCTCCTATATAACACCTGTTCCATGCAATACAGAACACTAACGGTCTTCACACACTGTCTGTGTACAATGTGTTGTGTATGATTTTAATGCTTGTCACAAGATGAAGAATTCAGTTAATTTGTATACTTTACTTACTTCCATTACTGATGTTATCTTAACAGATTTATCATTTAACTCCTCACCACATAGTTATCAATGAAATCTTCGTAATTATATGAGTTTAGGCACATTTCAAAGAACTAGATTTCGTTTCGTCAATTATCACATTATATAATACGGTACGTTCGTCCACATGCGTTAATATTCATTTTATTTTATTTGTTCATTTGTATGTTTATTTCTTTATTTATGTCTAGTTGATTGGTATGCCTCATATTAAGCACAGATTTATAATTAAAATGTTTGTTATGTTACGTGTTAAATTTATATTATTTTATAAAAACCGTGCAAATAACCAATAAGAGAAAGAACCACTGATAATAATTGATAATCTTCTTTATAAATGTAAACTGTAGCTTAGAAGGTCAATATAAAGTTTAAATGTACCGTTTTACCGGGCGAGTTGGCCGTGCGTGTAGAGGCGCGCGGCTGTGAGCTTGCATCCGGGAGATAGTAGGTTCGAATCCCACTATCGGCAGCCCTGAAAATGGTTTTCCGTGGTTTCCCATTTTCACACCAGGCAAATGCTGGGGCTGTACCTTAATTAAGGCCACGGCCGCTTCCTTCCAACTCCTAGGCCTTTCCTATCCCATCGTCGCCATAAGACCTATCTGTGTCGGTGCGACGTAAAGCCCATAGCAAAAAAAAAACAAAAAACAAAAAATGTACCGTTATAAATTTGTACTCGGTTTAACAGAGTAATGACATCATAGTACTTGCTCCGAACCGAACCGCTCCGTCCCCTGAGGCGAGAGACGTGCTTCGCGCTGTATCTCTCAAGGTCAGACCTTTCCAGGACTGCAACCTGCGAGCTCCAACGCGGGATTATTGAAACACAAGAAAATCATTCCGGTTATTTTCTGACACCTGTTCGTACAAATAATCTCCGATGTGATCATAAGAAAATACGTTTTTATACTATCTTATATGACAGGATTTGAGTCTCACATCTATTGCTTGCCCTTCAAAACTTTATAAACACAATGATTAATGTATTCGAATGCCGAAACGAAGCACGGAGCAGTTAGATTGAACGTTTTTTGTCTTTTTATCGGTGCTTGTTTCATGTCTCATCGATTCAAACATGTCTTATGGTGACAATGGGAAGGAAGCTGCAGGACTTCTGATAGTGGGGTTCGAATGCAGTATCTGCCGAATGCAAGGTGATAGCTACGTGAATCACACCACGTAGCCAACTCTCTCGGTAAGATAAAATGTAATAATGTTCAATATTCTTAAGTAAGCTAATTCAGAACCTATTTTGTTATTAAACCAGGAATTTTTTTAAAGCGATTACTGATATCATGAACATCGTAAAATCAACAGGGGCACTACTTTTCCTTTCATTTCCCATTCTCATACCAGGCAAATTCTGGGGCTGTACACCTTAATTAAAGCCATGGCCGATTCCATCACACTCCTAGGCCTTTCCCATCCTATCGTCACCATTAGTCCTATCTGTGTCGGGTGACATATCACAAATCGTAATAAAGAAGTTTTCCTTTCAAAATTTTCATATGGATTTTCCTCGGTTCAATAAATTTAATATTAGTACCTCGGTATTATTACCAACGGCCTCGCAACCAGAGTCGCAGGCCTGAATCGTTCGATGGAGAATGGACATTTTATGTAATATTTGCTTTATCACTTCGTTATATTAAACTGCCCAATGCGTACATTGCAGTGGTGAATGTCTGCCTCTTTATTATTTGGGAAACGTGAGGAAGCTTCAGTCCATATCGAGAACAAAGGAAGTAAGTTGAGTTAACATAGAACTCTCATAGTTGAAGAGGTATCGATTACTACTAAAATGAACTTTGTACTACTGGTTGATTAATGCGGAGTAATTTAAGCTCTAAGACATAATGTTCATTGGCTTGTCAGCTTTACTCAGACCAGATTTTATGTTTACTGATATTGACGTGTACTATTTTATTAAGTTATTGATTACTAATTACACTCTTAAAGTCTAATAACTAGCTTAATGGGAGAATATCAGACAAGTAGCTGCGCCAATTACAGAACCAAACTGATTGTCCTCCTTGTCAGTTCTTTCTTTCTTAATCCGTTTACCGTGCAGGGTTGTTTTTTCCCTCGGGCTCAGCGAGGGATCCCACTTCTACTGCCTCAAAGGCAGTGTCCTGGGGCGCGAGACCTTGGGTTGGAAGGATACAATTGGGAAGGAAGGTCGTTGCAGGCGGATGGAAATGTCGGAAGAAATAAACAGGGAAGAACAAGGAAGCGGTCTTAGTCTTAAGTTAGGTACCATCCCAGCATTTGCCTGGAGGAGAAGTCGGAACTTATGGAAAACCCATTCGAGGATGGCTGAGGAGGGAATTGAAACACTCTCTACTTAGTTGACCTCCCGAGGCTGAGTGGACTCCGTTCCAGCACTCTACCACTTTTCAAATTTTGTGGTAGAGCCGGGAATGCAACCCGGGCCTCCAGGAGTGGCAGATAATCACACTAACCACCACTCCATGGAGGCGGACACTTATGAGTCCACACAGAAAATGCTTATGGCAAAGATTCGTACCACCCCTGCAATATGGTCATGCTATTTCAAACAAGAGGTTTTTCAAAGAACGTCACCTTCTTCAACGGCCAAATTTTCTGCCGTTGAGCGTACTCCAGTTTTTTCCTCCCCCTCCCCCCAGATAACAAGTGAGATCAAGTGACTTAGTTCATTTCCACATTGACTGATTCAGTTATATGTTTGTAAATGTAGGGTAAAATTATGTATTATCGTGATATGTGGTATTATCGTGATACTTTATTTGAACTTCTATCACGGTAATACTGAGCGGAGCAGAGGGTTGTTTTTAAGGAGAATAGTTTCCTTGTTCTGTGACCCTGCAGTGAGCGTAATGGCGCCGACCAAGAAGCCACAGACACAACGACAGAGGAAGTCAAACTGTGAATTGGTGAAAGAAACTAGGTAAGTAATATGCTAAATGTGTTGAAGTTACTGTAAATTGTGTTGTATATTCTGTGTACATGGTAGGCAGACGATAATCGCATTATATATACTAGAAAGAAGGCTCGATTTACCTGTGTGCTTTGATGTTAGTTACGAGCAATGGAGGGAGCTTGGGAAGCTTACGAATTCGGCCTTCTTTCTTACAGATCTCGAGTTTTGGGCCTGGGAGAGTGGGAGTTCAAAAATTGCGGCGTGGCAGCTGTACTTGTAATCAGCTTTTAAGTGCTGTTAGAAAGGTTGTTAGTGAGAAATTGACAATATATAAGGCTTCTAAAGAGTTTGGCGTACCACGGAGCACCCTAAAACACCACCTGAGTCGTCATAATGACGAAGAACCTTATGAAGTACCAAAACTCGGAAGGGCTTTTGTTCCATCGAAAGACGTTGAAATAAAGCTGATGAAACATGTCATAGAAATGCAGGAGTTGGGTTTCGAATTGAATGTCACCACCATAAAGCGACTAGCATTTCAGTTGACAGAAATATCTACGAAAGTGTCCCCCTTTAATGAGGAAAAAGGAAAGGCAGAATGGATTCGGTGTGGGTTTTGTTCAGACTGGTTTCACGAAAATTGTGTTGAAGTGGGTGAATCTCCGCAATTCATGTGCAGAAAATGTGACAGTGTTGTGACGTCCGATGATGATAATTAAACATCTATAAATAGGTCCTGCATGTTATTAAACTATTTTCGTACTGTCTATTTTCCATATATTACTGTTACAAAATAGGTTCCTTTGCTTATTGAGTTGTATGTACGTATATATGAAGTTTAAATCTATCACGGTATTACCAACACCATATCACGGTATCACCGACACCATATCATGGTATTACCGACACCATATCACGGTATTACCACACATATCACGGTATTGGTCTACAGGTGTAAGTGATTGTATTTTTTTCTTTTTTGCCATTGATGTTATTCTTGTTCTGTTTTCATTATGGTTATATACGTGTACATATTCACGGAATCTTTTTTGTTAATATCGCATTATTGTTGACTTTCTTTCCAGAATAAATGATGATTTATTAAAATTTATTACGGTATTGCCTACCTTTACTCTATGCCATTTTCTACATCAAACCTTCCCAAATTTGTTTACTCATTTTCCACAATATTCAAACAAGAGGTTTAACTGTAATTTAGGAACGGTGACATCAGGCTGAAGAAAGCATACTGAGACCATTTCTTCCGAAATCCAGAATCTGTACTGAAGCAGTCAATTCGTGCTGAGAATGTTATGTTCTTTCCTGTGAGATTTCTTCAGTTTATGACTTGGGGGTGGGGGAGTTTATCAAATGCTATTCTACCGAGCGAGTTGGCCCTGCGGTTAGGGTCAAGTAGCTGTGTGCTTGCATTCTAGGTACGGTATGTTCGAATCCCACGGTCGGCAGCCCTGAAAATGCTTTTCCGTGGTTTCCCATTTTCACATTAAGCAAACAATGAAAATCATCATTGGCTGTTCTGCCTTCGGCAGGTTGAGTAATGTCTATGACCTCCATACCTATCTGTCTTATGCCCTTTTCTTTACCTCTGCATATCCTTCTTGCCTTTTCAATTGTCTAATAGCTACTATCTCCTCCTTCCCTTTCCTCGTTTCCCTATTACCATCTTTTCCATCGCCACCCTTAATAAGGAATCATGTCACGGCCGATCCTTTCCATTCCTAGGCCTTTGCTCTCCCATCGTCTCCATAAGACCTATCTATGTCGGTGCGACGTAAAGCAACTAACAAATAAAAGTAGTAGTACCTGTATGCAGCGGAAACATTGGACGTAATTGGGAAATGTAGACTTGAAGATTTCCGGAAGAGAGAAAGAAAAATTCTGGGCCCAAATGTATAAACCGTGGGGAGGAGACTAAAATCAAGCGAAGATTTGTATTAAAGAACTGAAGGAGTGATTGAACTGATGAGAAAGAGAAGGTTACAGTTCTATGGACACTTGTTGAGGATGGACAGTAACAGACTGGCAAAGAAACTCTTTGAATTCTTCAGGAAGAGGAGGAGAGAGCTGAAATGATTTCGAGAAGTGACGTTGGACTTGACGGGGATGGGGGTTCCGGAAGATAATATAATGAGCAGAAATCAATTTAGATAACTCGTCGAAACGTTACGTGGTTTCCAGGAGACTGGGGATACGCTGGTGGGGAAGGGAAGGTCCCATACGGAAGAGTAGAAGAAGGAAATTGGAGAAAGTATGAAAAGATAATGAGGGTGAAAGTAGAGAAGGCTAAAAATAGTGCAAAAACTGTCCAACGTGGTCCATATACAGCCGAAACGAACATTTTAAATAAGTAGTACAGAAATGTTACAAAAACTGACAACAAGAAACAGGAATGTTTCGTACATCATAGATGAGGGCACTTTCGAAGTAATTTTCAGGAAAAAGCCCACGATTTGTTGGAATGTTTTATAATGATATTTAGCTTTGTGCAGTGAATTACTGACTGGCGACTCTCACCCTCTGACCTGCTATGCATGTAGAGGATTTAATATTTCATATCATCATCCGCAGTGAGATGAACTACTCGACACTCCTAATCCAGTTTGGTCGCCTTTCATCATGAATAGCGGATTACATAGGTTTATGTTTCTCCTGTCCGCGGTATGATACACACACTTTCAACCTCTATTCAATATTAATGCGTTTCCTTGCTATTTTATCTCCATGTTACTGAAGCGCACGTAGCTAAAATATATGTTGTAGTTACAGTATATTGTTAAAGTCCTGTATAGAGTTAATCATCAGATTCTCAAACATCGAACCCAATCTTCAGTTTTAAATTCTTTCTGTGTCTTCTCCAAATTCACTGGGTCATCTGGCTAAATCGTTGCCTGCAAAGTTGTGAATGCCAAACATCGAGAATCCTCGAAAATTAGACTTGAGTGGTGACAATACAACTTCCCCATCATCATCATCATCATCATCATCATCATCATCATCATCATCATCATCATACTGGAAAGGTTAGCTTAGTGTATTGTGGTACGGTCAATTACATCAGCTAGTTGTATTCTCGGGACTCACGTGGGTTCGAATCCCAAATCGCCCATCCTCAAAAGATTTTCCGTGGCTTCCGATTTCAACTCCACGCAAATTACATCTCTTCATACCATCACAGAAATACCCGAGCACATAACACACGTAACACCACCTCCTTGCACTGCCGGCTCACAGACTTTTCACACCCACAAAATCCTTCTCAATTTTCGTATCTCGTGAATGGAACAACATTCCTGAGAATATCAGGGCTATAAAAAGTGTAAATACTTTCAAATCTGCTGTTAGGGAATTCTTGTGGAAATGAATAACAGATTACTAACGTTACTAATTAAGGTATCTTGGTTTAGTATCCTCCTAACGTAATTCACTGATTCGTGTTAAATTCATGCATAATGGTGATTCAAATAGGTTTGTTTCCTTTTGTTATACTTTAATTTTAGTTATTATTAATAAAAATGTATATTGTAAATATTAATTGAGGATCAAAGATGGAAAATGGGGAAAGTGCCGAAATATGAAAAATGTGTTTCCGTAATAAGAGGAAGTAATAGTCATGCCGCATATGGTGTTCAATTTTTCAAATGCCTGAGGTCATTAGTTTAGTTTGTAGTAAGTGCAACAGGTAGAGCCACAGTTCAATGTGCCCAGCTGAGTTTGGTGGGGAAGGGTGAATGTGCCAGCGTCTCGCGCTGCAAGTCTTCCGTGCTGTCCATTGTGTTGGTGAACTATCACTCATGTATTTTCTAATTTCTGAGCCACTTAATTAAATAAATGAAATGTTTAGAAGCGAGATATTGTTATGCAATTATATAAAATGCATTGGATGTAGTATACTTGCACTTGAAAGGCCGTAGGTAATCATTAATTCCTGGTTTCCATTGCTAGAGAAGGATGAAAGTGCCATTGTGCTCGCGAACTCTATTATTGGCGTTTGCTCGAAAATATGTTTCTTGCACTTTCACTCTTTACGTCTTCGGTTCTCAATTATTTAATTGCTATGCTCCCTCTGTGGATCAGTGATAGAATGTCGGCCTGCGAATCCCAAGATAGCTGGTTCAAACTCGGCAGAGGTAATCGAATTTTTGGAATGCGGGAGAAAGTCTATTCGACACTTCACCTTGTACGATATCGGCATGTAAACTATCTGATGTTCAGCCGGAAAAAAAATACTTAAACGCCAGAGAAAGATTTGGTTTACTCTGCCATGTAGTAGGCCTAGACTAACACGGAACGTCGAAATTGAAGAGCAAGCAGCCACATGACGTCAAATTAAAATGACTGCACGCGGTAGCTGAGACCAAAGGATTATTATTATTATTACTAACGAATTCTCCCAATATTGAAAGAAGTTAAGCAAATAACTCGATCAGTTCTTCTGTGAGTTCTTATTCCAATAGGCTTTCAATCTTTCCGAGAAGGCTTGTTTACGTTCTTCGACCACTTTGATGTGTACTGTTTTTGTTGAGGTTGCTTTGATGTAGCTTCACAATTGCTGACTTTGTGTCTAAACATTTCTCTTTCGAGGATGTCTGTTGAAATTTTGTTTGCATTTTTGAGGTCCTTTCGAAGTTTGATGTGCCACGGTGTTGAGTTTTTAAGTGAGGTTACGTAATCTATTATCCTTCTCGTCAATCCATTTTCTGTTACTTTTCCGAGATGACCAAAGAATTTCATTTCTCTTGTCCTAATGTCAATTTCTATGTTTGAGAACTTTTCTGCTGTTTTAATTGATTGTAACCTGTAACCGTCTTGGGTGTATCTTGCTCCTAAGATGTTCCTAACGATCTTCCTCTCTTCTTTCTTGATTTCTTCAAGTTCTTGTTTTCTGTTGAGTGTCAGTGTTTCACTTGTAAAAAGGACTGTTGGTTTCATGACAGTGATGTAATGCCGAATTTTCGTATGATTTCGTATGATTTTTTGTTGAAAATGTTTCGGATTAACTCTAATGCGTCTTCAATTCTTTGGAGGTTAGTTTGTAGTGAGATATTCTCAAGTCATGTCGTTTTCATAAATTCTCCGAGGTATTTAAATTAAGGGACCCTGTTAATTGTACCATTCTTTCTTCTCAGGCTCTTGATATCTGTCTTTGAACATAAGAATTTAGTTTTATAGAACGATATCCGTAGACCCACCTTTTCTGCACTTTCTTTAATTATCTCGACGTGTTTAACAGCAGTCTCCTCATCCACTGTTAGTATCGCCAGGTCATCTGCAAAAGAGAGGTGTGGTATGTGGAGGTTATCATTGGTAAAGCCCAGTCGGCTTGATTTCCAAAACTCACATTTCTGAATTTATTTCTCCCATTCTTCCATAACGACGTTAAAGAAAATAGGAGAGAGTCCATAACTTTGTCTAACGCCTGTTTGAACGTTGAAGGGTTCTGAGATTTCCCCCATATATTTCGATTAGATTTCTTGCCAGTCAGCGTTTGATTTATGGGTTCTCGAGTTGTGGGATCTAATCCCCGCTCTTGTAGAATTTGGAATCGTAAGCCTTCTTGAAATCTAAAAATCTGCATACGAGCGGTTTTTTGTCTAAGAGCTCGCATTGTGAGTATGGTTTTGAGGTTAAAATTTTGTTCGGGGCATGGCCTATTTGGTCTGACTCCTGCTTGATATTCAGTTAATTTGTGTTCTAATTACTTTTTTGTTCTATGCAAGAGACATGCTGATAAAATTTTGTAGGGGGCAGATACAAGAGAGATCCCTCTATAATTATTTACATCTGAATTCTCAATCTGTTTTATGTAGGGGATGGATTAGAGTCATCTTCCTATCATTCGGGAGCTTTTAAGTTTGCCAAATGGTTTGAATTCATTGTGTAATTTATTTGAGTGAATTGGGGTGTAATCTTTAACAATTACTACAATTCCGTCCTCCCATGATGCTTTGTTGTTTCTTAGTTTCTTTATGTGTGAATAAATTTCATCTTGTGTTGTTGGTGACAAATTTTTTAGTGTTATTTCTGGCTGTATTTTCTGGAATCTATCTGAAGGTTCTGGAAAATTTAAAAGCTGAGAAAAATACGCGGCGAGTTCCTGGCAATTTTCTTTATTTGTTAAGGCCAGTTTATCATCTTGTTTCCGAAAGCACAGGTTTAGTGGAGAAAACCCTTTGATTTGGTTCGCGAAGGTCTTCTAAAAATCGTGTGTGTTGTAATTTTTGAAATCGTCTTCACTTGACTTCAGTTGATCGTTGACTTGTTTCCGTTTATTTTGTCTTAGAATCTGAGATGCTTTTTGAGAACATCAGAAATACAAATATTCTTCTGTGTTTCTTCTAATTTGTTGCAATAATTGTAGTTTTGAAATGCCTTTGTCCTTTCTTCTACTACGCTCTGACATTCTTGACTCCACCAAGCGTGTTTTGGTTTCTTGTGAAGAGGGATGAGATCTTTCGTCATTTTGATGAACTTAGCTGAAAATTTCTCCCAATTCTCTTCAGGTTTTTCTTCCCATTCTTCTTTTATTTTGGAGTCTTTGACTTTATGTAGATCACATTTTGGGATCACCGGCATTTTCCTCTTGAATTATATTTTGGGTATGAATTTAATTTTGATTCTGGTTAAATAATGATCCTAATCCATGTTAGTACCTCTGCGCACTTTCACATCGTTGATTTCCTTTTGGTAATGGAACGATATTGCCACATGACCAATCTGAAATTCTCCTAAATTGTGGATGTGTAATCGCTAATGTTTTTTGGTGTGTTTTAGGAATTTTCGGGAGTGAAGTTGACATAATTTTCAAGTTGTTTTATTGGCTTAATTCAATGAAACGTGTGTCATTCTTATTGGAGAAGCTGCGAGCTAGATTATTATTATTATTATTATTATTATTATTATTATTATTATTATTATTACTTAGCTGCATTTTTATATTGCGTATTGATTATTTCATTTTTATTTTACACTACAAAAACGTTTAAATACGTTTAGTTGCTAATGCAGCTTACCTTAATAAGCTACATTATAAGAAATTCATATTTAGGTCGGCGGAAACAGAGTGGGTCTCGGGCCACAAGTGGACACGGCTGGGCCGTGCTCCGACAGCTCTGCACTCCGACCGACCAACCGAGCAGAGGAGGGTGGCCATATCTCTACCGTGGCTCTACGCCTCTGTACTCGGGAGACTGAGAGGGGATGGCCCTCGTCGTCGGCTGTCTTGAGAATGGTTTTCCGCGGGTTGCCATTCTAAATTCCGGAGCAGTTCCTGGTATAGGCCACGGTCGCCATCTCTCTCATCTTCTGCGCACATCTTCACTCTCCTGGCCAGAGAGACGGCGTCACCACCTAGGAGGCCCGCTTCCGCCTTCAGGGGAGGAATGAAAACAATTAGTCGCAGTAACAAATTCATACCGGGCGAGTTGGTCGTGCGGTTAAGGGAGCGCAGCTGTGGGAGATAGTGGGTTCAAACCCCACTGTCGGCAGCCCTAAATATGGTTTTCCGTAGTTTCTCATTTTCACACCAGGCAAATGCTGGAGCTGTTCCTTAATTAATGCTACGGCCTCCTCCTTCCCACTTCTAGGCCTTTCTTATCCCATCATCGCCATAAGACCTTGTGTCGGTGCGACGTAAAGCTATTTGTAAGGAAACAAAGAAACTGATTGCCTATACATGTAGAACTCAAACGACACATCACATGACATACAGTGTATTCGCGCAGCATGGCGATTTTTGCAACACAAGTTGGCAGAGCTACATAATCACCCACTGACTCTAGTTATATTTCGAATATTTTCTGACTTATACTTGTTTTCCCTCGAAGTCTAGGAGTATTATCTGCTTAAAACATAATATCATGCTATTCCTTCAACAAGAAAATATCACAGAACAATTACATCTGTCGCGGAATAATAATATTGGAAAATTCTTATTTAACTTTAAAGCGAGTTCCTCCAAGCCAGGTAACTTGCCTATAACATTCCGAGCACGAATTGCACAAGGAAGGTAGAACTCTGTGAGTTGCTGTCGTGAAGTCGAAGCGATCTTGTTTCAATTTTTTTTTTTACCTTCCACTGATAAAAAAGCGCTCCCTGCATTAAATTGCACCAAAGTTCGTTGGCTTGGGCATAAAATAACCTCAAAAGTAACCCGACGATCTGTATTGCAAAGATGTAGTGAATACACGCACACACACAGTCGACTTGTGACTTGTATTGTCGAAGATGAGTTACGAAAATCAAAGAACTCTACAGCAAGAGAGTAACTTGATGAAAGAAAAGGGAAAAGAAAAAGGACAAGTGCACTCCTTTTGCTAGAACGGAGGAATTCTGTCACCTTTCCAGAAATTAGACCACAGGCTGTACAGAAAAGTGTTAGAAGAGATGTGCTCCTTTTAATTGCGTGGAGGGCGAGAATGGAGGGCGGGTGCTCGTTTTTTATTACAAAAATATAGCAGAGAAAGAAAAAATATCTATTTGTCTGTGTCATTCAAATTTTCCTTTTATGATTCTTCCTATCTTTCTTTCTTACATATTTATTCCATTTACGTCGCACGGACAGAGACACGTCCTATGGCGACGATGGGATGAGGCAGAGAAATTGGCCGTGGCTTAATTGCTGTACCGATCAGCATTTTCCTGGTGTGAAAATGGGAAACCATGGAAAATATTTTCAATACTGTTCACAGCAAGTTTCTAAACCACTATCATCGAATGTAATTTTACAGTTGTGTGATGAAAAATTCGTAGCCAACTCTCTTGGTTTATAAATTTTTACCTTCATTGCACAGATATCGTTAGCCTAATTAGAAAACCCCGTATCTCCCAATGCTCTTACTATCCATTATTTCCCTTAAGACTGGTCACCCCTACTAGCTTTTTTTTTTGTTATTTTGCTTTACGTCGCACCGACACAGATAGGTCTTATGGCGACGAAGGGATAGGGAAGGCCTAGGAGTTGGATGGAAGCGGCCGTGGCCACAATTAAGGTACAGCCCCAGCATTTGCCTGGTGTGAAAATGGGGAACCACGGAAAACCATCTTCAGGGCTTCCGACAGTGGGGCTCGAACCCACGATCTCCCGGATGCAAGCTCACAGCAGCGCGCCTCTACGCGCACGGCCAACTCGCCAGGTACCCCTACATATGGATATGTTACCCATCAGAACAGTTTTCACTGGGTTAATTTTCCTATGCTTATAGTCCGGCTCCATGGCTAAATGGTTAGCGTGCTGGCCTTTGGTCACAGGGGTCTCTGGTTCGATTCCCGGCAGGGTCGAGAATTTTAACCATCATTGGTTCATTTCCCTGGCACGGGGGCTGGGTGTATGTGTCTTCTTTATCATCATTTCATCCTCATCACGACGCGCAGGTCGCCTATCGGAGTTAACTCAAAAGAAACCCTGGCGAGCCGAACTTGTCCTCGCCATTTCATACGCCATTTCATTTTCCTATGCTTATGTGTGAAGGAAAATGGAACTTACTCTACCGTACTGTAGAAATGTAGGTATGCGTGACCTATGTATTATCCGCGAAACTTTTAGTGATACTTCGGCTCCCTAGTGCTGAATCGGTAGACCTCGATTATCTTCGAGATTCGTATTGGCAACCTTTGACACAGAGACTATGAATCGATTATGCATCGCCGTGAGACATCTCGCGGTGAAATTGCAACACTTTAAGTACTGTTGTTGTTTACACAGCAAAAGCCAAAATATAGGTTGGGATTGAACATGAGTGAGGAAAATATTACGGGAGACATGTCAGCGGCTAACTCACGACCACTGACCGTCAAAGCATTCCGTTCAGCATCTGCCGCAGTTTGGGAGGGGTATTGCAGAAAGGTGAACGAACTCGAAGAGGAATACTGGAGGCACGACGGTGTTATGGTGACAGCCATGGGCGAGATTATAATTAATAGTACTGCAGATAGCAGTGGCGATTGTGAAAGTGATATTTCTGAGAACTCATTCTAGGAACAAGATTAGCATCAAGAAATGTTATATGTGTGTGTGACACAGTAGTTGGCTTAAGATAATAAATGTTTAGAAAATTCATATCGATCGATCACACTATCGATTCAATTTAGATTTTATTTCCATTGAGTTAGCAGTACTGCGGGAACCGGGGTAGCTCCTTCCTCACTCCTCACACGCGTAAAACGAAGTATCGCTAAACGTTTACGCACTCCTACAGTATAATGCGTTTAACGTTCATTTTCCTTTACACGTTAGCATAGCAAGTGGACTGCATATCCATATGTGGCTGAGAGGCGTGACAAATCTTAAGGAAAATTAGGGCTAGGAAGAGCATTGGGAGATACGAAGTTTTCCAATTAGGCCATCGATATTGTAAGTAGACATATGAAGTACCTTAATTATGCTTAATGTTTATGATCCAGAGATCCAGAGACCTAAACTTTCTGCTATGATATGCCCAACTGTGAAGAGTGAAGTCATTTAGCACACCGTTTCTGCTTTTCTTCCCAATAAATATTTATATCATTGTTGTTCCTTCTTGCATTCTTCTGTCCATTCCGTATCCTTTAGCATAATATGTGCAGCAAATTTGCATGAGTTTATTTGGTTTATAAATGTTTTTTCCAAACTGAATAGTTTCTTGATTGCTACCAATTTCCTAGTATGTCTTTATTTCTACCAGTCTATCTTTGTGGTTTCTCACGGGTAGTGCTACGTTTAGAAATTTTATACTTAGCATATTGTTATCCGTCCTGTATAGGCGTTGTAATATTTTAATCGTCTTTTTCTGTTTGCATTTCTGATTTGATAGATTTCCTGTAGGTTTCTTTTCCATCTAAATTCAATTTACATTTCCTGTTCACAGCATTTTATCAGAATATTTCTTTTTTGTTCTCGAAGTTTCTTACTCGTAATCTGCCACCAATTTTCAGAGATTCGGATTTGTAAAATGCCTTTAGTTATGAAGACTCTTGTAGTGTCGGAGTTTCGCGTTTTGCGGTATAATTTTCTGTAGTATCTGATTCAGGTGGTTTTGTATGCTATTTGTAATATTACAGTTCTTTCATTCTCTCTTTTCTTCTTTCTTCGCTTGTTTATTTATCCCCTCTGGTTGAATAATTTTACCTTAATATTATTTTTCACATTTTAAATTGAAACTTATCAAACAATGGAAATGCAATTTTAATTTGCATGGAAGGTCGCATTGTTTAGGTACGTGATTCCTTCTAATTCTCGTGGCACTTAGAAGAACCTACAACGTAGAGTAGACGTGATGAAGGTAATGTGGAGAACAATAATATCTGAGGCAGATTGTTAGACATATATAAAGAGGCATCTACAGACGAGGAACATGTACCGCTTGGCGGTTGGAAAAATCGGGCGAGTAGGCCGTGCGGTTAGAGGCGCACAGCTGTGAGATTGCATCCGGCAGCCGTGCAGAAGGTTTCAGGTGGTTTCCTATTTTCTCTCGAGGCAAATTCTGGAATTGTACCTTAATTAAGGCCACGGTCGCTTCCTTCTCACTCCCAGGCCTTTCCTTTCCCATCGTCCCCATAAGACCTATCTGTGTCGGTGCAACGTGAAGACAGTTATTATTAAAAAACGTATAAAAAGGTCCTAAAATCACAGTGTTCTTGATATCCTTGAAACAATCACACAGCTTCTAGTTTCGATGAGTAAATTTAGCTGCATAGGAAGAAACGCCGTCCACGAGAGAACGATTGAGAGTTTATTTTTTTGTCAGAAGAAAACCATCTTTTTGTTAACATTGATGCAGAGGCTTGTGGGCTTTAAGGAATTAAATTGAAACTCTTTACGTTTTGCAGAGAATTTTGCTCCGCGTCTTCAGAAAAAAATCTCGACTTCTACAATAATGAGGATTTTAATTTAACTATACCGTTGGAGATCTGTAGTGGTACGCTCGTTCGTCATCAGGTGGCTTGCTGTATGCTGGCACAGCGCTCCAAGCGGGAGCTCCAATTAAGACGTGCTATCATACCGTGCGTGCCTGACAAGCATCAGAGGGGACAAGGGTTTTACTTAGTTTCTTGACATGGCATAAGCCCAAAAGCCCATATCATGCCTAGAAAACAATCTACTTCTGAATAGAAAAGTGATCTCTAGAAGATAGGAGTTATGTTTTGAAAAAGATATCAGAAAAATACCTCAAAAAATGATTAAATCGTATTTTATACTCGCTTCATGAGCAGCTTGATTGGTGGTGAAACATTTACTATCCACGGATTTCTTCTGTATACCAAAGACCTGGCTATCGCAAGGGGAGAGATTTTGGTTGTAAGGACCGTTTTCCATACTGAATCAATAATTACGTTATCGGTTATGTTCCAATGAATACTTTTGCGGTTTGCAGAGTCAACGAGTTTCCGGGAATTTGCCTGCAGGAGGTTTTTTCCTACCGGTAGACATGCCAAAACGAGGCTGACAAATTTGAACACCTTCAAATATCACGGAATGAGGCGGAATTAACCGGCCAACTTGAGTTCAGAAGACCAACGTCCTACCGACGGAGCTACTCAGCCCGGAGTTGAACGGATGTTTAACAAATGGCATCAGGAACACGTCAATCATTTTTTTTTTTGCTAGGGGCTTTACGTCGCACCGACACAGATAGGTCTTATGGCGACGATGGGATAGGAAAGGTCTAGGAGTTGGAAGGAAGCGGCCGTGGCCTTAATTAAGGTACAGCCCCAGCATTTGCCTAAATAAAATTCTTAACATCTCTTTCATGCACATAGAGTTTTCTTCCCACACACTATTAAATCTTATGTTTCAATCTTGGGGGCTATGTGACAAATTTCCCTACTTCTCGCATTTATATGTTTGATAGAATACATAGGATATGAACCTGTCTACTTTACTTTGAATCCTATAGAAGAAGTAGAAAAATAATTAAATTCTTTGCACTCATTTACTTGCAAATATGCTCTTGATGTGTTTGCTTACTACCCCACATTGAAACCACCGCCTGTAGGGAAAGACTTCTCTTATTATTTAAAAGATATTCCTGCCCGCATTTTACGGCCTCTTGTAAACACACAGAAACCGCAGCAGAGAAAATATGTCTAACGCTGACAGCAATATAATTAGAGGAGCAAGATATATATCACGAATAATGTAGCCCATTACTGGTTCTAACTGACCGAGAATTTCCACATTCAACTCGCATTAAAAAGGGACTCTCGGTGGTAGTTTTAAAACAGGCTGCGGTTTCGCAATGGTGCCCAGCCAACTTTCCTCGAGACAGGATGTTACAATGCAGATACTTTCCTTCCAGCCAGATAGAGCTCCCACCAACTTCCTAGAACGGGAAGTTTCATCGTACTGTAAAATGTCAACGAAGTTTAATATGAGATTTTGAGTCATATATAAAAATAGTTTTGAGAAGGCGCACAACAGGATAATTTTCTTCCTCTTCTTTTTTGGGACGTGATATCCTGAGTCCGGTTTTTAGGCACTGACAGGATAGAATGTAAAAACTTACTGCGAGTAAGGAGTATACTCCACCCTATACAACGGCTATGCTATGAAATTTGCATAGAATTAGGGGTGCACCTATAGAACTCCCAGAATCTATGTGACTCTTGCTACATTACGGAGGAACAGGTTGCACGACACTGCCTACCAAACATATTAAGTTGCATTCTAACCTACTACTGCCTAAAAGTCCGGTGTATAGTGAAAACCAAGTGCCATTGCCCTAACGTCGTACTAAGGTGGTTGCAATTCCAATCCCGGGGAATTCATGTGGAATTTTTGAATTGAAAAATCCCATTCCCACGACTCGAATTTCACGTAAATCGTTACTACAAGCTAGCTTAGTCTTTTCTGGTTCTTGTCAAAATATTCTCATGAAAGTGATTGTGGTTCAAATCCAAGCCAGTTTTCCCTTTCCATTATTATTATTATTATTATTATTATTATTATTATTATTATTATTATTATTATTATTATTATTATTATTACTTGTGGATGCCTTTGCTGGCAGGACCTACTGTTTACAGTGCACTACGTCTTCCGGTATGGGCTAGAGTCATTTTGTTACTTTCATTGATCTGTCTCTGTTTTATCCTTGGCTTTATCAATATGATAATGACTGAGGTATGAGCGATGCTAGTAATGCCATTCCTTCTGCAGCCTTCCCTGCAATGAATGGCGTGAAAATGTTGCCCAAAGGGCCGGTTGGTGCATGTATTTCAGTGGACTTGGCAGACTGATATGTAATAGCAACTTCTGACTCGGTGAGGAAAGCAACAGGAAACTACCTCACTCCTCATTTCCCTAGTACGCCTCTTCAGTGATGTCTATGCCATCTATGATAGCTGTTTGCAGAGCTGTTGAGGATCCAACCAACCTTAGGACTGAAGACTGAACAGTACATACATAGACCCTACATTATTTTCGGCTCCATGGCTAAATGGGTAGCCTGCGGGCCTTTGACTTAGGGGATCCCGAGTTCGATTCCCGAAGATTTCAACTTTCATTCGTAAATTCCAGTAAGCCAGGGGGCAGGGTGTATGTGCCGTCCTTAGTATTAGAATTCACCCTAGACAGGGCTCCATCCTCGCAGATATGCAGGTCGCATCTACGGCGTAAACTCGATCGACCTGCACCAGGCCTCTTCGGAGGCCACACGCCATTATTATTATTGTTATTATTATTATTATTATTATTATTATTATTATTATTATTATCATTATTATTATTGTTACGGAGTTATCCGTGGAAGTCAGAGGTGAAAGAAGGTGCGGGCTGGAATGGGTCTCACTACAAGTCCGAAAGATGAATTAAAATTTCAATAAAGGTTATATTTTCAAAACTTAACAATGGTGACATAGAATTTTGAGCGTACAACAAATAACAACAAGTTAAATCAGGTACACAATCAATAAGTCCAAACTTAAACCAGTTTCCACTAGGGGAAATAACAAAATTAGGTACCAGAGTAGATTTACAAGAAAAGCCCGAGATTCGGGTTCTTACAAGTTCTGGGCTTCGTGCCCCAAGTTACAATTCCTGAGCCCTGAGCTCATAACCACAAATTACCAAAGGGCAGAAAACCCCTAATTGCATGGAGCACTTGCTCCCAACTATTAACCTCAAGCCTCACAGAGGCACCTTTCACACACAAGAAAGAGCTGACCCGCTCTCAATTTTTCAAGCCTATTTAAGAGGCCATAAACTGACTTTACACTAACTGCCCTCAAGGCACACAAAGAAACAGGGGTATTTAATACCCAACCTACAGGGCCTTCGCATGAAGAAAACAGAACATCAGGTTAAGTTAATGGCCCAAAGTATAGAAAGGACTGGAGGCGTAAACTTGCACTCCTAAATACACAATATTAAAACCTAAGTGGCTCTAGGCCGATACACAGGGGCTAATCCCAAGCTAGGGGGGTGACTCGTATGAAAAAACTTTAATACATTAAGGAAGAGAAGAAACGGTTATGAAAACGTAGTCACCTCAATTTCAAAATGGAGGGGAGCTCGAGAGGATGAAGCACTCTCTATCCCCACTTTACGGGAAAAGAGATTTGTAGTTTTTACATAGACTGACAAGGAATTTACATTTTAAAGAGATGGGTTACATATTAAAGGTTTCGAACCCTCCCCGAGAGTTAGACTGCTGAGCTAGCAAGAAATAAAAATGTTAAAAGGCCATTACCTTGTTGAAGATCTGCTGTCTGAAGAATGAGGCGCTTCCCGCCCCCTGCTACATATTCACACACTGAGTTAGATGTTATACTTGTGGCCCGGAGACAAGAAAATCAGCAGTTTTTATACCCTCGTGGAAAGTTCGAGACCTTTCATGAATGATAACAACCCGCCCTCAAACTTTATTGGATAGCTTAGAGCTACATATCCATATCGAAGAAGACATACATGATTGGCTGAGAATCAATTAAAGAAATTCGGGAATGGCTAAGTTCAAACCTGGCGGAAGGAAGGATTAATATTGCCAACCCAAAAATAAAAGAACAAAATTTAGTAAAGACAACAACTTTTGAATACAAAATTTCTTCAAGAAGGTTCATTCCTTTGCACCAGAGTGCATGATCATAGTTTTTGGTAGAGACCTCTGTTAGAGTCTGTCCACACTTCTTGATTAATAAATAACAAAAGCCAATCAAAAAACACACAGTGACATCTTCTGATAAACAGTAGAGTTAGTTCAGTTTTTAAAGTTCCGAGCTTCTCCTGTAGAGGAGTTTCAATTCTCGCAAGATTTGAACTTGCGTCGCGTAGAGGTGTACCGCCCGGTACAATTATTATTATTATTATTATTATTATTATTATTATTATTATTATTATTATTAATATTATTACAGCTTTCTCCGTGGCTCAGGGGATAACTTAGATCAGCTTTTACTTTAACAAATTTGGAAATTTTATTTCTTTCCTTCTTAAAATTCAGAGAGAGAAGTTTAATGGAATAACAAAGAACATTTGAAAATATTAACAAGGAGCTCGTCAACTCCAACAGTGTATTAAAATTAGAAGTCCTAAATCAGTTACAAAAAGTTGGGAGAACCACTCAGTCATTAAATTATTTACGAAAGAGCATTATTGCTCCTGACAGGTACAATAATATTACCCCCATTATTCCCGAGCTAAGCCCAGCCAGCGAGCAAGAGATCCCGAGGTGGACCGTTCGATCGTTGGCTATCACTTTCTAGAGGCATTTAAGGGAAGTTAAGGGTAGATGACCAAGTAGGATTCAAAGAAATGTTAAAACAACACTCTGACATTTATTCACATAAGCAAACAATAAATGAAAATATTCTTACTGATAATCTTGTTTTTTTAAAAAAAATTTTTTACATAGAACTTCCATAACATTGTATTTCCTCCTCGATTTTGAATGACACGTGTTCTTAACCTCCAGCCTTACTGTGCTGTAATGAAAACCAAAGAAAATTTAGGCCCCTTGCCTTTCCAAATCAAAATATTTGATTGAAAGAATTAAAAATTAACATAGAGGTTCATAAGTTAATTAAACAACTGTCTTGCTAACGAGGGTTTTACAATAAATGTGTTCAAAGCTTTACCAATTCAGAGTAGTCTCAACACGTGGTTTTAGCATAAATTCAACTAAATTTATCATTTACAGTATTTAATATTAGTCAATGACACCAACATGAACTTCAATAGAAAATGAAAATTGATTTCAAAATTTTCAAAATTAATTAATTATTATTCTGATTATTATTATTATTAATCTCCCATCATTTAATCAACCTATGCTTCACTGTCACACGATCATGTTCTCATTAATTTTCCACTGCATCATTTACCTAATGATCGTCATTAACATTCCAGAAGAATTATTTTCCAATTAATTATTATGACTTATTTTCACCATAACTCAAAGTAATTATGCGGCTAACGAACGTCTACTTTTGATCTTTGCATTACATTTCCATTCAAATTAATCTTAAAATATTTCAAAGTTTAACTATCAATGCGTCAGAAATTTATGTTATCCACGTGTGAGCTAATTAAATAAATTTATTTTACAAATCGAGTGCCTTCGTAAAATAACGAGATGATCTTTCCTTTTAAATCTCGCTAATGAAGAAAATAAATCCTTATCTAGTCTTCCTCGACTTAAGTTGATCAAATTTTCCCTTAAGGGCATGAAAATTACTTCTTAAGGCAGCACACAACGATGAATGTAATCTGCGTCGCAGCAAGTGCACGATCAGATCAAATTAAATGGGACCAACATGATACAAGAGAAATATACATATTTACACACACACACACACACACACATTCACACTAGGAAACACGTATTTTATGTACATTATTTATATCGAATCCTGTTTTGGCAAGTTTATTCATGATTTTTACGAGTAGTCAGGTCACGTAATATCTAGCAGAAATAATCTGTGTACTGAAATTATTCTTCATTAATGGTGACTAGTGATCGAAGTCATGGGTATCACTTGGTAGAAACACATTTCACATATCGATGTGAGTTCATCTAACTCTTCAAATTATAATGAAAGATTCTAGTAAAATCCATAAGCACTACCATCGCTTGGGCTACAGGTTGAAACTATCCCGAGCGTGAGCCTTAATCGTATTATTTTTATTCCCCACCTGTGAAATATACTCGCAACATGTGCTCCAATAATTATAATCTATCTTGCGCTCCCAATACACAAGAATAAGTCAAATATCATCATTAAATCATCAACCGCTCAATTATACAACAAATATCCCTCAGGATTGGTCATATTCCAGACCCTTCATGAACAGAGCACATTCAATCTCACATATAAGGACTCTACTGTAAATTTATGGCTCACGAGCGTTTAATTCTGTTTTACCCGATCTTTAGTCAATATTATTATTATTTAAGTGATTATTACATCTACTGATCCTCGTGGAATATCATAAAATTAGATGACTTCCTCATAAATACAGCAAGTGATCTTGAAAGACACTAGGTTCGACCCTATTCACTTAAAATGCACGTAAATTTCAGTCCAATAACTTTCAACATTACAAAGGAAGTAGATTTATCGCGTGGTCAGTGATTTTTAAATATTAAGCTCCTAAGCATGGGAAATCATTCATGTCTACTCTAACAGATTCAAAATTTCATTCACACGTACCTAGTCTACCACGACACCTTAAGAAGAGAAAAAATGAAATATTTCTAACTAAAACAAACTAATAGATCTACGACGTAAAGAAGAAAGACCTCTAGTTGTACAAAAGATGAGACATATAAATTAAATTAAAAGGTACTCAAGTTTTAGATGGAGTTCGATCCCCGTCGACAGTCAATTATTCCAGCATTTTCCTCCGGTCAGTCTCCTTCCAATTACCAGATACGCCTCACATTTTACAGCTCCATGGAGACTTTGTAGCAGGTGTCCCTCGATGAAGTTGTGTTATAGGTGGTTGTGGAATTGTCCATCTTGAGGTGTTCAGCTTCTAAGACGACTTCTGTAGAATTCCGGTCACAGGCTGTAACTGAGATGACAAGATTAAGTATTTGCACAAGCACACGTCGAAGTTAATAACTCGTCTACACAGTCACACTTAACTTAGTTCTTAATGCGTGTTTTACTCCATAGGAATTCGCTAAAAATCTCGCTAAATTCTGGCAGAACGGGCGTCGACCGAACTGGAAATCATTTCTCCACGTGGTCGCACATCCAAGTCTAGCAGCACAGCGAAGAATATTCAGATATTCAGATATTCAGAGGTTCAGAGAGATTCAAAGAGATTCAAAGAGAGCAATTTACTCGTAACAAGGCCTTTTTATATTATCGGCCTGGGAGGTGTGATGTTCAACGAGAACGCTAATTGGCTGATGGTCTCATTTAATTGGCTCAGACTATTCCAGATTCAGAATGTGAGTTGCGCGCGTGCGGCGGTAGTCACGTGATTTGTCTCGACCTTGACACAGCTCGGGGCCGTGTATCACCCCTCTGAATGACGAAAAAAACTCGTTCTTAGCTCGCCACTGCTTCCCCAATGACACATTGCAGTTCCAAGCAGACAATAAAACTTTTAATTTCCACTTGCTGAAAATATACACAATATCGCCAATTTTAACGGGGACAATATGAAAGAGCCGAGTTACACCGAACAGGTACAGTTAATAGGAGTCTCAGCTCCACGATACAAGAGGTTAGCCTTAATTAGGCAATCAGTTTCTTTTCATAGTCTTGGTTACACTCGGCACTCCCATTCCATAATGTTCATACACTGTGTGCCCTATGGTGGACTTATCTATTGCCAAGGTCCACAATAAGATTAAGTACTATTCCGAAGACCAATGGGAGCCAAAACATAGACACGGTTACCCTAAGAACAATAAAGAATAACCAGGGGCATAATTGCCCATACTACAAGGACTTATTAAAAAAAAAGGAAAGTTTGCAAACAACAGGCAATTATTAACAGAAGGCAAAACGGCGAAACGCCAGCACTCCTTAACGAACATTTCGGAATAGACGAGAACCTAAGTGGGGTAAGACCCAGTGACACAGAGGCTAATCTCATACTAAAAAGAGTGAATAAAAGCCGAGGCAAGATTTTCCAAAATTTTAGAGGTAGAAAACTTTAGTCACCAAGCTCAAAAGTTGAAACGGAGACAACTGAGGGTCACCACTCGCGTTCCCTAACATTACATATTTTCCCAGTAGGGAATAGAAATAGAGTCCGAAGATCTACATTTCAACCCAAAAAGTAAAGATTACAGGTTAGATATTACGAAAACTGCTGAAACGATCACATGTTTAGGTAAATTCTGCCATGAAATTAAATGGCGTATGGCTTTTTAGCGCCGGGAGTGTCCGAAGATATGTTCGGCTCGCCAGATGCAGGTCTTTTGATTTGACACTCGTAGGCGACCTTCGCGTCGTAATGAGGATGAAATTATGATGGAGACAACACATACACTCAGTCCCCGTGCCAGATAAGTTAATCAATGATGGTTAAAATTCCCGACCGGAACGGGAATCCAATTCGGGACCCCTGAGACCAAATGCCAGCATGCTAACACTTTATGCATGGAGCCGGACAATTCTGCCATTACCTTGTAGCGCTGGATCGTCTTCATGTCGGCCGCGCCCTGCCCTCTAACCCTCTCTGGCCTCCGTCAAGTCGCACTCTCAAGAACTGGAACAATTCAGAGAATACGGCCCTAAAGTGCTCCGTTTAAATGGTTCTGTAGGGGAAATTCCAAACTAAATTAAAATACCATACGCTGATAGGATAAATTTCGCTACACACTCCCGGGTTTGATTGGCTAGAGAACATAACTACCAGCACGTGATAGGCAGATTACAATAGAGTAGGAACCAGGTGAAATGTTGACAACTTCGGTACATTAAATAACCAATCCTCCAAAAAAGATTTACCAACTACTGAAACAAAATATCTTTAGCAATTCGTTTGTATCTATCCGTTAGATGTCTCTTGCAAATCGATGGCAGAGCCATCTAACCCTCGAAGAAGAACGTTTTTGAAAGTTTTTAAATGTTCGTGTCCACTGACGTAGATGGCAATAGAAAAGGTGCGCAGTGAAGTTGTACTCCTGGTATTATTATTATTATTATTATTATTATTATTATTATTATTATTATTATTATTATTATTATTATTATTATTATTATTATTATTATTATTATAACAGGCCATTTAGTGCATCCATGATGGAGGACAATATAATGTAATTGTGACTATGTAATAAAGGAAATTGATAACATGAAATATCTAGGTGTACTGTAATACTAGATAAATATTTTTCGTGAAAGCAGTAAATTAGTAAGTTGTGTGAAAGACGGAGGCTAAGCTAGTTCAAAATGCAAATGGTAAAGTATATAATACCTCATTATAACTTAAAAATAGTTTATCATTTATTTGTTGAGTCACCTACATCATATGGTTTAAGTGTATGGGGATCGGGTAATGTTGCAGACTTAAACATGGTACAAATGTTAAACGTTATAAAATCGTATTTTCAAGATATTCTTTTGGTACGAAAACAGAGCAATGCTTCGCTTAAGTGAAGATATGTTAACAAGGATGTACCAAAAGGAAAGGTCTGCAGAGTTGAACAAATATGTACAACATAATTAACGAAAATTTTTGGAAGCCACAATATAGAATTGTAAATGAACATACACATGAAATAAGACTTAGCTATAGAAGTTATTTTCAGATCATCAGGCACTACAACAAATATGGCTTCAGAACATTTTTAAACAAGTTGCCTCAGAAATGGCACACTTGAGAACAAAATATCACATGACAGAACATATTAATCTATAGATCATAGAAAATAAAATTAAAATTAAAATATTTGCCCATGAATAAAACATTTATCACAGATTTATCTATTTCGATTGTTACATTCAGGGATTGATAACAAACTCACATCACAGGACGAAATGACCTTGAAAATTATGCTTACGTAAATGTACAAACTTTAATAATGTTGAAAACAGTAAGGATTGCAACAATGTGTAAAAATATGAAACATTTACCGGCAGATAAGCACATTATATGCTTTACAGGTGTAAATAATTGCAAAGATAATGTATAAGAACCTACCAAACCTTTACAAATGTATTGTACATAACTTATAAATAGAGGCACCTCTCTGTGGTGAAAAGCGTTGCGTAATTTCCTATTTTAAAAAAATATTTCGGTATATATATTTAGGTATTTTTCTTTCATTTCGCCAAAAATTTCGCTAATTTTATTTCCACTTTTCAGCAATAAAAACTAAACCAAGAGAGTTGATAGCATATTTGCAGTAATGCATCAGATCTGTCCTCCTGTCACGTTATATTATAGTACGTTGAAAATTATCTCTCAATATGCCCGTAGGCTGGTTTCGTGGAAAGAAGGATGGCAATCCTATGAATACCTTTACCTACTGTACAAGAACCACCAACTATATTCCCAAACACTGTGTATGCTCAGGATATTCCGATACATGTTCCTGTAGAATGGAAATATGCTTTGTTAGCTGGGAGACTTCACCCTGTTCTAAATTACCTTCCATTATGCTTCTAGGACAAAAAGTGATTCCACATAATTTCGTCAAATATTTAGCGATTTTGCTTAAAGATAAATTGTTCAGCGTTTTGAGCCGAATTTCCCAAAAATTCCGCGATTTCACGCTTTGCGAAAAACATGTGCCTCTACCTATAACGAAACACATGATTATTAAGGACTCATCTCTTTACAGAATTATGAAGATCCACTAAGGAATAATTCATCCTATACAGTGCTTCCCGTATCAGTGTCCCCGTAATGCGGATATCCATCCACTGTCCAAGAACTTGCGCCTACTTTAAAGTTTACCCTTTTACCTTCCGTGCCGTGATCTCTAATATCATGGTGTATTTCTTATTTCGGAAGATGTGAAAGAAATGGACTGCTTTCCTGAATTTTGCGAAGGTTAGGACTTCGCATGATTTCCCTCTTTAGTGACGTGGTTGACCCATAGGACATTAAATATTCTGCGATACATTCACAACCGTTTCATTGACGAAACATTTGGAGTTAATTTTTTGACACTGTAAAACAGCAACCATAACATGAACACTTTACAACATGCCAGTCATTTCCATTGCATGTAAGGTGTTATAAATAGGGCTAATCTTCCGACAATTTTACTGTAACCCACGTGTCTCATTTCGATAGTCAGTAGCACGTTGAATTAATTGACTTGACAACTAAAATACATTCCTGGGTGTTACAGCCAAATTAGATTGTCGCTGCGTGTTATTGGGATTTTTAGCGTTGAAAAAGTACAGATTTCTCTTACGGATTTAAACTGACAAGAAGCTTTGTGATGATTTATGGCTATGTAACATGGCGGTTTAGAGCATATTTTCACCTTAGATGGTAAACTCAATAAAACCGAGCTCGATAGCTGCAGTCGCTTAAGTGCGGCCAGTATCCAGTATTCGGGAGATAGTAGGTTCCAGCCCCACTGTCGGCAGCCCTGCAGATGGTTTTCCGTGGTTTCCCATTTTCATACCAGGCAAAAGCCTGGGATGTACCTTAATTAAGGCCACGGCCGCTTCCTACCACTTCCTAGGCCTTTACTATCCCATCGTCGCCATAAGACATATCTGTGTCGGTGCGACGTAAAGCAAGTAGCGGGAAAAACTCAATAAAATCTGCAATGAAAAATGAAATGGCGTATGGCTTTTAGTGCCGGGAGTATCCGAGGACAAGGTCGCCTCGTCAGATGTAGGTCTTTCGATTTGACTTCCGTAGCGACCTGCGCATCGTGATGAGGATGAAATGATGATGAAGACGACACATACACCCAGTCCCCGTGCCAGCGAAATTCTCCAACCGTGGTTAAATTACCGACCTGCCGGCAATCGAACCCTGGAACCCCTGTGACCAAAGGCCACCAAGCTAACCATTTAGCCTTGGAGCCGGGCAATCTGCAATGAATCAACACCATTTCCATTCATGTTCAAAGCAATGGGAACGTCATGAAACTTAAGCTTTAATTTCTAGGAATGAGAGCTGAAAAATGTCATTTGATTTACAATAACTTCCACTCCTTCGTTTTTTAAAACTAACCACACGTTTTAATTCAGTCCCTGAAGGGGGAAGGCTGGTCTCCTAGACGGTAACGCCGTCTCTCAGGCCAGGGAGATGTGATTATGTTGAAGGTGTGTGTGTGGAGAAGGTGAGAGGGTTGGCGGTCCTGGCCTACGCTAGGAATTGCCCCGGCATTCGCATTAGTGCAGGAGAATGGAAAACGACGGAAAATCTTACTCAGGACAGGCGAGGTGGGGCCAGTCTCTCCGTCTCCTGAATACAGAGGCGTAGGGCCACGGCAGAGCAGTCGGACCAGCCGAAGCCCACTCTGCAACCTCCGACCTCGTTGTTCAAAAAAATAATATCTCCTTTGACTCGGTATGCAACGTACATTAGTATAGGAAGGAATGAAGCTCCATCTAGTGGCGTGGATAGGAATGGTGCCAGCTGACGAAGCCTGTCGCATTTTTCTGGGGCAATGATTAATGACAGACAAATGAAAATGAATAATAATAATTTCGTGTGGCTATTTATAGCCGGGAGCAGCCCATGCACGGCAGACCCTCCGATGACGGTGGGCGGCATATCTGCCATGTGTAGGTAACTGCGTGTCATTGTGGTGGAGGATAGTGTAATGTGTGATGTGTGAGTTGCAGGGATGTTGGGGACAGCACAAATACCCAGTCCCTGAACCAAGGCAATTAACCATTTAAGGTTGAAATCTCCGACCCGGCCGGGAATCGAACCCGGGGCCCCCTGATCCAAAGAGCACTGCACTGATCATTCGGCCAAGGAGCCGGACATTGAAATGAAATGATAATGGAGAGTGTTGCTGGAATAAAAGATGACAGGGAAACCCGGAGTATGCGGAGAAAAACCTGTCCCCCCTCCGCTTTGGCCAGCTCAAAACTCACATGAAGTAACCGGGATTTGAACTACGGAACCCAGCGATGAGCGGCCGGCGCGCTGCCGCCTGAGCCATGGAGATTCCCGAAGGATCCGTATCGTATGAAATATTCCCGGCACTCAATATTAACTTTATATATCGTCGATGCAGTATCAATAACACGAAATAGACAATGCTCTTCCTATGTATTACTTCCCTTTAAGACTGGTCACGCCTCCCAGCCACATATTGGTATGGAGTCCAAGAGCACAATTTTCATTGCGTTCATTTTCATATGCGCCCGTATAATGGAAAATAAACGTTAAATACATCATACTCTAGGAGTGAGTAAATATGCCATGCAAACACATATTCCTACAGCGTGATACAAAAGCTTCATTTTCCTGTACATAAGCGAAAATTGTTCTCATAGACTAGTCTTAATGGAAATAGGTAGGGAGAACATAATCACATTCGCGGTTTTGGGACAGCAGCGACGATATGTAGTTGAATGTAAATTCAAACTGCAATTAAAATTGTCGCAATTGAAGTTAGGACTCTCAGGTAGTCTTGCATGATTCGGGAATCCAATTCCGACGGAAGTTCTTACCTAACATACACATGGAAACGTGCCTATTCAGGATAGGCAAACTGATTACTGAGCATGTTACAGAAAACAAAAATCAGACGCAACTTCATCTCCGTATAAGCAATGAACGCCCGAGAAATAAATGCACGTGATAAATAGGACAAACGGGCGGAAAATTTGAGTTATTTCAAGATACTCAAAACTCGAGTAATGGAGGTTCGAGGTATTTAGGTTCGACTGTATTCCGTCTCTTTGAGACGTGACCAGTCTTAACCCTAGTACCACAACGTTCATTTCTTGCAACTAGAATCACAACAAATTATTTAGGCAATAAGGAAAGTACTTACATTTGAGTATATTAAGTTCAAAATATAAAGAAATTTACCAAAATGTCAAGTAATATTGTTTACAGAACAATTTGATTAAAAGTGCATTTTTTGTTGGTTTGAATATTAAGCACTTGTCTACATGAATGTTTAGTGTTTTATTGTTTTTATCTTCGCAATATTTGCCTTAAAATAAACAAATCACTTATATTTTTGCAAGTTAATTTCAGATAAGAGAGTAATTAACTGTATTACCACACAATACGATGTACGTATCTTTCTTATCAAAAGTGTGTTCCTTTTCTTGGTTTTGATGTTCGACATTTTCTACGGTGAGTAATCACTATCTTACGGCTTGCAGTATTCACAGACTTTATTGCTATGTTCTGCACATAGGCTTTTAGAGCAAGAACAGCAAGTTGCTACACCTTTTCGGTCCCTGGTTCCAGGATAGAAAGCACATCGTCCAGGTCGTCACACAATTGGCGCAGTAACGTCACTGTTCTCCTCCTCATAACCAAGTACTTTGTGAATGTCATTTCTGATTTGCCCTGGAAGCCTCTTGTTTACCATTCTAGTCTTCATATGCTCTTCACATAGTCCTAGGGCAAGATTTTTCAGCAAATCTGAGTGTTTGATAATTTTCCGTCTTTTACCCGTCTTTATACCACCGGGCGAGTTGGCCGTGCGGTTAGGAGCGCGCAGCTGTGAGCTTTTTCCGGGAGATAGTGAGTTCGAACCCCACTGTCGGCAGCCCTGTAGATGGTTTTCTGTGGTTTCCCATTTTCACACCAGGCAAATGTTGGGGCTGTACCTTACTTAAGGCCACGGCCGCTTCCTTCCCATTCCTAGGCTTTTCCTGTCCCATCGTCGCCATAAGACCTATCTGTGTCGGTGCGACGTAAAGCAAATAGGAAAAAAGTCTTTGTACAGTGATATTGTTTGATAACTTTACCAATAAAACACTCCACTACAAAGAATTCACCACAGACGAATACTTTACACAACTCACAACGTGGGGTCATATGCGACCCAAGGGCCTATAACTTTGAATATAAATAGCGGAAGAAAATAATGCAACCACTCGTTTCAAGAACGTGTCAAGCACTGAAGGTACTGGAAGCATCAGCTTCCTTGATCATAGAGGCGCATGGGCAGAATCGGTTTAGTACTCAGGCGGGTCGCCCACGACCGCACGTTGTCGTTCTAGGGTTAAGGGAAATTATGGGTAGGAAGAGCATTGTTACATTAGCTGTTTAAGCACCGCAGTGACGATATATGCTTCCTGAATGTTCTTTTTTTCGCACTGCTTTAAATGGAATTTAGAATACTATTTTAATCAAATATCTGGAGAATTACAGGCAAACAAAACAATACAGGAATCACTTCAACGCATGTCAACAAGTATGGGGCTGATGACGAAAAAGTCAAACTCACAAATGAATTTTGAGAACGGCGTTTCTTCCACTCACCAGGCTGAGTAGCTCAGACAGTAGAGCGTTGGCTTTCTGAGCTCAAGTTGGCAGATTCGCACTCTGCGCAGATTTCATGCGAATAAAAGGGAGCTGATGCGGGCCAATTGCTGGCATGTCGGCGTCTCCTAAATCTGTAAAAAAAATGGCCTATGGCTTATAGTGCCGGGAGTGTCCGAGGTCAGGTTCGGCTCGCCAGGTGCAGGTCTTTGGACTTGACTCCCGTAGGCGACCTGCTCGTCGTGATGAGGATGAAATGATGATGAAGATGATACATACACCCAGCCCCCGGGCCAGCGAAATTAACCAATGGTGGTTAAAATTCCAGACCCTGCCAGGAATCGAACCCGGGGCCCCTCTGACTAAAGGCCAGCACGCTAACCATTTAGCCATGGAGCCTGACCCTAAACCTGTAGAAATAGTTAGTGGGTTGTAAACGATTATTGGATTTTAATTCACGTTCCCTTGTTGTTTTCTCTTCCGTTCTTTACAGTATTCATCCAACATTCCACCATGCTCTATTCTTCTCTCCTCAGACCACTTTGGACCGTGTTTCCTTTTCATTCTACCTTGGAATCCTTCCATTCTTATATTTTTTTAAAAATTTAATTTCCTCTTATTTTATTTTATTTCTTCCTAAATCTTTCTTGACCTCTCGTATCGAGCTCATTGTTGACATTTTCTCCCAAAAGTAGGTGAATAATTGTTTTGCCAGTCTGTTAACATCCATTCTATAGATATGTCTAAAAATTTGCAATTTCGTTTTTCTTAACGTTTCTGCTATATTTTCTATGTTCTGGTATATTTCATTTTTACTTATTTTCCGTTGTTCTGTTCTTTTCACTAGTCCTAAGATTTTTCTGATGATTCTTCTTTCTAGTAATTCCAGTTCATCTAAACTATAGTTAAAACCTAGCCATTTACTTGTGTAAAGATTATCTAGTTTCACCACTGAAGTGTCTTATTTTAAGATGTTTAGATAAGAATATCTTGTAAAATTCCTTAGTGATGCCAAACGCTCTTTCCATCTTGTGTAACTTTTCTTTTACAGCAGATTTTTAGAAACCACTTTCTCCCAGATATTTGAATTTCTTTACTTTCTCTATTCGACCAATATGTGTTGTCAAAATTTTCAGCGGTTTTTATGCTTGTAATAAAACTGAATTTTGCTACAGACACTCTCAAACCTGTTTTGTTGGCTATTTCTTTCAAGAGATGCATTTGTGTTGTTGCATCTGTCAGGATCTCTGAAGGTATAGCAAATTCGTCTGCAAATTCCAGGCAATTAATTTCAACACCTTTGTCTTTCTCCCCAAAATGATTGCCGAAATGGATTGTTCTTTTAATTTTTAATTCCATATTATTCCAGTTTTTCTGGGATACATTTGAACAGAACCGGTTATCACCTTGCCATATACCTGTATCTTGATAGGTATTTGTATTGCGCCCATATAATTTTACTTTTCAAACTGTGACTGTGTTTCCCATATTTGCTCATTTAGATTACCCTCCAAATTCCCGTATTGTTTTACCTGAGGTTTCTCTATCAATCTTAAAACTATTATTATTATTATTATTATTATTATTATTATTATTATTATTATTATTATTATTATTATTATTATTATTATTTGGGATATAAAACCAATTTGCGAAGTCATGATTTATCACATACTGGAAATGTTACCGTTCACAGTTTAGCCCTTTTGGATTAATAATACACTGCCCCATTAGATGGTCAAACATGTATTTATATACAGTTTCTGTTATACGAATATACTCACGGTCTAGTTATTGGGTATATTGTGTAGAAATCAAGAGCAACGTCCGTGAAATTACATGTACACAAATATACCATGATAATTATAACCGTGATTATTGCTGGTAACATCAAGGGAAATTAGAGAATTCAAGCTACCAGCTTCAACCACAACATGAATTAAACCAGAACATTCCTTCACTTCAGCCTGGGATAAAGTAATAAATCGTTTCAAGTTGAATGCTATTGTAATGCTATTTTATAATAATAATAATAATAATAATAATAATAATAATAATAATAATAATAATAATAATAATAAAGGCGCATCCGTTGGTCAGGTGGCAGTGCGCCGCCCACTCTTCGCTGGGTTCCATGGATCAAAACCTGGTCACTCCACGCGAGATTTGTGCTGGACAAAGTGGAGGTGGGACAGGTTTTTCTCCGGGTACTCCGGTTTTCCCTGTCATCCTTCATTCCAGCAACATTTCACTTCATCTGTTAGTCATTAATCATTGCCCCAGAGGTGTGCGACAGGCTTCGGCAGCTGTCACAACTCGTACCTTCCCCGCTAAATGGGGGTCTCATTCATTCCATTTCTGACCCGTTCGAATGACTGGAGGCGGGCTGAGAAATAATAATAATAATAATAATAATAATAATAATAATAATAATAATAATAATAATAATAATAATAATAATAATAATAATAATAAAATAGCGTATGGCTTTTAGTGCCGGAAGTGTCCGAGGGCATGTTCTGCTTGCCAGGCGCAGGTCTTTTGATCTGACACCCGTGGACGACCTGCGCGTCGTGGTGAGGAAGAAATGATGATGAAGACGAAACATATACCAAGCCCCCGTGCCAGCGAAATTAACCCATGATAGTTCAAATTCCCGACCCTGCCGGGAATCGAACTCGGGACCTCTGTGACCAAAGGCCATCACGCTAAACATTTAGCCATGGCTCCGGAAATAATAATAATAATAATAATAATAATAATAATAATAATAATAATAATAATAATAATAATAATAATATATGTCTATGTATGTCTAACCTTAGGCCCGAGATCGGGGGTGAGATCACATGAATTTATATGGCATGTTTTCACTGCCGGATGCCTATTCGTACGCCAACCTCACTTGAGGAACTAGTGAAGATGAAATTACAGTAGAACCTCACCAATCGGGACTAATTGAGGCTCTAGGTTGTCTGAATTCATGAAGGTCCGTATTAAATAAAATAACTCATGAAATATAAACACCCTGTTCAATAAAAGGAACGGGTACGTTACAGTATTTTAAATTCAAGAAAAACAACTATTTAATACACAAGATATAGTATAATTCAATAGAGTATTAGGCCTCACAAAATACAGAATAACTAGTGCAGTACAGAATTAGTACATGGCAATCAAGGCCCAATTTCATTGACCACACTTGACACGCTTACTGGTTTGAAGAAACTGCTGATATTTATTGCCTGCATTTATACACAGACTGACAGAGCAAATGCAACACCAAGAAGGAGTGGTTCGAAAGGGATGAAAGTTGGGGAAAAAACAGAGACGGCACGGACGAATAATTGATGTTTATTTCAAACCGATATGCAGGTTACACAATGCGCACGGCATCGACTCAGTAGGATGTAGGACCACCGCGAGCGGCGATGCACGCAGAAACACGTCGAGGTACAGAGTCAATAAGAGTGCGGATGGTGTCCTGAGGGATGGTTCTCCATTCTCTGTCAACCATTTGCCACAGTTGGTCGTCCGTACGAGGCTGGGGCAGAGTTTGCAAACGGCGTCCAATGAGATCCCACACGTGTTCGATTGGTGAGAGATCCGGAGAGTACGCTGGCCACGGAAGCATCTGTACACCTCGTAGAGCCTGTTGGGAGATGCGAGCAGTGTGTGGGCGGGCATTATCCTGCTGAAACAGAGCATTGGGCAGCCCCTGAAGGTACGGGAGTGCCACCGGCCGCAGCACATGCTGCACGTAGCGGTGGGCATTTAACGTGCCTTGAATACGCACTAGAGGTGACGTGGAATCATACGCAATAGCGCCCCAAACCATGATGCCGCGTTGTCTAGCGGTAGGGCGCTCCACAGTTACTGCCGGATTTGACCTTTCTCCACGCCGACGCCACACTCGTCTGCGGTGACTATCACTGACAGAACAGAAGCGTGACTCATCGGAGAACACGACGTTCCGCCATTCCCTCACCCAAGTCGCTCTAGCCCGACACCATGCCAGGCGTGCACGTCTATGCTGTGGAGTCAATGGTAGTCTTCTGAGCGGACGCCGGGAGTGCAGGCCTCCTTCAACCAATCGACGGGAAATTGTTCTGGTCAATATTGGAACAGCCAGGGTGTCCTGCACATGCTGAAGAATGGCGGTTGACGTGGCGTGCGGGGCTGCCACCGCTTGGCGGCGGATGCGCCGATCCTCGCGTGCTGACGTCACTCGGGCTGCGCCTGGACCCCTCGCACGTGCCACATGTCCCTGCGCCAACCATCTTCGCCACAGGCGCTGCACCGTGGACACATCCCTATGGGTATCGGCTGCGATTTGACGAAGCGACCAACCTGCCCTTCTCAGCCCGATCACCATACCCCTCGTAAAGTCGTCTGTCTGCTGGAAATGCCTCCGTTGACGGCGGCCTGGCATTCTTAGCTATACACGTGTCCTGTGGCACACGACAACACGTTCTACAATGACTGTCGGCTGAGAAATCACGGTACGAAGTGGGCCATTCGCCAACGCCGTGTCCCATTTATCGTTCGCTACGTGCGCAGCACAGCGGCGCATTTCACATCATGAGCATACCTCAGTGACGTCAGTCTACCCTGCAATTGGCATAAAGTTCTGACCACTCCTTCTTGGTGTTGCATTTGCTCTGTCAGTCAGTGCACAATAATTTCTTTAATAATTAATTCACCGGGTGAGTTGGTCGTGAGGTTAGGGGCACGCAGCTGTGAGCTGAGGCAGCCCTGAAGGCTCATCAAGGAAACACTCATGGACACGAAATCAAAAGTGAAATTCATGGGTGAAGTATCGGAGCCCTTTGCCATTAATACAGGCGTGCGACAGGGTGACGGATTGTCACCACTGCTTTTCAACCTTGTTCTAGACAAAGTCATTCGAGAATGGGAGAAGGAATTGAAAGTTCAGAAGCACTGGAAACCCATTCAACTTGGCCGAAAGAACGATGACATAAAGGTCAGTTGTTTAACTTTAGCTGACAGCCTAGCGATACTAACAGACAGTGATATTTCAGCGATCAAACAGATTGAAGTCCTCAAAGAATGCGCTGAGAAATCTCATTCGAGAAGACCAAGATTATTTGTACTAAATTCGACATTCAGGAATTAGAAACAAAATATGGGAAGATGAAACGAGTTCCATACTTTAAATATCTCGGTGAGATCTTAGAACAAACAGGGTTGGAAAAGGAAACACGTATTCGATTACCAAAACTCAAAAGAGCATATTGGAGAACCCGTGACATCTACAATAAGAAATGCATGTCCATACATACAAAAATCAAACATTATAATACGGTGATTAAACCTGAAGTGCTGTATGCAAGTGAAATCTTGGTACTTAATAATAAAGGTGATCTGGAAAACATCTTGAAGGAGGAAAGGAAGATCGGGAGGAAAATTCTGGGCCAAGAGGAAAAAGAAGAAGGGTAGAGACTCAAATCACGTAAAGCTATGGAAAGACTGTCCAACTTTGCCGCAGACGTCAGGAAACGAAGAATGAAATTCTATGGACACGTTCACAGACTATCGTCTTCAAGTCTAATCCACAAGATTTTGACATATACTGAAAAACTGAAGACCGTACCATGGATAAAAGATTTTAAGAAGGATCTGGAAATTGCCCAGAGAGAACCATCAGAAATATTGGACCGAAACATTTACTGTCACAATGTAAATAGCTGGGTTGTAAAGCCAGAGAATGAAGTCCCTAAAAGATCGGGGACTAAGTGGTCAGAAGAAAGGAAACAGGCACACAGTGAAAGAATGAAAGCAATATGGTCTGTTAGAAAGGTGAATCATAAATGTAATGCGTGATCCAACAGGGTCCATACGCAAATAATAATAATAATAATAATAATAATAATAGAAGAAGAAGAAAAATTACCAGCAAGGGACTCTGGGACGTGGAAAAGAAAGAAAGGAAGGAAGTCCCATAGGAAGGTTCTTGGACCAAGGAATCCAACAGATCAATTTACATTCCGTTTAAGGCCGAACCAAGAATTATACCAAAGATTTGAGAGTGTCATAACCACAATTAAGGAAAGGAGATTGGGATTCTATGGCCATATTAAAAGAATGGAACGAGAAAGGATCGCCAACAGGATTTCAACTTTCAGCAGAACAAATAAACACAAGTTCCATGGGAAGAAGAACTCTGGTTCTGGAAAGGTGTGGAATAAGGACAGGAGATGTACGAAACTTGCTGGTGTGACCGCAATACAACCCCTATGGAATTCTTTCCTTTTTACAGGTTTTTCTCGTATCACTTTGAAACGTCTGAATTTCTTGATTTGTTTTCTAAAGATATCTCTGATCACCATGTTGCCTTCTTTCACAGCAATCTTGGCCAAGATAACTCTCGCTTCCCGAAACAATCGAAAAGGAAACCCATATGCAAAATGGTTTGTTAATACCAAGAAGGATCTGCAAGAAATTAACACCATGGAAAAAGACATCCACGGACGGAACCTCATTCAAAAAAAAAAAAAAAAAATACAGACTTATGAGGGGTTCAAGGAGCCAGCAACAGCGACCAAGAAAGAACAACATTGGGCAGATGAAAAGAAAGAAGCTGCAAGCAACGAAATAAAGAAATACTGATGTCAATGAAAACTGAAATCATAAAGGGTTATTTAAGTGGACCATATTTGGCTAAAATCGATTCAAAATAATAATACTAATAATAACAATAATCATCATCATCATCATCATCATCTAATTGTGCCGTGAGTTCATGGCAAAGTCCCCCCTCCCCCTCCCGGGCTATGTGTTGCCCATTTTTCAAAGATTTTAATATTTACGTTCTTATTTCATATGTGCTATGTTGGGCACTAATCGCCCTAGATATTTCCTATGTTTCGAATTATTAAGAATCTTGTTAAGTGTTTCTACTCATAACGTCCCCTCTGGACGTGGTTTAAACATTTTATATTCTCCATTCACCCGTGCGCGGCGCGACTGCTTTCCCTAGGTCACTCGCTTATCAGTTGTTCCCATGGCGACGTGCCTTGCCTTCTTTCTTCTGGCTCTCCTCAGCTGTGCGGAGCTCCGGTCGGGGGACTGGATTGCAACCAGCGAGCTGGCGATTACTTCGTGCTTCGAGAGAGCGGGCTGGTCCCGCACGGGTATTGAACCCTTCACCGTTCGTGGTATGGAGTTAAGGAGTTGGGAAAGCTTAGCACTTGGGCGGGGGGCGACTAAGGGAGGATATTGGAATCCAATTCTGTGAAATGTTATGGAACACGAAATTCTCGCAGTGTAGTGCCTTTTAAGTGGAAGTATACGTTCAGGCACTTAGAAATTAGCTGCCACCTTTGTGGCTGGTTCTGAAGGATGTTGGATTGTAGCTTTCCTTATTCTCATTTAAATTGGCCATGTGCCGAGTAGGTTTTTATCTTACCCTAGATTTGTTCGAGTTGCTGTTTGGTGACCTTGGTGCTTAAAATTGTAAACTGGTGTTCAATGACTACCCTACTTCTCACCTAAGTGAATCTGGAGTAATCTCTGGTCAGAGCCAGTTCTTTTGTTACAAAACACCAGTATATTCTGGTTTTAATTAGTTGTCTAAAGCATGTGTTGTGTATCTTGAGCCTCCTATTTCGGCCTATGTTTAAGTCTTATCACGATTTGTGGGATTGTAGAGAAAATTAGCAATTGTGTGTTCTAGTAAAGTGTTTCCAGTATATAATATTGGACCAGAGTCCACTGTTGGTAGGAGGTACTATGAGTGAATTGGAGGCATGGTTCGAGAATTGAAACTGAGTTTCATAGATTTTATTGTAAATTTTAACAGTCATTTTTTCGGGCTCGAGCCACAGAATTATATACCTGTTCTACAACCTAAGGGTGCCTTAAGTTTTGAAAATATTTATGTCCTTTCACATTACTCTGTAGATGCTAACTGATCAAAGGAAAACCCGAGAAGGGAACCGCATCTTGAATAAATATTAATCCCTTTGATAATGTGCTATTACTGACCAGGCCGGGCTCCACACCCTTTTTCCTTCTCCTCGATTCGGATAATGCAGAACTACGCAGGGTACAATAATAATAATAATAATAATAATAATAATAATAATAATAATAATAATAATAATAATAATAATGTTTGCTTTACATCCCACTAACTACTTTTTCGGTTCTTAGGAGACGCAGAGGTGCCAGAATTTCGTCCGTCAGATTTTCGCTGATTTACGCATTCTGTAATGCCAACAGATGATCATAATCAATTTGGTGATGCATGTTAATTTAAATAGCAACATAATGTGATATTCAGCACCTGTAAGTTACCAAATATTATACCAAATGATATGACTGGAGATTTTTAGTCATGAAGATGTACGCTCACATCAGGGTGAATGGTATTGGATTCACAAATTTGGCACCCTAAGAAAACGATTTTCTCAGTTTCCTATTTTCGTACTATTCGAATACTGGGACTGTACACAAATTTTTGCCACGGTCTTCCAGTCCTATCCCTCTATAACAGGGTCGGCCAACTGGCTGACGTGTGATGTAAGAGAGACCGTGTGACGTCGGAGAGACCATGTGGCGTAAGAGCGCAGAAGGTGGGGAGCCGCTGTCGTAGACTATAGACGAAGAGACAGCCTCGCTTTGTAGTAAACACGTGAAGTGTCATACCTGCTGGTGGCTACGGATTTTATAGACACTTTTCACAAAAATCCACACAAATCCTTATTTAAAAATGTATCTCTTAGTTCCCTATCGCACTGTAAATCTAATAACTCTAACTGTAGGTCTAGATCAACGTTATCTGCAACAACTGAAAATGGCGTGGTTAAAAGTTGAATATAAGTTTCCAGACACTCCAAAGTGTTAAATCTAGGATCAAATTCCGAATAAAGGTTTATTTATGATTTTGACATACCTATTAATATCCTCAGCCGTATGGTGTTAATGGTACAGTACAGTACATAAGTATGGACGAACCGGGCACATTACGGTGCGTGAAGCTATCTACGCCTCCGATCTTTATATCTTTACGGGAAGATCTATATTTATTTGTTGAAAATTATAGGATTGCTACAGCTAAATGTTTAATTTGTAGAAAAGAGCTACAGTATGTAAAAATATATAATTTACAACGCCACTACAGTTTGTATCACGCTGCAGATTATGATCAGTATCAAGGCGAGGAAAGGTTACGTGTAATTACAGAACTAAAAGGTAAATTAAATAACCATGTCGAGCATTCGATCAGTGAGTCAGCAGTTCGACTGAGTTATAAAATTTCATATTTAATTGCAAAGAAACTTAAATCGTTCAGTGGTGGTGAATTCGTAAAGCAACGTTTAATTCTAGCAGGTGAGGAGTTTTGTCTAAATATCATTCATAAGTTCGAAGCTACCAGCTTGTCCGCGCACGCAGTGTCGACAAAAATTCAAGACCTATCTGATGATGTACACCTACAATTATTAGAACTGACAAAAAGCTTCCCGGCATACTCCTTAGCAATTGACGAGGGCACAGATATTTCTGACACGGCCCAGCTAGCCGTTTTCATACGAGGGGTTGACAAAAAATTTACAATTTGGGAGGAAATACTGGATTTAGTGCCTATGAAGAATACCACGAAAGGCATCGACATTTTCAACTGCATTGTAAGTGTTGTTGAAAATTCTTCTTTGCCATGGAACAAACTAGTTTCAATAGCAACAGATGGTGCACCTTCTATTGTAGGGCGCAATTCTGGAGTAGTTGGGCTCATAATATTAAAAAAAAGGTTTCCCCGATTGCATACGTTTCCAGCGAGAATGTTGAGTATTTTCGGTTCCACGTATGCCTGTGAACGAATCTTTTCTACTTTAAAACAACAAAACCAAAACATTGAAGCCAGTTGTCAGATCACGATTTGAAGTGTGCTCTTAAACTTAGTGTTTCCTCAAACATTAACTCCAAATATTGCAAAACTAGTAAACGAAACAATACTGCAAAGATCAAAGAAACCCACGAGTGGCAACTGAGTATCGATATCATGAGATAAAACGCATGTTTTGAGTTTACAGATTACTCTCTGTACCATTTGCGTTGTAAAACTGTGTTGTTTGTTACTATTAGCACTATTTTTACAGTGGGTGATACTGTAAAACACAGCAATTTTGTGTTCAATTTCAGTTCCGAAGATTCACCGGAAAAAGCTGGTTTAGTTTGTATATGTAGAAATAAAATTGCTTTATAACTTATATGTTAATTCATAACAAAGTTACGTTACAATAAATTATGTGGAGAGAAATATGTATTACACATACCGCATTGTACTACCTGCAGCTCTTGGGCCTCCCTCTACGAATGAAGTTGCGTTTCCCCTCGCCCCTCTAGCCTTCACTTCTCAGTTACAGTATTAGTACTTTGTTTCGCTGCCCGAGCAGAGTGTGTGACGTGTTACCTGACATCACACGTACACGCAGTTGGCTGACCCTGCTCTATAACCTATGCCAGGCAAAAATCTACTCGTGTTAGTACGACACTCAGCAAATATCCGGAGAAAGAAGCGAAAGCGAAACGTCAATATGGACAAAGGTGATGTACTGCACCCTGGTGGGGGTGTGATAAGCGTCATGCAATTGTAATTATGATGAATTATTGAGGAATATATATTTCATGTTCAGAATAAATAGTATCTTACTGTACATACAGTAAGAACAGGCCAGGCCGAGATGGCAGGTTTCACCATACCACAGACTGCTGTCTCCATTGAGATTAACAAACACAATGAGTGACAGAATTAGATTTCTCAGAATTTGTGACAAGGAGGAAAGAGAGAGGATAACTTGTTGCGAAAGTTTTCATAGCTCCGGGCAGTCTTGGTAGTAGCAACAGCGCAGAGAGCCGAGTGCAAATTTCTGAGAAATGACGTAGGGGTATCTCCATGTAACTAGCGAGAGTTGAACGTGGGGTTGGCACTGGAAGAAAAAAATATGAGCCTTCCCGGTCACGTGGGTAAGGTGGACCAATGGAAAAATTCACTTGACCAAAGCAAGGCGACAACTTCGTATTGTAAGAAGCACTAGCGAGGCTAACTCCGTGGATTAAACTGACAGAAAGAAGTGAAATATCGATTCAGAATAAAGTGGAATTTAGGAGCCTTACTATACCATAAAACTTATATAAAGTTAATAATTACGGGAGATTGCATGGTGAAATTCTGAGAATTCATGGACGCTATTCGTTGATTGGCTGAAGGCAAAGGAAGCCACAAAAGAGCGCGAAACCCCGAGCCGGGATACGGCAGCTAAATTCGCGAATATATCCATTACCAGCGAACGATAATAGTTGAGAATTGGTATAGAGCATTTGAGAACATAATTACATCATTGGATCATATATTAAAGCCACGGGCCAAACCGCAAAGTGTCGTATGAAGATATCGGGACTGTGCGTCCCCAGATGACCTCCGTTGAACTCGGAAGAGAGGGGATACAAGTATAAATATGAGGTCGTAGACAAGGACTCGCAAGTACTTCTGATATTGTGTTCGAGCGGTCACCACGCCAGTGGTGCGTAAGTACTTTTGACAGTGTGTTCGAGCTGATACCACGCTAGGGGTGCGCAGGTACTTCTGACAAAGTGTTCGGGCAGATACCACGCCCGTGGTGCGTAACTACTTTTGACAGTGTGTTCGAGCCGTGACTACGCCAGAGGTGCGAGTGTGTACTTACTCGTGGAGTAGAGTTCGAAGTATTATATTGTTACATAGTACAGTGATTCATGACGTGATGTAGCTCATATTACAGTCTTGAGCAGTATACTAGTATGAAGTGTTTCAAATAGACAGGACTCAGTAAATCATAACTTACGGAGTGTGAGATTCTACCAACAGATTAGGAAGTGCGTTACATGAGAACGGTCACGAGTGTTTATGTCACCTAGTAAACAGTCGATTCTAAACTGATACCTGGTCAGCTACACGAACGTGAGACGGGAAATTCAAGTGCGCGCACGGGCCGTTGAAAAGGGAATCCCGAGGCATCCCATGTTCCTAGTGTACGGGAAAGGAATGAAGAATGTATATCTACATTAAGTGGGCTAGATACAAGGCCGAGAGTGTAAAATTTGTGAATAGAATTTAGGGTGGAAATTATTCCAAAGTGCAACAGTTAATTTATTTGTTTTATTTCAAAATGTGTAAAGTTGAAAAGGGTCAAGGCTTAATTCTTCAAGCTGGCATGAATACCAGTGGAATGCATTGCTAAAAACCGGAGGGGCTATGGCTTCTCGTCCGGTTTTAGCAGACTACAATGGCAGAGTTGAGTAACCTTTAACATATTTATAGATTGCTATCGTTAGGGGGAGGAAATCATATTATTTTATCATGGTAACTTGACGGTGAAACGAGCCGTCTACGGCTCGTATAAATTCAAGGATAGATAGACAAAGGGACAAATTAATATGTACATTAGATCGAGCACTCATCATAATTTTGATTATTAAATAGAGTATAGTAGGGTTGAGTTGTTCATTCAAGTGCTTGAGTTGTTTGCTACGATATGGAGCACGTTTCACGTAAAGATAATGTTAATAATCATTTAGAAGTGCTTCCAAAGTGTTTTTCCGTTATCGGAACATTTATAGATATTAAGGCATGTTGTTAAGATAATCCAGAGGTAGGATTGCCAAGTGATATAAATTGTTGTGGGACGGAATGAAGTCCATTGATTTGTTTGTAAATATCGCGAAGTTCGCCAGTGGACAAAATAATAATAATATGTGCAAGTGTCGAAGTAATACATTAAAATTTGGTAATGTGTAAAGGCGTGTTTAATAATAATCTTTGAGAATAAAGGCACGGGCCTAGTTGGACAGAATGATTGCAAATTAAAGTAATTTAAATGTGGAGATCACATGTGCCGTGAATAAGTATAATTTGTGCAGTGAATCCGGTTTTAACACTAATTGTTGATTTAACGTTTTTGGACTCCATAATAATCATAAAATAATTTTGGTAGAAACGAGATAGGCACTTTTATAATATGGTCACGCTATGTTTGAGATCCAGAGGGATTTGAGCCAAAAGTTGAGATTTGGAGTTTTGTGGGACCGAAATCCGGCCCGAAATGAAAGTGAATTGTACTGATGTTGATGAAGAAATAGATGGATCTTAAGGCCCACATAGAGGTTGTATTTATATACCGGTGTATTGAGTGGCAGAATGGAGTCCACACACCGAGGGTTAATTTGTGAAAATGTTTTGAAGAGTTCCAATGGATAAATGGACTTCAAAATGGAAAAGGAAGGAATAATTTAACACTTGCAGAGATTGGAGGTATTTGCCCAACTGCGAGGTGTTAGGGGATTTGAGAATTGTCTTATGAGCATATGGTCTCCATGAATTGACGACAGTACGAAAATAAGGTTGCGGGTTCGAACACTATTATGTCCCGACCGATGTGAATTCGGATCTTGGTGATTTCTGTTTGGGAGAGAACGTATGTGACTAAATTATAAAGATGGGGAATAAAAATAAAGATTCTCGAAATAATACTATTAATAATACTAATATTAATAATATTCCAAGTAAATCATATCTGGATTGATTAGTGCCAAAATAAATCGGAATTGTAAAAGGGGTTATGCGTTAAACATATTAAGAGTGGACTACCGTGTAACAGGCGAAATTATTATTTTTAATTAATAATAATAATAATATTCCAAGTAAATCATATCTGGATTGATTAGTGCCAAAATAAATCGGAATTGTAAAAGGGGTTATGCGTTAAACATATTAAGAGTGGAATACCGTGTAACAGGCGAAATTATTTTTTTTAATTAATAATAATAATAATAATAATAATGATCCAAGTAAATCATATCTGGATTGATTAGTGCCAAAATAAATCGGAATTGTAAAAGGGGTTATGCGTTAAACATATTAAGAGTGGACTACCATGTAACAGGCGAAATTACATTTTTTAAAATTAATAATAATAATTACAAAAACTACTTTTTTTGAAGAAGAATTTACTTTTTTTATATTTTGGACATAATAATGATGTTAGGAGTTGAAATGAAAAATTTGAGATTTTAACTAATAATAATAATAATAATAATAATGAGAATATTTGAAGAAGGAGAAGAAGAATAATCAAAGAAGCTACTTTTATTTATTTCAGATGAAAATAAAAATCGCGAAAAGTTGAAATATTATTCCGAGGATGATTACGGGTTACGATAATCATGATCTCCACAAATAATAATAATAATAATAATAATAATAATAATAATAATAATAATAATAATAATAATAATAATAATAATAATAATAATAATAATAATAATAATAATATTTAATAAAATATTTTATTTTATTTTATTTTTCTTATTATTCGGATGCTAATGATGGATGATACTAGGGAAGTCAGCTGGCGAATTAACGTAATAATGTCAATTGATTGTAAATAATAAGTTAAGTTAATATGTGTAAAATGAAGGCAAATCACTACATCTGGACCATTAGGTTAGAGTCCCTTTGTCGTATTCCTTCAACTAACGATTAGCATATCTTGGTTAGGAACCCGGGGAGAGTTTGTAGTTTCCCGGGTTGGTCTCATCTCAATCAAAGTGGAGGCGATAACATGGTCCATGTGATCGCGCCTACTTAGCCAACAGGTAATTGGTCCATGATCAAATATGGTCATGGTGTTAACGAAGGTAAATCTGATACCTTCAGACATCAACGGTTCTACCACCCAAATGGAAGGGTGGTCAAAAGTGACAAATATTATGTAATCATTTTTCAGGAAGAATTTGCCAAATTACCGGCAAATCAAGGGTCAACAGATTTTGATTGTGTGTAAAATTTCATTTGTTTACTTAAATAAAATGCTCCTTTAGCATTTGCAAGGAAACAGTTCCAGGTTCTTGTTCTTGTAGAATAGAAAACCCTTGGTGACCGTTTAAATATCCGTCCCCATTCCTAGGACGGAGCCTTCATAATTTCCCTTTGATCTGAATATATATAATTTGTGTGTTTTATGATGAGCCTTAAAGATAAAGATTAGAGTGTCCCGTTCAACCCTGTAGTACTGATTGGATGGCGCCCTTACATTTAGTTTGAGATCTTATATCTCAAAATATTTTTTTTATTGTTTATGAGTTGCGATAGATTCGGACCGTAATACTCCCTGAGATAAATGCTGGTTGGGACTCAGGATTTGAGCGGATACAGTACATTCTATTTTCCTTCTATTTTTATTTCCTTCAAAACGTTAGTCCTAAAGGACTTCACTTCTCCAGGCGATACGATTCTGAAAGAAGAGGCCATGGTCTCTCTATACATTTGTTTGGGTAATTGCCTGAAGTTGAAGTTGGAGAATTATTTGGTGGTGGTCATGGATATTGACTAGAGGTAAGTAAATATTTCATAGGCTTCATGATTGGTAATAGGAGGTTTCTTTTATTTCATTGGTAGAAGTCTCTCTCAGAAGGTGAATGACACGATAAATAGAAACCTTAAGAGCAAAAAACCTTCGCACTTAGGCGTCGCAATGTTACTGCTACTGGATCGACATTAACACATATTATGAAGGACCATCCGAAATGTAAGATATACCGCACTGATATCTGTCCTGTCGCTCTCTACGACACCGAGTGTTGGCCAGCTACAAAGGAGGTAGAACGCCGGCTAAATATCTCGGAGACGAAAATGCAACGATGGACAACTAGATAATAATAATAATAATATTTTTTTGGCTATTTCTAGCTATTTGCAGCCCTTGTAAAGCAGACCCTCCGATGAGGGTGGGCGGCATCTACCATGTTTAGGTAACTGCGTGTTATTGTGGTGGAGGAAAGTGTTATGTGTGGTATATGAGTTTCAGGGATGCTGGGGACACCACAAACACCCAGCCCCCGATACAATGGAATTAACCAATGAAGATTAAGATCCCCGACCCGGTCTGAAATCGAACTCGGGGCCCTCTGAACCGAAGGCCAGTACTATGACCATTCAATCAACGAGTCGGACTGACAGCCAGATGACTAGACTGGATCATATTTCAAAACATGTTATTAGGAAACTATTTGGCGTTGCACCGATCCAGAAGAAAATGCTGTCTATGCTGGTTTGGGCGTGTGTTGACCACGGAGGACGATACATTGCAAGTCTCTGGAAAAGAGGCCCACGGGACGACCAAGACAGCGATGGGCCCTACAGTGCACCCATACGTGGCCCGAGAATGACCTAAATGGAGACAACGAATCCACACAGCGGACCCTGCCACCAGGAGGGACAAACGATGAAGAAGTAGTATAAGAAGAAGGTTACTGATTACTTAATATATTATGTAATGCTGAGTGACTTAATATTCACTTTACTAAATGTATGGCTTTAGAAAATGTTCGTATATTTTTGAAACATATTTTATGTACTAATGAAACTTGTACACATATGTTTATGTACATTCTCATAAAGTACGAAGTATGGACGTAGTGTTATTCCAACACCATCCTTACTAACGAGCGGCTATTTAGAAACACAGATCCATGTCACATACCGAGTTCCGAAGAATGCGTTGCTGCCACTGTTAGGAACATCATGATGTTGTTAACCAGGAATCGAAATGAACACCGTGGACTACAAGGAGCAGTTGGTTTTAATACCTCAGCAAGCTATTGGAAAATGTATTAGTGCGGTGAGGAGAAACAAGTTCAACTACTCCGCTAACTTTGTCACTTGCTGTTATCAAAATCTTCCCTGTCGTTAACGAGGTTATTCAGTCTATAGTACTGACTAGGAGTCTTCTTTTTTATCATAATTTGGATTTTTAGGAACTGATCGAATGCATGAGTGAGTAACTACAGTGATCAAAATGGACTCCCTTAAGAAAAGTGTCTGCTGACCCTGTAACAAGAACACAAAGAGTCATGTTAATATCCTTGTACAGTGGGAAGTGGACAGCACTCTTTGTAGAAAACACATGAACACACAGCTTGCATGCACTTGTTTCGCACGATACCTCATGCACGTAGCTTTGAGAGGCTCGCCATGCACTTTCTACCGTTATTAGTCCAACATTACAAAGTCTCTTCTATTAAATAATGCGAAAATTCGGTTGATGTTGGTACTCTGCATATAAACATTTTCCTGTTCCAATATCATGTTTCTACAGTCGGAAATACTGGCTCAAGTGCAGTGAAACTTAACACACGTTGATACCACAGTTCCTTTTACAAAATACAGTGGTTATTGTACTGAAAAAAATAGCCTATATACAACTGTTACCAACCTTGTACATGAACGAATTCCTTAGTCATTTTGAAAAGAACAGTAGGTGACAAATTAGGTACACGCCAGGAAGAAGGTTGAATTTAAACTCCAATGAACAGTCTGGGTTTTAGAATTGGTCCCGAAGTGGTGCTGCTCTCTTCAGGCACACCCCAATTTTACAATTTTAACCACAGAGGTGGTGGTGATTATGCTTTTAAGACGAAGTAGAACTAGGCAAACGTACTCTATCAATGCTAATAAGAGGGAAAAATTGAAGGGATCCGACACTTCAAGAAATGAAGGGGTCCAAAGAAAGACAAGGGCCACGAAGAGCGTGAAAATTAAAGACTCCCTAGGCCTCAATATCTAATACCGTATCTAACCGAAAGTGAACAATGTCATAATGAAGAATAAAATCTAAGTTGATAATTTCATTCTCAAGTTCTATGAGCTGCACAATTTTCATTGTCCATCAGATAGACGTACAACAACGTATACGCAAAATTGAATTGATGCAACAGTTCTTAGGATAATGTACCCTGTGGTTATAATAATAATAATAATAATAATAATAATAATAATAATAATAAAGGCGTATGACTCCCGGAGAAGCCCCGTGCAGGTCTTTCGAACTGACACCCAGGTTGCGATGATAGGACTCTACCTAGTAAATCTGATGTTGAAGACGGCACATACACCCAGTACCCAAGCCAAAGGACTTAAGCAAGGAAGGATGAAATCTTCAACTCATCCTAGAATCGAACCGAGGAAACCTTGGATCAAAGACCTGCATATTAACCAGTTATCCGCGGAGCCGGGCACCTTATTCTTATCTTATGGATATTGTGGAAAACGACCATCGAAAAATGTCTTAAACATTAGATAATTATGGTACCTTTCATGGTTTTCCATTTAACTTAAATTATTGAAAGCTTTAGTCTGAATCCGTTGCATACAGGGAATGTGATATTTTTCACCAAAATTTATGTTCATGCCACCTTAAGGCTAATGAATACTACACAATAAACTGACACGTATTTATCATATTTTTCTCGGAAGATATCATTCCTTAATTCTACTTAATGTTTAGCATAGGATACTTCAGTGCAGGGAGTTCCAAGTTCAATTCCCTGCCCGTCCTGGAATTTTAACCGCATCTGGTTAAATCACCTGGTTTGTGGACTGGAAGCACAAACACACCACGCACATTAAATTACCCGAAGTCAGTTGCTGCTTCCTTCACAATCTTAGCTTCAGTTAAATGCAAACGAAGATTGAACAACGCTACAGAGACAACAAGAACGCAGGCTTTGAGGTAAATGCGTTGATCACACTACGTTCATTCCCACTGTGTAGAATGAGGTGGAATACATCCATGCTAATGCATGTCTGTCGTAAGAAGTTTCAATTAGGCACATTTATTTAAATAAATTCATATTCTGTGAATGTCAGTCTGTTAACGTTACGGTGTTCTAATATTGTGCATGTTTCTAATCAGTACTGTCACAATTCAAGCGCACTCTCAGTGTGTATTCCATTGTAATGAAAAATGTGCACTGATATGCAACATTATTCCATTACATTCATATTTAAAATGTATTTATTTATTTATTTATTTATTTATTTATTTATTTATTTATTTATTTATTTAACAAATCTGCAGAAAGCTTTTCTCCATACACTACAGACAATAGTGAATTCAATAAAAAATGACTGCATTAATGAGTGAATTAATGAAGAATTAATAAATTGTATAAAAGTCATATCTCCTATTCACGGATAACCACCAACTGGGGAGAGAGCATTAATTATTGAATGAATGAATTGAATGTTCTAGACCTATTTATTTATTTATTTATTTATTTATTTATTTATTTATTTATTTATTTATTCATTTATTTATTTATTTATTTATTTATTTATTTATTTAACAAATCTGCAGAAAGCTTTGCTCCATACACAACAGACAATAATGAATTCAATAAAAAATGACTGCATTAATGACTGAATTAATGAAGAATTAATAAATTGTGTAAAAGTCATATCTCCTATTCACGGATAACCACCAACTGGGGAGAGAGCATTAATTATTGAATGAATGAATTGAATGTTCTAGACCTACGGCTACGGAACACAGCAGCTAAGGGGAGAATATTCCATTATGGACGAATGAATGTTCTCAGGCTATAACTACGGAACAAACGGGCTGAGTGGCTCAGACGGTTGAGGCGCTGGCCTTCTGACTCCAACTTGGAAGGTTCGATCCTGGCTCAGTTCAGTGGTATTTGAAAGTACTCAAATACGTCAGGCTCGTGTAGGTAGTTTTACTGGCACGTTAAGAACTCCTGCGGGACTAAATTCCGGTAGCTCGGTGTCTTCCAAAATCCTAAAAGTAGTAGGTGGGACGTAAAGAAAATAACATTATTAACTAAGGAACTCCAGCAGTTGAGGAAGGAACATTCCATCTATCGGAACCTAAACAAATTCATGTGCAATTTAACAATTAATTACATTGAGGTCCACCTCTGTAGTGTAGTGGTTGATGTGATTGGCTGCTACCCCCAGAGCCCCACGTTCGATTCCCGGCTCTGCCACGAAATTTGAAAAGTGGCACGAAGGATGGAACGGGCTCCACTCAGCCTCGAGAGGTGAACTGAGTAGAGGGTTGTTCGATTCCCACCTCAGCTATGCTCGAAGTGATTTCCCACTTCTCCTGCAGGCAAATGCCGGGATAATACATAACTTCAGGCCACGGTCGCTTCCTTCCCTCTTCCTTGTCTATCATTTACAATATTCCTATTCCTACACAAGGCCGCCTTGATACTGGTCATCCTCCCCAGTTGTATCTCCCCGATCCAAAGTCTCACACTCCAGGACATTGCCATTGAGGAGGCAGAGGTGGGAACCCTCACTGAGTCCGAAGGGAATACCAACCCTGGACGGTAAACGGATTAAGAAAGAAAGAAAGAAAGAAAGAAATTACGTTGAGGAATATTAAATACACGAACAACTCACCAATTATAATAATATGTATTATAATTATTTATTTCTTTATTTATTTATTTATTTATTTATTTATTCATTTATTTATTTATTACTGAAGATGCAACCATGTTAATCATGCAATCGTTGATATGCTGAACCAGAAGGACTCTTATGAAGATGTTCATGCTCTTAATTCTAAAGGGAAGAATCGGTTCATTGATACTGTCGCGTTTTAAGAGAACGTCACATGAAGTGTACGTACTGGATCCAACGACACGATTTGAGAACAACTTCCAATACCAAGTAAATGAAATTGACGAAGGAAATAAATACATCTACGAGTACTGTATTTCAATCGCTAGGGAAACCACGCGCGCACTGTCAGAGGGAGAGTTGGTTTCGAGTCCGAGAAACCACTTACGAAAAGATTGCGGAATGTTTACAACAACTTTTCGTTGTTGGCATTACAATATGTGTTTTTTTTTCTTAATTTTCAAACAATTTACTAAGTGGCACTTACAGCATTACCTCTTTATTTTCACCTAAGTTTTAGTACCTCTCCTATGATACGCTATGACTCCAGCTGACGCGATGGTGATACGTGTATTGTGATAACGGACGTAGCAGCTTGACCGACGATGACAGTAAATGGAACTGATATTATTCGGAGTGAACAGCCTGTGAACTGAGATAGCATAGATCTGCTTATTCGAAGGGCGAACATCGATATTGCCACACGAGAATTACACCCACATTTCGAACAAACTCACCAATGGACAACTCATCAATAAATATAGTTAAGATTTTATTTAAATTTCACTTTAGGCCAGCACTTTGAATTTGAAGGAATACGCGAATTGGCCGCGCAGCTGTGAGCTTGCATCCGGCAGATAGTGGGTTCGAGGCCCACTGTCGGCAGCCCTGAAGATAGTTTCCTATGATTTCCCATTTCTACACCTGGCATATACTGGGGCTGTACATTAATGAAGGTCACTCCTAAGCTTTTCCTATCCCATCGTCGCCTTGAGACATATCTGTGTCGGTGCGCCGTAAAGCAAATTATAGAAAAAGAAATTTAAATATAATTTGAAGAAGCGATGGAATGGCGTATGGCTTTTAGTACCGGGAGTATCCGAGCACATGTTCGGCTCGCCAGTTGCAGGTCTCTTGATTTGACTCCCATAGGCGACCTGGTCGTAATAAGGATGCAATGATGATGAAGACGACACATACACCCTTCCCCTGTGCCAGCAAAATTAATCAATGATTGTTAAAATTCCCGACTCTTCCGGGAATCGAACCTGGGACACCTGTGACCAGAGGCCAGCGCGCTAACCATTTAGCCATGGAGATGGATTTGAAGATGTAGCTAGATATTGAAAAATTCTATGACGTATAACTATTTTTATGTAGGCTATTTAAATTTACATCCTAGCCTCATAAACACATCATTGTTTTTGTTATACTTACTGCCCAACTCATTGGCTAAATGATCAGCGTTGAGGCTTTCGGTCCAGAGGGTCCTGGGTTCCATCCCCCAACGGATCGGGGATTTTAATCGCATCTGAATAATTCTCCTGGCTCGGGGACTGGGTATTTGTGTTTGTCTCAACACTCTCCTCCACATATTTAGACAACACATCACACTACCAATCGCCACAGAAACACACAATAGTGATTACATCCCACCACGAAGGATTGCCGTCCATAAAACCGGGCCAAAATCCACCTTCTCCTTTTTTTTACGACACTGTTCGCCCCTGCTATCCCACGGCTGTGTAAAAATGTGGTACAATAAGAAGTTAGGCTGCACTTATGGAACATCTCGCTTCGACTAGCCCTTTAACATGTTTGTAGCTAGTAGATGCTTTCCTGCTTGTTCTCGATAGTTGACTAGATGCCAGTCTGAGGGAGTTCCTTACAAACGATCGAGGCCTCTGCAGTTTTCTGAAATCTAGATATTTACATAGATAAAGTTATTCGATGCACCCAATTTATAAAAATCGACGTGAACACGGTGAATACCATTATTTGCATAGAATGCTTAAAGACGACGAACAAAAAATTCTCTAATATTATCGAATGAGGTCAGTTCCATTTTACTATATCCTTGATAACAATAAAGGACCTTACTCTAAGAAAAAAGGAAAAAACAGTACGAATAGCCAATAGGCCAAACGCCTTCCATCTCCTTATTTTCTCACATACCTTATTAAGCTCCTAAATCCCTCACTTCAGATTTAACCCGCCTAAATCTTCTTGCCAGAGGGAAGGCGTCACCTTCTAGGTGGCCCGCTTCCCCAATCAGGGGAAACACTGAGGTTATGCAATAACATACAATATTTTATGATCTATATTTTCTTTTGTACTGTACATAATTCTTCTAAGATGTTAAACCCTGAGTGAAATGGAATAAAATCAAATTGTTTTAATTTATTACTTTTTCGCAATCCATGATTACCACTCTGTTGATAAGCTTCCGCTGGCGCGAGAAAACCAACAGCGGACCCTTTCAGCCGCTTACTATTGTTTCAAAGCGCCAGTTCGCGCGTGATAAAGTCAGAATTCGAACCCTTCAACACTGAGCAATTTTCATAACATGAAGCGCTAGCTAGCGATATCTAGCACGGAGGGATGGCATCGATATATCGGTTTCTACGAAATACCGATATTTTCCTTTCGATTTATCGATATATCGATACCGAAATTTTGCTTCAATTTATCGCATTATATATCGGTTTTTCCATAAATGTATCGATTTTCTGTTAATTTTTATTTCATTAACAACATCCGCACTAGAGAACGCCGATAATTCTGTAAGAGATGGTGCTAGTGAATGTGGAATTGCAACCTGGAAATATCCAACCTAATCAATACCTTGCTCTGAGCCTCTGATAGGCTGGAGTATAATTCGAATAAAAACGGTGGAAAATGTAACACCGTTCGCTACGTGATTAGTAATAAGGCCTCCGCATGCCAGTTTACACAGCGCGAAATACGTTCTAGTTCCCGGGTAGCCGCTATACTTCGTGTTAACCGTCCGCTGTTGAACAACATAGACGTATATGGTAACTGTGAAGCAAAAAGGTAAGTTAGTGAGTTTTTAGGTGAGATAAGCCTTAGAATGAATTATAAGAGGCGTTGATTTGTGTATTCAGTTTGTGGTGAGTATGTGGTTTATATTTAAACGTAGGATTAAGGAAATAGAAGCCCCTGTGACTCAGGACACAGCGCGCCAGTCTCTCACCGCTGGGTTTCGCGGTTCAAATTCCAGTCAATCCATGTGAGATTTGTGCTGGACAAGCGGAGGCGAGACAGGTTTTTCTCCTGGTACTCCGGTTTTTCCTGCCATCTTTTATTCCCGCAACACTCTCCAAAATCATTTTTTATTTTATTTTGCTAGTTGCTTTACGTCCCACCGACACAGATAGGTCTTATGGCGACGATGGGATAGGGAAGGGCTGGGAGTAGGAAGGAAGCGACCGTGGCCTTAATTAAGGTACAGCCCCAGCATTTGCCTGGTGTGAAAATGGGAAACCATGGAAAACCATCTTCAGGGCTGCCAACAGTGGGGTTCGAACCTACTATCTTCCGAATACTGGATACTATCAAAAAAAAAAAATATATATATATATATATATATAGTTTAGTCAATAGAGTCTTCGCACTCATGTTCTTTAATGGGTAAAAACCTATTATATCTTTAGTGTCTGAACGTTTCATTACTAAGGTTACTATAATTGTGTGAAGTGCTGTTATGCCATATGTCAACATTATATTAACATTACTGGGGCCGTTCATTGGGTTAACATAATCATTTCGGGTGTCCTTGATCAGAGTGACTCAGACGGTTAAGGCGCTGGCCTTTTGATCCCAAGTTGGTAGATTCGATCCTGGCTTAATCCGGTGGTATTTGAAGCTGCTTAAATACGTCAGCCTCGTGTCGGTAGATTTACTGGCACGTAAAGGAACTACTGCAGGACTAAATTTCGGCATTTCGACGTTTCCGAAACCCGTAAAAAAATGTAGTTAGTGGGACGTAAAGCCAATAACATTATTATTTCGGGTGTACTTCCCATTCATTGGGTGGTGAATTTAAGAAATTGTCCACCACTTCAAAACTAAGGCAACAAGTTATGTTTCACAGTTCTCATGAGAGCGAATAAATCGTGGAATTTCGCACCTTCACTTATTTTGAAACATTCAAAATGTTGTTAGAAATGTCATTTTAACAATTTTATCATGTATTTTCATCTATCCAGCGGAGTGAAATCTAAGAGAAAACGTTATTTAACGAATTGAAATGTCTAAATAATCAGCTTGTTGTTCTCTTTTCTAGTAGAATATATGTGATTCTAGTTGATTACTGTATATGTGGTGCATACTTGTTGGCGAAGCGTTTTCATACGTGTAAAAGTGATTTTCCCTACGATGTTACATTTATAATATTAAATTACCGCCATTTATATAATATGTACGTGATATTTTCTTGTTAGCCAATACCAGCAATCCGACTACTTCGGCCGCCATGCTTTTTTATATTACGGTCTGAGGATTGGAGTCGGTCTTGTATTATCCTATTATCAACACAAAATATCGGTATATCTCGATATCAAATTATATTTATTTCCAAAATACAAGGATTTCAAATTATATTGAAGTTCTATGAAACGGGGATCATGGCAGTTCCAAGAAAAACAAGATAATTAAGAGAATCAAATATAATGACCAAAATATTCTGTGTAAAATGGTATCAAAAGTAAAGTAGAAACCATCAAAACCTAATTCAACCATGAATTCTAACACCTCAAGTGTCAGAGTTAATGTTATTCACCGGAAAAAAGGACCAATGACATCTTTATTCCCAGAATGCAATGATAAAGCCATAAATACTTGTAAGGTAGATGCTGCATCATATTCTTAACTATTTTCAGCCATTCCTACTAATTGACGAGGTTTACATGAACTTCATCAAGCATTACTGACACTACTTTTTCACTCTATTTTACAGGTGTAATTATTTCTTTGAAAAAGCTAGTTTTTTTTCAGGACCTATGGCTCGAGTGCGAGCGCCTATTGACATAAATATGTCTTGGGGCTGGGGGTCAATGAAAATTTGGGTTTCGAAAGTATAACCCTAGCAACAGCGCAGGTTGTTGGTCATCTGAAATTAGCAGCGGTTGATGGGTACATTCCATGGATAATTAAACCGCGAATTCCAGTAGCAAAGTAAACTCAACCAACCAGTTGGGTACACAGGCAGAATAAACCAATAATGATATACCATGCATTGAGGTCTGATGATGTAGTAGTTGGTCTTGGACTCTTGGCTTATCATTAGCAATATATCGATATCGTTTGAATATACCGATATATTATGTACAATAAAAAACGATTATCGAAAATAAGTTTCCAATATGTCGTAATATCAATATATCGGTATTTAAAAATTTTCGCTATCCCTCAGGGCACGGGTAGCCCCTAGCTGTTCCGTAACCGCAGCCTTACTCTACTATTATTAGTTTTCAAATCATCACCTTTATTTTACAGTATTTTGAAAGAGAAACAGAAAATTGTAATAATCCTACAGTGAGCGTACGAACGAACGAATGGAGTTGTTTCATTCCTGCCCGTCCCAACTAAACTGTTAACTCTTAGGCCTTTGATTTGAATGGAAATTTAGATTGATTTTCTTATGGATTGTATGTTTGTATATTATTGTTTTTCTTGGCGCAGAGGTCGCCGGAACCCCAGGGGGGCACCCAAGGAGAGACTTGCATCGCACCCCTGCCGGGTCCCCCCCCCAGTTTTCCCACGCTATCTCAATTTTTTGAAATCTTTTGTATACAGTACATAGTATTTATATAGTATTTAAATATTTAGAATTTTACACATTTTATTTACGATGTATGTATTATTTAGTTTTGGATTCGCAGAACTTAAATATAGAAGTGCAATCTGGACGAGTTTGGGAACTACTGCTCTAACACTATCTGAAGTAGCTCGGTTCTCAATCACACTATTTTCGGTATTTAATCTATAATACTGATTTTTCTATGAGTTTTCCACTATCTCTTGATAACCATTTGGAAAAAAGTCCACAGCCTGTTTCCAGTCATTCGACCGGGTCAGAAATGGAATGAATGAAGCCCCATCTAGCGGCCAGGATAGGAATTGTGCCGGCTGCCGAAGCCTTTTGCACTCCTCTGATTAATGATTGAAATGAAATTATATTGGAGAGTGTTGATGGAATCAAATATGACAGGGGAAACCGGAGTACCCGGAGACATACCTGTCCCGCCTCCCCTTTGTCCAGCACAAATCTCACCGGGATATGAACCACGGAACCCAGTGGTGAGAGGCCGGCGCGCTGCCGCCTGAGCCAGGAAGGCTACATAACCGTTGGAAGAGTACCTAATTTCATGTCTCGCGTAATGCAATCCAACTCAACTCGAAATAGTAAGTAAAGATAGCCACTGAGACCTCTGGAAAAGAATATTTAAATGGTACGTACAATGGCACCCTGTCCCCGAAGAATTAACCACATGCAACCAAAAGTCCCGATATGGTCTGTAATCGACCTTATTACCTTTAAATATTATGTGAAGTTTTTGTAAATCACCATTCAATCCTTCTTATGAACGATGGGATTATTTAATTTAAAAATACAGTCCTACGACGGATTTTCCATTTTATGCATAAATTCAACATCGCACTCTGATCACTTCTAAGTTAATCATAACCTCCACATTCTGTTTTGACGCAATCCATGACAGGGACTATCCCGGAAAACTTGGTAAGAGCAACGACATATATTATTATACTATATAGACCGGCTGGACGGGCTCATACAGCTCTCCTAACTGAGGAAATTTGCGACACGTCCGCCATGTTTCCTGGTGGCACTCGTCAGCTGTTAGTTGTAAAAAAAAAGCAGAAGATGCCTAACTCGTCCGCGAGAAATAAACATAAATACACATACGACGTAGATGTTGGCGATGCAAGTGGTGACCCATTCAACGACCTATATTATACATTACGTTGCCCCGCCACCTTCTTGTTTTTTGCTCCCACGAAACATGGCGGAGCAGCTTTCAACCTCCTTCAAATACGGCAGGTCATCCGCCAGTCACTGCAGTAGCGGCGATTGGGAACTAAAACCGCGGGGGCAAATATATATAGCGGACAAGGGACGGGATGGGGAGTTATATACATCAAAACTGAAGTAACAAGCTACAAAATGGTAAGAGTTTTGATGCTCTCTGAGTGAATTCGTACAGAGAGTTAAAGGTTAGTCCGCCTCTGTGGTGTAGTGGTTAGTGTGATTAGCTGACACCTCCGCTGCCTCAGGGGCTCTGAACTTTGGAGCGTGGGTTGGCGACCACGGGGCCCTCAGCTGAGTCCTGGCATTGCTTCCACTTACTTGTGCAAGGCTCTTCACTTTTATCTATCCTATCCGACCTCCCTTGGTCAACTCTTGTTTTTTCCGACCCCGACGCTATTAGGTTTGCGAGGGCTAGGGAGTCTTTCATTTTCACGCCCTTCGTGGCCCTTGTCTTCCTTTGCCCGATATCTTCATTTTTCGAAGTGTCGGATCCCTTCCATTTTTTCCGTCTGATTAGTGTTATATAGAGGATGGTTGCCTAGTTGTACTTCCTCTTAAAACAATAATCACCACCACTGACACCTCCGGAGGTCCGGGTTCGATTCCCGGCTCTGCCAGGGGAGTTTGAAAAGTGGTACGAGGGCTGGAACGGGGTCCACTCAGCCTCGGGAGGTTAAATGAGTGGAGGTGGGTTCGATTCCCACCTCAGCCATCCTGGAAGTGGTTTTCCGTGGTTTCCCACTTCTCCTCCAGTCAAATTCCGGGATGGTAACCTAACTTAAGTCCACGGCCGCCTTCTTCCCTCTTCCGTGTCTATCCCTTCCAATCTTGCCATCCCCCCCAGCAAGGCCCCTGTTCAGCATATCAGGTGAGGCCCCCTGTGCGAAGTACTGGTCATCCTCCCCAGTTGTATCCCCGACCCAGAGTCTGAAGCCCCAGGACACTGCCCTTGAGGCGGTAGAGGTGGGATCCCTCGCTGAGTCCGAAGAAAAGACCGACCCTGAAGGGTAAACAGATAAAGAAGAAGAAGAAGAGTTATAGGTTGACAATTTACCCATTTAAGTGCGGTAATAATGTTTTTTTTAAGATTTTGATACCACACACTAAGAAACGATCAAGACACTAAAGAGACGGCCAGACTGACGAATGCGAGTGGCAAGTGGGTGAATCATACCTCAGTGTCCATGACCTTGGCAAATAAATAAATAAATAAATAAATAAATAAATAAATAAATAAATAAATAAATAAATAAATAAATAAATAAATAAATAAATAAATAAATAAATAAATAAATATACCACTGCTACCCTTTCTCACAACACATGCAAAGTCTCCACTACTTACTCTGGTGCTATAAAAATGGGTTAGCCGGGTTGAACGACATTTTGTGCGTATTTCAACTGCCCCCTCTCCCCCTAATCCCCGCTACTGAGTGTAGTATAATATATGTCATCGGGTAAGAGCAGGAACCTAACGTAGAAAAATAATACTACATACATTTATAGGTCAGTGTTACTTGAGAGGAGAAAAGTTGAATATTTTAGTGAATTATCGAAGAAGTTATTCAGACAGTACTGTGAATCGCTCCAGTTAACGTGAAACATCACCTTTATAGACCGGTTTAAAATGATTACTTGAAAGAATGACAGAAATACTTTTCTTTGCCTTGTTGCATGCATTCCTACGTATTCCTGACAGCAATTCGTGGGACATTAATTACATAAGAGAGATGTGCTTTTCGTGTAGAAGTACTGCATTCCATGCAAGATAAAGGTCACCCTTGTGTCAGGATTCCTGGAAGTCAACAGAATTCTCACGCAAGTCGAAAAGTAATGGACACGAGTTGGCATATTACTGGTAGACTAAACTTAAAAATGCAGCTGTTTCTATCAGATTGCTATTTTTAAGCTGAGTACAATACTGAGAGGTGTAACATGGTAGAGAGTGGTATAATTTGATTGAAATATAGAAAACAATTTGACCTACGCTTGCAATTTAGAATTTTGAGGCTTGAAAATAATGCAACAGGTATGATATGAATATCAGCATTACTGAAACAAAAGGGATGTCCACACAAGAAATGCATTTTCCAATTGCAGTAATCATAACACGCTAACCGTCACAATATTAAGAAATAATCTCATTCCGAGAACGAAGGAACATGCATCATTTTCAAAAATATTTTTTTTGAAAAGTACACCAATGAAATAGTATGTAAACGTATTACATTGTGGTATGTTGCCTTGTTTTCTACCATTAAAAAAATATTTAATAGTGCCTTTCCGCAAGGCGAGTGAAACGGCCTCTGACGTAAGCGTCGCGCTGTGACGTCACGATCCAGGACCGCATGGAGCTCTACCAGCCGTTGTGCATCAGCCGTTGCTAAAAGCCGATTGTTTATTATTCATGATCGCGAATAACTTCAAAATGACAGAAGAAAGGTTCAAAACAGCACAGTCAGACAATCTATCATGTGTAGATGTCATCATTCTTGAAAAATAGTGACTTTTGTGGCCGCAGAAATTCGCGGATAAAAAGCAAGTTTGTAAGTGGCGTCTTTTATATACGTGCAATGTACTGTAACCCATAGTATAAGGATAACAACGAATCTGGATAGATATCACATCACTTTCAACATTTCCTTCTAGACTGATTCCCCTATTAAAGAATAACATTACATTTTCGGGCTTTCAGCATTAGTAAAGTAAGAAATCGGATTTCAGCACTAACATAAACATATAGGTAGCATTATAGTACTAGTCCGCTTCTGTGGTGTAGTGGTTAATGTGTGCCACTCCCGGAGGCCCGGTTTCGATTCCCGGCTCTGCCATGAAAGTTGAAAACAAATAGTACGAGGGCTGGAACGGGGTCTACTCAGCCTCGCGAGGTCAACTGAGTAGAAGGGTTTCGAATCCCACCTCAGCCATCCTCGAAGTGGTTTTTCGTATTCTCCTACTTCTCCTCCAGGCACCTAAGGCCACGGCCGTTTCCTTCCCTCTTCCTTGTCTATCCCTTCCGATCCTCCCATCCTCCAAAGGCCCCTGTTGAGCATAACAGGTGAGGCCTCCTGGGAGAGGTAATGGCCCTCCTCACCAGTTTCATCACCATACTCAAAGTCTCACGTTCCAGGACACTGCCCTGGAAGTGGTAGAGGTGAAATCCCTCGCTGAGTCCGAGAGAAAACCAACCCTGAAGGATAAGCTGATTAAGAAAGAAAGAAAGAAGGAAAGAAAGAAAGAAAGATCATAGTACTATAGGGCTGTAATCTATCATTCCCAAAAAATATATATATTTATGGTTGGGACAACTGGCCTACCCACTTCCGGGGCCCATGAAAGATAATTAAATATCTTTGTGGAGGGAAAAAGTTAAACATGATAAAGGTAAATATGACTTCATCTAGTTTTCACAAGTCGGGCTGAGTGGTTCAGACTGTTGAGGTGCTGGCCTTCTGACACCAACTTGGCAGGTTCGATCCTGGTTCAGTCCGGTGGTAGTTGAAGGTGCTCAAATACGTCAGCCTCGTGTCGGTAGATTTACTGGCACGTAAAATAACTCCTGCAGGACTAAATTCCTGCACATCGGCGTCTCCGAAAATCGTAGAAGTAGTTAGCGGGGCGTGAAGCCAGTAACATTAATTACATTTGGCTTTTAACAAGCTGAGCATATCAGGAAAAAAAAGTGTCCTGGTGACATTTTAGTCGCTCAATACAGGAATGTCTTTGGGTGCTGTGACTTTAATTTTTTTATTTTGTTGTTGTTTGCTTTACGTCACACCGTCACATATAGGTCTTATGGCGACGATGGGACAGGAAAGGCCTAGGAATGGGAACAAAGCGGCCGTGGCCTTAGGTACAGCCTCAGCATTTGCCTGGTGTGAAAATGGGAAACCACGGAAAACCATCTTCAGGGCTGCCGGCAGTGGGATTCAAAACCCACTATCTCCCGGATGCGAGCTCACAGCTTCGCGCTCCTAACCGCACGGCCAACTCGCGCGGTATTTTTACCCTTCGGTTTATTGACTTGGCTTGTATAACCTAAAACTTAGGCTAAGTTGGATTATATTTTAAACACCTACATCACTATTTTCACCTGTATGCAATTATGTTATTTATTTCATTAATATTATGATAATTATCATAATTGAGCATTGTTAACTTATAAGACTCCAACAGACAAGCATTGATTTTGTGTAGAGTTATACTTTTGTTAAATTCACGTCGTTTCGTTTCATGACGTACACGCCTATTCTTTGTTACATTATAGGGTATTTAGATATAGCCTTAAATTTCTTTACCAATTAAGCTCTTCAATAAAGACATACATAACTGTCCCATGCCAAGATATATTGGTAGAATTAGAGCTGTCAAAATGGTTCATAACCCCTTTGATTTATTATCTTGACATGGATCACCCAAAACATAGGTTAGGTTTGGAGAATACTTTAATAATCAGCATTATTTAATGCACCGTTTATTACTTTCATATTCCAAGATGTAATTGAAGCATTTAAATAAACCATCATACATTAAAATTTAAAGTTTTACCACTAGAACAGCTGACATGGAAAAGTGATTTGAAAATTCAAACAAATTCATCTTACGTTAAAATCTTCAAAAAAATAAACTGTAGACTTTTCCGATATATCACCAGCATTTCTCCAGCTCGCCAAAATCCATTTCTCCCTAGTTTTAGCGTCGTTGGAACGTTTATAAACAATTTGTTTGGGATGTGCAATAGCACATCGGAACTCTACACCATTTATAAGTTTTCTGCCTCACTGTCTGCGCAGGATTCATTTTAAGTCTAAAATATACCACTGAGATTATTATCCAATGTATAGACCTCGAATTTAACCATACTAGACACTAACGTAAAGTAGAAATACGCGAAGTGTATCCTGCTTCTCACAGCACACTACGTGTTATTTCGTCTGCTAATTCAGTCAACCTGTACGATGACGTCAGGCCAATGAGATCGCGTACTTGCGTGACGTGACAGTTTCGTAGATTTTTATCATGTTTGGAGTTATTATTTGTACATTCTGATCACATTTTTGAATTCTGCATGCAATTTTGTATCAGATTATCATATTTTTAATTAAAACCCCGGATCATGCATGTTCCCTATTTACTACTGTTCACAACTCAACCATCCATTGCAGGCCTACTAAACTACACAAACTATGGAGAGTTATAAACAGGCTCGAATCTTCAGTATTTAGAGTTTAGATCAGGAGGATGTCTGTTATCGCGTCTTCGCTGACTACTGTTGTTCTCAGAAATGGCTAATAACTTCAAAAGCCTTGTTGATTGTTGTGAGTGGCAGCAAGTGATGGTTATTATTGGAACAGGTTGGAAAACCCACATTCTTTCAGAAATAACTACCGTACTCCTATTGATGAAAGAAGCTCTGCACTGCGACAGCCTAAGTCTGGAATAACCATCTGTGTTGAAAATAATACTGTGTCGTGTGCTGTAGCTTCACCAATATTTAAAAAAAAAACTCTTCAGCTATTGAATTAAAAAACAATCATGGGCCCCTCACAAGCCATGCCCTTCCCGCTGTGGGATCCTTATCGCCACCACTGGATGTCCATTGAAAAGAAACAACTGAAGAAAATGAAAATGGAACGGGTACTTAAGATGTGAATACAACAAAGAATTAATCTGTCGAGTTATCAGCCCAGAAGCTGTGTATGCAATTATAAGAAATGGTGACAAGGTGAGTGAGGTAGTTTGCCATTGCTTTCTCCTTGTAGTCAGAAAGTGCTATTTCAGAACGGCTGACGCTATTGGATAGCATCCCGACGCACGAGTACTGCTCGGAACGTTATTGCTAAACATCGCCCACACTTAATCAGCTCCCGTACCGTCATGACCATAAATGAGACTGATAGCCTATTTGCGGGCAAGCTAAAATTTGCTCCGGACTGTACCAAGAGAGAGAAGTAAAAATGCCGGATGTATCAAGAAATGTTTGAAAATAAGGTAGTAAAGTAAGGAAAATCGTGTCAACATGTAGCAAATCTTCCTTACGTAATCTACAAAGTTGCGTGGAACAAAAACCACCGATACATAATTTTATACTTTGGAATACTGGTGCTCAATTTGGCCGGCAGTCGAACGATTCTGAGAAGCTACTAATGAATTCAGTAAACTAACAGGTAAATGATAATGAATTGCTAGGTGTATTCTTTCTTTCTTTATTTCTTAATCTGTTTACCCTGCACGGTCGGTTTTTTCCCTCGGACTCAGTGAGGGATCCCACCTCTGCCGCCTCAAGGGCAGTGTCCTGGAGCTTGAGTTTTTAGGTCGGGGGATACGACTGGGAAGGCGGACCAGCACCTCGCCCAGGCGTCCTCGCCTGCTATGCTGAACAAGGGCCTTGTGGAGGGATGAGAAGATTGAAGGGACAGGCAAGGAAGAGGGAATGAAGGGGCCGTAGCCTTAAGTTAGGTACCATCCCGGCTTTTGACTGGAGAAGTGGCAAACCACGGAAAACCACTTCTAGGATAGCTGAGGTGGGAATCGAACACACCTCTATTCAGTTGACCTCGCGAGGCTGAGTGGACTCGGTTCCAGCCCTCGTACTACTTTTCAAATTCCGTGGCAAAGCTGGGAATCGAACTCAGGCCTCCGGAAGGGGGGAGTTAATCACGCTATAGGTTTTATTCAAAGAAAGTAATTGAGGTCCGCGTCTGTGGTGAAGCGGTTAGTGTGATTATTTGCCATTCCCGGAGGCCTCGGTTCGATTCCAGGCTCTGCCACGAAATTCGAAAAGTGGTACTAGGACTGGAATGGGGTCCACTCAGCCTCGAGAGTCCACCTCAGCCACCCTCGAAGTGTTTTTTCGTGGTTTACCACTTATTCTCCAGGCAATTGGCGGGATGGTATCTAAATTAAGGCCACGGACGCTTCCTTCCTTCTTCCTTGTCCAACCCCTACAAGGCCCCTGGTTCAGCGTAGCAGCTGAGGCCGCCTGGGCGGAGTACTGATCCACCTCTCCCGTTATATCCAAGACCCAAAGTCTCACAACCCAGGACACCCTTCATGTGGTTGAGGTGGGATCCCTCGCTGAGTCCGAGAGAAAACCAAGCCTGGACGGTAAATGGATTAAGAAAGAAAGACAGGAAGAAAGAAAGAAAAAAGAAAGAAAGAAGGAAAGGAAAGGAAAGGAAAGAAAGTACCTCAAAGTAACAATAAATTTACCGATACACAAATTTCATATTTAGTATTCTTTGGACGAACTGAGTGGATTGAGATTCAATTCGGTAACTAATAATATTCTTATGGCCTCAGCTAGCGTGTGCAGATATTTCTTAATTTCACGCCATCTGGCTGTCTGCCCGTCAATTTCCACGTTCCGTGTTACTCTATGCCCACTAGATGGCACAGTAAACCATATCTCTCTTGGGCTCTGTAGCTGAGTTTTAATGAATTTCTCCGGTTAAACACCAAGTATGTTACCAGAGATCTTGTATATGTCTACGTGGGGTGGCGAATGGACTTCTCTCCGCCCATAAAATATCCGACTATCTCTGCAGTGTTTGAACCCGTTTGATTCAGTTATGTTGGAATCAGGAGTCCGACACTGTACCGCTAATCCTCAGAGGCAGCTCCTGACAAAACTATGTCAATGAGACTAACTAATCCTTATTTCTTTGGAAATATTTATCTGTCTGCATATGTAACGATTGGATGCAATAAAGTTTATTATTATCATTATTATTATTATTATTATTATTATTATTATTATTATTATTATTATTATTATTATTAAAAGGATATATTACTGAATCAGAAACGGTGTTTTGCAGAAATCGTGTAATTCGTTAACCGTGAACACAGGAGGCAAACGGATAACCAACTCTACTGTCGTCAACCCCCGCTTTTGCTGATTAAATATCTAATATTTAAGCCATTTCGCTTATTAGAATATTACTTGGGCCATACGGGTTTGGTCGCGAAGCTCTGAGTTAAGACGCAGGTAGGTCTTATGGCGATGGTGGAATAGGAAAGGCCTAGGAGTGGGAAGGAAGCGCCCGTGGCCTAATTGAGGTACAGCCTCAGCATTAGCCTAGTGTGAAAATGGGAAACCACGGAAAAGTATTTTCTGGGCTGCCGACAGTGGGGTTCGAACACACTATCTCCCAAATACAAGCTCACAGCTGTGCCACCCTAACCGCACTGCCAACTCACTCGCTTTCTTCAGGAACTTTTTCGCAATAACGATAAACCCGACAAAATATATTTCTAAGCGATTTTGAATTATCTTAACCAATTATACGATTCTGGTTACGAAAATAGTGATTTTGTTTTCGCGAATCACAGCGAATTAAAGCGACAAAGCCAATTTAAAGCGAAATTTACTTATTTTAGGATACGTGCGTAAATGCAGCGAAATTTATGGAAAATAACTTGTTTCATTTTCACGAAATTGAACGTAAATTAGTGCGAAAAATTCATGCACCTAGGCATGAGTTACGTTTATTCGGTTCTGTCGGCAAATTTTTGCTAAACACTTTCAAGACCGGGCGAGTTGGCTGTGCCATTGGGGGCGTGCAGCTGTGAGCTTGCATCCGGGCGTTAGAGAGTTCGAACCCCACTGTCGGCAGCCTTGAAGATTGTTTTCCGTCGTTCACCATTTTTACACCTGGGTCTGTACCTCAATTAAGGCCATGGCCGATTCCTTCCCATTCCTAGCTCTTCCCTATCCCATCGCCGACATAAAACCTATCTGTGTCTTAACTCACAGCTACTCGACCAATACTCTAATAAACAAAACGGCTTAAATATTATATATCTAATCAGACTGTACTAAGTCACTGTGCAATTTTTGGTTTACTGACACAGATAGGCCTTATGGCTACAATGGGACAGGAACAGGTGAGGAGTGGAAAGGAAGTATCCGTGGCCTTAATTAAGGCCCAGCATTTTCCTGGTATGAAAAGAGAAAACCACAGAAAATCATCTTCAGGGCTGTGGAAAGTGGGCTTCGAACCTACTATCTCCAGAATGCAAGCTGATAGCTACATAACCCAAACCGCGCGCTCACCGCACCGTACAAATGGCGTATGGCTTTCAGTGCCGGGAGTGTCCGAGGATATGTTCGGCTCGCCAGGTGCAGGTCTTTTGATGTGACACCCGTAGGCGACCTGCGCGTAGTGATGAGGATGAAATGATGATGAAGACGACACATACACGCAGTCCCCATGCCACAGAAATAAACCAACGATGGTTAAAATTCCCGATCCTGACGGGAATCGAACCGGGGACCCCTGTGACCAAAGGCCAGCGCGCTAACCATTTAGCCATTGAGCCGGAATCCGTACAAGATGGTCGGAAACAACGTGAACCCGGTCTATGAGAGTTAGAGCGTTGGTCACACTGATAAGTATTTTGAAAAATATGCGTCGATAAATCTTGCCCTTGTCATTTTATCACCTGCTGAAGTTAACCAATCAGATCGCTTCCCCGGCGATTTCAGATTTGCGAGATTGTGCTGCTAAGTCTGCGCGTGGCTTATGACCGGCTTGAGTGCCCCAATAGGAGAAATAAACTACTCCAGGGGAGGACTTGATTGAGGACCTCCCTGCTGATAGGGTCGGCCCACAGCAAGCGCGCTACAGTGGCACTGGCTGAAACCCTGTGTGAGTTAGTGTTTGATGCTCACTTCTCCGCATGGCTCTGAAACCCGACCAAGCCACGTGGAAATTTAGCAACACCGCCTTGTAAATCCGATTTGAATTCGCCCGCGAAGCGATCTGATTGGCTAAATTCAGTAGCTGATTAAATGCCAACTGCACGAGGTATCAACGTAGTTATTTCAAATTACTTATCAGTATGACCAAAGCTCTAATGCTCATGTACTCGGTACACGATGTTTCGGACCACCCTGTATATATTCTACGCAATAAAGTAGTAATGCTACCGGGCGAGTTTGCCGTGAGGTTAGGGGCGCGCAGCTGTGAGCTCGCATCCGGGAGATAGTGTGTTCGAATCCCACTGTCGGCAGCCTTGATGATGGTTTTCTGTGGTTTCCCATTTTCACATCTTAATTAGGCCACGGCCGCTTCCTTCCCATTCCTGGGCCATTTCTGTCCCATCGTCGCCATAAGACCTATCTGTGTCTGTGCGACGTAACGCAAATAGCAAAAAAAAGTAAGAATGCTTGTCCGTACTTGTGCAACGCGTCGTGCAAAATAAACGTATCCTATTTAATGGTGTGATTCCTGCAGATAATAAGTTAAGAGTAAAATCCCCACATAGTCATGACATTTGGAAATATTGCTTGCACTTTGTTTTAAAAGATGAGGCTGTATGACACCGAAGGAAATTTGTAGAGCTGACCACTCTATCCCGCCAACTGCCGAGGTTGCGGTAGGTGGAATCCTTTACCTTCCACTCCTCCAAGTAACTTCGTGGCCTGTACGGAGATGACAGCTTTGCTTTGCTTTTACTTAGTGGGTTGCACTCAGTTAAGGAGCAATATCTTCACTTAAGGATATCGGCAAAGCTAAACAATCGACAATAACAGGCCGCTATAGGCAAACCTGTAGTTAAAACTGAACTTGGATTGTAGGCTACACATTGTGTCTAATAAATTAATTAAAACTGAACTTGATGAACATGACTATACTATCTACAGAGAAATAGTTTACCGAGCTCGATAGCTGCAGTCGCTTAAGTGCGGCCAGTATCCAGCAATCAGGAGATAATGGATTCGACCCCCACTGTCGTCAGCCCTGAAGGTGGTTTTCCGTGGTTTCCCATTTCTACACCAGGCAAATGCCGGGGCTGTACCTGAATTAAGGCCATGGCCGCTTCCTTCCAATTCCTAGGCCTTTCCTATCCCATCGTCGCCATACGACCTAACTGTGTTGGTGCGACGTAAAGCAAATACCCCCCCCCAAAAAAAAGAGAGAGAGAAATAGTTTGGGGGTACGACACCACTAACATCTGCAAGGTTAGAATGGAGAGGGAGTGATACTTAGAAATAATCGATCTGTCTGTCTGTTAGGTCATCAGCCCAGAGATTGGTTGGATCCTCAAATAGCACCACCAAAAGTTATGCGGTTATAAGGAAATCGCAAAAACCAATGGCAGCACCAAAATGAGGCGTTCCAGGCAAGACGAGGAGTTAGGTAGTTTGCCATTGCTTTCCTCACTGGGTCAGAAAGTGCTATTGCAGCACGACCGACCCCATGAGCAACACCTTACATAACACTCAGATGCACTAGTTGTGCTCTGAATGTCATTACTCAGCACCACCCATACCACAGCAGCTTCCATATTGTCACAGCCATGGATGAGACTGAGACTTCGGTGGAAGCTACACTTTACTCTGGCCTGTGCCAAGAGATGGATACAAAAGTACTGTATCCATCAAGAAATGGCAGCAGGCAAAAATAATCGATAACGACCCATATTACAGTTCAATCCATACTTTTCCAGGTCGTTGAGATGAATAGTGACATTCCAGATGCCGTCCCCATCGGCATCGGCAGTGGAAAGAGAAGGAAAAGTAAATGTCCAAAATGACCAAGATAATGGATCTATGTATGTATGTTCCAGCGTAGCTCTCAACCAAACTACCGAGTTCGATAGCTGCAATCGCTCAAGTGCGGCCAGTATCCAGTATTCGGGAGATAGCGGATTCGAACCTCACTGTCGGCAGCCCTGAAGATGCTTTTACGTGGATTCCCATTTTCACACCAGGCAAATGCTGGGGCTGTATCTTAATTAATGCCACGGTTGCTTCCTCCCCACTCCTAGCCCTTTCCTGCCCCATCGTCGCCATAACACCTACCTGATTAGGTGCGACGTAAAGCAACTTGTAAAATCAATCAAACTGTTACACATAATTTACAGGTGATATAAATCCTGAAGGTAATCATTCATGAAAGTACCTGGGTGACGCATGGAGCAATTTCATACGAAGATACGTTATTCCACCTCATTATTACGAATGCCAACCGCCGTAGAGGTGTTGTAACACCGGATCCCGTGAGATCTCCAAAGTTAAGAAACATTGGGCGTGGTCGAGGTTTGGATGGGTAGCCAGGAAATGGAGGAGCGGAAAGGAACTAGCCACCCTATCGTACGTAAACTCCGGCTCAGGCACACCTCCGCGGAGGTTCGGACCTGCCTTCGGGCAGAATACACCCTTACCTTACTTTTATAACGAATGCTGCTCTAGTTATTTCAAAGTAACTCAGCTCACCATTGTAATTCAGAAACTACTCTAAAATGTGTTCGCAAACGTATCCGCAGTTCTCATTGCCCAAGAAGTATTATATGGGGTCTAAATTTAATCTGATGTCTTGGGGCCCCTAGCATAGAGTAGGTGGCAGCCTTCTCTGACTATTGGGTAATCCGGCACTGTATATCTTCATAAGGACCTCTTATGCTGTCCCACCCCTCGGTTACTTCCTACATATTTGAGAACAATCTGCATAAAACTCTAGGTTTCGATTTATCCACTGGACCATCTATATGTATAAAATAAGAGTTTTGTCAGTACATTGCTCAGAATTTAAAAACAATGGCATTTCTGTATCGGTCGTGTCCATAATAACAAGAAAATGCACTTTTTAATTTTCCGTAATTTATATCTGTCTGTCTGTCTGTCTGTCTGTCTGTCTGTCTGTCTGTCTGTCTGTCTGTCTGTCTGTCTGTCTGTCTGTCTGTCTGTCTGTCTGTCTGTCTGTCTGTCTGTCTGTCTGTCTGTGCACGCATCACGAGAAAACGGCTGAAGATAATTTAATGAAAATCGGTATTTAAAGTCCGGTATTAAGTAGCTATAATCTAGGCCTAGATAATCTTGTTCACGTTGAGAGAAATGGTAGTTTAGGGGAATGACTAAAATTTAATTTCAATATTTATGCTATTATAGGTCCTGTCTTAATGAAAATCGGTATGCAAAGTCGGAGAATAACTCGCTATAATGTAGACGGCAAATAATTTTATTCTCGCTGAGAGAAATGGTAGCTTAGGGGAAGGCCTAAAATTTTATTCTCAAATTTTTATGTTATTAGATTCCTATCTTAATGAAAATCAGTATGAAAAGTTGGGGAGTAAGTCGCCATAATCTAGGCTGTAAATAATTTTATTCACGCTGAGCGAAATGGTAGTTTAGGGGAGGGCCTAAAATTAATTCTCAAATATTTGTGTTATTAGTGATCACATCGACAAATACTACATAACTTAAGTTATAGAGTATTGCATTTCCGATCATTTATGTCTTACACATTTTTACCGTACCGGCTATAATAACAGAGATATTTATGAATTTTTGATTTTTGTTGCTAAGTCCATATCAGCGCTGTCATGAGAAAATGGGTAAACAAAATTTAATGAAAATCGGTATGTTAAGTCGGGGAATAAGGAAATATAGTCTACGCTATAAATAATTTTGTAAGACGGTCTAATATCACAGAGTCGAAAGAAAACTAAATGTGAAGGCCTACAATACAGTAAGCTCTTAACATTGATCAACAATAACATTACACTGACCATTGTTTGTTGTAATACGCTGTGCTTTTGTTGCCACTCATCTCTGACAGATGTAATTACTGATGTATGCCGAGTATTCTTTTAAAACTTTGCTTTACGTCGCACCGACACAGATAGGTCTTACGGCGACGGTGGGATAGGAAAGGGCTAGGAGTGGGAAGGATTCGACTCTAGCCTTAATTACGGTGCAGCCCCAGCACTTGCCTGGTGTGAAAGTTGGAGAACGCGGAAAACCATCTTCAGGGCTGTCGACAGTAGGGTTTGAACCCACTACCTTCCGGATGCAAGCTCACAGCTGCGCGCTCCTAACCGCATGGCCAACTCGCCCGGTCGTACCGAGTATATCGGCGTGAAGTAGCTGGGAATCTAGATAACTTTCTTCTTATGCATGCCATTCCCCTAGTACATTAATTTTCCGATACTACTGGTACGTAACACACTGGTTCATCATAGCATTCGTGCTATTTAATCCCTACTCTGAGGCACTGATTGGAATGAGCAGTGTGCATATTTAACGGAATAATGGCAGAGGGGTGTTCACGGCTGTCTGCGGCCTGGACATTCCAGCACTGGAACTTTGGTCTTTTAGATCGGCACCGAAGTACTGTTCGTTAAAAATGAGAAAATGTGCAGCTTTTTATTTGATCGAGTATTTTATATGATAACATTGCTTTTACTCGCTACATTTCTACTGACGTTTTTGTAATGGCCTAAGCTGACTTCAGTTAGGAAAACCACAAAAACAGTCTTTCTCAGAATCCCGTAGCGAAGCACGGGTACATCAGCTAGTCATTCCCTAAGAAAAGCAGCCAGACAATGGTGTATACTAAATCTTCAAACCCTTCTGGCTTCTATGCTATGAGTTTCCCTAATGCAAACTGTCTCATAGCTCGGTTAGATTAAAGAAGCATTGCTACCATTGCCAAGATGTTTCTTTGCGGGGGGTAGGGAACATTCCCACTCCACCCACTCGGGCTGGAAGCGCATTAGCGTTCAGTAGTGATCTGCTTGCACGTCGTGATTTATCCGCAAACATCATGTAGCCCCGGCGCCAGTAGTCTAGACGATACCCACAAGTTATGATATTCAGGTCACCAGATTGTTATCGATTATGCGTTTCACAAGGCATCGCGTATCAACTAAGTAATGCTAAGAAAACCACAGACGTTTAAGTTGGGCTATTGATTCATTTGAGGAACGTGGATGTCTTTTGGCTATTAGTCTCCCACGCGTGTCAATAGGAGGTATAATCTAGCGTAATAATAATAATTGCTTGGTGTAGCAACATCAAAGGTTAGAAAAAAGGTCCACCTATTCAATTCCATTACATTCATGTTATTAATGTTAGTACCAGCTTCGACCAAGCTATATTAGATAATTCAGTTATGATCAAATTCGAAAGTAGCATGCACATGAATGAACACCAATAAAATATTACAATTTCTATGTATTAATTTGTATTACGTAATGTGGAGAGCACACTTAAGCTTTGTAAAAACTGATGTTGTCATATAGATATCTGAAGGCCAGTGGGGTAATGATATCTTGTTTTCATTGTTACGTAAATTCTTGATCTAAAACAGTACGGATGGAATGTCAAACTACACATTATTATTAACAAATACATCGCAATTGGGAAATATACCGGTGGCGATGGTTACTTACAATAGTGTGATAATAAAGTAAAGTTAAAACATAAGTAACCAACAACAGCAAGAGTACAACAAGCAATTCCATGGAAAGAAAATATTACAAGAAATGCTACTAGTTTAACATTCTAAATCCGGCATCATCATATACAAATTCAAGTGCATAATACTAGGGTAAACTTGGCAAATATGGGCACTAGGGTAATATGTGTATGTTTGAGAAATTGGTCATATTTCACGCAATGGTAGCGAGTAGAAGCATGCGCTCTGCTAGGTTGGTGACCTGAAGTGTCACAGCTGCTCAATGTGTTGAAGATTGTCTTCTAATGTTAACATAAGCTGAAAAGAACATGTTTTGAGGTAAGTATACCAGTCTACTCTTCCAAAATTGAGCTGTTATAACAAATCAGTTAAATAAGTTAAGGCACAACGTGCAAAAACACGTTTATTTTTCAAGAAATTTTATTACGGGCTGCTTTTAAGGTTAGTGTAGCACATGTTGTAGCGAGTGGACACGCGCTTGGGAGTTAGTTCATTCTCAGTAATGCCAACTTTTAAAAGTGTCACTAGGGCAAAAATGGGCCGTGACATTGTAGGCAATATGGGCAACATGAAATTTCATTGTATTTACGTTACACGCTTTGATTGAGACATCATTATTTATTTTCACAGCAATCTTTAAGTTTCTAATGCTAATCGATTAACATACCCTATAGCACGTAGTTGTTTCACAAAAGCTTTATATATATTTTTACAGGTGATGATGCAAAATAGGAATTAACGAGAGGATATCCGTCAGAAATAGGATAAAGAGGATATGTCGCATGCTGTAATAGGTTTAAGAAATGGCGATTGTAACCAGTTACAAGCATCTAGAACTTATAATATGCCTAGACAAACTTTGCAGCGGTATTTGTAGAAAGATGAACGGATGAATGACTTTCTTCATCTGTCCGTTTTATTCACCAGTGAGAGCAGTACCTAGCCCTTTTTAAGGAAATTAGTCAATTTCTAGAACTGAAGATGACGACTAGCAGCTGGGGAAGACGTAAGTGTTCTGCAAGGGAACTTACTAGTTAAGAAAGTCTAGTTTCATCGCAGGCCAATCGCGGGAGCCAGTAAAGGAGGTATAGCGGCAAAGCGTAAAGCCATAAGGAGCAACACAATTTCCTGTATTTGTCCTGTGCATAAGGGGAATTATTATGATGAAAATGAAGAGCAGATGTGGACTAAGTGTTGTGGTTCATGTGCTACGTGGTTTCGCGAGGACTGCGTAGAGATAGAAGGTGAGTCTTTCTATTGTGACGAGTGTAGTTAATAAAACTTTGTCATTATTTATGACTAGAATGCTCTCGTGTGATTATTTTTGTTAGATTAACATTTTTCTTTTTATATTACATAAAATTTGACCCAGTTTTATGTTATTTACATTTTCTAGTACAGTACAAGTGATTCCTAGTTGATACCTTAATATTGGTATTAGTTCTACTCCCTTGGTAGCATTTGTTCATGATCAGTGCTTAATTATAATATATATTTACCCCTTTTTTTAATATGTCAATGTTCATTACAACCACCTTGTTATAATACAAAATGAATGTAATCATGCCTGTTACTCTAATTATCATTTAATAACTTGTGCCCACATTCCCGACAAATATGCCCATGTTACCTTTAGAGTTTGAGAAATATGGGCAGTTACATGGTTTTCTGTGAAACTGCACAGTACGTAAACCACTATGGACTGGAGGCTGGTTCAAGCTTTATTAGAATGGGAATGGTTGTAAGTTTTCAAGGATTTTTAACCAGGAAAATGGAAGTTTTTTAGTGCACCTTTTTTTAAGATACATCTTCTGGTGCTCATATTTGCCAAGCTTACCCTAAGGCTTAACAAAGCTATAGGTTGAGCTTTCTACAACACCGTCATATACAAATTCACATATACCTTAAGTAATTCAGATGCCTTAATACCACATTTTACAGTGCATTAATATATGATACCGTCACATAGACATTTACATACAATTTATGGAATTCTGGAGTCTAACCTTGAAGCATCTTAGAGTTTTGCACGTTTTTGCCGAATCCTAATCAAATCATTACTTTACATTATTAAATTTGTTATTCTGTACAACTCATCATAATGTATTCACAACAACAGTTAACCTCCAACTGAGAGCGCGAGTCAACACAGCGCCATCTTATAACAGAGTATGCGTGTATTTAAAAACACAAATTTTGCCTTGCTTTGAAACGGCATTCCATGAAAACTACGTCTCAAATTTTCAATTCATTTTTCAGCAGGTAGCCTCCTCTTTTATATGTCAATTATTGCGAACAGTCCGGTTCGATGGCTAAATGGTTAACGTGCTGGCCTTTGGTCACCGGAGTCCTGGAATTTTAACCATAATTGGTTAATTTCGCTGGCACGGGGGCTGGGTGTATGTGTCATCTCCATCATCATTTCACCCTCATCACGAAGCGCAGGTCGCCTACGGGAGTCAAATCAAAAGATATGTATCTGGCAAACCGAACTTGTCCTCGGACACTCCCAGCACTAAACGCCATATGCCATTTCATTTCATTTCATTGCGAATTTAACATAATCTTCAGTTACATACTTTCGGCGATATACGCGTTCTAGCCAAACACTAAACGCGTCTTAACATTTTTCTTTCGATGTACCGGTTGTAAGCCAACCGCCGTAGCCGTATTGAAACACCGGATCCCGTGAGATCTCCGAACTTAACCAGCATTGGGCGTGGTCAAAATTTGGATGTTCGCTCTCAGCTGAGACATCTGGTTATGTCCCATTGGGAGATGGAGTGGCAGGCCATTCCACTTTCCAATAAGTTGAGAGCGATAAAAGGAACAACGAAGGTATAGAGGACTTCCCTTCGGAGGGAAGCCGTGGTATTATGTCGTCTTCGGATCGGCCACGGTATCGTGACTCACTCGCACCTTTTGAAAGGAAAACCCCCTCCGATGTGTACCTGCGGCGACAATCTTACCGTGGTATACATCCTTAGGGGAGTGTATGGCCCTGGTCGATCTTCGCCGTAGTCTTAACCTCCCGGGTACCATCTCCCTTATCTTGCGAGATGACGAGCAGTCAGCAGACCTCGTCATCGGCTTTATGAGGGATAGTGGTCTGTTTTATCGTGTCTAATGATGTCCTTTGTCCTCGTGTATTTGTGTCAATTGCGCTTTTATCCGATTAACTTCATTTTAGTTTGTGTTGCGTATTTTAATGTGTTATTTTAACGTCTAATGTAAATTATGTATACATATCTGCAATACCAGGCAATGCCTTATTCCCTTTCTCCCTGTATTTTCTCTTATTTTATTAGAAAATAAGGCATTGCGAATTAGATCCACTGCTGTTTTAATCTCATACTCATTTTCTCATCACCATTTTTTTAATTATTGTCAGTGGATACATTTTAAAATCTTAAATATCATGTATCATGTCCACCTTGTTCTATTAGGGGCCGATGACCTTCGATGTTAGGCCCCTTAAAACAACAAACATCATCATCATCATCAAGATTTGGATGGGTTGCCACGCGCTGTTGATGGGGGTAAGGGAATGGAGGAGCGGAAAGGAACTGGCCACGCTACCGTATGTAAACTCCGGCTCAGACACACCTCTGCGGAGGTTCGGAAGTGCCTTCGGGCAGAATACACCCTTACCTTACTGGTTGTCAAGGAACGTAAGTATGCGTTAAAATGGAACGGGGTCTGACATTTCACAAAAATGAAGCTATCGGCCAAAGAAAGAAAAGGCCACGAAGGGCATGGACATGAACGACCCTGTAGGATGCGCAAAAGGAAAGAACAAGGTGCCTGACACAAGTAAGTGGAAGGAATGTCAGGAATCAGCTAAAGGTTAATTAAAAAAATGTGGAAGAAGTCAAGAATGGCAGGGGGAAGACAGAAGAACCTGGTATTTCTGCGGAAAGTTTTAAAAAATTCTCGCGTTTGGATCACGTATAATTTCTGTGTCGGGAATATCAAGGGAATGCCATCGATAGTGACTAGGTTGACTGCCAAATATATCATTGATCATATCTGAAGTATGTTAAATATTCTATTTCACGCTATTTAGGCTACTTATTTTCGTACTCAGAAGAGTACGGAAAATTACTCGTTCCGGTACGCTAGTTAATTTCCGGACTGTCGTATTAGTAATGTTCACTGAATGGTTGAAATTCGGTTAGATTAATGCAGGGCTTCTCAGGGTGCATGCACCGTTACATTGCACGGCGCAAAAGATGACTTCGTGAAAAGAATGGTCTACTAATAATCTCCGTCTGGCGTTTGACACTCAAAGAACTCTCATCGGCTATATTCGCTGTCATTCGGTTCAAAGTGCCGAATGCATCGTGTCGTCACAAGTCCCGCTCACCTTTGATTTTTCAGACATTTAGAATGAAATTATTAAGCTAGAGTATTATTTAATTCTAAAATAGTCATGAATAACTGGGTGTGTCCAGTATGTTCTACCAGTAGGACATCGTTTAATTACTGTATATATATGCAAGATTTTCTTTCCTTTCTTGTAGTGTATGCGTTTCCGAAGATTACGCGCGTAAAAATGCTTTCTGTCCGCCTCTGTGGTGTAGTGGTTAGCGTGATTAGCTGCCACCCCCGGAGGCCCGGGTTCGATTCCCGGCTCTGCCACGAAATTTGAAAAGTGGTACGAGGGCTGGAACTTGGTCCACTCAGCCTCGGGAGGTCAACTGAGTAGAGGTGGGTTCGATTCCCGCCTCAGCCATCCTCGAAGTGGTTTTCCGTGGTTTCCCACTTCTCCTCCAGGCGAATGTCGGGATGGTACCTAACTTAAGACCACGGCCGCTTCCTTCCCTCCTCCTTGCCTGTCCCTTCCAATCTTCCCATCCCTCCACAAGGCCCCTGTTCAGCATAGCAGGTGAGGCCGCCTGGGCGAGGTACTGGTCATACTCCCCAGTTGTATCCCCCGACCAAGAGTCTGAAGCTCCAGGACACTGCCCTTGAGGCGGTAGAGGTGGGATCCCTCGCTAAGTCCGAGGGAAAAACCGAACCTGGAGGGTAAACAGATGATGATGATGATGATGATCTACATTTACAATATTGTACGGGCTTCCATCATAACTATATTATAATATGAATATTTGCAAGTACATGTATGTCTTTCGTAATAATATTAGCCACTTATTTTCTCTAGAAGTTAGAAGTAATGAATATGCACCATAGAAGCGATTATATAGGATGAAACGAAATTCGCGCACTCGGGCGTCGCAGCGCGACTCCTCCCATGCCAGCAATAAAAAAATGTATCTCAGAAAAGTTCGTCCTGCGAGTATATCCGGGAGAAAAAGGTCGTTGAAGAGTGGCAATCTGGCAACACTGTAACCACATGTAGGGTAACTACCTCTGTCAGCACGTATTAGACGTGAAGTACAGTTGGTGTAGTGGATAGAGTTTTGGGTTAGCATGCAGGAGGTCGAGGGGTCGATCCTGGGTTGAGGCGTATGTTTTTTTTAATTCTTAAATGAAGTCCAGGTGGTATGGTATCTGTCATCTTAATCGTCAATAGCGATTGCAGCGGGTTCTCTAGAAACCATTTGCACTTACATACTACGATCCTAGAAATGGTCGAACATTCGTGTTCATTGGTCAGCTTTGAAAGACGCCCTTGGCTCGTCGTGGGCGTGAATTTATTCGCACCACTTAATCTACTAGATGCGTTACAAAGTGTACAGCGTTACTAAATTTTGTAAATGTAGGATATATGTGACCTAAGAAACGGTGTCTTACTGTAATACAGTATGTAATGTCCGATGGAAATTGGCAAATAAAAAAGCGCCTCAACCCAGGATCGAACCCTCGACCTCATGCATGCTAACCCAAAACTATATCCACTGCACCAACTGTACATCACGGCTAGCACGTGCTGACAGAGGTAGTTACCCTACGTGTAGTTACAGTGTTGCCAGATTGCCACTCTTCAACGACCTTTTTCTCCCGGATATACTCGCAGGACGAACTTTTGTGAGATACATTCTTTTATTGCTGGCATGGGAGGAGTCGCGCTGCTACGCCCGAGTGCGCGAATTTCGCTTCACCTTGTATACTGGGCGCGCAATAGCATTGTGAGCGTTCAATTATATCACTGAGTCTGTAATTCTGTTCACAATACGCTGAGCTCGAAGAAAGTCAAAATTCTTAGTTTCGAAAAGCTCCGGCAGAGGGAGGGTGTGGCTAAATATCCTGCCACGACGATCGTGCACGAACGCAGCCGATGACGACTCCCGAGTTTGAGATGCTAGAACGAAGTCTACTAATAGGCCTATGTTGGTATTTTGTCCAAATTGTGAAGTGAAGTGTGAAAATGAAAATCCACAGCCTGTTTCCAGTCATTCGACTGGGTCAGGAATGGAATGAATGAAGCCCCCATCTAGCGGCGAGAACAGGAATTGTGCCGGCTGCCGAGGCCTGTTACATTCCTCTGGGGCAATGATTAATGAATGACAAATGAAATTAAATGATACTGGAGTGTTGTTGGAAAGATGTATGATAGGGAAAACCGGAGTACCCGGAGAAAAACCTGTCCCGCCTCCACTTTATCCAGCACAAATCTCACATGGAGTGACCAGGAATTGAACCACGGATCTCAATGGTGAGAGACCGGCGCACTACCGCCTGAGCTACTGAGGCTCTTGGAAGCAAGCGTAAAGAAATACATTTCATTTTTGATCCGTAATGACAACTATGTTATGTAAATAAAAAATTAGGGTACTAGTCCACCTAGTCAATACTTATAATCCATAACCCGAGGGCAGCCAGTCGCGCGACCACACTTTGTTGACCTTGAGGTTTCTCTACCCGGCAACAAATCTGGCGACCACTGGCGGTGTTGAAATATATGGGGCTTATTACACAAGGGAATCAGAGACCGGCAGCCACAGTTTAGTTACGTACAGTATAGCCACGTGCTACTGTGCACTGTTTTCTTGACGGCAAGTGTTGTCGTCTACACAAAGCTCTTAAAAAGGAGTAGCCTATAGTACAACCCTTTAGATTGTCTTCTCCTCCTCTTCTTCAATAGTACAAGGAGAAGCATATACTCATCACTCATCTCAACTAGTCAATTAATAAACGAAATAATTGAGCCCACGAATACTCGTGTCTTCATCACTGGTTCGTTGGCTGAACGGTCAGCGTACTGGCCTTCGGTGCAGAGGGTCCCGGGTTCGATTCCCGACCGGGTCGGGGATTTTAACCTTAATTGGTTAATTCCAAAGGCACTGGGGATGGGTGTATGTGTTGTCTTCATCATTTCATGTTCATCACGACGCGCAGGTCGCCTACGGAGTCAAATAGAAAGACCTGCACCTGGCGAGCCGAACCTCTCCTGGGATATCCCGGCGCTAAAAGCCATACGACATTTCATCACTGGTCAAACAGACACGGAGCAACATGGAACTGTCTGGATGCTCCACCATTCGCTCTGCTCAAGACAGGTCGGGCAGCCATGGCTGCACTGTGTAATTAGGCCCTTACTCGGTAACACGTTCGTCCTTGTGTGTGAGTAATGTTATCGGCAGAGGGGAGTGAGGAGTGGAATGTGTGAGACTGGCGTATAATATGGTGATGGCAATGAATTGACCTTTTGGCGGGAAACCGGAGCATCACAGACATGTATAGGCGCTTGCAGAATATCTATGGAGATCTGACAGTGGACAAAAGCACGGTGAGTCGTTGGGCGAGGCGTGTTTCATTGAGTAAACCTGTCTGACCTGGACTGTTCTTCAACATCCAACCTACAGCCCTACAGCCGTCTAACCTCCATCTGTTCGGTTCAATGAAGGATGCACTCCGCGGGAAGCACTACGTGGATGATGGGGTAGTTATCGACGCAGCACGACCATGGCTCTGACATCGACCAATCGAGTGGTACTGTGCAGGCATACAGGCCCTCACATAGGTTGTGGCATTGAACGGAGATTATGTCAAAAAGTAGGGTATTGTAGCAAACGGACTGGGGAATAACATGGCGTATTTGAATCCTCAATAAAACTAGCCTGCTTTTAGAAAAGAAATGTGATGTATTATATATTGAACTCCCCTCGTATTTCACAATTTGTGTATATTTTCATAATTGCACGGCCACGTCAATCTCCAGTGGAATACGTAGTTTACAACTTAGTCCTCTGTATCTTGTAGTACAGGCTAAAAAATGAAAATGAGTGAACATGAGTGCAATTGGACTAGAGAAAAGAGTGACCGAATGCGTGGCTATATTTCTAGAAAAATAGAACTCAGAGAATTAGAGTAGGCGAAACTTGCTGACCCTGTAATAATTAAGAGGGGAATTCCTCAAGGCAGTATTATTCGACCTTTATGTTTTCTTACTTATATCAATGATATGAGTAAACAAGTGGAATCAGAGGTAAGGCTTTTTACAGATGATGTTATTCTGTACAGAGTAATAAATAAGTTACAAGATAGTGAGCGACTGCAAAATGACCTCGATAATGTTGTGAGATGGACAGCAGGCAATATGATGATAAACGGGGTTAAAAGTCAGGTTGTTTCACAAATAGGAAATGTCCCCTCAGTTTTAATTACTGCGTAGATGGAGTGAAAATTCCTTTTGGGGATCATTGAAAGTACCTATGTGTTGATTTAAGGAAAGATCTTCATTGGGGTAATCATATAAATGGGATTGTAAATACAGATCTCTGCACATGGTTATGAGGTTATTTAGAGGTTGTAGTAAGGATGTAAAGGAGAGGGCATATAAGTCTCTGGTAGGACCTCAACTAGAGTATGGTTCCAGTATATGGGACACTCACCAGAATTACTTGATTCAAGAACTGAAAAAATCCAAAGAAAAGCAGCTCGATTTGTTCTGGGTGATTTCCGACAAAAGAGTAGCGTTACAAAAATGTTGACAAGTTTGAGCTTGGAAGACTTGGAAGAAAGGAGACGAGGTGCTCGACTAAATGGTATGTTCCGAGTTGTCAGTAGAGAGATAGCGTGGAATGACATCAGTAGACGAATAAGTTTGAGTGGTGTCTTTTAAAGTAGGAAAGACAAGAATATGAAGATAAAGCTGGAATTTAAGAGGGCAAATTAGAGCAAATGTACGTTTTTAGGAAGAGGAGTTAGGGATTGGAATAACTTACCATGCGAGATGTTCAATAAATTTTCAGTTTCTTTGCAATCATTTAAGGAAGTGCTAGGAAACAACAGATAGTTTATCTGCCACCTGGGCGACTGCCCTAAATGCAGATCAGTAGTGAGTACTTGTCACTATTGCATCGGCCGCAGGGTTTAGAAGGTTTCTTAGACTTACTTATTAAATTGTTTTTGCTGTTTCAGCTAACCTCCATCCGAGCGTGAGAGTCAATCTGGCGCCTACTTATAACAGAGCCTGCGTGTGACGTCACATATTTAGCACAAATTTTGCCTACTTCGAAATGCTGTTTCGTGAAAACTACGATTCAGATTTTCGATCTTTTATTTTTGCAACAGGTAGCCTCCTGTTTTATCTGTAAGTTGAGACATTAAACATGCTCTTATGTGCAATATTCTCGGCGATACCAGGTGTGTGCATAAGTTTTTGTCGGTTTTTGTGCTAAAGAAAACACGTCATTTTTAAGGGAAACTTATTCTTTATTTATTCAAAGTATTCACCATCGTCTTCTACACACTTCGCCCATCTTTCAGGTAAGCTATGAATACCACGCCATTAAAACTGCTTGTCTTTTGCAGCATAGCGTTCGTCGAGCCATTTTCCAACTTCCTCCACATTGCTGTAATGCTGTTCTGCGAGCGGGTGGTCTATAGATGCGAAGAGGTGATAGTCAGATGGCTCCAGGTCGGGGCAGTACGGCGATTTCAAGGTGTATTTCACTGGTTTTGCTGTGTGAGACGGCGCAGTGTCGTGTAACAAAATCACTTTGCTATCTCTTTTGGCTTATTCCGTCGTCTTTCGATCAATCCGTGATTTATATTAATCATTTGTTGGCGATAGTGTTGAGCATTAACGGTTTCGTCGGGCTTCAAGAGTTCATAATACACAATATCGCTCTGGTCCCACCAGACACATAGCATGGTCTTAAATTGTCGAAACCATGTCTCGCATGCTCTAATCGCTGGAGCTTGTTCACCATATGTTTCTACCTGCTAACGATGACTTCCCAAAACGTATTTCTTTTAATTAAGTAAGAAAAGCAAAGCGTGCCGCAAATGTTCTTTTTTCGGGCACAAACGTCGACATAACCACTGAACGATACAACACAGACGCTAGCGTTTGGCGGACTCAACTTGTGTGTGTTTGTAGATTAATGTTAGACGGACAAACCGAAGTACAGTATGTGTCAAATTCGTACGCTGTGTACTGTTCGCTGGCGCCATCTCTTAGTGAAACCGGAAAATACTTATGCATACACCTGGTATATGCGTTCTGTCCAAACACTAAAAGCGTCTTAACATGTTCCTTTCCATGTACCCGTTGTGGAAGAACATAAGTCTACGTTAAAACGTTCGTTACTTTCATCGAGCAGCCTGTCTCATCCTTCGCTTTAATCAACAATGTTATAACGACTGAGGTACGAGCGATGATAATAATACCAGTCCATTTGCAGCCAGTCCCAGCGATGTATGGAGTGAAAATACCTATCATAGATCGGTTGGTTGGTAAATTTCAGTGATATTGGCAGACTGACAGGTATGACATATTCTGAGTACAGCTCCGCAGAGTTCAGAGAGCCTCGGATTCCATTCCCGACAGCGACACGGAATTCTTCCGCTGCTAGTTAACTCCACTGGCTACGAGTCTGGGTGTCTGTGTTCGTCTTAATAATATTCATTTCATCTACAAATAAAACCCGCAATACTTTATAAGTAAAGGGGTACCTCCATGGCTCAGGCGATTCTCGCCGCTGGGTTCCGTAGTTCAAATTCCGGTCACTCCATGTGAGTTTTGTGCTGGACAAAGCGGAGGTGGGGCAGGTCTTTCTCTGGGTACTTCGGTTTTTCCTGTCGTCTTCCATTCCAGCAACACTCTCCAAAATCATTTCATTTCACCTGTCATTCATTAATCATTGCTCCAGAAAAATGCGACAAGCTTCGGGAGCCGGCACAATTCTTATCCCCGCGGCTAGATGGGGGCTTGATTCATTTCATTCCTGTCCCCGTCGAATAAGTGGAAACAGGCTGTAGATTTTTAATAAGCGCAGAAAAATGCAACAATAAATAATGCGTTCCTCCCTGTACGGTTGGTGACTTATTATCCACAAGAAGTTCTGACTCCAAAATATTGGGAAGACGCCAGGAAGAAGACGTTAACGATTCAGGGAAGTGATGATCAAGAATTAAGGTTAAATATTACTGACATGTTCAATCCCTACAACTACTTTGAACCAAAACTCATCTTACTATTTATTATCATTGCGGTCTGATTGTTAGCATAATTACATTTGATTGCCTGTAATAAATCAGATCGGCCACTTGCCTGAATAGTCAGCCTAATGGTCTCCGGTTCAGAGGTCTCCTAGTTCGATTCCAGGTCAGGTCACGGATTTTTGCTGCGTTTAGTTAATCTCTGTGGTTCGAAATCTGGATGTTTACCTCAATAATCACTTTCGTTTACACACAACATGCCAGACTACTAACCGACAAAGAAACGCTCAGTGGCGAATGCATCCATCTACTGTACATACGGTAGCATCAGGAAGGGCATCCGGCTGTAAACCTGCGCTTAGTCTACATCAGTGCCAACCCCAAATAACTGGAAAGAAGTAGAAGAAGATTGTCTATAGTAAGGCAAGCTTGATCTCATAATCAATTACTGCAGTCCCAGTTCAAATGGATATTCAATGGTCGTCAGTTTAAAATTTGTATTTTATGCTAAAGGGGAAAGGTAACTTTTCACTCTACTCTCCACTTTCTCCGATTTAAACCTCTGGTTAGTTCGGGGACATAATTGGCTACGTCTTCGCCTCCTTATTTCAGATTAGAAGGATCACATCTCACCATTGTTAGAATGCTTGAATGAGATACTGCGTTAACAGATTTACAGAAAGATTGATTCATAACATCTTCTTTTTTAATGCTTGAAATGTACACCCGTGGTAGTTGAATGGGCATTCCATTCACAGCAAATATCTCGCCATGAACACGTCATAACACAAACTACTACTGCTACTACTACTACTTGTATGCCAGTCAGTTTGACATGTGTTACACGTAAGCTTTGGGAAAGCTTTCTGATTATATCAGGCATGTTTGCGAAATTAATAACTGGTTCGATAGAAGGCAGTTCAGGTTTAGGAAATGATTTTCAACTGAATTTAAACTTGTAGGATTCCAGAAAGATAGAGGAGATATATGGACAATGTCGCAATTGACCTATCCAAGACATCTGACAGGGTATATCATGGGGGATTACTGGCAGAAATGAGTGCTATTAGACTAAATAGGTGGCTATATTCCTAGAGAATAGAATTCATAGAATTAGAATAGGTGAGGCATTACCTGATCCTATAACCGTTAAGAAGGGAATTCCTCAAGACAGTATTATTGGACATTTATATTTTTATACAGGTATTTAAATGATGAGGAGAACTGGAACCAAAGGTAAGGCCTTTTGCGGATTATGTTGTACTGTATAGAGCAATAAATAAGTTGCAAGATTGTGAGCAACTGCAAAACGACGTCGAAAATATCGTGAGATGGACAGTAGACAATGATGATAAACGGGGTTAAAAGTCAGGTTGACCGAGCTCGATAGCTGCAGTCGCTTAAGTGCGGCCAGTATCCAGTATTCGGGAGATAGGAGGTTCGAACCCCACTGTCGGCAGCCCTGAAAATGGTTTTCCGTGGTTTCCCATTTTCACACCAGGCAAATGCTGGGGCTGTACCTTAATTAAGGCCACGGCAGCTTCCTTCCCACTCCTAGCCCTTTCCTGTCCCATCGTCGCCGTAAGACCTATCTGTGTCGGTGCGACGTAAAACAACTAGCAAAAAAAAGTCAGGTTGTGAGTTTCACTAATAGGAACAGTCTTCCAGTTTTAATTACTGCGTTGATAGGGTGAAAGTCCCTTATGGGGATCACTGGAAGTACCTAGGTGGTAATACAAGTAGCGACCTTCATTGGGGTAATCATAAATACGGTATTGTAAATAAAGGGTGCAGATCTCTCAACATGGTTATGAAGGTACTCAGGAGTTGTAGTAAGGGTGTAAAGGAGAGGACATGTAAGTGTCTGGTAAGACCCCAGCTAGGCTATGATTCCAGTGTACGGGACACTCATCAGGATTACTTGATTCGAGAACTAGAAATATCCAAAGGAAAGAAGCTCAATTAGTTCTGGGTGATTTCAGACGAAAGAGTAGCGTTACGAAAATGTTGCGAAGTTTGACTGGGAAGACTTGGGAGAAAGGAGACGAGCTGCTCGACTAATCGGTATACTCCGAGCTTTTAGTGGAGGGATGGGAGTGAGGTTAGTAGATGAATACATTTTTAAAAGTTGGAAAGATGCACCGGACTCAATACGAAAAAACACATATATAACCGACGCGAGATTCGAGGACGTGGACTCCGATCAGGAGAGGCAGATAACAGCCTCGAAACTGAAGACGTTGATCAATAATAATTCATGACAAGGAAAAAGAAACTAACTACTAGCAATAAAAATCAAATGAAATTAAATGAGGGTTTATTAAGATAGAACGTAAATGCAAAAAAGGAAGCCACCCAAAAAAAAAAATTGAATCATTATTACATACGTGCTTTTGTCCATCAGGTTAGTGGAAGCTAGCATCGTAACCTTTTGAGCACAACATACCCTAAACATATGGATAAAAAATACCTTGAGACGTGCTCGCGGCTTAATTGATATTTTCACAACATCTTTAAACACCTACAACAGAAAGGATCCTCACAGACTTATTTTGGTCATTTCTTTCCGCGAAGCAGTTCACATTATATTTTCCAAACATTACTCAAACCTCCATCATTATTACAGCATCAACAATGACCAACACCAGGACAAAAGATAACGCAGCCTCTCGGAGTAGAGCGAACAATAGTTACATGAAGGCAATGAAGGTATCGAGATGGCCAGGGGTGCAGCTTCTCTGTACCAAAGAGCACGCAAAAGGCAAAGAAAATAAAGCGGGTGTGCGCATCACCCGAATTGAAATGAAACAAAATGGCGGCCATAAGAACGAGCAAAACGGTCATAAAATAGACCAAGATAAAATAATAAACATCGCACTCGAAGTGAAAACCAAGTGTACGAGGAATAAATGAAAAGGAACATAAATTAACTGACCGATACGACATCCATTTAGCCCCTCGCTCGCTCTCACACATACACACAAACATTCAGGCATTGTCGATATCGGGCAACAATAGGGTCAATAACCTCTTTTCAAAACAGATCGCAAACACATGTAGTATGACTCACCTGGCCATAAGTAAGTTCCCGCACACGACGTAGAAACGTGCACACTGCAAAAATATATATATAAGCAGGACGATATGGACCCACGGCCCACGTACAAACCCACCAACACAGGCGCTGGGTACGACGTATCTCCGTGTCGACACCCAGAGCCTACTAACATTTGGTGGCAATAAGGAAGTATAATGTCGTGCACATGATGACAATTCTCGTAGAGACCCAGTTACCTCGTCACCACCACGACAATAATGCCCGCAAACACACACCCATTCATATCGCGGGGCAAAGACGTATATCAGTCAGTCGCGATTACAAGGCACTTGAAACAGCCACAAGATAAACATAAAATAAAAGCGAAAATACAGCTCACATTACCAGAGGTTGAAGCTGATCAATTAAAAATCAGAATATGAATACAGGCAGAGTTTAAAACTGATAAAAACCTATCGATAATTCAAAAATGCTACTCCGAGTAGAGGCGGTTCCATCTTTCTTTCTTTCCTTCAGGTCATAACAACAACAAAGACATCATGTCAAAGAGATAAAAGACTCGCGGAAGGAAGGACCATCCGTTTACAAAGCAGTTGCGCTGCCCTCTGCGGTACAGTTAGGGAAATAGTTAATAGTCAGTTTAGTTTTTGCTAGGGGCTTTACGTCGCACCGACACAGATAGGTCTTATGGCGACGATGGGATAGGAAAGGCCTAGGAGTTGGAAGGAAGCGGCCGTGGCCTTAATTAAGGTACAGCCCCAGCATTTGCCTGGTGTGAAAATGGGAAACCACGGAAAACCATCTTCAGGGCTGCCGATAGTGGGATTCGAACCTACTATCTCCCGGATGCAAGCTCACAGCCGCGCGCCTCTACACGCACGGCCAACTCGCCCGGTAGTCAGTTTAGTGAAGTCAAACGAGAGCTAATGCAAGCTCTTAACAATCATAGATAAACCTACATGTAATGAACATTCTAAACGAGCATGTTTCAAAGATCACAATATGAAAATAAAGCTCGAATTCAAGAGGACAAATTTAGGCACATATTCGTTTATAGGAAGAGAAGTTAGGGATTGTAATAATTTAGCAAGTGGAATATTCAATAAATTTCCAAATGTTTTGCAGTTATATAAAAGACTAGGTAAAACAGATAGGGAAACGGCCCTAAATGCAGATCAGTGGTGATTGATTGATTGATTGATTGATTGATTGATTGATTGATTGATTGATTGATTGATTGATTGATTGATTGATTGATTGATTGATTGATTGATTGATTGATTGATTGATTGATTGATTGATTGATTGATTGATTGATTGATTGTCATTATTGAAAGGAAGCAAGCAATGTCGACTTAGTCATTATTGAGAAAGAAGCAAGCAATGTCGAATTAATATAGCTTTTAAGTTTTTCAATCTCTAAAAGCAAGGAATAAAAATTGTTATTCTTATTCTCCTTCTTTATCTTGTTACCCTCCAGGGTCAGATTTTCCCTCGGACTCAGCGGAGGAGCCCACCTCTACCACCTCAAGAGCATTGTGCTGGAGCTTCAGACTCTGGGTCGGGGGATACAACTGGGGAGGATCAGCAATACCTCACCCAGGTGGCCTCACCTGCTATGCTGAACAGTGGCTTTGCGGGGGGGAGATGAGAAGATTGGAGGGAATAGACAAAGAGGAGGGAAGGAAGCGGCCGTGGCCTTAAGTTAGATGCCATCCCGTTATTTGCCTGGAGGAGAAGTGGGAAACCACGGAAAACCACTTCCACGATGGCTGAGCTGGGAATCGAACCCACCTCTACTCACGTGACCACCCGAGGCTGAGTGGATCCCGTTCCAGCCTTCGTACCACTTTTTCAAATTTCATGGCAGAGCCGGTAATCGAACTCGGGCCTCCAGGGGTGGCAGCTAACCAGACTAACCACTATACCAAAGTGGCGGACGAAATATAACATTACAATACAACAACCGGCGAGTTGGCCGTGCGGTGAGGGGCGCAGGGTCGCTGATATGAATAGTGACACCCCGGATTTTTTAAAAAGTTCAAGTTCAACCCCCTTTTGGGTGGGGGCGAGGGGGAGTGATATATAAAATTAAACGAAAATAGTGTCGAATACATAGTTTTCGGGGTCGCCGAGGTGAATTGTACATTCCGGAGTTTTAGTATCAGGAGACAAACCACGTGGGGGTAAGACAGCCCAGGAACCCTTACGGGCAGGTAGGGGGGGGGGGTGAAGGGCTGAGATATAAAAAACATCGAAAATAGTGTCGAATCCATACTTTTCGGGGTCGCTGAGATGAACAGTGACACTCCATAATTTTTTAAAGTCCAAGTTCAGCCCACTTCGTGGTGGAGGGCAATGGAAGAGTGATATATAGAAATAATAATGATATATAGAAATAATAGTGTCGAATACATAGTCGCTGAGGTGAATAGTGACAGTCCGAATTTTTAGTATCAGGAGACAAACCACATGGGGGCAAAACACCCTAGGAACCCTTAGGGGGGGACTGAAATGTACAAATCATCGAAAGTAGTGTCGAATCCATACTTTTCGGGGTCGCTGAGATGGATAGTAACATTCCGATTTTTAAAACTCAAAATTTAGCTCCCTTTAGGGTGGGGGAATGGGGAGTGAGGTATAATAGTAATCGAATATACTGCCGAATCGATAGTTTTCCGGGTCGCTGAGATGAATAGTAACATTCCGGATGTTTAAAGTCCAACTTCAGCCCCCTTTGGCATAGGGGGTGAGAAAGGGTGAAAAAATAAATTGTCATAAATGACCGAGATAATGGACGTGTGTCTGTTCCAGTATGACTTTCAAGTATGACTTACTACCTGGAAAACGTACTGTGGGAGTAAGACGCCCCTAGAACCACTAGGGAAACGGGTAAAATATCCACACTAATAAATGGAAGTCTGTTTGGCGCGATCTATATATACTGTACTATATAATATATATAAATACATTAAGGCATAAAAATGAAAACAGACGTAAATTAGTGAGACCATTCTAGGCATCTTAGAAATTTAAAACTTGGTATCAGACAACCTGATGACTTCAGGATCCCTAGAAAAATATCAAGTTCTCATAATTCTCTGAGGGGTACATGCTGGGAGTTTCAAACCTGCATAAGAACACAGTCGGTGATATTTATACAGAACCTATAGGTTTTATGGGCTTAAAAGTTTCCTTAAAGTCCTGATTTTTAACCCACTCCCCCATATCAAGATCGCAGCAAAATCTCCTAGACAAGTTAGAAAATTGAAATTTACGAGATGTTTAAAAATTTTATTTTTTACCCCCGAAAAATATCGAAATATGGAGGCTATTTTAATGACGGTGCAGTCCTTCCTTTCGATGTATTTCGTGGCTAAACGGTAAGTCGTATCACAAAACGGATGGCACAATCTCACTTCAATTTGGAGTGATCTACAACTTCGGTCCTATGACCTTTTGTCGTACCTCTATCCCTTATACATAAATTTTTTCTCTATTTCTGGATTTACCTAAATTTTGCACTGTGTACACGTATAACTGATGGTTTGATTTACTTATAGGAAAGATGGGATCATCAAATTCTACACGAATATTGGCCCACTCAGTAGCCATATGTGAGCCAAATTCTATGTTTGAAGCTGTCGCATAAGTATCTGAAAATTAATGCACTGTGTGAAAATCTTACACAAATTTCACCCTATTCAACGTTTCTAAAACATAATGAATTGTGGTAGACAAATGCACCTCTCGTTATCATCACAACTCCACAACTCGCACATTACACTGGAAACAACGTCTGCGGACCTCCCTATGCTTTTTCTCGGATAACGCCAATTTATATGCAATTTAAAAATTATTATTAACTTCATGTACAGTAATTTACTTCGATATCCGTGTACAATCTGGAATACCGTAGCGAAGCACGGGTACAACTGCTAGTATCAGAATATTTGTGAAAGTTTTGGTCGCTTAGCAACGTGCTAAGTACAGAATGTATTGCGGGTTAGGGTAAGCCTTCGCCTCCAATTATTGGAGTGCATAACATTGACTTAAATTTATCATTACTCAAACTTGGCTATACCTAGAGAGTTATCAATGTCTCATGATTCACCAACAGGTAATTGCGTAGATAATAAATCAAAAATAAAGCAAATCGGTCCAGTAGAACGGACGGACGGTTTTGCCAAATCTGTTTTAAGTAAACACTTTTAATATATAGATAATAATAATAATAATAATAATAATAATAATAATAATAATAATAATAATAATAATAATAATAATAATAATAATAATAATAATAATAATCTTATGGCATCACCTCCACCTTGGAGATCTTTGGAAGCTGTGAGATGTAGGCATCCTGCCAACAAATTTTGAATTTCCTATTGTGTTACTGTCTGGAAAGAAAAGATGAAGTCCCTTGGGATGTCTCTATGGCTGACTGCCTTTGTTCAGTGAGGAAAGAATCTGTGAAGTGGGGACCAATATTCGGACACGCTGCAGCTTATGAAGGAATACCATTTATCGTGGTTGAAGAAACCAAACCTTCTATTTCACAATGCTCTTCCTATCCATTACTTTCCTTAAGACTGGTCACGCCTCCCAGAAACAAATCGATATGCAGTCAATCAGAACAATTTCTGTTATGTCTATTATCTTGACCATGATGGTCACCAATGGCCCGTACTGACTTAATTACTGTTATTAATTATGTCAAATTTCGCCTTGTCAATACAATTCAAAATCTAGTGTGTATACTAAACCATCATATATATATGCCAACCCACTTCTGTTCAGTTGTAACAGCGGATCCCATAAGATCTCCAAAGTTAAACAACATTGGGAGTGGTGAAGAGTTGGATGGGTTGCCACTCACTGTTGCCATGGGAAGCTGTGTTGGTGGGGGATAAGGGAATGGAGGAGCGGAAAGAAACTGGACAACCTACCTACGTAAACTCCGGCTCAGAGACACCTCTGCGGAGTTTCGGACCTGCCTTCGGACAGAATACACCCTCACCTTATATTTATAAGTACATGTTTCTTCTTCTTAATTTGCTTACACCCCAGGGTTGGTTGTTCCCTCGGACTCAGCAAGGGATCCCATCTCTACCGCCTTAAGGGCAGAGTCCTGGAGCGTGAGATATTGGGTCGGGGGCTACAACAGGGGAGGATGTCCAGTACCTCGCCCAGGCTTCCTCACCTGCTATGCTGAACAGGAGCCTTGGTGCGAGATGGGAAGTTTGGAAGGGATAGACAAGGAAGAGGGAAGGAAGCGTCTGTGTCCTTAAGTTAGGTACCATCCGGCATTTGCCTGAAGAAGAAGTGGGAATCCACGGAAAACCACTTCCAGGATGGCTGAGGTGGGAATCTAACCCACTTCTGTTCAGTTGACCTCCAGAGGCTAAGTGTACCCGTTCCAGCCCTCGTACCACTTTTCAAATTTCGTGGAAGAGCCGGGAATCGAACCCGGGCCGCCGAGGTGGCAGCTATTCACACTAACTACTACACCACAGAGGCGGACAAGTACATGTTTCTAGAATTAAAATTCTCTTCTTTAGTTTACAGATTAAAATCAGTTGCATGCAAAAGATATTATTTAAAACCATTTTATGTCCAAACAATAAACTGGATAAAAACAATACAATAACAGCATTAAAAGTTCAAACATGAATATAATTTTTGTCTGTCTGGAAAAATGTTTTCTATATGGAACTGAAATTGAGCTGGTTGACAATTATCTAATGTTATGCCACACCACAATAACATTAGATAATTGTCAATCAGCTCAACTTTATTACCATATACTAACTTTTTACAGGACTCTTTACAGTCTGATGATACCGTCAGCTTGCGCTTCGAACGCTAGCGCTGTATCGCGTCCGGTGCGCCATTTGGTGACGAATGAACGTACTACTTCCACTTCTATTATAACGTCTAAATCCCAACCTCGTTGTTTGAGAAGCCTTTCACGTGAACAGTCGAGATTTTCTTCTGAAGGTGAACTTTGCTCTGCGAAACGTGAAGAATTTCACCTTATTTTCTTTTTTTTTCTTTTTTCTTTTTTTGCGAGGGGCTTTACGTCGCGCCGACACAGATAGGTCTTATGGCGACAATGGGATAGGAAAGGCCTAGGAGTTGGAAGGAAGCGGCCGTGGCCTTAATTAAGGTACAGCCCCAGCATTTGCCTGGTGTGAAAATGGGAAACCACGGAAAACCATTTTCAGGGCTGCCGATAGTGGGATTCGAACCTACTATCTCCCGGATGCAAGCTCACAGCCGCGCGCCTCTACGCGTACGGCCAACTCGCCCGGTACCTTATTTTCTTGACACGGCATAAGCCCAAAAGACTATATCATGTCTATAAGAGAATTTTAAATCTAGAAACATGTACTTATACATATTTATGTATTTGATAGTTTAGTATATACACTAGATTTTGAATAGTACTGACAGGGCGCTCCTTGACGATTTAATAACATTTCTTTTGTGTGCATTTCCTTATACTAATGTGTAATGTAAAATGAACCTTACTTGACCGTACTGGAGAATGTATGTTTGCGCGACGAATTTACTCACTCCTAGCGTATGCTGTATTTAAGGATCATTTTCCTTCACACTTTTGGCAAAGAAAAATGAACATAACGAGCATTGTTCTGATGGATTGCATATCCATGTGTGGCTGGGAGGCGTGACCAGTCTTAAGGAACATAATGGGTAGGAAGAGCATTATGATATACTAGGTTGGATTCTTCACTGTTGCCAATGCATCTTGCTCGAACTTACCTAGCTATATAACTGATGTATATTTTCACACCATTCATAACAGCGACTGGCTGCGTAAGGAATGGCATTACTAGCATCGCTCATACCTCAGTCACTTTCATATTGTCAAAGCCATGGATGAGACTGAGACAGGTCAATGAAAGTAACAAATTTGATATAGCCCATACCAGAAGACATAGTGCACTATAAATACTACATCTCGCCAGCAAAGGCATTCTTAACTGATAGTTACAGGATATTACCATGACTTAAAACAGGCGTCCCAGGGCCAAAATGTGAAGTGGGCAGCAATGATGGCTTGTATTTTACTACAGCAAGACTATTTGCAAATCGCACACTTCGTACAATGTTTTAAAATCACTTTTAAAATAAATTATCGATATTTATGAAATGAGAGCGCAATTTGTCACTGGTAAGTCTAATATCTTACTTTTGAATGCTCTTTGTCACGATCCGTTACTAGCGAGTGCCGCAAAATAGATTTATAGTCCTGTAATAATATACATGATTTTCATGTATGCCGTACGATAAATGAAAAAAATACAATAAGGTACTCCCAAACAAGGGCGCCCATACCCGGGGGCAGGGAAGGGCCGCGGCCCCCCTTTACCTCTTAGGAAAAAGGAAGGTTGTAATGTAGTTAGGTGTTTTTCTTTCAAGAAAATGATTTAAAAGTCTGTATTACGTAGAAGTGGTAATACCGCCCCCACCCACAGGCAGGGGATACCGTGGGTGTTATTCTACCGCGGAATACAAGTCGCCACCCATCTGCCAAATATTAAAAATACTACATACCCTCAGGTCTAGCCACCCCCCCTAAAACTGTCATATGGGCGCCCATGCTCCCAAACTTTCAGGACACATTACTCACACATAGAAGAAGAAAATACGTTTTATGGACATGGGTCCGGAAAGGTTTTACCACCGTGTTAGAACTCATTTTCTACAACTCTGAATAATAAATCACTAATGGGAAACATGCAGGGACAGAACGTACCAGCTGCACTCTCTCAACTTGTGGGGCGCCAGTAGGTCACGCGTTATGCACTGAGGCGCAAGGTGGAAAAGTTTACCTCGTAACCACGGTGCGTAACCTCGCCTCGTTCAACTTTAGCGCGACGTGGTTACGTTACGGAGTTCGGCGCGCATATCTATACCCGCCATTATTATGCACATGTACATTATCATCAAATAACAATCAGCCAGGACCGACCGCGCCTCAGAGAAGTCACATAAGCCATTTCAGTGGAAAGATAATCTCTGCGATAATTCTATAACTTGCATATGAGCTTTATAACGTTATAAGAAAGCAGGAAGGTAAAAATCTTATTGAAATTCTTTACAGAAGAGAGATTTGTTCATTCCGATGCCTAGGAAACCTAATCACCCCACCCTGAGGTGTACATTTACTTTTAAAACGTAATTGAATGTAGCACGCTCCCTTGTCCATTGCTATTAGCTAACATACACCAGATATGACGTCATTCTCAGCAATGAGAAATACATTCCGTTACCAACCTACGCAGAATAAAAGCACAAGTGAACAAAAACCTACCTTTGCACATTCAAGACAAACTATTTCATAAGAACAGTGGCCCCTTCGGGGTCATACTTCTTTCGAGAGGCTTCTTCTATGGCATCCTGTCCACACGGCAAGAAAAAAGGTTATTTAGCCTTCTTGCCGCACCTAACAATGTACACTAATTGTCTTGTCCCTCGTTTTCAAGTACACAGATTATCAGCCTTATATACCGCACGTGATCACGACGTCAGAGAGAAATAAACAAGTGAGAGTCATACCGCGCCAAGATGTTTGCGATGAAAGTAGTGAACCATGGTACTAATGTTGCGCGGTGCAAGGTCAATTTTGGTCCCGCCCTTTCAGCGAAACATGCTGTCTAGCTGTAATACCATTCTTGAGACTAGGTAGAGTGGAACCAGTTTTCGTGTTTACTGATTTCGCCCACACTGGATTAATTTAGCTAACATCTATTATACTACGATCAATATAATCACTCCCTTAAAGATCTTAACCAAGTTCAGAGCCGCGTGCGGACAACATATGACAAACTACCGCTGTTAGATATAGAGTAGTTTAGAGGCACATGTTTATTATCTCTTACAATACTCTTCTATCTACTGTTCCTAAGTAGACTGACTCATTTTCACATCGTACAAGAAAACAACATAAAAAATGTTCATTCCCCTCGCTGAGGGTGACGGTCCACCCGGCGAGTTTAGGTAGGTTGGAGTGATGTGCGGGATTATGAAGGCGGGTCATATGGAGTAAAGGAGACGTGGGAGGAGGTTGTTGACATCTGGGCTGAGTTTTTTCATGTTCGTTTTTCCCTTTCTTTATTTAATCTATTTTATTTTGGTATCAGTGCTTATATAAATTACATGGTCGTACAAAAGAACTTGGAAATGATTCTCCGTCGTTTCTCATTTTCACACAAGGCAAATGCTGGGGCTGTACTTTAATTAAGGCCATGGCCGCTTACTTCACACTCCTACACCTTTTCTATCCCATTGTCGCCATAAAACCTCTTTGTATCAGTGCGACGTAAAGCCTATTGTAAACAAAAAAGAAAGAACTTGGCAAAACTGACAATTGATTAGAGGATCACCTGGAGAGACATAAACAATTACAACATCAACAATGATAAACCACAGATTGCTACTACTAAAATGTTTTAATTACTTCCCTGAAGGGGGAGGCGAGCCTCTTAGACGATGACGCCGTCTCTCAGACCGGAAGATTTGTTACGGTGAAGGAGATGCTCGGAGAAGGTGAGAGGGTTGGCGGCCGTGGCATGTACTAGAAACTGTCTCGGCATTCGCTTTAGTGCAGGAGAGTGGAGAACCATGGAAAACAATTCTCAGGATAGCCGATGGTTGGGGTCAGTCATGAGGTCCAGCCCTGTCCCGTCTCCCGAATGCAGAGGCGTAGAGACACGGTAGAGCCGTGGCCACCCCATCCTCTCCTCGGTTGGCCGGTCAGAGTGCAGAGCTGTTGGAGCACGGACCAGCCGTGGCCACTTGGGGGCCAGGACCCATTCTGCATCTATCGAACAACCGTAGACTACTAACTAACTAACTAACTAACTAACTAACTAACTAACTAACTAACTAACTAACTAACTAACTAACTAACTAACTAACTAACTAACTAACTAACTAACTAACTAACTAACTAACTAACTAACTAACTAACTAACTAACTAACTAAAATATTTTCATTCCTCTCCTGAAGGGGGGAGGCGGGCCTCTTAGACGGTCACACCGTTTCTCAGGCAGGGAGATTTGTGACGGTGAAAGAGATGCTCGGAGAAGGTGAGAGGGTTGGCGGCCGTGGCCTACACTAGGAACTGACCCGGCATTCACCTTAGTTCAGGAGAATGGGAAACCATGGAAAACCATTCTCAGGACAGCCGACGGTTGGGGCCAGCCGTGAGGTCCAGTCCTGTCCCCTCTCCCAAATGCAGAGCCTAGAGTCACGGTAGAGCCGTGGTCACCCCTCCTCTGCTCGGTTGGCCAGTCAGAGTGCAGAGCTGTTGGAGCACGGACCAGCCATGGCCACTTGAGGGCCGAGACGCACTCTGCAACTACCGAACAACCGTAGAACGAACGAACGAATGAAGTTATTTCATTCCTGTCCTTTGACAGGCGGGCCGTCAGCTAAACAAGTAGCTCTTAGGCCTTTTGTTGTTAATTTTATTGATGATTTGATTTTAAATGGGATTGTGTGTGTTGTACATACGTTTTAATTGTTGTTGACTCTGGCGCAGAGACCGCCGGACCACCAAGGGGAACCAACCAAGGGAGAGGACCCGCACCCCCCCCCCCCCAAAAAAAATAGTTCTCCCCCGCAATCCCCTGTTTATTGAAATCTTTGTTTTGCACATATTTACATTTACATGAATTATTTACAGTGTTGTTAATTATTTTGTTGTTTTGTTGAGCCTCTTCTTTGGCTAGACTCTTTAAGTCCACTCTTGCTGTTTTTATTTGCAACATACAGTATGTGTCAAGTATTACAATACAATTATATATCATTGCACAAGTTACATAATTTTACATTCATTCATACGGTGATTTACACTACTTAATACGTCTCTTGTTTAGGTATGGTCTGTAAGTACTTTTCTTAGCGTTAATTGTTTGTTTGTAAACATCTGTGGTAGTACTACTAGTCATATGTTTGTTTGGAATGTCATTCATAATCGTAGTGTCACTGTGTTAGTGGGTCAGTCAGTGTTGTCAACAATGCAGTAGTAGTAACTCTGTGTTCATTGTAATTCTAGTCTCGTCTTGGGGCAACACCTCCTAGATAATAAGGCCTCACAACTGTTCCGCATGTCTACCGTGACGTCACTAGGCGGAGGCAAGCTTGAACCTTCTCAGTGTTAAGAAAGCAATGAGTGTGGCCATGTGTCCGTGCAATTATGTAGAAGTGTTTTAATTATTTTAATTGTACCAGTTGCGAATCGTTGTGTACAATGGTGCTAAAGTGTTGTGTGCCAAACTGCAAGGGAAATTACGATAATGATAACAAAGTCCATGTGTTTAAGTTTCCGAAAGATGAGGTTATGCAGCAGAGATGGTTACGTGCAATTCCGAGACAAGATTGCAGAATTACTAATTACTCGGTGGTGAGTAACTGTTACTTTTACATTCTCACATAATCGTAATGCACATAGGCCTATTAGGTATTAAACTACACGCAGCAACTGGTGATATGTAGGTATGTTTACTTTCGTAAGATATAAGGTTATGTTAGCTTACAATCAAGGGATACATTATTATTATTACCCGAATTAGATTTATTATACTTCTTAAACTACATGCCTACATATGTAGGTGTACTGTTGTGAAGGAAATGCAAGTAATTTTTCTGTACATGGATACATTAAAGCAACCACATTGCATAGCATATATAATAATTGAAGAGGACATGACCTCAAAAGTGTATTCTAAAGGGGTTTTATTGCAGTGTAAATTTTCTAATGTAGGCAAAATTACCAACACAAATGAAGTACATTCTTTAGTTACAAAATTCGATAGCTACATTACAGGGAACGAGTGTAACAGTGTGCAGAAAGATACAACGAATAAGTTAATTCTAGACCTAGTGGGTGAAATGATCACTGAGAAAGATGACCCCACGTTTAATTTAATAAAATCACAGTTAAAACTTTCCTTAGTTCCTAAACACAAAAGGGAGTATGATAATGATTTTCTTGTTATTTGTTCAATCTTCCAATTGATTTCTCCTCATGCTTACAAATTTGAGACATAGAAGTAATTTAATTTTGCCACATGTTAATACTTTGAAAAAGGTATGTTCCAGTCTGAATGGTAGCCCAATATTAGAACAGAACCCTACATATTTTCTGGAATCTATAAAACAGAAAGTTCAAGGTTTTCAACAGAATGACAAATTTGTAACTTTGATGGTAGATGAAATTCACATTAAACCATACATGGACTTCAAAGGAGGGAACATTGTAGGCTCATATGCTAACACTACCAATGTTGCTGCATCAGCACATGTATTTATGATCCAGAGCATTTTATCATCAAAGAAGGAAGTAGTTCATATTCTCCCTGTGTCCAAGTTAACAGGTGATGATTTACACAGTATCATGTCAAAGGTTATTGTTGGTTTGGAATCTACGGGATTTAATGTTCTGGCTGTTGTGACTGATAATAATGCTCTCAACACCAAAGCAATGTCAAAATTTTGAAATCCACCTCAACTTAAAACTGAGTATTGCAATCCTGGAAATCCTAACAAGTCTCTTTTTTATCTCATTGACACTGTGCATTTATTTAAATGCATCAGAAATAATTGGTTCAACCAGAAAACTAATGGTTTGGAATTTGTGTATCCTGACTTTGATGATTTTTCTCAAGTTAAAGTTGCAACTTTCAAAGCTATAAGGGACTTGTTTGAGGCTGAAGGGAATGACCTTGTAAAGCATGGGTGTGGTTTGACTGTCAAAGCTCTATGGCCTTCAAGTTTTGAAAGACAAAATGTGAAATGTGTGTGTCAGTTGTTTAATGACCATATAGTAAATGCTTTACTAGTTGTAGGAGAAAAGCACAATTTAACATCATATGAGGGCACAGCTGAATTTGTAAAAGTAATCACTATCTGGTAGCATATTGTTAATGTAAAGACCCCTTTCAAAGGTGTAAGACTTAATGATAAATTTCAACAGCCTCTCACCAACAAACCTGGTGATGAATGGAAGGGTTTTTTAATGAAGTTTGTTCAATGGTTAGATCACTGGGGTAATCTAGGTATGAAATGTGGCAAATTGACTAGTCAAACGCATAGGGCTCTTACTCAAACAACTTGCTGCCTTATACAGCTAACAGAGTTTTGTTCTGAAGTACTGAAATGGTCATATTTTCTTCTTGTTGTAAATGATATTGTTGATGAAGATATACTGTCAGATCATGATTATTGTGCAGTTTCCTCATTTCAAACATTTACAGGCGAGCTCAATGTAACACTCAGATCTTGACAGCACATCTGGTGTTGCAAGTATTTTAACATACATAGCAGGTTATTGTTGTCATTCTCTTCTCAAGAAATTAAATTGTAATTACTGTGCATATTTCTTAGTTTCGAAAGATGTTACTGTTAGAAATAGTCATCATAATGTTATTGACAGCCTCAATAGGGGCAATTTGAAATATCCTGCAGAAACAGCTGTACACTTAGTTACATACACATATGTCATCATAAAAAAAGATGTTGAGGCCAGAAAGTGAGAGAAAATTTCTTAGCTTAAATAACCATAAGAAGTAATTGATGTGACTGCGAATTGTTCTCTCAGCTGATGAATGTATAGACGACGGGAATGAATGTAGGGAGCACACTTCAGAATACTTGTATTACAACATTATTTGGAAGTGTACAACTATTCTAATAAATAACTACTGCAGGAACAAAACTAATGAATCCATAAAACATTGTACAAATTCAAGAAAGTCTTTAATTTTCTCAAAATAGGTGTGTACAGTACTCATGTAATACGCAAAAGTATCGAAGTCGTTTTGCATTACTAGCATGCTTGATATATGATGATGTATATCTTATTAACTTTAATGCCAATATGTTATAATTTGGACCTAGGCCTACCTACAGACCAGGTGAATGTTATGCTCCTCTTCCTTAATATTATTAACTCAGTGTCTTTCTAAATTTTCGCAAAATGGAAGTTTGTAAATAAATGTGAAGTTAGTGTATCATATTTTTGTAGTACAGTCTACATGTTAGGCCTAAACTAATTTTATGCGTTCTCTTTTTATTTTAAAATCATTTACTGTCGATTCAATGCCTATTTCAATTGAAATATGTTTGTGAATTTCAGTTCTGTGTGTTAGCAAGTCAGCCTGGAGTAAGTTAACATTGTAAATGCTGCCGTGATTTAAAACAATGTGTTGTTTATCTTTAATGACAGAGTCTCTAAGATACGGTAATAACGGCAATATAATTCAATGACCCTTAAAATTTAAACTTTATTTGTTGGTAAATAATTTATTCCACAAGCTAAAAGTATTAAAATCATGTTTGTGTGTGACCATCAACGAGCTAGAACTTTCTAGCTCGTTGGTGACCATGCTTTGCGTTTCTTTGGATTGCGATCGCCTCCGTAGCGTGACGTCACAGCGCTGTTATGAGGCCTTATTATCAAGGAGGTGTTGCTTGGGGGCGTTTTATTATTGAATACAAACTTCTGCATGGAATGGAATAACTATTATAGTAATATTAATAATAATTATTATATTTAGTATCAATAATAATAGTAGGTAATTTTAATAATTATTATTATTATACTGATCAAATGTGTATGTTGTCCATTTGAATATTATTATTGCTGTACGTAGGAATGATGATAATTTTCATATTAATAACCATAATATGATAATAATAATAGTGATGTGATATTGATCACGTTCATGTGAACAATTTGTGGCACCTATTTGGCAAGATGGTATAATCACTGAAACTTTCACTCACTTTGGGTATTACTAGTGACTTCACTTCACTTCACTTCACTTGTTATTTGTGACAGCACTTGTGGTGCCTATTGCACCCGCTCACTTCCTGAGTCCCAGACTAGCATTTATCTCAGAGGTGATCAGTTCGAAAACGATAAAAAAAGTTTTATATAAAGAAAATCAAATTATATATCGGCGCATCAAATGAACACAGGATGAACGGGGCATGCAAATTAAGGTTACGGGGGACGACTCATTCATGGATACAAATTTTTGACTCCACAATAGGACTGGGAAGTGACAACTTAAATTCCATGGGCATACTGGACTAACTACAATAGAAAGATATGGAAACTGTTTCCTATTGAAATTGCAATGAGGAGCAATTTATTCACTTATTTGCGTACTACACATGATGACAATTATTACATTGGGACACTTCCATCCTGAAAAATAAATGACATACTACTTGGATTTACCTCACTACTCTGGTAGTGTACACATCTGGTGAATTTGCCCCAATTGGTTACTGGTGATCGAATTCACATCCGTATGATTGGACGTTTCACCGCTGGAGATCTTCTTTCGGAGAGGAAGGCACGACAGTAACTTTTTACTGTCGTCTCCTCGTTCCGTTTGGACATGAGACACTTCCGGTATGTACATTCTGGTGAGCCGGACACCCAACGTGGAAATGTTATCGTCTCGAAAAAACGGGAATTTATAGTACGGACAAACTCTAGCCTATTATTTCCAGATTCACAAACACGCCAGGTAGAGTTCATTAACTCAAAGCCTATTTCAATATTTACACTTGTCAATACGACAAGACGTACGGAAAGGTTCATTACTATGCTCTGACAATGAAGACATGTGCCGTCCGTGGGTTATTTACGTGTCTACCGCTAACAATCTCCCCGTGAAAACCCAACATCTGGTTCTGAGCAGTTCGACACAGGACGACTGTCCTTACCATATCCTCCTATGATTATTAAATAATATCATTACCATTCTTTATCTGATCATTATCATATTGTGTGATTACCATCAATTATTTTATTATTATCATTGATTTCAATTATAATCCTATATTTGATTATTAACATTGGTCATCCGGGATGATTATATGCCAACCCTTGCCGACGTTTCAAACGAAGGGTCGTTCTTCCTCGTAATTTATCCGCACAATTTAATGATCAGCTTCCTAATAAATATTATTATTATTAATATTATTATTATGATTATTTTTATATTCGTAACAATGAATCATCGCCCTTTATATATCTTAACTTCCTTTCATAATAATTATTATTCTCAAATACTATTGCAAGTTCTTCATCTTCTGCTTCTTCAAATGATCATTATTATTATTATTATTATTATTATTATTATTATTATTATTATTATTATTTCACGTTTACACTACCGTTAGCGATATTTATGGTTAAATGCATAAACCTTTACAATTTCAGTCTACTTTGGCACTATGCAATTGATTTAAGACAAGATTCACTTGGAGTATGATTATTATTATTATTAAAAATGGAAAGATGATATTTTAATTTCCACTCTTTAGAATTTAGTCACATATGTTAAAACCCGTTATGAACCTCTAAGATCTGCTTTATATCGGTCGGGACAACACGGTATTCGGACCGTACCTTCAGTTTCGTACTGCCGTTAATTTTATATAGGGACACACGTCCTCCCAAGACACATCTCACAACCTATGGCACATCGCGGCTGGGCAAATACCTCCAATGCCGGCGATTGCTAACTATTCCTTCCCATTTGAAGTCCATTTCCTTTTATCGGAACTCTTCAAACATTTAATTCATAAATTAATCCTCGGTGCGTGGATTCTGCCACTAATAACATCGGAATATGCATTTTATATCATCTGAGGCCTTGAGATTCATCTATTTCATCATTACAAACAATACGGCTCAATTTATTTCACGCCGGGTATTCGTCCCTCATGACTTCCAACTCTTAATATGGGCTCAAACCATTCTGGGGTTTTAACATATCGTGACCATTCTAATTCACGTGCCTCTATCGCTTTTAAACAAATTTTAATGGTTAAAATAAAGTCCAAAAACGTGAAATCAAAAATTTACGTAAAATCAAACTGATTACGCGAATAAAAGTCTTTAACGCTACATGTCATCTCCACATTGATTATTATTTGCACTAGCTAACTCACGAAGCACTGTCATTATTATTATACTTTAACTTGCAAACGCACAAATATTATTATTATTAATTTACTTTCCTTTGCCAACTCACAAACATTATTATTATTATTATTATTACTATTATTATTATTATTATTATTATTATTATTATTATTATTATTATTATTATTATTATTATTATTTTCTCGCAAACACACCGATCATTATTATTATTATATAGAACTTACAAACGCCCATAGCAGATGGAACATTATTATTATTAGTAGAAATCGTGATTATCGTAACCCGTAATCATTCTTGCTATAATACTTCAACTTCTCGCTCTTATTATTTTCATCAAAAAAAAAGTAGCTTCCTTTTTTTCTTCTCCTTCTTCAAATATTCTTATTATTATTATTATTATTATTATTATTATTATTATTATTATTATTATTAGTTAAAAATCTCAAATTTTTCATTTCAACTCCTAACATCATTATTATGTCCAAAATATAAAAAAGTAAATTCTTCTTCTTCTTCAAATATATTTTTATATTATTATTATTATTATTATGACCTTCCGTACGCAACACAAATTTCACATCCTCTGGCACTTTCATAATCTGGCTGTTTGGTAGAAAATATTCCTAACTAACATACAAATAATCACCGCAGTGATTGAAATCAAATAAATGGGTTAGCACAAAAAGGAATTTAACACTTGAAATGAACCTTAGTCAAAGTATTACAAACAGCATGCATTAATTGAAAGAAATATATCCCATATTTACATTATATACAACAAACAAATACTCAAATTAATTAATCTAACCCATTATTACGTTAATATAAATTAGTTCCTCCGTCTAACAAAAAAATACAATCATGGACTCGGGAGGCGGACCATGTTAAGTAACCATAATATCTACATTGAACCCCGTTTAGTCGCGATAACATCCCCAAATATTAAATTTGTGTACTCATTCCTATGTAGAATTCCATTGTCTCGTAGCGGGAGATAGGCCTCACGGCCCCATGGTGATTTACACGTCCATCATGTCGCACAATATAAAATTAACACAGCAAAACACTTCTGTGCGATTACCCATGATTAACACCTTATTAAATAATTTACACTATTTTATACAAGAATACTAATTAAAAAACACTTATAGGTGCGCCTAGACCCCTGACACTCGCACAATATATTCTTCCTATAAGCCCGAAACACACGTCGTGACACATTACGACGAAGTGTCGTTCATTTGAACCGGCGCGTATCGCGTCTTCAACCGGCACTTCCTGGTTTATTTCTAAGCCGTCTTGATAATCGCCTAGCTCCTATAGTTCCCTGCTCGGATAGTTATTCACCGTCTATCTTGAGCTATTTACTTCAGGCTCCGCACACTGCCTTCCACAGGTACTATCGGCGTTCCGTTAATTATTTATTACTTAATCACATGACATTTATTAAATTCAACATACAGTTGTACTGATTATTTACACTAGGTACTATGGATAATCTCACTGTTCGTCTTCTTTCTCCTAACAACTCACGCACTTTCAGCTCTAACTGACTTCGAATGCGTCCCGAGGTACTGACTTACAGGGTGAACGTGTCAGAGTCTCAACTACTTCATACGACTGATGCGACTGGTGACTGGTAAGAACTGATGACTGGTAAGAACTGGTTGATGTGAGGTCCCACTACTGGTTATTTATGGACGACATGGTTTCCCGCCGGGGTCATCCGCGGTCATCTCCTAGGGAGGGGGCTTGGTTATCCTAAATTGGCATATGCAGGTGGATTTTGATCCCTTGCTTTATCCTACTTAATAAACTGGCGATACACATTCATGTGTCGTATTCTGAACTCATATCGTTCGGTGATCATGGAAATATCACTTAATTCCTGTCCTCCACCTTTCGCGCGCTAACTCAGTGTCCCTAATGGCGTGCTCATCTTGACCAATGGCGAGATAGCGTGGGTCATTTCCACGAGTTCATTACTTTAATTTATTGCGATTACAATTAATCAACATGGGAATGACATCCCAAAAATCCCCTCTATTCAATTATGTGGTTGGAATAATTTAATTATTGTTATCGGAGAAGCTAACTGGAGTTCACTCTGAGTTTTTCTTATGTTGGTTTATCTGCGGGCCTATGATGAATTTTTCCATTGGTCAACACCGCATCGGTTAGTTTAAAATCTCTTCCTTGCAACCTGACAGCACAAAATGCCTCGAGGCAGTGGAAAATAATGGTACGTCATTTTCTCGGTATTGGTGCTGCAGCTGCTTGCCATTGTTCCGAAATACCTACTCTTTCACTTCCTTGTAGTCATTATTCTGTTGTTGTGACCTCTAGATTTAATCCTCTTAGATTTTGACCAAGAAACATTCTCCCCATAATGACAAGCTTAACTGTGGCGACGGACAATCGCGATATGTCTAGCTTATGTTGAAATCCTTCCGTCCACACAAAACTGACACTGTATTACATTTAATATTCCTATATATCTGTTTTTATCTTATAAAAAATCAAATCATGAAACTAGGGCCTATCTCAACCGGGTACACTATGTTGGCCGGTACAGTAGTCAGTTGGTGTGTCACCGTGGTCAGCAGCATCCTGATCTGTTATCATTTGTGATTGTTGAGACTTTGTGGCGGTGACAATGGAACGTTGGTGGAAGTTATGTGATGGGAGGGGGGAAGATAAGAGAATTTTCTGGTATGCGGTTATCGTTTAAGATTGCGATGGCTAGAGGTGATAGTGGGAGGGCTTCTTTTATTTGTCCCTAGGTAGATGGTGTGATGTACGTATAGCATGACGGTCGAGTCTATTGAGTCTAGCGTAGTCAGTTGGGTGGGCAGTAATCCATGTCAGGGAGGTGTAGCTTATTATGGGTCGGATTAAAGTCTTATAAACGTTAATTATTTGGGTCGGTTTTAGTCCCCATGTGAAACCTGTTAGGGATCTGAGTGCTCGGAAACGGTTAATAGCTTTTCTGTGGATATCTGCCAGGTGGTGATTCCATTGCAGATTACTTTGAAATTTAATTCCTAGGTATGTTAGTCGGTTAGTTTCAATAAAGAGTATATTATACATTGTTATGTGGACTTTGTGACGTGCAGGGCAGAGACGGGATTTATTTCGGAAAACTATGAACTGGGTTTTGGTAGGGTTGATGAAGATGTGCCATTGATTGAGCCAGGTTTCATGAGTGTTCAAGTATTTCTGTAGTCTATTGTTGAGGGCTGTGCAGGTAGGGCTGAAGGCTAGAATGGCAAGGTCATCAAGCATATTGGCAGAATCGTAATGGTGGTGCTGGGTGCTAACCGTAGACGGTGGCGGAAACAAGATCATTCGTCTGCATTGATTAAGCTCAGCTAGTGACAAGACCACTGAGCTTCCTTCACAGACTCCGCAAATAATAAACTGCTTATCACATGACTAATTAAAAAGCCTATAAATTTCACCTCATCAATACATAACATAATCATGCCACCGATAGAGCACTCTCATCCTGCACACGCCACAACATCCAAATTCACGGCTTCCTTATTTTTACAGAATGAAGCAGCTCTGTGTCTGGACATGATGCGAGCTCTAACGGAGACAATGCAAAACTTGGTTGGCCAACAGGAAGACAGCAAATGGTCGCATTTCTCTGATTCCCTGTCTCGGTTTTAACTCTTCTATATAAAGGATGGTCGGAAACAACGTGATTCGGGTGTATGACCATTAGAGGGTTGGTCATACTGATAAGTAATGTGAAAAAAGAATCCAATATAACACACAGTAGTCATTTTACCAACTGCTGAAGTTAGACAATAAGGCCGCTTCGCGGGGAATTTCAAATGGGCCTTACGAGGCGGTGTTGCTAAATCAGCACGTAGCTCAAGACCAGCTTTACAGCACGAGAGAAGGAATTTGAACACGGGCCTAAGAACTGAAAGGATGGCGCCATAGTAATTACTCTACGGTGAACCGGCTCCAGTTATAGTTTTTAACTGTTCATATCAATATTATTATTATTATTGTACCGGAGGTACACCTTCTCCATGCATTTGAACTGAGCGCCTTTCAGAACGTCATCTGTGATGTAAACCCTGAACTGTGTATTGGAAGATGTTTGAAACTTTTACTTTCAGATGTATCTACTATCGACTTATTTGTAGCTAATGTACCCGTGCTGGTGAGCAAGACTGTATCAAATTGCATAGTTCTTAACGTTACCGTGGAAACGCGACGGAGAAATCACCAAACGTTTTTTCTCATATGAAGACTGGCTTAGGGAATTTTCATTGTAATGGCAGACACTCACTCTCCACCTGCCTATTTACATCCTCAGAAAGACTGCCTTAGTGGTTTTCCCAACTAAAATGAACATAGGTCATTACAATGACGTCAGTAGGAATGGCGCGAGTAAAAGCAATGATTTCACATGAGATACTCGATCAAATGGAAAACCAAACATTTTCTCACTTTTAACCTTAATACGCTGCCGATCAGACAGTCCAAAGTTCCAGAGCTGGAATGACCAGGCCGCAGACAGCCGTGACCCGTGAATACTCTTAGCCTTTTTTTCGGAGGGGAGGGTCGGATAGTGGAGAGTCCCAGGGCAAAAACTATGCCCTTTTACTAATATTTTTCATTAGAGTATCCGATGAATAGGAAAATCTCAATTCACTACACTGACTTGGAGGCAATTTTTTCCTCCAAGCCAGAGGAGAACCCCCTCTTCTCAGCTAATTTTGGATAAAATGAATGTAGAATTTAATAAAAGTGAAGAGAAAGAAGCTGTTTTTAAGAAACGGCTCTTTTCAGGATTGAATTTTGAATTATTTAGTGAATTGAGGTGCTATAATTTGGAATATGCCTGAACTGTAATTCTAGACCAGGTCATACTGCTACTACTACTACTATTACTATTACTATTACTATTACTATTACTATTACTATTACTATTACTATTACTATTACTATTACTATTACTATTACTATTACTATTACTATTACTAAGTGAACCAGCAGATGTACCAGGAGTACGGTATCAGAAAATATATGAACCAGTGGAATGACATGCTAAAGAAGAAAGTTTTCTAACTCTCCAGCTATTTACCGCCAATATTTTGTCAGGCTGTTATAGTCGGCACGCAGCAGTAATCCCATCTACCGGAGTTGAGCGGCAGCATAAGAGACAAAGAACATCATCACAAAAAATGGTCAATGTAATATTGCCGGGCTGAGTGGCTCAGACGGTTGAGGCGCTGGCCTTCTGACCCCAACTCGGCAGGTTCGATCCTGGCTCAGTCCGGTGGTATTTGAAGGTGGAAATACGTCAGCCTCGTGTCGGTAGATTTACTGGCACGTAAAAGAACTCCTGCGGGACAAAATTCCGGCACCTCGGCGTCTCCGGAAACCGTAAAAGTAGTTAGTGGGACGTAAAGGAAATAACATTATTACTAATGTAATATTATTGTTGATCAATGTTATGCGTTTTCAATATTGTAGGCCTTCACATTTAGTTTTCTTCCGACTCTGAAATACCACTCTAATCACAGTCGGTACGGTGAAATTAAATAAAACATAAATGGTCGGAAATTGTATTCTCTATAACTTTTGTTATGTAGTACCTTTCAATAGCACCAATAACATAGGTATTTCAAAATTAAATTTAAGGCGCCTGCCCCTAATCCACAATTTCATACAGGGCGAATAAAATAGTTTATAATTTACACTGTAGTTTCTTATTCCCCAACTCTATATACCGACGTTCATTATTTTCTGTTAACCCATTTCCTCGTGGCTCGGGGTTGATATGGACTTGGCAACATAAAATACAAATATTTGAATATCTGTGTTATCAAAGCCGGTAATGTAACAATGTATGACATAAATTATCAGAAATTCAATTCTATATAAGTTAAATTATGCAGTATTTATCGATAGGACCAGAATTCAGAATTAAATTTTAGGCCTTCCCCTAAGCTACCATTTCACTCAGCGTGAGTAAAATGATTTACAACCTAGATTGCAGTAGCTCATCCCCCGACTTCACATACCGATTTTAATTAAATCCTCTTCAGCCGTTTTCTCGTGATGCGTGTACAGACAGACAGACAGATAGACAGACAGACAGACAGACAGACAGATAGACAGACAGACAGACAGACAGACAGACAGACGTTACGGAAAAGTGCATTTCCTTGTTACTATGGACATGACCCATACGAAAATACCATTCTTTTCAAATTCTGAGCAACGTACTGAACCATTCCCTGAATGCCTCAATATACGTAATACGGTAATCTTAGCAACGCATCAATTATTCGCATGCAAGAAGCAGGGTACGAACTCTGAAGTTCCGTTATAAGCAAGCTGGGCGCGGTATGGAATGGAATTTTCCAGAGGGTAGCTCTCCAGTTTGAATTCGAAGCGAGTCGTTGCCATGGTTACTATGCACGCTACCCATGTTCAAACTTTCAAACTGTACTGAATTTTGTGTGGGAGTGGCTAGATTCAAACGAAGAGAGCTCTACAACAAGATGCCAGGATGACCAACTTCGAACTCGCAGTAATGCATCTCGAGATCGTCAGCGGTCATTTCCCAATTAAGCTAGGATTCCACAGTTCCAAACTAAAGATCACCTGCAGTCATAACTATCATTCACTCTTGGATCGTAATAATGTCATTTCGAGTCTCTATTCGATAATTTCATTTGAACGAGAAGTCGTTGACAAGGAGAAAGCCGGTCAACCGTCACCCAGCTACCGTTAGCCGTGGGTGCGCCTCGTGACACAAAGGGGTAGGCGGTTACTTAAGGAGCCCTAGCGGGATAAGCGTCCTCATTCTTCTGAACTTGGTGGTGCGAGTAACACGCTGTCCGCGAACGGGAGACTTTCTTTGTATTAACAAAGGACCGTTATACACTTGTGCGCGTGTATAGTTTACTTTATTTTCATCTCGAGCAAGACAGGCACAGGACAGTTTAATGTCCTAAGTTATAATTCGCAGTGTCCATAGACCACGAGTTGGTCCCGCGAAGATTTTACTTAGAAATTCAAATTAATTAAAGCTCGAGCGCTGCACGTGAGATTGATGAACACCCGAACTGTGACCGGTATCTCACAGCGGTTTTTTGAGCGGGTTACATGTGTCGTGTGCGTCTCGTACATTTAGCCGCTACATAAACTTATGTCGATTGGGTTTGAACCCTTAAACTGATGACACATACTTCGGACTAATATTTATGTGTAGGCTGAGCCAATTACAGCCTAACATCAGGATCGGCATCGTGTAAAGTGTACACGTTAAGCGGTGAAGAAGTTGGTATTAATCTACTTGTATTCTGCAGAAACCCAGGAGAGAATCATGGAGGAACGTGGTATCAACGTCCGGACCTGCCAACCATTGTGTAGCACCGGAATTATGAGCAGCTAAACAGCCTAGACATGTGGTTGTGGAATCCGGGGTGAATGACGACTGACTACGAAAGATAAGTACCAGAATCCAATGTTAAATGGCATGATATACTAGTAGGGAAAGTACATTCAGGTTAGGGAAATAAGCTACTAGTTAGTCTTGTTAAATAACAGCTATTACAGCTGTAGTCTGTTTCATGTAACGGTAAATATTTGGCAAAGGGGGTGTGCATGCTCTTCACCTATGCCATTTGTACATATTTATTTTAGTTAAAAGGGTAGAGGGTCACGCATTAGGAATTACTTAGTCTGTTTGTGTTAATTTTTTTTGCTTGTGTGTTTTATGTTATTCCACGTTTGCTGTAGTTATTTGGGGAAGAGAGTCATTGATATGAACAAAGGCCATCCGCCAACACCGTTGGGTAATTCACGTAATTAGCAGCATAAGGTTAGTCAGGTAATTCTCTGCATGCTATATTAATATTATTTCAGCTGTCTCGGAAATTGTTGTGCGAGGCTGTCCTACGTTGAGATAGTTAGTTTCTTTTAAAATTGCGGGAAGGCAAGTCAGGGGTAACACTTGGGGACGAACCCAAGATAATTGAGAGGAGAGGCTTGACATGCTTGAGGCTTGAAATGAGGCCTAATATATGTGTTAAGGCGAGATATGCCTTTGGAAATTGAGGGAGCCTTAATACGTGAGTGCTAAGTTAGCCAGCAGAGAAATGAAAAGAATGCATCGGCTAAGAAGTAGAGAAGGCTTTTCTTCACTTGTTTTGCCTCGAGAATATTTGTGTAGCAGGCCAAGACCTGACCACTTGCAGTACCGTTAGTCAAGTGAACCACTGGCAGAGAATATGTCTCCCCTACTGTGTGAAAGTGAAAGTCGCCCTGAGGGTGCCTTCCCTCGACAGCTCAGTATTTGTTTTTCCTCAACAGCTGATTGTTACAGAGCCGAGAGTATTGACAACTTTGTGTCTGTGAAGACGCAAAATCTGACGCCGTCTGCATACGAGTTCGACTCCCCAGATATCATCATTAGTGTGTATATATATATCTATATGTAATTCTTTCCACAGGTGTGATCTTCTGCATTGTTTATGTGATTTATGTCTTGTTGTGTAAACTTTGGTGCATGTCAGCTCGTCAGCTGATTTCATTGATTTCCAGTTCTGCCTGGACTGTTTTGGTGAGCCCGCGAGCCCACGGTCGAAGCTGTGTAGTACATAAGTTAATTAGGGAACCCCCTTATGCCATAGTGTCTTTATATGTTTGTATCCGCAATTTAGACGGACTGTAAATATTTGTATTAGCTATTTCACGAATGTATTAGTCCTACCGGTTCATCACAGAGACGTTGTGTTACAACACGGCCTACGGGCAATCATATTGGATTTATGGTTCTTATCCGGAGTAGTCAGCCATGAAAATACGATGGGTCAAATAAATTTAGTCGTCAGATAATTTAGTCGTCAAATAATTTACCGTCAATTAATTTTGTCGTTAGAGGCTTATTCGTCAATTTTTTTTTGGTCGTTGACCGTTTGTATGTCAGCTGTTATAACGTCAGCTCATAAATTAATTAACCTGTAATTGCTAAAATTTTAACGAATCAGCTTAATTATATTGACGACTAATTCCCCTGTATCGTTACGAGGATTCACTGTAATTTGTCGGGCCTGAACCCGATCTTGTTTTCTTGTTTAAATTGTAAGATTTCTTGTAAGCGCTTTACGCAGTGTAATTAATTATATTTACGGCTGGTTTGAGGTCGATTTCGGTTATTATTATCATATTCCATTTAGCATGGACCATTTATATGTTTTTCTCGGGATTAATAAATCCATTTTACCCCATTAGCGTTTCTCATTTCAATATATATGTCCATTCTTCCTGTCAATATACTCATTAGTATAAGTATAGATTATTTTTTTTGAGTCGCCCAAAATTCATCGAACAGGACCACCGCTTTACCGAACCCTGAGTCTAGTCGGCAATAAAGGCAGGAAATGGTACAGTACAGACAAAACTCCCGCTTTGGTGGGAGGACGGACAGTTAATTTTCAAAGGAATTTGTATTTTATAAGTTGGTTAAACTAAAGTGTTTGTAGATTTTTTTTTTTTTTTCGTGCTAAGACACTGCCTGCTCGATCTGCATCTAATGGCTGGCTATCGGGTGCATATCGAGCAGTGGCTAAGGTTACTAGAGCTTCTATAACTTCCTTGGTTCTTAAATTGATTAATTGACGTCCCTCCCTCATTCTCTAATAACTTTATTATTATTATTGTTATTATTATTATTATTATTATTATTATTATTATTATTATTATTATTATTATTACATGGATGTAGTCTATATCTATCTATATATCTATATATATATATATATATATATATATATATAATGAGTTTTGTCTGTACATTGCTCAAAATTTGAAAAAAATGGTATTTCTGTATCGTTCATGTCCACAGTAACAAGGAAACGCACTTTTTTCTTTTCCGTAATTTCTGTCTGTCTGTCTGTCTGTCTGTCTGTCTGTCTGTCTGTCTGTCTGTCTGTCTGTCTGTCTGTCTGTCTGTCTGTCTGTCTGTCTGTCTGTCTGTCTGTCTGTATGTACACGCATCACTTGAAAACGGCTGAAGAGAATTTAATGAAAATCGGTATGTAAAGTCGGGGGATGAGCCACTACAATCTAGGCTATAAATCATTTTATTCACGCTGAGTGAAATGGTAGTTTAGGGCAAGGCTTAAAATTCAATTCTCAAATATTTATATTTTAAGTGGTCCTGTCGATAAATACTACATAACTAAAGTTTCGTGGAATTAAATTTCCGATCATTTATGTCTTATACAATTTTACCGTACCGGCTATGATAACACTGATATTCATGAATTTCGATTTTTGTTGCTAAGTCCACATCAACGCCGAGCCACGAGAAAATGTGTGAACAGAATTTAATGAAAATCGGTATATAGAGTCGGGGAAGAAAGAACTGTAGTCTAAGCTATAAACAATTTTACTGAACCTGGGTAAAATGGTAGTTTAGGGGTAGGCGCCTAAAATTTAATTTTTAAATACCTTCGTTATTGCTCTTATAGAAAAGTACTAAGTTTACATAACAAAAGTTATACAGAATACAATTTCCGATCATTTATGTTTTATTCAGATTTACCGTGCCGACTGTGATAAGAGTAGTATTTCAGAGGCGGAAGAAAAAAATGCGAAGGCCTACAATATGGAAAGTGCATAACATTGATCAACAATAACATTACATTGACCATTGTTTGTTGTGATGTTCTTTGCCTCTTATCGTGCCCTCAACTCTGATAGATGGGATTACTGTTGCGTACCGAGTATAACAGCCTGACTCAATATTGGCGGGAAAGAGCTGGGGAGTTAAAAAACTGTTTCTTTAGCATGCCGTTCATCTGGTACATACATTGTCTGATACTGCTGGTATGTAACACACTGGTTCATCAGTATTCCAGCTGAAATGAAATGGCGTATGGCTTTTAGTGCCGGGAGTGTCCGAGGACAAGTTCGGCTCGCCAGATGCAGGTCTTTCGAGTTGACTCCCTTAGGCGACCTGCATGTCGTGATGAGGATGAAATGATGATGAAGACGACACATACACCCAGTCCCCGTGCCAGCGAAATTAACCAATTATGGTGAAAATTCCCGACCCTGCCAGGAATCGAACCCGGGACCCCTGTGACCAAAGGCCAGCAGGCTAACCATTTAGCCATGGAGCCGGACAGTATTCCAGCTATTCACTCCCTACTCTGACGCGCTGTTTTGGATGAGCAGTGTTCAGCTTTGGCAGAGGCTCGCTTAGTAACAGTAGTATGACCTGGTCTAGAATTACAATTTAAGCCTATTCCAAATTACAGCACTACAATTCATTAATAATTCAAAATTCAACCCTGAAAAGAGACGTTACTTAAGAAAAGCGTCTTCCTCTTCATTTCTATTAAATTCTACATTAATTTTGTTCGAAATTAGCGGTGAAGAGGGATTTTCTCCTGTGGCTTGGAGGAAAAATGTTCCTACAAGTCAGATAGATTTTTCCGCCACCAGTGTAGTGAAATGAGATTTTCCGACTCATCGGGTACTCCTAGGAAAGATATTAGTAAAAGGGCATAGATTTGTCCTCCTGGGACACCCCGCTATTCGACCCCCCCCCCCCCCGAACGAAAAAAGACGAAGAGCGTTCACGGATCAAGGCTGTGCGGCTTGGCCATTCTAGCTCTGGAACTTTTAGATCGGCAGCGTAGTACTGTTCGTTAAAAGTGAGAAAACGTGTTTTAAATTTGATCGAGTATTTCATATTGCTTTTAATCGCGCCATTCCTACTGACGTCATTGTAATGACCTATGTTCATTTCACTTGGGAAAACCAATAAGGCGGTCTTTCTGATAATGTAAAATAGCAGGTGGAGAGTGATTGTCTGCCATTATAATGAAAACTCCCCAACCTGATCGTGACAGAGTAGGCAAGCAGACCTCAATGAAAATTCCCTAACCCATTCTTCATATGAGAAAAGACGTTTGGTGACTTCCCCATCGCGTTTCTAGGGTAACGTTGCTATGCAATATAATACAATCTTGGTCACAAGATGTATACTACTTAACAAATAATTCTGTATACAATGTAGAATTCCGTAGCGAAGCACGGGTACATCAGCTAGTAACTTGTTTAAAATAAGATTTTTGTCTGTACATTGCTCATAATTTAAAAAAGATGTTATTTCTGTATTCATCGTGTCCACAGAAACATGGAAATGCACTTTTAATTTTCCGTAATTTCTGTCTGTCTGTCTGTCTGTCTGTCTGTCTGTCTGTCTGTCTGTCTGTCTGTCTTTCTGTCAGTCTGTCTGTCTGTACGCGCATCACGAGAAAACGGCTGAAGAGAATTTAATGAAAATCGGTATGCAAAGTCGGGGAATAAGTTGATACAATCTAGGTCATATATAATTTTATTCACGCTTAGAGAAATGGTAGTTTATGGGAAGGCATAAAATTTAATTCTCAAATAATTATCTTATTACTGGTCTTATCTTAAAGAAAATCGGTATGAAAATTCGGGGAATAAGTCGCCATAATATAGGCCATAAAATAATTTTATTCACGCTGAAGTAAATGGTAGTTTAGGGGAAGGCCTACAATTTAAATGTCAACTATTTATGTTATTAGTGGTTCTATCGATAAATACTACATAACTGAAGTTATTTTTGCTAGTAATGAAATATATTAAAAGGAATGAACATGGAGATATCAAAGCCTTCACATTTTGAGATGATGTTGCGATCTGGAGTGACTCAGAAGAGGAATTGGGAGAGAGAATACAAAGCTGGAATGAGGAGTTTAAGAAAATAATATGGTTTAAACATCAGCAAGACCAAGACGGTGGTGATGAAAGTGTATGGGGAAAGAGCAGAACCAATAGTCATGAAGCTCAACTGGACAGCGTTCCAGTTTTCAAATACTTGGGTGCGTTATATCAAATGACAACCTAGCAAAACATGAGGTGAACAATCGAATCAATAAGGCAACACAATTTTACCACCAGGTAAGACACCTGCTGTGGGATGAGCAAATACCCATGAAAACAAAAATGACATTGTACAAGTCCTATTATACACCAATTCTTACATACAGTCTCGAAACCACAACACTGACCAATAGAGATAATTCCAAACTTCAGGCAGCTGAAATGAAATTCCTACACACTATGATCCAGAAAACCAGGAAAAACAAGATTAGGAATGAGAAAATTAGAGAAGAAGTAGCAATAGATGATTCTCTCCTCAATAAGATTCAGATATCAAGACTGAAGTGGTTTGGTCACATGAAGAAAACAGAACTGCAAGGAAGGAATTTGACAGAAAGGTAGAAGGAAGACGACCCGTGGGAAGGCCACGAAGGAAATGGATAGATTTAGTTAAGAGCGATGTACTGCTGAGAGGTCATGATTGGGACAAGTTGGTGGAGGAAGAATGGTACAAGGACAGGATGAGATGGAGGAGGCTCATATACCACACCCGGGAAACTGGAGATGGTTTAGGATGATGATGATTATATATATATATATATATATATAATTCGCTGGGGCCATCAAGGACCACGTTAAGTCTTGTTGCATTTGACACTGAACTTGGCCTTCTTTAGAGCCCAAATTTCCCTCATTCTTTTTGAGTGGGCCTGCTTACGCTCCTCTGTCCAAGGGGCATCGTGTCTTCTCTTCGGTTGCCCGTCTCGGTTTAGCCCGTTCGTCAATATTTTCTTGCGGAAGAGATCTCTGTTAAGGGAGTCTTCAGCTGAGATATGTAGCATTTGAAGGTCTTCTTTGGTATTTCTAAACCAGGGAATTGTGGTTTTGGGGTTTGAATAAAAAAAGTGAAATATTTCTTTAGTTAACTTTCTTCCGTCCATTCTTTTCAGATGACCGTAAAATCGTGCCCGTCTTTTTCTGATTGTGTCGGTAATTTTCTCTATTTTGCTGTAGACTTCCTTGTTGGATCTCTTTTGATGGACTCCATTTCTGTACTTTGATCCCAAGATTCCTCTCACAATTTTGCGTTCTCTTTTCTCCAGTTCTTCAAGGAGTCCTTTGTTGGCATTTAGAGACAGGGTTTCGGCTGCATATAGAACTACTGGCTTCAGAACTGTTTCATAGTGACGTATCTTGGTGTTTTGGGAAAGGCATTTTTTGTTGTAGATTGTGCGGGATGTTTGGTAGGCTACTTCCAGTTTGCGTACTCGCTCCTGAAGTGCTTCTTTGTCCAGTCCATTTTTCATGATGATCTCACCCAGGTATTTGAATTTGTCTTCTCGGGTGATGTCCCCGTATTTTGTATGGAGTGTTGGTCGAGCCTCTTTGATGTTAGTCATTACTTCTGTTTTCTCAAACGATATCTGCAAACCAGTTTGTTCGGCAATTTCCTTTACAATTTCAACTTGAGCTCTAGCGGTTTCTATGTCGTTTGAGAGAACAGCAGTATCATCGGCAAATGCTAAGCAGTCTGTTGCGATCCCCTTAGATTTGGTTCCTATTCTCAATGGACTATAGTTGGTTTCCTGTAATCTCACCCGCCAGGTTCTGATGATCTTTTCAAGAACACAGTTGAAGAGTATCGGGGATAGCCCATCACCTTGTCGGACTCCTGTTTTGATGTCAAAGGAATGCGAGAGACATCCGTGGAACTTCACCTTGGATTTTGTATCAGTCAGGGTGGCTCTAATTAATGCCAGCAGTTTCAAATCAACTCCAAATTCATTTAAGATGTTTAGTAGGACTTCCCGGTCAATGGAGTCGTACGCTTTCTTAAAGTCCACAAAGACAGACACAACTGCTTGGACCTTAGTGTACAATATCTGATGATCGTTTTGAGATTTTGTATCTGTTCAGCTGTTGAGCGACCTTTTCTGAACCCCCCTTGGTATTCACTTATTTGATGTTCGACTTGTGCTTCCAAACGCTCCAGGATGGCAAGTGATAGAATTTTGTAAGTCACGGGTAGCAAAGATATTCCTCTGTAGTTGTTGATGTTCTTCGTGCTGCCTTTTTTGTGTAATGGATGGATCAAAGCTATTTTCCAATCTTCGGATAGGGTCTCCTTGTTCCAAATTTCTTCTATTTGCTTTTGCAACATATCAAGTGATTCCTCTGGGGCATATTTCCATAGTTCTGCTACTACTGAGTCTTCCCCCGGCGCTTTGTTATTTTTGAGACGGGCAATGTGGAGCTTATTTCATCTCTGTCGGGTGGTCTGGAATCTGGGTACCTGAGTAAGGGTTTCTTGGTTTCATTGGGGCTTTGCGGTTTAGGGCAATTAAGTAAATTCTTGAAGTAGTCTGCCAGAATGCTGCAATTTTCTTCATTTGACGTCGCCAGTGAGCTGTCCTTTCGCTCAAAGCATAGAGATGGTGGTTTATAGCCAGTGAGATTGCGTTTGAAGGCTCTGTAGTACTCCCTGCTTTCATTCTTCCTAAAGTTCTGTTCTAACTTTTCAATTAGAGATTTTTCGTATTTACGTTTCTCAGTTCTGAACACCCTAGCTGCTTGGGCACGTTGGGTTTTGTAAGTTTCCCAATCATTTTCTGATTTCGTAGAGTAGTACTGTTTCCACGCATTGAGTCTTTCTTGGAGGACAGATTCACAGGCACCATTCCACCAGGCATGCTTTTTGCTTCTCTTGATTTCTGCAACGTCTTTGGCGGCCTCAACAAGGAGACTTTTGGCGTTGTTAAAGTCAGAGTCATTTGGTCTAGCCTTCTCTTGGAACTTCTCGACCCTTTGCCGAAGTTTATCATTGTCGAAGCGTGTGATCTGTTTGGTTGTCTTCCTTGTGTTTGCGGGAATTGGTTTGAATTTGATAAGAGGCATATAATGATCTGAGGCCACATTGATGCCTTTCTTTACCTTGACATTCATAATCTCAGGGCTGTTTCTCCTGGAGATTGCAACATGATCAATTTGGAACTCTCCGAGAGCTTGGACGGGAGAACGCCAAGTCATTTGCTTTCTGGGTAGATAGCGAAAGTGGATTGACATGACCTGCAGGTTGTGATTTTCGCAAATGGACATCAGTCTTTTGCCGTTGGGATTGGTTCTTTTGTGAGCAGGGTAATTTCCTATAACTTTTTTGTACTTCTGTTCACGGCCTAGTTGGGCATTGAAGTCACCCAAAAGAAGCTTGACATGGTGTTTGGGGATTTTGTTTAATTTTTCATCCAGTAGGTCCAAGAAATTATCAACTTCGTCTGGATCAGACTTGTTCTTATCGTTTGTAGGAGCATGTGCGTTAACTAGGGCGTAGGTTTTGTTCGCGCATTTAACTGTGAGTATGGACAATCTGTCATTCACAGGTTCGAAATTTGTAACCGATTTAAGGATCTTGGTTCTAACAGCAAACGCGGTTCCAAGCATCACAGCTCCATTGAGGATTCCTTTTTGCGCTTTGCTCTTGAAAAATCGGTAGCCTTCAGATTCAAAAATCTCTTCATCTGGGTACCTTGTTTCCTGTAGGGCCATTATGGATATCTGATTTTCGTGAAGAGCTTTGGTGAGGGTTTTCAGCTTGCCAGTTTGTGTAAGTGAATTTATGTTGAAAGTTGCTAGAAAGGTTTTAGATTTTGGCCTGAGCTTTTGACTCTTCGGGGTACACCGAGACGCTCCGACTCGTCTCTTGCATATGTCGAGTCTCCCCCAGAATCCGAACGAGACTCGTGCGCCGTGGCGTTCACGACGAGGGATGTATCCGAAGATTTACCCCCTGGGGTATGTTTCTTGAAATGTTGTGCCATCATGCTTCTTGACTTGACTTTGCTTTCTACGGGTACCCATCCTTTTACAACTAGGGTTGTTAGCCCTAGAGGTTGCCTCAAGATGTTTTCTGGCTTCTGGTCATTTACCAGTCTTCGCCGTAACCCTGGCAAGGGACCATTTTTTTCACGGTGGTATTTTATTTCCCTACTACCCTCTGACTCTGCTGACGGCAGAGCCAGCGAGCTTCCCCAATTCCAATGGGACGCGCCCGATGGAGGTAACCGGTAAATCCCCACACGGGTATTATTATTATTATTATTATTATTATTATTACAACCGTGCAACTTGTATGTCTTACTTGGGTATAATGTTATTCCGTTTATAACATATTTTGATCGTGTTAGTGTAACTTTGCTTTTTTAAGTATTATTTACGATAGGATTAATCATAATTCGAATGTACAAGAATTCTTTTAGTGTAAGAGAAGACCTAATGGCCTTAACTAAGTCAATAAAATTTATTTATCTGTGTATCGATCTATCTATTTTTGTAATTCAGATACTTTCTGTTTTGCCACATGCTGTATTTCCCACGTTAACCGCCTTTCTAACGTATACGTGTATCGTAGGCAGGTTTCGAACCCTCTTATGCTTTGAATATCGTTGAGCCTAGATATTCTAAGTTACGCAAATGGACCTTTTATCATCTCAATTAACAACACATTAATAGCCTCAGTTTCCTTCTTCAGTAATATTCATTTTGTAATTGGATCTACACCAACCGGAGAGATTTTTCAAGCAAATGAAATTAGATTTTCCACCCACTTGGACCCGAGTGTACTTGCTCACAAAGTGCTTGAAAATTTATGCTCAAGTGCACCAAAAAGATTAGACTGTTGAAAATATAAAATAAAAAGGAGATGAACGAAACTGCTAACACAGTACATGATTAACACTTTCCACTTCGCGCCTTTATCTTCTCCACCCTCTTCGTTCTTTCCCCTCCAACTACGGACACTTCACCCATTTATTACGGTGTGCGTGTGTGTGTGCAGTCGAATTTAATACCCACATCAAATAATGAATTCCTTCAGTGCCAATTTATCTGTGTCACTAAGGGGATGTACGTATGTGAATCAAATACTGCATGTCTCTGTCATTCACCCACTCTCTTCACTTACAAGTTAGGGTACGATACCTGAGGACTGTAATAAAACGGAAAGACTTCAGACTGTTATTTGGACCGACAGCTCTTTTTCACTCCTAATCCAGATATGCCTAAAGTATTTCTTTGAGTGGATTCATGATTTTAGGTGCTGCTTGGCCGAGACGGTAAAGGCGTGCTCGGTTCGCCCGGAAGGACGTGGGTTCGAATCCCCGTCAGGAAGTCGTAAAATTTACGAAACGAAATTTCCACTTACGGAGGTGCATATGGCCCTGAGGTTCACTCAGCCTACACCAAAAATGAGTACCAGGTTAATTCCTGAGGGCAAGGGCGGCCGGGCGTAGAGCTAACCACTCTACCCCATCATGTGCCGAGGTTAACAATGGTGGAAGCCTTTACCTTCCACTCCTCCAAGGGCCTTCATGGCCTGTATGGAGGTGACTTTGCTTTGCTTTGGATTCATGATTTTATGCTATATAATTAACGTAATGCATGAATTGATACAGGAAAACCTCAACTTGGAAGGGAAAAAGGTATTAATTTAAGCAGAAAGAGGTGTCCTTTTGAAAGGACAGTAGGCATATGACGGGTATATATGGTGAATAAGGTAATATGTATACTTTTGTCAGATACTTATTGTACGATATTGTGTACAATAGTGAAATAAATTTTCAATAAGACTATCATCGTCTTCACATACACATATAAATACAAGGGAAAGATTACATTTTTATATTTGAAGTGATTTTTCAAAATTATTCTCATGAAAGTCATCGTTCATTCTGGTACGGTACAAAACATTTGATTTCTAGTGCACTTCTCACACCTAAACGGTGAACGACAACAGGACTTGTCTTAGTCTTTTTCTGTATGGCATTGAGCAAAGAAATTGATATGCAATGCAACATCGCACTTCTCACATTTCATGGATGCCCTCTTGTGACAAATTCAGCATCATATCTGCCTGTCTTGTGATATGATTATATAGTTCGTTTAAACATACCTGGAATCTGCGTTTTCATGAAAAAAAGGTCGACACGTTTTTCTTTGCAGTAGGGCATTTTTCCTAGAAGAACAGTTACAACGCGTCTGCGGAAAGTCAGGTGGTCTAATTTTCCTTTGTTCAGCCTGTGCAAATGCCACGCAGTTTTTTCACACACATAAATACAATGAGCTACCAGTGAACAATACCATTTCTTTGAATATTGAATTTTCACGACCGCATTGTAATCGAAACAGACTTTCAACGTATTAGGTCGTGTTACGTACATGTAGTACGTGTTGAAGAGATGTTAAGTACAGAACAAAAATGGCCAGCCGGACACCAGTGGGATCCGAACCCACTACCTCCCGATTTCGCGTCGGTTGCTCTACCATTTCTTTCCACGAATGGGAATTCTGTAGAGCCTTATATTCTGGTTACCCCTGTCCATTCCTCCCATTCCAGAAGAAGAAGTGTTGTTTCAGAGAAATTATTTTCTTATATTTTGACTAATCTCAGTTTTACTAAATTCGTCATCATCCTCCTCCAATTCACTCACTATTTCATCAAGAGTCATAAGCCTGAAAATAAAAACAAAGGTTGTCGTAGACCAATATTTGCCTACTGTCCTACATTCTCCTGACATTCGCGTGGCAACCATACAAATAAACCATTAGGTGATATCGAAAAATAATACTTACATGCCAAGAGAACATAAGGTATGGAAAAAGAATCAGTCAAGTACCTACTTGTAACAATAATCTTATTACCTTTGTATTCGTCGGCGCACGTAGTATTCCATGATTGTAATATGGATTCTGTTTACAGGCGGCTTTTTTTAAATACATTTTTGGAATTTATTTTATATTTTGACTGATATTTTCTTATTTTCTTCATTCTTTCCTCGTTTTATTTTCATTTTCTGCTAAAGGACGATACGCACTCCCAGTCCCTGAGCCAGCGGAAATAACAAATTAAGGTTAAAATCCCGACCCGGCCGGGAATCGAACCCGGGGCTCCTTGAACCAAAGGCCAGCACGCCTACCATTCAGCCATGGAGCCGGACACTAGCACACATATACTCTCACTCTGCTAAACTAAAATGGGTAGTGTGCAAGTGAATACCTTTCCCTCCGATACTGCAGCATTGTTAAACCTAACTCATTATAGCCAGTAACAATGACTGACAAATACTACAACAGTGTCAGCTGCCCTTTAAAAATTCCGGTAGGCATATCTGGGATAAGGTACAGAAGATGATCGTCGAAGCATGTAGAACTTAAGAATTTGTGATATGAAATGTGAAGCTTTTTAAAAATATAAATACGTATTAACTTGTACAACAACTTGCTCAGACCGAAACTAGAATACACGAGCGTTGTGGTGCAAAATGTATGTGTATTAAATTGAAAGGGCGCAAAATAAATATTTTTAATATTTGCGTCTAAAAAGAACAACTCAGTATCCACATACGGTCTCGTACAGCGAGGTTCTGCTAAGTTTAGACATTTTCTTGAACCAGTACCTCAGGGACAGCAGTCAAGCGGTTAGTTCTTCCCTCACTGCAGGTTCTCCGCTGAATGATCATTTTCAAATCATGAGATCAAGAATTCGGGGCGATATTCTAGTATTGGACACTCAAGAGAAATGGAGTAATAAAAGACTAATGATCTTAAGTTCCTGAGTTTAAACCCGCTGAAAGTAGTTGATTTTTGAAGGATGGTAAAAAATCTCAGCACTCCATGTCATTGTTGTAGTGCTAAAGTTCTCTGGTGACTACTCAGTGTCTTTTCTCGTTTCTTAATCTGTTTACCCTCCAGGGTTGGTTTCTCCCTCGTACTCAGCGAGGGATCTCACCTCTACCGCCTCAAGGGCAGTGTCTCGGAGCTTCAGACTCTGGGTCGGGGGATACAACTGGTGAGGATGACCAGTACCTCGCCCAGGCGGCCTCACCTGCTATGCTGAACAGGGGCCTTGTGGTGGGGGGGGGGATGGGAAGATTGGAATGGACAGGCAAGAATGAGGGAAGGAAGCAGCCGTGGCCTTAAGTTAGGTGCCTGGAGGGGAAGCGGGAAACCACGGAAAACCACTTCCAGAATGGCTGAGGTAGGAATCTAACCCATCTCCCGAGGCTCAGTGTACCCCGTTCCAGCCCTCGTACCATTTTTTTTAAATTTCGTGGCAGAGCCGGGAATCGAACCCGGACCTCCGGGGGGTGGCAGCTAATCACGCTAACCACTACACCACAGAGGCGGACACTACTCAGTGTCACCCGACAAAATTAAGTTAATTTAGCCATGATACCATGTTCAGTAGAATTCCTCTTTCGTTGCCAGGTAGCAGCACAATCGAAATATTGAAATTGATTGGCACATATTAGATGGCATCACTTCAAAAAGTTTGTTGCAACATGCTAGCCTCTCGAAAAGCACCTCTGTCTTGCCTGTATAGCACTTCCCGACATCCGTTAAAATGTAACTATTTGGATATCAGCGAGCTTACCAACGTCTTCAATCAAGAAGTTTCTTAAGATCTACTGAGGCACTTCCACGTACGATACATCACGACAAGCAAGGATTAAAGAGCGGCAGGCATGAAGCCAGCGTGGTCGGTAGATGCAGAGTGGGTCTCGGCCCTCAAGTGGCTACAGCTGGTTCGTGGTCCATCAGCTCTGTACGCAGACCGGCTAACGGAGCAGAGGTGGGGTGGGGGAGAAAATAGAAAAATTATATTTTTATGGCTTCAGTGGTGAGGGATGCATTTAATCGCGTTTAATGAATTTCTCTAGGCAACGCGGGGTACTACTGTAGTGTCGTATCGTTCACGAAAACAATAGTAAAATTAAGTGCGGTCATAAAAATGGTGGTAACATTAAAATTCGCTTAAGAAAGAACAGCTAAATAACAAAACCAAGCAACGGCAATTTTCTATCACTACAAGTTATGTATGCCATGACGTATCGCTGTATACCACAATACCAACTCTCACTCAACACAAGACAACTTCGCAATGATTTAAAGCCTAAAAACACACACGCAACAAATAAATACTGTAGATGTCTTCACAACAGAAGTGAGCTGACAGCACCGGGCGTAGAGGCGCGCGGCTGTGAGCTTGCATCCGGGAGATAGTAGGTTCGAATCCCACTATCGGCAGCCCTGAAGATGGTTTTCCGTGGTTTCCCATTTTCACACTAGGCAAATGCTGGGGCTGTACCTTAATTAAGGCCACGGCCGCTTCCTTCCAACTCCTAGGCCTTTCCCATCCCATCGTCGCCATAAGACCTATCTGTGTCGGTGCGACGTAAAGCCCCTAGCAAAAAAAAAAAAAAAAAAAAAATGAGCTGACAGCGGTTCACAAACTGAGGGACTACACGAGGCTTGTACCAGAGCAACACAGAAGGAGGGAAATGAAGGAAGGCAACGAAGCGATGGCTGTTCCTGCCATTGTACTTCCTCCCTACGAATATATTTATCAAAAAGAAAATGTTTGTTCACTCCTTGTAGGTCCATGAAAGCAATAATACTGTTTTCTTAACGTGGAATGAGCTACCACGACAAGTTTCATTATACATTCTGGTGTTTACTCAATTTTCAATTGATCCAGTAGATGTTCATTAGCTCGTTATGTCGAGCACGGCGTTCATCATAAAAGTTGTCATCTTCAGATCCCCGAAAGTCCCGAAATTCACAGTGCTTGTTCTGAAAACTTCTCTTTTGCGTGCGTCATCTGGTCGTAGGCCCATTAAATTATTATTATTATTATTATTATTATTATTATTATTATTATTATTATTATTATTATTATTATTATACGGGCTCCTTGGATGAATGTTCAGCGTTGAGTCCTTTGGTTCAGAGGGTCCCGAATTCCATTGCCGGTGGGTCAGTGTTTTAATCGCATGTGGCTAATTTCTCCGTCTCGGGGACTGGGTCCTTGTATTCCAATACACTCCCATGCATAAATACATAAGACATCTATCACACTACAAACTACCACAGAAACACGTAATTCTTTTTTACAACTTGCTTTGCACAGATACGTCTTATGGCGACGATGGGATTGGAAAGGTCTAGGAGTGGGGAAAAACACAAAATAGTCAATATCACCCTCCACATATGGTTGGTGTCAGGAAGGACATTGGGCCGCAAAACAGGGCCAAGTATAGGGTACATTTCTTTACGGTTCACATCGTGATTCTACCAGAGTATGGGGAAAATGGAGGATTATTATTATTATTATTATTATTATTATTATTATTATTATTATTATTATTATTATTATTATTATTATTATTATTGTGCCCGTTCGCATCTCGTAGACCATTTACAAAATGGCGGCGTAGGAAGGTATGGCCCATGCGATCTATTGAAGGCAATGAACTTCTCATTAATACGGTATATAGAAGACCATGCACGTCACGGAACAGACCAAGTTGGAAGACACTACAGGACAGTAGAGGCTCAATTGGATTGTTTTATAAAAAATACAGCAGCGGAGTAATTGTTATAAAAAAACTACACACTCTAAAAAATTCAACGGCAGAGGAAGGACGCAAGAACAAGCAAAGCTTACATCTGAAGATTATCCTAAACCTTTGAAGAAGATATTGAATATTTTATAATTGACATTCAAATCAGACAAAATAATTCACCGGCGTACATTATAAAAGAGACGAGATATTACAAAAATAAATAAATTACGGTGAGATATATCTAACTTGGATCCGGTGAGCAACCATTCTGCGATCGGCGGAGAAGGACTCACTACATTAGAGGACCGATAATTTCGTACGGCAAGAAGATTACCCCTGTTGTTATAAATTAATACACATATAAGGAGAATTTATTTCCAATTGAAGAAAATTTCGTCGTTAAGAAGAAGCAATAAAACAATGGAATATATTATGACTGATATCTCCGCAGAAGGAATTTTCTATGCTGTCTGCAGATTTGGAATGATGACTGCTTGCTAAATCTACATGATGGACTGAACTGGAGATAGGCACCGGCAAACCAGATGACCAGCTGTGGAGGAATGGACCGGCAGACCAGATGACCAGCCGAGGAGAGATAGCCAGCGGCCAATCTGATGACCAGCTGATGACCGGGAAGACGATGTCCAACATGAGAACCAGATTCTAACAGAGAGTCGAACCACAACGAAGGAATGGAGCGACAACCAGGCCAAACATAACATCTAACGAGCTAAGTCTTTATATTTTCTAGTAGAGTAGTTTCTTACAATCTACACCCTTACTCTAACTTCGGCATGTGCTGATTAATTGGTGATATTTATGAATTAATTAAGAACGTGTGTGAACCATAAAGTGAAGTGTGAGATATTTAAGGCTATAAGATAAGATGGCAGTGTAGAATTAGAGTTGTAATATATCATATACATGCATACATTTAGTAGAAACTAGCATGAGTAAATGAAGGAAGTATTTCTTGTGAACATCTAATAGCAATGAGTCTATACAACTAGTGAAACTTCGATTAATCTCGTATTAATTGTACAATGATTACGTCACGATTTTATCTGCGCTACAGAGATGAATATAGTTAACTTACGTATTCCTTTCTTTATAGAAAGAGGGCATTGAACACCAATTGCTTTTAAAAGATAAGAGGCTATAAAAAGGCGTTTATAATAAGGCAATTCTAAAATGTTTGGCACTTAGTTTTAAGAGTAATCGGCGATATACGGACGGTAATAAGTGTGCCAGTGGTGTGACAATATATATTGGAATGGTATTAAAATATGGTTATTTCTCGGAGTATATTATGGAATATTTGAAATGGAGATGTTTGTTTATGTGCTGCGGTATGAGAAAGAATTGCTATTTGCCGAGGAAACGTTGCATTAGATTTACATGAGGTGAGTTCTGTGTCACATGGAAGAGTACGTCAAATGAGTGCACATCGCGCAGATGACACATTTTAAGGTAAGATCGACATGTATTATGGTAGAATTGTGAATCGTGACAGTTATATCTGACTTTGGTAAATGATATGTAGCGAATACGAGAGAATTCTTTAACATACGGTTTAACGAGGCTCATGACTAAGTACACATGTGATATTCTTTGGTGCGGTGACGTTTCAATATAATACGTATTAATTTCATTCTGTACTGACCATATGAGTTGAGTAGCTCGTACACATGAGAGATATTGAGTAATATGAGATAGCTAAAGCACATTGAGCCGTTGGTGGAGGAGTGTGTGGATCGGAAACTACCTAAACAGTTAGATAGATGTTTTATTTCTTTTAAATGCAGAGATCATATGAGTTGAAGTGTTTAAATAACATAATGAATAGGAAAATGGTTAGTTAGGAGCCATATGTCGTAGGCTCTAGGGAAGTATTGTCTTGGCCCGTGAGTTGTTATTTATGCGTATTCAAGATGAAGGACCAAATAATCAGAGTTCAGATTTATGAGTGAAAAATTTGGAGAGCAGTTTTACGATTTCATACTCACGCAAGAGTTCAATTGGGAGACATATAAGCAAAGACATGATCAGGTTGATATTCGCAATCTGACTTTATCCCATTTAATTTTTATTACGCTTCAATTTAGCTAACCATCTGTTTTTATTACAGTGAATCGACTTAAATGTGGTGAGAATAATTAATATAATTATCGTGACTGTATATACATCAAGTATTTATAGGGAGACCGCGATTGCTCAGTGATCTGTCAAACATAATTAGGATAAATTAAAATCACTTCGGAACATGGTTACGAAGATAGAAGTAAATAACCGATATGAACTTGAACATTGAATGAGAATGAGTGTAAATAATTTAAAAATCATAATTATTTTACTTTTATTTTGAGCCAGCGCTGACTCTTATCCCTATACATAAATGTTATTAAGATTATACTACCCAGAATTCACATTAACTTTCATTGAACATTATTTATTCCAATAAATTTTGTTATATTATTCTTTTAGGACGTGTCTGTGTTATGAATTCTTTTTGGTAACACCTAGTTTGTAAGTTAGCTAGTAAGCTTAGTAGATATAAGTAACTAATGAATCTGGCGGAAGAAAGAGATTCTTTTTGAGGTTTTCGGTCATTGGTCCATACTCGAGCGGTTAGGTTTCCCCATGATACGTGTCTCAGCGGTTCGAGTCTCTTCCGAAACCACGTAAAAAACAAACACATATAAAATCTCAGATTTTATGAGCGGTAGACAGAATACCCTGAGAAGAAACCGAGTTACCGGGAGGACATTGCGCTGACCGCACGACAGCGGGTGCATTATTATTATTATTATTATTATTATTATTATTATTATTATTATTATTATTATTGAAATATTCACTATTGTTACCAGCTATGTTCAAATTGAATCTGGTATCGAACGAGGACGGACCCGTGGGGATTGTTAATTGAAACCATTGTTGATTGGTTCAAAATGAATACAACAGTTCATGCTATGTCTGTAATTAAGATTTTTCGAGTAAAGTTATATACACATATTAGGTATAGCATTGTTCGTGGGACTTGCAGACTCCCTCATATGGTGAATATAGGTGGTTCAAATTATTTCCCAGGAGGAATCAAAATTTTCTTGTATGATTTTTGCAGACGGAAACACTGATGCCATTGAGATTTAAAAAATATATTTAACCTTAATGCAGTCGCACCGGTATATATTAACCTTGACACCGTATTTTCATGTATCATATAGATTCCTACTAAGATTAATATTGATTATGTCTTCGAATGCTTTTAGTTCATTTTATTACAGTTGATATATCAAGCTTTGCATTTTCTATTATTGTGTCATGTTTTGCCAAAAATGGCTCTTTTAATCAAATTGCATATCAACACATATTATGTCCTTTTCACGTTGAGTAGATGGAACTGGTACCACTGACTTATATTTGAATTTAATAACCAGGCTCTACTTTATGTGTAGACTATAACAGTGCATCTTTTGAACGAGCTTGCGGATGAACAGGCCTTGTCGAATATTCACTACTGTAATATTTTCCCAGTAAGTGCGACTGGCATCTTCAGAGTGAAGTCTCGTCCATTACACAAAACTGCCCTCTGTACAGTCTAGCAATTATGTATTTTGGGCCATAAAAAGAAATCGTTGCCGGTGGAAAATATTGGTTTCGGCCTTTCCAACCATATAATTGCCGGACGAAGGGGGGTGGGGTATTGGGGAGGGGAAGAGGAGTATCGGAGAAGGCCATATACAATAATTTCATGTGTTACTGGCCTAAGGGTACTGAGATGTGTAAAACATTACGTAACTCTGTAGGCCTACTCACATTTCTCCGAAAACGAAATCTTAACAGTATTTGACCAAATATCTGCAACACTTATTTTATTGTCATATAGAAGTGTTACATTTTTTTTTTTTTTTTTTTTACAATTGACTTTAAGTTGCACCGACACAGGTAGGCATTTTTGCGACGATGAAACAATAGAAGACTAGGAGGGGGAACGGTGCGACCGTGGCCTGAATTAATGTTAAGCCCCAGAATTTGCCTGGTGCGAAAATGAGAAACCACGGAAAACCATTTTCAGGATTGCCGACAGTGAGGTCCGAACCCACTATCTCTCGAATGCTGGACCACAGCTGCGCGCCTCTAAACGCGCGGCAAACTTTCTATGTAACTGTTACCAAAAATATGTGCAGTACAGGAAGTCAGTTACTCCCAGCCGTTTTATCGCATAACTATGCAATTAAGTACCGTTTTATGGAAGTGCTTCATTTTCATTTCCATATGAACAGAAATTAATTATTGTTATAACAAAACATATTACGGGTTTTATGTCGATACTAATATCAGGGCCCGGGTTCAATTTCCGGTGAAGTCAGTGTTTTTTACGTGGTCTTGAGGGCTGGTTCTAGGTATACTCATCCTACATAATTACAGTTGAGGAGCTACAAATTCCTTTTTACGCCGCATCAATACAGATAGGTCGTGTGGCGACAATGGCATAAGAAAGAACTGGGACTAGGAAGGAAGCAGCTGTGGCGTTAATGATGGTATAGCCTCGGTATTTGTATGGTCATTCATTCATACAGTCACTCAGTTAATTCAAATACACCGGGCGAGTTGGCCGTGCGGTTAGGAGCGCGCGGCTGTGAGCTTGCATCCGGGAGATAGTGGGTTCGATTCCCACTGTTGGCAGCCCTGAAAATGGTTTTCCGTGGTTTCCCATTTTCACACCAGGAAAATGCTGGGGCTGTACCTTAAATAAGGCCACGGCTGCTTCCTTCCAACTCCTAGGCCGTTCCTATCCCATCGTCGCCATAAGACCTATCTGTGTCGGTGCGACGTAAAGCCAGTAGCAAAAAAAACAAAAACAAAAAAACCCGCAATGCCTATTATAAGCTAAGGAGAAGACTGTACGGGCTCATTAGAAAACAAATAATACTTGCACTAATTAATAATGTCCATCTCTGTGGTGTAGTGATTAGTGTGATTAACTGCCACCCCCGGAGGTCCGGGTTCGATTCCCGGCTCTGCCACGAAATTCGTAAAGTGGTGCAAGGGCTGAAACGGGGTCCAATCACCCTCGGGAGGTCAACTGAGTAGAAGTTTGTTCTATTCGCACCTCAGCCATCCTGGAAGTGGTTTCCGTGGTTTCCCACTTCTCCTCCAGGCAAATACCGAGATGGTACCTAACTTAAGGCCACGGCCGCTTCCTTCCCTCTTCCTTGTCTATCCCTTCCAATCTTCCCATCCCCCTCACAAGGCCCCTGTTCAGCAAAGCAGGTGAGGCCGCCTGGGCGAGGTACTGGTCCTGCTCCCCATTTGTAATACCCAACACAAAGTCTCACGCTACATGACACTACCCTTGAGGAGACAGAGGTGGGATCCCTCACTGACTCCGAGGAACAAACCAACCTTGGAGGGTAAACAGATTAAGAAAGGAAGAAAGTAAGACTATTTAATAATAAGAGTAAGGTATATGTTGTCCTAGACTATTAAACACTGTTAATGTCTAGGATAAAAATTAATATTTAAGGAAAATAAAACTGTAATTTTAGGGCAGTAGTAGATAAATTTAAATATAATAAGAGAAGCGTGCATGTTTCAAAATAATATGATTTGCAAAAAATTATTACTATCCCCACAGTTCCAGGCGATCCGGAACTAGGGATGGGAGTATTCCTTTATATTAATTTGCCTGGTGTGAAAATAGGAAACCACGGAAATCCATCTTTAGCGCTGCCGACAGTGGGGTTCAAACCCACTATCTCCTGAATACAAGCTCATAGTTGCGTGCCCTTAACAGCACGACCAACATGTTCGGGAATTGAGACGCTATCTGACGGTGAGATAGCGTCCCCGGTCTAGAATAGCAAGAACAACGGCCGAGAGAATTCGTAGCATCTACCATGGGTTACCTCGTAATCTGCAGAACTTCTCGCTGAGCAGCAGCCACTTGAGAGACCAAGGCTCTTTAGGGCTGTAGTGCCATAATCTCATCTGTGATGTAATGAAGGTCAAAATTAATTTATCCGAATTCCATGGACTGTAAAGCCCAGTCATATGGATATTAGAAATTGTTTTGTATTACAGTAGCTACCCTTCATTACTTCTTCACCACTATAACATTGCCCCACCCCTTTCCATTCTCTCGTCACTTACACTTTAATAGATAATCCCATTCCCGCCTTCTAATGATCTTTCGCGAAAGTTGATTACCAAAGTCTCGCCGCGGGATTGTAAATATTTGAGCGCGTAGATCAGCACCTCAGTCATAGAGGAGATGAATTATCGAACACAATCTCGGTGTTAAGTCTGATGTTCGGAACTCCTGAAGAAACTTTTCTACAAAAGCTCAAGGAGAAAGTGGATTTTCTTACAGATGGGCGCCGACAGGTTTTAGCTCTATAGAGACTTTCTTTCATATTTTCTGCACCGTAATAATCTTTGGAACTTCTTTCTTTTCCTCTCGTTCACCAGAAATGTTATTCAAAGGTCTGTACACTCTGCTGAATAATGGCAATATGTAATAGCTTTGCAACTACAAGGTGAGTACGATATTTCAGCACACGTTGGAGAGAGAATGAAAGGCCTCTCTTTAAGTTCGAAACTATACAGTTGTTACCTCGTTACTCTCCCTACCACTTTCCTTTTTGGTTATATGTCTGTCTGTTAGGTCATTAGCCCAAAGGTTAGTTGGATCCTCAAATAGCACCACCAAAGATTATGACCAAACAAACTTTAAGACATTTTTATTTTATTTTATAGGATCCAGAAAGAAACAATTCGTAGTTTAGGGCCTAAAAGTAGCTAATTTGGTCGTCAGAACTTAATGAGGCCTATTTTTCTATGGTTGACCTACTCTTCTGTATTATCTCGCTGAATTTGATGGCCATCCCGGTATAAGTATGTAACGAACAAATCGGTAATTTTACAAGACAGAGGAAAAATTTCGGTACTTCTTTCATGGTAAACACTACTTGAATCACCTGCCTATGAAAGTGTACAAATGAATTAATCCATTGAAAACAATATTTTATTGTTGTAAGTTAGGGTTTTACCAATAACATATGAATTGCAAGTGATAATATGGAAGTGGTGGTGGTGGTGATTATTGTTTAAAGAGGAAGTACAACTAGGCAACCATCCTCTATATAACACTAATGAGAGAGAAAAAATGGAAGGGGTCCGACACTTCGAAAACTGAGGATAACGGCTAAAGAAAGACAAGGGCCACGAAGGGCGTGAAAATGAAAGACTCCCTAGCCCTCGCAAACCTAATAGCGTCGGGGTCGGAAAAGAACAAGAGTTGACCAAGGGAGGTCGGATAGGACAGATGAAAGTGAGGAGCCTGGCACAAGTAAGTGGAAGCAATGCCAGGACTCAGCTAAGGGCCCTGTGGTCGCCAACACACGCTCCAAAATTCAGAGCCCCTGAGGCCCCTTTTAGTCGCCTCTTACGACAGGCAGGGGATACCGTGGGTGTTATTCTATCGCCCCCACCCACAGGGGGAAGATAATATGGAATAAGGATGCATCATTTCTCTCCACAAAATAATCTACAAGTATAGACTATTTCTTTCTTTCTTAATCCGTTTCCCACCAGGGTCGATTTTTCCCTCGGACTCAGCAAAGGATCCCACCTCTACCCCCTGGAGCGTGAGACTTTGGGTCGGGGGAATACTAATGGGGCGAAGGACCAGTACCTCACCCAGGCGGCCTCACCTGCTAAGCTGAACAGCAGCCTTGTGAGGGGACGGGAAGATTGGAAGGGATAGACAAGTTAGGTACCGTACGGGCATTTCCCTGAAGGAGAAGTGGAAAACCACGGAAGACCATTTAGAGGATGCCTGAGGTGGGAATCGAACACCCGTCTACACAGTTGACCTCCCAGGGCTGAGTGGACCCCCTTCCAGCCCTCGTATCACTTTCGAAATTTTGTGGCGGAGCCGGGAATCGTACCCGGGTCTCCAGGGGTAGCAGCTAATCACATTAACCACTACACCACAGAGGCGGACTATGTTTAACCTACATTTCTGCATTATGTTTCTTTGAAAGTAAATGTGAAACTTGCTGAAATTGAGTAAGGATTAAACTAACAATTCACTAATTTTACAAGGGAGAGGAAAATTTTTGGGGCTTATTTCATGGTATACATTACCATGGCATATGAACTGTACAAATGAATTCATCTATTGAAAACAGTATTTTATTGTTATAACTTAGGGTTTTACCAATAACATACGAATTGAAAGTGACACAATGGAAAAACTTGCTTCATCATTTTTTCCCACAAAATAATCTGCAAGTATAGTGTATTTCTTACATATTTATATAACAGAAGAGAAATCCTGTACATGCACTTGGAACACAAATTATAGCAAATAATTTTAGTACAATAATAAATATAACATCAATAAAACTGAAAATGTCAAGAAAATATTATAGCAGAAAATATCTCAAAGTATAGATGTGATTTCGTCTGCAGCCATTATTTAAATGATTTCTTACATCTGGTGATGAACCAACACAAGCACTGTGCACCATCTTGACTGATGTTCCATTCTTACACCACGCAGGACCAAGTTCTGCTGGCTGTAAACAAGAAGTTCAAATGTAAGACATAAGATGGCACCACAGCATAGAGCCCTGATGATACACACTATTTCCATTGAAATCTCACTTTTCAAAAATTTAATGGTTATATCCTTATTCCGGAGAGGTCGTCAACTGTGTTGCTGTTCATTGCAGCGAAAATACATTTTTGTAGGCGACATTATATGGAAGGAAATTTCCATAATATGATGCAATATATACAGAAAACCACCCGGTGGGTGAACAAATCCGAGAGCAGCACTCCGTAGTGATCCGTATCCTGACGGCCCATAAGAGACAGTCGGATATACACTCATGCTCATAAATTAAGGATATTTGCATATTGTGGTGCGACACAACATGGCACTACTCAAAACTGGCGCTAATAGCATAGGCACATAGCGAACACAAACGAACATATCTGTAAGTACACGGTATTGGTGATAAGTTGAAAAACCGTCCCAAACACATGTGCTACAAAACGTCACTGCTTCCTGCGCATTGTACTCCGACATCAGTATGGGATATGATCACCATGCACACGTACACAGGCCGCACAATGGGTTGGCATACTCTGGATCAGGTGGTCGAGCAGCTGCTGGGGTATAGCCTCCCATTCTTTCACCAGTGCCTGTCGGAGCTCCTGAAGTGCCCTAGGGGTTTGAAGACGTGCAGCGATACGTCGACTGAGAGCATCCCAGACGAGCTCGATGGGGTTTAGGTCTGGAGAACAGGCAGGCCACTCCATTCGCCGGATATCTTCTGTTTCACGGTACTCCTCCACAATGGCAGCTCGGTGGGGCCGTGCGTTATCATCCATCAGGAGGAAGGTGGGACCCACTGCACCTCTCAAAAAGGCAGACATACTGGTGCAAAATGACGTCCCGATACACCTGACCTGTTACAGTTCCTCTGTCAAAGACATGCAGGGGTGTACGTGCACCAATCATAATCCCATCCCACACCATCAAATCACTACCTCCATACAGGTCCCTTTCAAGGACATTACGGGGTTGGTATCTGGTTCCTGGTTCACGCCAGATGAGAACCCGGCGAGAATCACTGTTCAGACTATACCTGGATTCGTCCGTGAACATAACCTGGGACCACTGTTCCAATGACCATGTACTGTGTTCTTGACACCAGGCTTTACGGGCTCTCCTGTGAACAGGGGTCAGTGGAATGCACCTTGCAGGTTTCCGGGCGAATAAAACATGTCTGTTCAGTCGTCTGCAGACTGTGTGTCTGGAGACAAGTGTTCAGTGGCTGTGGAAAGGTCCCGAGCAAGACTACCTGCAGTACTCCGTGGCCGTCTGCGGGCACTGATGGTGAGATATCGGTCTTCTTGTGGTGTTGTACACTGCGGACGTCCCGTAATGTAGCGCCTGGACACGTTTCCTGTCTGCTGGAATCGTTGCCATAATCTTGAGATCACACTTTGTGGAACACGGAGGGCTCGTGATACGACCTGCTGTGTTTGACCAGCCTCTAGTCGCCCTATTATTCTACCCCTCATAAACTCATCAACATGTGTTCGTTGAGCCATTTCCACCGCACAGTCACCATTAGCACGTCTGAAAACATCTGCACACTTATTTGCTGCACCGTACTCTGACATGCACCAACACACCTCTGCGCTGCCAGCGCCACCGTGCGACGACCGCAGGTCAAATGCACCACATGGTCATACCCCGAGGTGATTTAAAACCGCGAACCGCCCAACATAGCGTTGTTTCACTATGTATCAGCGTTATCCTTAATTTCTGAGCATGAGTGTATATTTGCCATATACAGAAAATATATAGAGATGAATTTCAGTCAGGCAATGTAAAAGTAGTAGATTGGAGGATAGTTGAGACCGGAAGTCCATGGAGACATAAAGTCGCTGAATATTGCGCGATACTTCCCTGCGACCGTGAGAAAGGTTCATGTTACCAGAAGCTAGCACATCTCGGCACGTGTAGAAGACGTTGGCCAAGAGGAGCGCTCAGCCAATTAGGAAGCGTGGGTGTGGCCAATATGAAGTCTGGACTGCGCGGAATTAAAATCAAAGGTTGACCAACAGAGATATCTGCCTGAAGAATACACGGATATAGAGGAATCAGTTTTGTTAGTTGATGGATTTCCACAGGTCAGAAAGTGAAAAATAATAAGGAAAACGTTATAGCAATTATCTGAGTCATTATGAAGACATCAGGAGTATGTTTAATGTTAATTTTAATTAATATAAAAGTCATTGTGAATAACAAGCACGCTGATTGGTTGATTCTTTGAACATACAGGAATCCCCTAGCGACAACGGCGTTATCTAAGCTTCGTAAGCGTCCCAATCATTGGGAGCGTCATTCTGAAGTGTGAGTCGCCGGGAGTGAACGTTGTTTTATACTGCTCTTATGTTTGTGCGCGAATGTTGCCACGTGGGTAGACATATAACAGTGTATGGTCTTTTCGACCGAAAAACAGTGCATGTAGTTGTGAAATTTATTAAGTAAACTGGTGCAGTGATAAATTGCCGATTACATTATGACGCAAAGTTTTACTCCAAAGTAATAGACGGTAATATCAGCCGCAGACTGGTGAGTGAAGGAGAGAAACTCAGCTGCATTGTATTTTCGGGTCGGTCGTGTATCGCGGAGGAATTTCGTACCGAACCGCGAGCCGCTCTAATTAACTGTGTTAAACCCTAAACATTTATGTTCTGAATTTTATGTGTGTTTGTTCTGTCAGATTAATGTTGGCTTATTTCACAGCTGACAAGGGTTTATTCGGCACGTGCACATCGAGCGGTGAAGAGGTATTTACCTGAAGTCTTCTGTGTTGCAGTATACAGGAACTTTCATCAAGAAGATGGCACCGCCCTTAGAAGAAAGAAGACTATTTCCATGTGTTAAACACGTGGTGAAAATGGAGTAGAATAATACCGGTGCGGGGATGTGAGCCGCTGCCAATGTCCAGCGAGTTGTCAAATATAAGACGCATGTTTTTTAAAATTAAATGGCATGTTATATGAATTATGTTTAATACTAGTGGAGATGAGTGTGGGGATTTTCTTTAATGTAATTTTTGCCGGAAGGCATGTGTTTATTTTACATTCGTGATGCTGTAAATACGGATAGGAGGGGAATGAATGATTTCTATATTTTTATTTTACTTTACGATTAGTTACATGGGATATTGAGGGAGTTGTTAGGTTTTATTTTGTTATTATGTCATTATGCATGTTACTTAGCTTATGGTTATTCCGATATTCTTGTATGTTAGAGATAGGAGGATTAGATTGCCAAGATTATCCACTTTCCGAGTTAAACACTTGCTGCATTGAGAGTAAATTCAATTTTTCGATTTAGAAAAGTTAGTAACAGATAGGTCGCATGACGCATGTTATTTCAGAAGCTGTGACACGTGTGAAGCTGCATTGCAACGTTGACTAGAAAAGGATTCTTCCAGTGTGGGTTGGAAACGGTTTCGTACAATGATTTGAGTGGGAATTGGCCCCGGATTTATAATGAGAAAGGCTGATGAGGTCGTGAGAAATACAGGAGAATTTAATGCATGCTGATTTATGAAGTTGATTATGGAGGCCGATTGCATGCCTGATGTTGTGATAAGAAAACGTGCAGTGAGAATAGTCCTGCAATTATATTCTGAGAAATTATTGAGAATCAGAATTGACGGGAAATTAATGTCAGGCCAGTGAATCTAATGTGTGTGTTGAATTATAATAGCATGCTCACAAGAAGTACGATTGTATGTGAATTTCCGAGTAATGAGGAAATACGAGCTCGCCTTACAGGTTTACTTATCAGCCGTGTTTATATAGACAGTGTGAAATGAGATGTCGTTTTCGTAACACAATCTTGTCGAACAGTGGCCAAGCCCTCAGTGCAGTATTGAGTTTTAACATTTCTTTTCAGCCCACAGCACAGCAAGAAATATGTGACAGATGAACGCACTTTCTGGTGCGCAAATGCAGCAGAGGAACGCACTGTTGCCCATTGCTTTCCTCATGTTTATTAAAGGATATTATTTGTTTTCTCTTACAGGATGGTGTTTTGTGCAATTTCATGTTGTTTCGATATGTTGTCTTGTTGTTTAATGGGGAACAGCCCGAGTGCTGAGTGAATGTTTGTGGTCAATCTAGTTCTTACTAGATCCTTTTGGTGAACCGCGTTTCACGTCGAGTCAGTGTAGTATATAAGTTTCCCCTTTTCTAATCCAATGTAGATGTTTGAGATCCTTTAATTATGTTGTGATCGTTGTAAATATATAGCGTAGGTAAATGCCACTAGTATTTTTCATAGTCCATACCATGTCCCATTGCGTCTTAATTTTCGTTTAATGTTAATTTTGCGGCAACTCTCCTGAATTTGAATCCGTACTGTGGTGATAGTTAAAATCGTGTTACTACATACGAATCAAATACGTATACGAATACGAATACAGATATGAACATGAACATTGGACAATCATGTGAAGTCATTCTGAAGTTCACAAATATTTAATGTTGTGTTTGAACTTTCATTTTGCGGTTAATTGATTGCGTACTTAACGTTTTGTTGTCCATTTCCTTTTTCAATTTTATTTCTTTGACAATTTTATACTCATCTCCTTTTCATTGGAATTTCATTTGTGGTAGAAAGATTCGGGGTTATTTTGTGGAATAAACTCACCTTACTCCATATTATTGTTTCTCATTCGATTTAAACCTCCATTTCCTATCATATACTTATAATTAAGTGATAAACTTCGACATTTAGACTTGCCCTTCGACAACCAACCCACTTCTCTGCCCAAACCTGAGTTAGTCGGATGTTTATTCAGGAATGAAGGCATCGTCCTAGAGGGTTGTTACCCCTGGGTACGGTACAGTAGTGAACCAGATAATATCTTGTAATGGGTCGTGTCTCTGTGGAGAGAAACTATAGAAACACTAGACTGGAATTTTAAGAAAACCACCGCTATGATGTTCATACCCCTCACTAGCGTGACGTGGAGTGCAGTTTCGCCGCATTTCGACGAATATTAACTGGAATCGGGAGAGGTTTCCCTGTTTAAAATTCGTCAAAATATTTTACAGTTATGTTAGTAGCACTAATTAAATTGTTGGTTTGTGGGTGTAATAATTCAACAAAGGTACAATTCTGTAAACAAAGTAGCTTATTAATATACCGTAATATTGGTAAATAGTTCCATAGGTCTATTTGAGTTTATTCTGTTGATGTCGCGTTATTTTCCTCATTACTTTCCCTTATGTTTTAATTAACAACAAATCATCCTCGCCGAGTGAGTTGTCCATGCGGTTAGGGTCGCGTAGCTGTGAGTTTGCATTCGAGATAAGAGGGGTTCAAATCCCACGGTCGGCACCCCTTTATATGGTTTTCCGTGGTTTCCCGTTTTCAGACCAGGCAAATGCTGGGGATGTATTTTAATTAATTAATTTAGTTTTACCAACTAATGACAACCAAATTCCTCTTGTAAATTAATTTTCCATCCTCTCACCAGAGGGAGCACATAAATTGATAGTAGAGACAGATGGCGGTAAACGTTCAAACTTCTTCCACTAGAGGTTTCACAGTTACAGATGGCCTCCTAAAACGCGCTTAATTTGAATGTACTGGAGTTGGTGTACCTCCGGTACACTTATATCATGTCAATCTAGGACAAAGTGAGGGAACTACCTTATTTGCTGCTATTCCGCGAAGTGGGCGAGTGATGAAAAGTATGCCCCGCGCGCCAGCCGGCTGACGGATGAGAGGAACTCACTGTAGGTACCGCAGTACTTACAGTCACGTAAGTTTCGATGGCTCAGTTCAATAGTAGGTAACTTACTACAACACAAGGAAGTGGTTTTCCCTTTACAAGGGTTTTAGGATTTCAGCAGTTTCATCAAAAGTAACGATGGAAATTCATTTTTAGATTATTTTACCATGATTATACTATAAGTAAGTACATACAATTTTTGCCGAAATATCAATCCTATAGCTAAGCTGTTGTACTAGAAAAGAGACATAAAGTTATCAGTTGATTAGTACGTTACCTATTTGTCGCCTGAACACTTGAAGCTTTTTCTGCAGAGGATATATACAGAGTTCAAGTTCACAGGACATGAAAGCCTAAAATATATTAATTTCACACTTGTAGTAATATTGAAATGAGCAATCTTTGCGTGATTTTAAATTGAAGTTGAAACCAAGGAAATCTCTATGACTTGCCTAGGGATGCGCTAAGAAATGAAGTAGCGGTCAATGATTAGGAAATTTAATAGTTTTACTTTCTTACAAGTTGCTTTACTTCGCACAGACACAGATAGGTCTGATGGCAACGATGGGATAGGAAAGGGATAGAATTGAGAAACAAGCGTCCTTGGCCTTAAGGTATAGTACTGGCATTTGCCTGATTTATTCTTATCAGAAGCAATACATCACTTATAAATTATTAGTTAAGAATGAGAAGAATGATTAGATAACTGGTAAGAAACACACTAGAGGTACATTCAAAGTAATAATTATGTCATATCATATTGACCAGAATTTGGCGGGATCTCGACCATTTGGTGTGGCGTTCACTATATCGTGCATTGTGAAAACGAGAGGGCAGGAGTTGCAATGATCTTAGATCGACCTACCCCGGACCGCAACCTATTCCGACTCTTTCATAGAGACCACGACTCCTCATTACCCGTTGGAAGAGTTTAAGATGGATCCATCCATGCATTGAGATGAAGGTTTCTGGATCTCCAGGAAATTAGTCTTGATGATTGAGATAAATACGAAAGGCACTCAGTAGAATGTAGAAAACTTCTCCTGGATTTCAATCGTTGTTGAGCAGGTTGATAGTCATGTAATGGATGTGTTTAGGAAACGTTACTTTAGATTTTTCATGTTTGGCAGCTACTTCACGTCTAATATCTAATATTAAAGCGTCATTTGCCTGATGTGAAAGTTAGAAACCATCTTCAGGGCTACCGAGAGTGAGGTTCGAACCCACGTTCTGCCGAATGTAAGCTGATAGCTACGTAAACCAATGTTACAAACCTTAAGAATAGTATTTGTATGCTGGAGTGAGAATGAGCCAAATATTTAGACACAATTTCGTTTCATTAATCGCTATCAAAAAAGCCCAGCAAGTTCTATACAGTGTTGTTCCTAACCAAGCCATCTGTATTCAACCACTATACGCACGCAAGTGATTTAGTTACGAAACGCTACAAGGTTTGTGACGCGATCTGCTTGGAACAGCTAAAATTGTACACTTCTGTAATTGTTACGCATATTATGGTCTCTCTCCCGACCGTGTTACGCGACTAGATTGCGTTACGAGTTCTAGTCGCGGCGCGTGTACAACGATAGCAGAGGTGAGAGGAAACGATAGAAGATTAGATTATATACCCACAGCCTACTAAATCTCCATCCTAGCCACTCTTGTGTCATTGGATGAAGCCTTGTATTTCAGTGAGACGGGGTGGCTGGCTGGTGAGGCTAACCTCCTGGTGAATGAGTGTCAATGAAATGAAAATGAAATATATACAGAGATAGAGGAAATTATTACTATTATTATTATTATTATTATTATTATTATTATTATTATTATTATTATTATTATATTACTTCTATAGACCAGTGCCATTCAGTGAGTTAATTAAGAAATTACAGAAATCTTATTAAATTGTACAATTAAGAAGGACAAGCCCACGTACGTGGCTTTCATTGATCTAGAAAAGGCATTTGATAATGTTGATTGGACCAAGCAATTTGAGATTCTGAAGGTGATCGGGGTCAGATAACGAGAAAGAAGAATTATCTACAATCCGTACAAAGATCAGTCTGCAGTGATAAGAATCGAGGGCTTTGAAAAAGAAGCAACAATCCAGACAGGAGTCCGACAAGGCTGCAGTTTGTGGCCCTTCTTTCCAAAGTTCGTATTGAACAGACGGTACAGGAAATCAAAGAGGAATTCGGAAAGGGATTCACAATCCAAGGAGACGAAAACAAAACCATGAGATTTGGCGAGGATATTGTCATTTTATGTGAGTCCTCAGAAGATCTGAAGGAAATGCTGACGGCTCAGTACTTGGGGAAGAAATACAAGATGAAAATAAATAAATCCGAAGCAAAAGTAATGAAGTGCGGTCGAATGAAGCCAGGGGATGCAGGAAATATTAAATTAGGAAATGTAGTGTTAAAGGAGATAGATGAATGTTGTTACTTTGGTGGTAAAGTAACTAACGGTGACAGAAGTAAGGGGGGCACAGGATGCAGAGCAGCATAAGCAAGGAAGGCCTTTCTTAGGAAAAGAAATTTGCTCACTTCGAACATTGATATAACAATTAGAAAGGTGTTTTTGAAGGCTTTCGTCTGGAGCGTGGCATTGTATTGAAGTGCAACATGGACGATAACTAGCTCAGAAAGAAAGAGAATAGAAGCTTTTGAAATGTGGCGTTACATAAGAATGCTGAAGTTGAGATAGGTAAATCTATCGCAAATGAAGGGATACTGAATTGAATTGGTGAGAGGAGATCGATCATGTATCCCGTACCGCGGCCCAAGCGCTCGGACGCCTTTACGAAATTATCCCTCTGATGAAAGACGACAACCGGCTCAACTTAGGAAACAGGCTCCTGCTGTACAAAAACTCTTTTCGGCCAATCCTCGAATATGCCAGTCTCATTTGAAGATCGCTGCCAAGACGCAGCTGGACCGAATCCAACGATTTCAAAATCGTACACTCCGCATAATAACCGGTGGTCAATGGTTCGAACGGAATCGAGACATCCATAACGATCTTCACATTGATGAGATCTATACCAGAATACAAAAAGAGTACCCGGAAATTCTATTCTGGTATAGATTTCAACCCTAACCAGCTCATCTCTTCCTTGGACAAATATGATACTGAAGCTAGAAAAGACCGAAGTCTCCTCTAACAAAATCACTCCCCGGGGTGCAGGTCAACAAGTACCACCACTTACCACATCTGAGCAGTCAAATTTAATACCCTGTCGGAAAATGCACTGAAGGCACCCAAGGCCGAAGGGCAAAAATCTGCTCAAAGGAACTGGGCTCGCGTGGTCTGTCTGTGTTCAAGCATGAGAAGAATTAAAATATATTTATCCCCTTGCAAGTGGGGGACTTCTGAATGCAATTCCCACTCTGCTGGCCAAGAGGGCACAAGGAATTTATTGATCGTCTTAAGAATAAAATGCTTCCAACTTTTTCGTTTCAATATGAAATTTCGTGTAGAACTTGTGCCTAGGGGACATATGAAAGTAACGAAGTGCATTGTTTCAAAAAATGTCGAATTTTATGAAGATGTGTTAGCGTGGTCAGCTGGAACAGCTAATGATGATCTTGACGGGGAAGATGAAATATCCTCTCTGATCACCTACTAAATCATTAAATCCTTAAAATTCTGGGGTTTGTTGCAAGTAAATAAGGAGAAGAATGTATTTTCTATATTTAAATTACATTTTCAAGGAGTCATTGAGTGTTACCTTCATGGGTTTTTCTATTCATTGTAGAAAAGACATGAGTCTGTTTACAAGAAACAAATTTGTTGAACAAATCGAAAACTGTCAATGGCTTTTGGTCTTACAACTGGTAACATTATATTCATGTGTATACTGCCTGAAATGTTTTTCTGCAGTTACCGATTCAATTTGCCATTGCTACTCTACTCCAAGTGACACATGTAGGATAACATTAAAACATACAAAATTTAGGAACAGACACACAGTAGGACAAATATAACGAGATGTCAGTGCGGAAAGTGCGAGCAACAGGAGGTCACCATGTGGTCATTGGTGGAGGTACACGTTTCTGACTGCTAATTCATGTAGAGGGAAGAACTAAGGCTCCTGCAAAATTAACCATAACGCTAATCATATTCCATGGAGCAACAGATATGTGTGTTTAAATATTCAGTGAGCATGATCTGTGTCAGTGGATCACAAAAGACTAAGCAAGCCAAAAGCTAATGATTTATTCTGTTTCAGCACCTGCGTGTGTGGCTTTTCAACACGCATTACACTCACGCAACACGACTTTGTTGAGTTTGCACTCTTGAGGGTCTTATTTGGAACATGCTGACTACATTTATGTGCCAAGGACATCATACGCCATACAGTGTGTGTAGATCATGAATAGATCAATTCTAATGTAACATAATGTCCACTTTAAAGAGGACGTAACAAAAGTATAGGTCTAGTATTATCAAGCAAAGACGTACAAGGACAAGTTGATGAAATGAACGAGAAAATTGAAAACAATGGTATTTATTTATTTATTTATTTATTTATTTATTTATTTATTTATTTATTTATGTGTAAATGGCGAAGTTAGGGCTCTTGGCCCTCTCTTATACTTAACAACATACCAGTTTTAGACTTCTACAGGATTAATTTCAAATGTTGTGATAATTATTTACAGTTTATGAGATCAGACGAGTAAATCACATAAGGAGTAGCAATAGTACAATTAATTAAGATTGGAATTGATGAACAGATTATAGGATAAGTAGGGAGGGTAGAGTAACAGAAAGATATTAAACGAAGAATGTAAATATCTACTAACTAACTTAAAGGAAAACGTCTACTTCTTCTTCTTATCCGTTCACCCTCCAGTGTTGGGAATGTAAGAGTTATAAACACGTAGTTTGGATGCTTGTTCACAGGTTAGGTCAATGAATATACTGTCACAGCAGTGGGAGGTTGGAAACAGAAGTGTTTATACTTTTAATTTAAGGTCCATTGGGAGAAAATTCGTATGATACATTAAGAAATAAAGGGACGCATCTACCTTTCTGCACACAGTATTTATATGTTCATACCGGGTCAGAGTTGAATTTAAGATGATTACCAGTCAGTGTCTCCTATTATGTCTAATGTGTCTAATACTGGATGTCTCCTAATAGATCGATTCAGAAAAGAGGAGTGCAAGAACAAGAAACAAGGACTGGGACAAAACTATAGAAGAGCAATGATGGAAGAAGTCAGGGAGGTGGAGAAGTGCCATCAATGCCTCGACCCGGTAGGAGTTGGATAGCCGTTCGGTGCAGAAAAATGCGAGCCCATGGTAATATCAAGGGGCTAAAGTCAAGGGAAACGCATTTGTGAAAACTAGTCGTAAAAGCCTTGAAATTGTTGACAGTTTCGAATACTTGGGTAGTGAATTAATGCAGAACATAAGCCTCGACGTGGAGACAAGCAAGAGGATGCAACAGGGCAATGCATTCTACCAGAGTGTAAGAAACCTTGTCTAGAATAAGGAAGTACCAAGGAAGTGTAAATATATCATGTATATAATGTATTATGCACCCATAGAGACTTAAGTGTCTGAAACATGTACTGTGACAAATAGGAAGGAGAGTAGAATTCAAGCCATTGAAATGAAATATCTATGAAGTATGGTAGGAAAGACAAGAAAAGACAGATTGGGGAACGAGGATGTGAGAAAAGAGGTCGGAATGGAAAACCTAAATGAGAGGATTGATAGGAGTAAACTAAGATGGTTTGGGCATGTACAGAGGATGGAAGAGGTAAAGATACCAAAACAGATGATGGAGATGAAGTTCAAGCGAAAGAGAGCGAGAGGAAACAAGGTGGATCGATTCAATAAAGAGGAGTGCAAGAAGAAGAAGAAACCAGGACTAGGACAAAAGTATAGAAGAGGAATGGTGGAAGAAGGCAGAAGCACAAAAATCTCAAAACTGAAAAACCCTTCTTTAGGTCCCTTTCTGCACAGGTGGCTACAATTTACTTTTGAACATATCATTCAGCCGCCTTTGTGGTATAGAGGTTAGTGTGATTAGCTGTCACGCCCGAAGGTCCGGGTTCAATTCCTGGTTCTGCCACCAAATTTGAAAAGTGGTATGAGGGCTGGAACGAGATCCACTCAGCCTTGGGAGGTCAACTGAGTAGAGAGGGTTCGATTCCCACCTCAGCCACCCTCAAAGTGTTTTTTCTGTAGCTTCCCCACTTCTCCTCCAGTCAAATGTCGAGATGGTACCTAACTTAAGGTCATGGCCACTTACTTCTCCCTTTCTTGTCAATCCCTTCCAAGCTTTCCTTCCTACCACAAGGTCCCTGTTCGATATAGCGGGTGAGGCCGCCTGGGCGAGGTACTGTTATTCCTGCCCATTTATATTCCCTCAACCAACAGCCTCACGCTCCAGGACACAACTTGTAGAAGTAGGATCCGTCGCTGAGTCCGGCGGAAAAACCATCCCTGGCGGGTAAAAGGAATTAGTCGGATGAAAAGGTATCATTCAGGTACGTACTACGACGTAAAATAAAGTAGAATACTTCTCAATATTTTTGAAGTATAACAATGGAAGGAAAAGTATAATAATAACAATTGAGAACTTCGATGTCCAAAGTTTAAACTACTTAACACTTACTCCTAATCATACAAAGCCTCACAGTGGTTTAATCAAATTGTTATTTCAATCATGCTGTATTATGCTAGTAACAATATCATGTTTTTATGTTTATAAACGACCAATTTTTTTGGAACTGTTTGCTACACCCTAAATGTGCGCTTAACTTTACGTAAGTGAGCCATTACAAAGAGAAGCGCTTACAACGGGTGGTGTGTAAATATTGTATCAGAGGCGTTATGCATGAATAAACAGACACTAGGAAGCTGGGAGACAACCGGAACTTGCTCGTTAGACCACGTCCGTTCGTCTGAATTGTCTCCGCCGGACTACGGATAACTCATTGTCATCAAACAAAAGCAGTAACGTCAGCATTCAACTGCTTCATATCACAAAGCTCAGATGACATACTACTGCGCGGGACAGTGCAGTAAATGAATTCCACCTGCAGGACCACAATGTCCTAAACAGCTGAGTATGAGAGACTTCCTATGCAACCTACAGGCTGATAATGGAAGAAAAAGAAAGCTACTTTCTTTTCTTCTGATTATGGATAGTTCCTGAATTGAACGTTATGTACAATGTTAGACCCTCCTGGGATGTCTTGCCCCCCACAATAATTTTTCCATATAGGAAGTCATAGAGCGTGTATGATAACTACACCGACAAAAAAGTCAGTGATGATCTTCGTGTTATGTTAAGAAGGACAGTGCAATCGGATTGATGGAGATTTTTTTTTGAGGAAATGAGGTTACTATCAAAGAGGATAGAATACAGATCAAACTCAATGATGAATTTCGATGCCAGGCCATAAGGCGCTAGTACAGGGCCTCTCAAACGCCCAAAATCTCACGCGTGCAGAGCGAGGCGCAAGAGCTCCGTGCACTGTACATCGCTGCCGCTCGGTGCCGCTCGGTATGGCTCGGATCAACGCTTCGTCTCTGCGCTACTCGGCTATGCTCGGCTCTACTCGGCTATACTCGGCTCAACTCAGCCAGGATTTGGAGCGCTACGGCGCAAGTGGGGGAGAGGGAGACAGGCGGAGCGAGCGAGACAGGCGTGGGGAAAGAGAGAGACAGCGCTATTGCTCCAAATCGAGGAGTGGGGGGTCTGCACTCTGGTCAACCAAGCCAAGTCGTCTTTTGCACCGTGCACAGTGCATGCACCACGCGCATGCACCCTGAGAGGCCCTGCGCTAGTAGTTTCAGTGAGAAATTTGAGATAGTGCCACAGTGCGCACTGTGTGTAATACCGCACTGTTATTATCTACAGATAGCACATAAAAGTAACACCCGGTTATACTTACAGCTCCCCTCCCCCTCCTTTTCCCCTGCCCAACAGCCACCCCGCTCCCAACGATTATAATGCAGTTCTACTACTTCCGTGTCCAACACATTGTAATTCATACATTTTTATTTTCAGGTACTTACTATATTGTAAATAATGATCTGAAACCCCTAGTTCGTATGGCATACTATGTTATTGAGAACATAACTTCACACCTCAAAGCAACTTTAACTTCAAATGAATGGTTGACACATTAACACAAAGCTGATATTATAACAAATATGAAATACCTTCAAACGCAAGACAACAGAGCACACCATATGCAAGAGAATGGGGTATCACATCAATATCCAAGTAGCACATGAAAATAAAAATAACAGAATTAAATGCACTGACACAGGAAATATATAGAAATATTATAGAATCATTCAGCTTCTAGTCCCTGAGGTGTACTCAAACAGGAAATACAGGTTTTCAGGAGGACTAGAGAAGATATATTTCTATTAAACAAGCTCAAGGAACAAAGATTTACAGCACAAGCACATGGGAACTTGGAATTCAGACAAGACAAATACTGTAGCATCATGAGAACGATCGCTTAAAATTGATATTGTTTCGAACAAGTTTAATCGATTGGGTAAAGTCGGATTCATTGCAATCCAGCAAAATTATCTCTATAATATTTGACGTTATACGACTAATTCTTTGTGAGAGAAGGGCCCACTGATTGAGGCTGGACTTGAAATACTTAACTTCGAGACAAACGGCCTTTACTTATTAAAATCGCTCTTTTCATGCCTACTTGCCTGCCATCTATAGAACGTTCCTACAATTATCTACTCGTTGTGTATGACATCCAGCGCCATCTAAAATTTCTGAAGGGAACTACCTGAAGCTAGCTACAGATTGGTACCATAAGCCCCATTGAAGTTTCACAGGGGTGGTTACTATCTTACTTTCGGGCGTGCGATTCAAATTGAAGAACTCGTCGTATTTGCTGTGACAGAGCGCAAGCCGCTGCCGTACTTTAGAGGAGATAAGGGGAGGGAGGGGACGTGGGGTATATGATGGAGACAGATAATGCTCCGCGCGTATGTACAAGATTCCCCGTTCGACTCGCAGAGGATTGTCCTTGCCTCTTACAGGCAATATCCACAGTTCGTTTTCTAAACAGCCGTAACTGCACACAAGTAGAAGAACGCACTGTAATTAAGACACACTTGTCAGTCAAGGAATGCACCAGATCGTTTTTCCTTGTCATCTGTTGGTCGCAGTAACGTTCTTTATTATTTCACATGTTCGAAGATGCAACGCTGCCTTCCCACGATTGTGTATTCCTTCACTCACAACGTTGTAAATGGAGTAAAATAACTGAACGAAGGAAACATACGCCAAATGGTTTGATTACAGATATTCAATATGCGCCACTCCTACTTCGATGCAAAGTTCACAACGGTATAGTAGTGACCTTTGGATCCAGTTCTGAATGTGTAGTGTTGTAACGGTTCAAATCCCGTTACAAGATGATATCTGTATTTTTATTATTCCATGATTTTATCTGTATTATTATTATTATTATTATTATTATTATTATTATTATTATTATTATTATTATTATTATTATTTCAGTATTATTATTAGGTTATCTGTGATATTGTTACTATTATTGTAATTATCAGTCTTATTTAATTCGATTTTGCAATTGCCTGTTGCTTGCAAGATTGTACTTAGATGTATGCATATATACGTATGTGTAGTATAACACTCAATACCTGTACAGTGAGAATTGTTGTATATATCAGAGATTGGGTGTGACGTTGGGACATTGTGCAAGATTAGTGGCGATTCTGCCAAGTCATCGCCGCGCCATGGCTATGTCATTGTATTTATTTAGATATGCGCTCACGGACTCAGAGAGCCGGCGGCTATTTCACCACTGTCTGTAATATCTGTCGCGTAGGTGGGAGTATGTCATGGTTATTTCTGGAGATTACGTAGCGGTGTCAACCAACGTCTATATAAGGTGGGTGCATATTGTAGCGTCAGTCATTAGTTATACGGATGCAGTACAGTGAAGTAGTCTACTAGATCAAGAGGCCTTAGTTGGTCAGTCAACCAGTGTGAACGAGAGATGGTGAAGACTCAGTGAGCCATTATTGGTCATTGAGAGAGTGAGACCAAATGGTTGGTCCGTCACTTAGTGGAAGACACGGACGCAAGGGCTTACCATGGAGTCAGAGAGGGCAACCCTGGACCTGCCAAGAGGTCATACCATATTGACTTACAAAGAAGTCAGATGATATGGAGAAGAAGCAGTCACAAGGATGTATCACCAAGTTAGGCGTGACACATCTACAGTAAACACCAGATCAAAGGAATACGTCGTAATTACACTAAAAGTGTTGAAGGTACAGTCAAGTGAATCAGTGAGGGAAATATTTCGTATAAATTGTTAAATGTCCGGTCAAGAAGAATTCAAATTCATGCCTAGTTTCTTTCAGTTGCAATGTCATAATTTCATATTCTCATCTGTTTTATCGCAACAAGACTCACTATTTTTTGATATATTATTTAAAGAATATATATTGTTCTATCAAACGAATTCATAGTTTCATTTCATTGACAGTAAAATATCTTAACCTCAAAATTAATGGGGAAACCGAACGCCAATCTCCTTTTCCCAGAACTTATATGGTATGTTGTCAAAAGTAAGCTTATTACCCCACACCCTAGAGATAGTCAAGAGTCTCATTCTATTATTGCTGTACTGAGTGACAGCTGGCGCCCTTCAAATAACGTATGTGTAAGTAAGCAGGTAACAAGTAAGTGTGAGTACAAGGTTCGACGAGTGTGTATTTTATTTAATGAATGTTAATTTTCATAATTTCCATTTTAAATGCAGATATATTTCAGATTTTTCAAGTTAAATGCAGTTAAATATGTTTGTAAAGATAATCAGCGATTCAGAAACATCTTACAAAGTGGCTCCGCAACGTGGTGCACGAAGAAATTCAGAATTTGTCTGAATGACAGCATATCATAGGTTCATTTGGGAAGAATATGCACATTTAAGCCAACGGAATTATTACCGGTAAAAAGAGTGTAATTTTGTGATATATATTTGTATTTTGGGGATATGTCAAGGGATTTGAAGAGGGAAATTAATTTGAGATCGCGTACTATCACTAGTGAACCAAAGATGGACAAGGAAGACAATAACAAGTCATGTGAGGACGAGGTCATTGCTTCTGCGGACATCCAAGGTGAGATTGAAAATAGGGAGCAGGTGAGCACGATGGAAGGTTCTGAGATAATTCAGGAAAGTGCAGAAATTGAGAAGCACACTGAAACCCAAAAGGAAATCGCGGGGGGAATGAACCAAGATTTTCTAAATTTGCTGATGGCCAAATTTACCGAGATCAGTAATGAAAGTCAGAAACGAATGGAGGAAAAGATTGATACTAGTAGTGAAAATAGTCAGAAAAGAATGGAGGAAAAGATTGATATTAGTAGCGAAAATAGTAATAAACGAATGCAACAGATAATTAGTAGTAACGAAAATAGTAAGGAAGAGATGAAAGAATTAATTAGTACTAATAATGAAAATTGCAATAAACAGATTAACTCTCTAAGTAATAAAATGGAACAAATAATTAGTAGTAACGAAAATAGTAAGGAAGAGATGAAAGAATTAATTAGGACTAATAATGAAAATTGCTATATACAGATTAACTCTCTAAGTAATAAAATGGAACAAATGATTGATATTAGTAATGAAAATAATAAGAAACAAATGGAGGAATTAATTGGCAGTAATAAAGAAAATTTTAATGTGACCATTAATAAAATAGATTCTAAGATATTAGAGATAAACAATCAAACATCTAAATTAGAATCTAAGTTAGAAAATAAGCTAAATGAAGAGTGTGTTGAAATTGAAGGTGAAATGAAGTTGAGTCGGAGCGATCTTCATACGCAAATTGAGCATGTCAAAGGAACTTGTACAGAGAATATCAAAGAGTTAAGTAATAAAATTTCGAGTAATCGGGAAGAAATTCATAAGGTAGTCGAGAAAAGATTGGACAAAATTTACAATGCAGTTAGGGAAGATACGAGGGAACAGATTAGTAGAATTGAACAAATTGAAAGCAAACTTGTGGAGGTCACTGAACTACGGAACGAACAGGAAACGCTATCACAGCAGGTAAGAGAAAGAGAGGAAGAATTGAAGGAAGAAGTGAGAATAGTGGAAGAGAATTCTGAGAGAGCAGCGGAAGGAGAAGAAGAAGAAGAAGAAGAAGAAGAAGAAGAAGAAGAATAAGAAGAAGAAGAAGAAGTTGTAAACTGCCAGGGAGTGATACGGCAGAAAGGTACAGGTGAGACGGCGAAAGAAGTGGTAATAGCGAGTGGTTTGTTCAGTAGGGATTGTGATTTAACCAGGTTTTCTGGAGAACAGTTCAATTCTATAGAATTTGTAAAAGTAGTTGAGAAAAGATTTGATAGTAAGTTGAGGAATAATAATATTGAATGGGAATATGTGTTGAAGATCTTGTCGAATGTTTTTATCGGTGAAAGTAAAATATGGTTTCGAGTATACTGGAATAATATGTCTAATTTAGGAGAGTTTAAAGTGTTCATTGATAGGCTTTGGGAGGAATGTGTGCAAGGGCGCGCGCGCGAGAGAGAGCGCATGATAACTGGGGAAAGTAGTATAGTAGAGAGAGAGGGAAAAATGTTAGCCGTGTATCAGAGGAGAGGGGGTGATCATGATGAGCAGAGGATTAATAGTTGTGTCAATGGTGAGAGGGGTCAGAGGAGTAACCAGAGAGAATTGGAAGATGGGAGGCGTATGTATTTGCTTTATGAGAGAGAAGGTCAGAAGAGTAATCAGAGAGAATCGGAAGATGGGAGGCGTACGGATTTGAGTTATCAGAGGGATTATGATAAGCCGAATATGAAGGTTATCAAGGTGTCGTTATCGAGCCAGAGTATATCAGATTCACAGGGAATCGGGTAAATGAAGTGAACAGTCCGAAGGTAGAAGATGAACAGGTATTTAGTACAAGTAGTTATGTAGTGAAAGTAGATTTAAGAGTAGTGTGATTGTGACCTAAGTAATGTTAAGTGAGATATTTAAGTAATGACGTAGTCGTAGATAATGAAGTAATTAATAGTAGTAGTAAGCTAGACGTAAGAAGTGTTCTGTTAAGTGATGTAAGTACTTGTAATGCCGAGAATATGACGTAAGTAGTGAAGTAGTAACTCCGGTGATAGAACATGTGATATGAAGAAGGTAAGTGAAGGTACTATCAGATATTATAACAGCCGTTGGGTAAGTCATAGTGAGTAAATAAGATGATAGCGGTAGTAATCACGATAGAAGATGAATGTAACTTTCAACCATGCCTTGTTGTACCAGAACTTGTGTATTCGGTTATTATGGGAGATGACTTGGTTACAAATCATGGAGGTAGAGTAGACTTTGATTTAGGTAGTGTATGTTTGTTCTGGGAGTAATCTAGCAAAGAAGTACGTGTTAATTATGATGGTCTGAGGTAAGTGTTTGGGTAACGTGTGTTCTTTGAAATATATGAGAGGTAAGTGAAGTTGTTCCTAGTGAGAGGAAATGTTTTGTTGGGTGTGTTACGTGCCTGTACGACCAGTATCCGAGGGATAGTCGGTATGAGGCAGTGACGTGAGGTAATTTGAGTGAATTACAGGAGGAGTAATTGTGTTCGATGTTAGGTAAGCATCGAAATGTATTTAGTGGTAAGTGAGGAAGAACACGTATATGAACATAAATTTGTAGTAAATGACCATTGATCTTTTGTGGGAGGTAAGTACCCCATTCCACTTAAATATGCTAGTGAAGTCTAAGAACAAATAAACATTATGCTGGACTACGGAATAATTGAACCATTTTGTAGCTATGGTATTGAACCTTTAATTATTGTTGCCAAGAAGGATGTGATTTATTGAGATATGTAAGTTAATGAGGGCAAAATTGATTCAGTTTGAGTGACAGAGTGCTACTCAGATTTCCATTTCATCATCTGCAGAGGCGGGAAATATGTTGTAGTTGTTCTTTTGTATCAGGGGTATTTCACTATTGTGAACCGTATCGAGAAGTGTGCATATTTTTAATAGATCAGGAAGGGGATATTGTCGGTATTTATAGTATTATGAATGTAAAGAAGTACGTCACGTGAGATTTGTTGAGATAAGAATAAGATGATTAATTTTGTGAGAAACTGGCAAAATAAAACTAACATCTGCGATATGCGTGTGAACCAAGTGTCGTATTGGTGTATTGGAAGAATAAGTGCTACATTGTCATGTACTGTGTGACAAAAAAACGGAGAACAGGACATTGGACAGTTATCTGCGATAACAATATGCGAGAACAGTTCTCATATAAGTGAATTTTCACAAAAAGTTTTGATATGTTAAAAAAAAGAAGAATGTAGTGTAATCATTTAAAATTATTTGTATGTGTTAAATTGAGTGCTGTACTCTTGTGATTTGTATGAGAGAAAAAGAGAATGGGACACTGAACAGTTACCTACGATGGCAATGTGCGAGAAAAATTCTCATATGTGATGTATTATAAAATGTATGGATGCTGAAAAAGAAAATTATTGTTGTATACTTATTTAAAGTGTTTATATGTGTCAGTGTTATATATATATTGTACCGGGAACACCGCTACGACAGAAGTTCGAAGTATGTTTGTTGAACTTCGCGCGAGATGGAAGGTAGGCAGCCCGCCGAACGCAGTGACGTACCCAGCGAGTGACGTGGCCGCCGTAAGCCAGCTCTCCGCTACCATATATGGTAATGATCCAGCTCGTCCTCAAAAGTACATCTTTGAGCTAATTTATCGCTATTTTGACACTGCCATCTTAAAGGCCCTTACAATAGACATCATCTGTTCAGATTTCAAGAAAATCCACCGAGTATTATAGAAGTTATAAGGGTAGATAGTACCCGAGTTCTAGACACTTCCATGCGAACGTGTATAAAAGGAAGACCACCCAACCTACGAATTCAGTGTCTGTCACTCCGCCGTCTCTGTGACACGGGTGACAAGAGAAGTTTTGTGTGTGTCGAACTTCTAGTCGACAGTCTGCGATATCCAAGTTCGGTATTTCTCTAAGTGTTGTATCAGGACTTTGCCATATTCTTGAAGTGCCTGAATGGGACTTTGTTTTCTGCGAGCATCGTATTGGAACTTTGTCATATTGACACATTGGGACTTTGTTTTCTTTGTCGTGTGTCGTGATTGGACTTTGTTTTTTTCTTAAAGTGCCATATAAGAACTTTGTTTTTTTTCTGAAGCGTCTCATTGAAACTTAGTTATTTTCGCCAAGTGTCGCGATAAGACTTTATTATTTTCTTAAGGTGACGTACTGGAACATTGTCATCGGAACTTTATTTTCTTCGAGTGTCGTGTTGGGACTTTAACATTTCGGCACATTGGAACTTTGTTATTTCTACACATTGGAACTTTGTTTTTTTTGAAGTGCCACATATGGACTTACTTATTCGACGACGATTGAATTTTCACGTGTGTTGTGTATCACATTGAACTTACGCGAACTTATATTTTTGAATCAATTTCTGGAACATTGAACTTAGGAGACATTAAACATTACGTTTAATTGTGAAATATGCAATGCTTTCCAAGTGCTGCACAGGGACTTATGTTTTGATTCTTAAAGACTGTGACAATTCGGAATACGCATATCGCATTTCCCTAAAGCCTAGAACTTTCCAGTATTTTGAGTGATCCATAATTTATGAAGTCAGACTTTTTCTTTCAAATATTATTTTCTTTAATGGCTATTTACTTCGCTTATTAATGCAACAGGATAGTTTCCGAGTGCTACTTATTCAGTTCATTGCCAATATGTTTTAAACCTTCAGAACTGTGCATTTAGGGCTGCAGTAACAGTAATCCTCTAGAACATCCTGACTTACAGTGAGCTTGCCTTATGAACTTGCATTTCTACCAGTACTTGTTCTTCGAGTGATTATTCTAGAACGTTTTTGCAGTAATCATAATTAAAAAAGTCATATCTGTTCAGACAGTGCCCTGAATGTGTGGAGTGCCGTACAGGAAATTCATGTGTGAATTACGTCTCGAATCGAACCCAGGAGCACGTACCAATCTTCGGGACATTCCAGAACGTCGAGACTTCCAGAACGTCGAGACACTTCCAGAACCTCCAGACGTTCCAGAATTCCTCATCCGAGCAGGTGTGGTCCCTGCCCGGTCGATGTCCAGCACCATCCCAGGACTTGGAGGTACCAACCAGCCACGACATTTCCACGCTGCTGTATGAAGGTGATATGAACTTGCTTTTGATGATCAATAAACTCAATTTATCAAAATAATCTCTCAATTTGATAACTATACCCCTCTCTGTACCAGCTCCAATGATAAAGCCACAACAGAGATTAAGCCTCATGCTCGTTCATTTAATATCAAGCGCCTTAAAGATATGAACACATTTTTACGGGTACAATATATATATATAATTTTGTTCATAAATCAATCGATTCTTTGTTCTTCGATTTATTTATGAGGGAGGCGAATTGTAACGGTTCAAATCCCGTTACAAGATGATATCTGTATTTTTATTATTCCATGATTTTATCTGTATTATTATTATTATTATTATTATTATTATTATTATTATTATTATTATTATTATTATTATTATTATGTCAGTATTATTATTAGGTTGTGTGTGATATTGTTACTATTATTGTAATTATCAGTCTTATTTAATTCGATTTTGCAATTGCCTGTTGCTTGCAAGATTGTACTTAGATGTATGCATATATACGTATGTGTAGTATAACACTCAATACCTGTACAGTGAGAATTGTTATATATATCAGAGATTGGGTGTGACGTTGGGACATTGTGCAAGATTAGTGGCGATTCTGCCAAGTCATCGCCGCGCCATGGCTATGTCATTGTATTTATTTAGATATGCGCTCACGGACTCAGAGAGCCGGCGGCTATTTCACCACTGTCTGTAATATCTGTCGCGTAGGTGGGAGTATGTCATGGTTATTTCTGGAGATTACGTAGCGGTGTCAACCAACGTCTATATAAGGTGGGTGCATATTGTAGCGTCAGTCATTAGTTATACGGATGCAGTACAGTGAAGTAGTCTACTAGATCAAGAGGCCTTAGTTGGTCAGTCAACCAGTGTGAACGAGAGATGGTGAAGACTCAGTGAGCCATTATTGGTCATTGAGAGAGTGAGACCAAATGGTTGGTCCGTCACTTAGTGGAAGACACGGACGCAAGGGCTTACCATGGAGTCAGAGAGGGCAACCCTGGACCTGCCAAGAGGTCATACCATATTGACTTACAAAGAAGTCAGATGATATGGAGAAGAAGCAGTCACAAGGATGTATCACCAAGTTAGGCGTGACACATCTACAGTAAACACCAGATCAAAGGAATACGTCGTAATTACACTAAAAGTGTTGAAGGTACAGTCAAGTGAATCAGTGAGGGAAATATTTCGTATAAATTGTTAAATGTCCGGTCAAGAAGAATTCAAATTCATGCCTAGTTTCTTTCAGTTGCAATGTCATAATTTCATATTCTCATCTGTTTTATCGCAACAAGACTCACTATTTTTTGATATATTATTTAAAGGATATATATTGTTCTATCAAACGAATTCATAGTTTCATTTCATTGACAGTAAAATATCTTAACCTCAAAATTAATGGGGAAACCGAACGCCAATCTCCTTTTCCCAGAACTTATATGGTATGTTGTCAAAAGTAAGCTTATTACCCCACACCCTAGAGATAGTCAAGAGTCTCATTCTATTATTGCTGTACTGAGTGACAGCTGGCGCCCTTCAAATAACGTATGTGTAAGTAAGCAGGTAACAAGTAAGTGTGAGTACAAGGTTCGACGAGTGTGTATTTTATTTAATGAATGTTAATTTTCATAATTTCCATTTTAAATGCAGATATATTTCAGATTTTTCAAGTTAAATGCAGTTAAATATGTTTGTAAAGATAATCAGCGATTCAGAAACATCTTACAGTGTGTCATGCAATAATTCTGTCTCCAACTTCCTACTTCCCCTTCCTTCCCTTCCCTTTTCTGACGCAAAACAACAGGCAGTGGCTGGCCCTTTGGTATAGCAAGCATGGCAAGTCCGTCAGTAAAAGAGTAACCTCATTTTCTCAAAAAGACACATTTTTTCCGCCAATCTGATTGCACCATCGTTCTTAACGTAACACGAAGAGAATCCCTGGATTTTTTGTCGGTATTGTTATTGTTACGGAGCTGTCCGTGGAATGCAGAGGTGAAAGAAGGTGCGGGCTGGAATGGGTCTAACTACAAGGCCGAAAGATTGATTAAAATTTAAATAAAGGTTGTATTTTCAATAGACAACAAGATTTAACACATTTTCACTAGGTGAAATAACAATGAAAAGTCAGGTACAATTATAACTTTACAAACGAAAGCACAAGTTAAGGGGTCTTTAGAAATTCTGGGCTTCGAGCCCCAATTTCACAATCCTTGAGCAACTAGCCTAACTTTACCAAGGCACCCATTTTATCCAAAGGGCAGGAAGCCCCTTCATTCAAGGAGCCTTTGCTCCAAAACCATATCAGGCCTCCTAGAGGCACTTTTACCATATATGAAAGAGCTGACCCGCTCTCAAATTTCCAAGCCTATTAAAGGCCATACCAGACTTTTACAATAAATTGCCACCAAGGCACCGCTTATATCAAAAGAAACGGGGGTATTTCGTACCCAACCTACTGGGCCTCAGTGGAAAAGAACAGATTAATTAAATGGCCCAAAATACCAAGATGAATGGAGGCGTTGCTTGCACTCCTACATGAAACCTTATGAAACCTAAGGGGCACTAGGCCGATGATACAGGGGCTATTCTCAAACTAGGGAAGTGACTCGTATAAGAAAATTTTAATACATTAAGAGAAGAAAATCGGTTATATAAACGTAGTCACCTCAACTCAAAATGCAGGGGAGCACGAGAGGGTAAAGCACTCTCTATCCCCGATTTACAGTTAAAGTAATAAGCAATTTTTACATAAACCGGCGCCAAGTTACATTTTGAGAGAGGTAGGTTACAATTGAAAAGGTTTCGGACCTTCCCCGAGGGCTAAACTGCTGAGCTAGCAAGAAATAAAGATGTTAAAAGGCCATTTCCTTTGTTGAAGAGCTGCTGCCCGAAGAAAGAGGCGCTACCCGCCCCCTGCTATACTTCCATACACTAAGCTAGATGTTGTTGAAGTGGCCGACAGCCAGGAAAATCAGCAGTTTTTATACTCTCGGGGAAGATTCGAAAACTTACATGAATAATTAAGACACACCCACGGGCGTTTATTGGCCAACTAAAATTTACACATCAAAAATTGGGAAAGAAAGACACAATTGGCTGAAAATTAATGACAGAAATTATTGATTGGCTAACTTCAAAACTGGCGGAAAGAAAAGATTTATATTGCCAACCCACAAATGAAAGAACGAAATTTAGTTATAGGAAAACTTACGAGTATAAAATATCTTCAAGAAAAGTTCCATCAATTCGCACCAGGGTGCATGATCATAGTTTTTGGTAGAGACATCTGTGAGAGAATGTCCACACTTCTTGATAATTAGTGAACAAAAATAATTCGAAATTAACACAGTGACATCTTCTGCTAAACGGTTGAATTAATTCAGTTTTAAAGTTCAGAGTTTCAGCTGTAGAGGAGTACTTTAAGGCGGAAAATTCAAATGTACGGCGTATAGGTGTACCAACCGGTACAGTTATGATACACCCTGTATATGTACCAAGCTTGGTTGACAGCTATGATGGAACATACACACGTTTGTCCGTAATCTCCGCCTTTTTTGGACATTTTCTTTTTCACCCCTTCTCACCCCCATGCCGATTGGTGCTAAAAACGGCATCCAGATTGTCAGTGACCTCGAAAACTATGGATTCTACATTAATATTAGTCGTTTCTTATTATTTTTATATTTACCCCATTTCCGTTCCCGCTCCGTGTGCTAAGTGTATCTTACCCCAACAGTAATTTTTCCAGACAGTAAGTCATATGTACCAAGTTTGGTTGTGAGCTATGATGGAACATACACACATTCAACCGCAATCTCTACCATTTTGGACATTATCCTTTTTACCCCTTCTCACCCCCATGCCAATTGGGACTAAACATTAGCTTGAACGGCATCTAGAATGTCGCTATTCACCTCAGTGACCACGAAAACTATGGATTCGACACTATTTTGGAATATTTTAAAAGCAACCCCTCCCAAACCTCACAATACTCGTTGGTTGAAATTGTTTCAGTGGTTTAGGAGGAGATATGGAATTTACATACATATATACATACATACATACATACATACATACATACATACATACATACATACATACATACATGCATACATACATACATACATACATACACAGATTATTATTATTATTATTATTATTATTATTATTATTATTATTATTATTATTATTATTATTATTATTATTATTGTACCGGTTGGTACACCTATACGCGGCACATTTGAATTTTCCGCTTTAAATTACTTTCTACCGGAGAAACTCTGAACTTGAACAACTGAATTAATCCAACAGTTCCTCAGAAGATGCCACTGTGTGTATTTCGATTTTTTTTTTGGTTGATCAAGAAGTGTGGACCTTCTCTGACAGATGTCTCTACTAAAAAACTATGATCATGCACCCTGGTTCGAAGGGAAGGAACCTTTTGAAGAAATTTTGTATTCGAAAGTTTGTCTTTACTAAATTTTGTTCTTTCGTTTGAGGGTTGGCAATATTAAGCTTTCTTTCCGCCTGTTTTGAATTTAACCAATCCTAAATTTCTGTAATTAATTTCCCACCAATAAGGTGTTTCTTCATCGATTTTTGTGTAATTTTGCTGTTAGCCAAAAAACTTTTGTGGGCGGGTCTTAATTATTTATGAAAGGTCTCGAATTTTCCGCGAGGGTATAAAAACTGCTGATTTTCTTGTATCCGGGCCACTTCAACAACATCTTGCTTAGTGTATAGTAGCATAGCAGGGGGCGGGTAGCGCCTCTTTCTTCGGGCAGCAGCTCTTCAACAAGGTAATGGCCGATTAACATCTTTCTTTCCTCTTTGCTAGCTCAGCAGTTTAACTCGCGGGGAAGGTTCGAAACCTTTAATATGTAACCAACCTTTTTAAAATGTAAATCCCATTTTAGTCTATATAAAAACTACTAATCTCTTTAACTGTAAAGCGGGGATAGAGAGTGCCTTACCCTCTAGAGCTCCCCTTCATTTTGCAGTTGAGGTGACTACGTTTTCATAACCGTTTCTTCTCTTACTTAATGTATTAAAGTTTTCTCATACGAGTCACCTCCCTAGCTTGGGATTACCACTGTGTAATTGGCCGAGCGCCACTTAGGTTTTAAGACATGTATTTAGGAGTGCAAATTCACGCCTCCATCCCTTTTGCGTTTTGGGCCATTTAAATTAACCTAGTATTTGCCCATTAAGGCCCAGTAGATTGGGTACGAGATACCCCTGTTTCTTTATAAGTTATGCCTTGATGGCAGTTTGTGTAATAGTCTGTTATTGCCTTTATAGGCTCGAAAGATCGAGAGCGGGTCAGCTCTTTATGGTGTTGTGGTAGAAGTGCCTTAGAGAGGCTGGAGATGTGAAGTTGATAGCAAGTGCTCCATGTAATGAGGGGTTTTCTGCCCTTTGGTAATTTGTGGTTGTGAGATGAGAGCTCAGACTTTGGGGCTCGTAGCCCAGAATTTGTAAAGTTGCATTGTACCTGATTGTTCTTTGTTATTTCACTTAGTGAAAATTGTTAAATGTTGTTATCTGTTCAAAATATAACCTTTATTTAAATTTTAAAATTCATCTTTCGGACTTGTAGTTAGACCCATTCCAGCCCGCACCTTCTTTCACCTCTGCCTTTCACGGATAACTCCGTAACAATTATTATTATTATTATTATTATTATTATTATTATTATTATTATTATTATTATTATTATTATTATTGTCCGCCTATGTGGTGTAGTGGTTAGTGTGATTAGCTGCCACCCCTGGAGGACTGGGGTTGACTCCTGGCCCTGTCACGAAATTTCAAATGTGGTACGAGGGCTGGAACGTGGTCCACTCAGCCTCATGATGTCAACTGAGTAGAGGAGATTTGGTTCCCATCTCACCCATCCTCGAAATAGTTTTCCGTGGTTTCCCACTTCTTCTCCAGGCAAATGCCGGCATGGTACCTAACTTAAGGCCACGGCCGCTTCCTCTCTTCTTCCTTGCATATCCCTTCCAAACTTCCCATCCCTCCCCAAGGCCCCTGTTCAGCATAGCAGGTGAGGCCACCTGGGCGAGGTACTGGTCCTCCTCCCCAGTTGTTTCCCACGACTCCAAGTCTCACGTTCCAGGACAATGTCCTTGAGGCATTAAAGGTGGATCCCTCGCTAAATCCGAGGAAAGAATGAACCCTGGAGTGTAAACCGATTAAGAAAAAGGCCAGTCCTGTGAAGTAGAGGTACTGTGTCTCTTCCTAGTCCCTGGGTTCATTTACTGGTCATTTCAAGAATTGTAATTCTGGACTGAGGAGTATACATAGACGAACACTGGTTTCCATTGTTACAGTGATGACAGAAAATTTATGACGCCAATCCAGATAGACCCCAACCCCAAAACCTATCCTTGTTAAAATAATAATAATAATAATAATAATAATAATAATAATAATAATAATAATAATAATAATAATAATAATAATAATATCGGGCTAAGTGGCTCAGACGGTTAAGGCGCTAGCCTTCTGACTCCGACTTGGCAGGTTCGAACGTAGCTCAGTCGGGTAGTATTTAAAGGTGCCCAAATACGACAGCCTCGTGTCATAGATTTACTGCCACGCAAATGAACACCTGCGAGACAAAATTCCGGCACCTCGTCGTCTCCAAAGAAACTTAAACATGCAGTTAGTGGCACGCTAAGCCAATAACATGAATAATTATTATAATAACTCCCTTTGGTTTCAGTGTTACGGTACTAGTCTACGGACCTCCAAGATCACAGTTTCAATCCCAGCAGAAGAAGTGGGAATTTTGAAGGGTATAAGAAGTTCACTGGGCACTTAATATCATACGAAATTTTACACCTGAATGATCTCTGGTTACAGTCCGACTCGTTGGCTGAACGGTCAGCGTACTGGCCTTCGGTTCAGAGGGTCCCGGGTTCGATTCCCGACCGGGTCGGGGATTTTAACCTTAAGTGGGTAATTCCAATGGCACGGGGGCTGGGTGTATGTGTTGTCTTCATCATCATTTCATCCTTATCATGACGCGCAGGTCGCCTACGGGAGTCAAATGGAAAGACCTGCACCTGGCGAGCCGAACCCGTCCTGGGATATCCCGGCACTAAAAGCCATACGACATTTCATTTCATCTCTGGTAACAAATTTGGAGTTTATCTCAAATTTAGTTAAACGTCGGACATGGTCATAAAGCAGATATTTGTTTCCTCTACCACATTTTACGCAATACAGAACTTCGAAATTAACATGTACGCATCTCAAATACTTACAACACGGCCGTACGGTGACCTCCACCTTTTTACTTCTTCTACAAATTTAACCACTCCTATAGCCCTAATTTTAGAAGAAGCGTTCTGACAGCTAGCACAGGGGGGATCTGTTTACTGCCGGCGTGTCTGGATAGAGGGTAGTAGGGATACGGATGCCATGGGAACGTGAGCGTATCCAGTGCGGTTGCTATGGAGACGAGTCTTCTGTCCACTTGGAATTGTTTCGAGTTGTCAAACCTTTCATTTCTCAGCAGCGGAATTAAAGCAGCCCTCCCTCCTGCGCTAGCTGTCAAAAAGCTTATTTTAATATTAGGACTGCAGGTGGGCTCAACTTGGAGGCGAACTGTGTCGCACATATAGAAATGGCTACGCCCAGATGCCAACTCTATGTGGAAGGAAGTATTAATTATTGCGTGTCTTTGTGGTGGTTGAGTGTACCGGTATATGAAGAGATATTTATGGAGACAAACTCCTGGTCGTCGAAAGGGAGAAGTTTTCCAGCTATGGAATCGGCCGGGAATCAAATTCGGAACCCTATGAACTGAAGGCTGCGATGCTGACTATTCAATCAAAAAGTCGTACGTCAGATCATATGACAATAATAATAATTTAGTTAAACGTAACTAACGTTTATTCCGTAAGAAAAAAATACTCAGTTAAAAACAGTCTTTGCGCCTACGAAAACCACTTTGTGATAAAGTTATTGGAGTAATACTGATTCGCAGCACATACAGTATATTATGAAGAGCGAGAATTCCTTGACAACTGTCGCACAATATGACACCTTACCGGGAAAAGTTCTAAGCTAACATATTTCACTTGGCGGTTTTTGCAGGCGCAACGGCGGAATACCGCTCGGAACTGTTACTGGAAAACGATGATTTTTTAAATATATATTTTTTGAACCAACATCAGCCTCAAAACAAAAACATTTGAACACAGTGGAATAAATACCATGATAATAAAAACAAAACAAAACAAAACGTTCTTATTAACGTGTCTATTTCACTCCAAATATAAGTAGGAAACGTTCATACAGAAAATCAGAAAGTGCTATGATATTATTTATCAGATCATCAAACTTTGAAAAGGTGACTGTTTCCTCTATATGCACGCCTACATTTTACTGGAAATATTTCCACAATCCCACGCACATTGTATTCATAGATCTAGAAAAGGCATTATTTAACGTTGATTGGACCAAGCTATTTGAGATTCTGAGGGTAAATGAAATGGCGTATGGCTTTTAGTGCCGGGAGTGTCCGAAGACAAGTTCGACTTGCCACGTGCTGATCTTTTGAAGTGATGCCCGTAGGTGACTTGCGCGTCATGATGAAATTATGATGATGAAAACTACATATACACCCAGCCCCCGTGCCAGCGAAATTAACCTATCATGGTTAAAACTCCCGCCCCAGCCGGTAATCGAACCCGGGACCCCTGTTACCAAAGGCCAGCACGCTAACCATTTAGCCATGGAGCCGAACATTCTGAAGGTGATCGGGATCAGATGCCGAGAAAGAAGATTGTCTGCAATCTGTACAAAGAACAGTCTGCAGTTATAAGAATCGATGGCTATGAAAATGAAGCAGTAATTCAGAAAGGAGTGCGGCAAGTCAGTATCTTGTCCGTTATCATTTTCAATGTTAATATAGAAAAAGCGATGTAGAAAATAAGGAGGAATTTTGACAGTGAAAAGCAATCCAAGAAGAGGAAATCAAAACTCTGAGATTTTCCGATGCTAGCGTTATTTTACCGAAGTCAGCAGAAGATCTGGAGAAATTGCTGAATTGCGTGAACACATATTTGGAGAGGGAGTACAATATGAAAGTGATTAAATACAAAACAAAAGTAATGGAGTGCAGTCGAACGAAGTCAGGTGATGCAGGAAATATTAGATTAGGAAATGAAGTCTTACAGTGAGTAGACCCATATTGTTACTTGGATAGTAGAAAAACTAATGATGGCAGAAGTAAGGAGGACATAAAATGCAGACTAACGAAAGCAAAGAAAGCCTTTCTTAAAGAAACAAATCGAAAACTGATATAGAAATTAGAAAGATTAAGGGTTTCTTCTGGAGTGTGGCATTATATGAAATTGAAACATGGGCGATAAATAGCTCGGAAAGGAACAGAATTTTAGTTTTTAAAATATAGTGTTACAGAAGAATGCTGAAGGAGAGATAGACAGATACAATCACGAATGAAGAGATACTGAATTGAACTGGTGTGAGGAGATCGATTTGGCGAAATTTGACCAGAAGAATAACGTAGATACAATTATAGGGCACATCTTAACAATCCCAGGATTGTTCAGTTGGTTTTTGAGGGAAGTGTGGGCGGTAGGAATGGTAAGGGTAGACCAAGGTATGAATATGACAAATATATTTGAGTAGAAGCAGAATGTAGGAGTTACGTAGAATTGAAAAGGTTAGCAGAGGGTAAAGTGGCAGGAAGAGTTGCATCCAACAAGTTTGTAGACTGAGGACTCAAACAACATTTTCACTATTTTCTGTTGCTGTTGTTGAGAGCGAATAGCTGAGAGTCCCAGGGTAAAAACTATATCCCCTTTACTCATCTGTTTCCGAGAATGCCGATGAGTCCGAAAAGTCTCAGGTTCTATACTGGCGGGGGAAAGTAAGATCTGGCTGGGAAGCGGTATTCACCTCCCGTCAGAGAAGAAACCCCCTCTTCGCTGAGGAATGGGTTCTGATTTTTAGTCGGAGAGCTATTTTACGAGTGAAAGTGTGCGGGAGGGCGGACTTCCCTTCTCAATAAACGGCCCCCTTCAGGCGTTAAATTTTGAAGTTGTTTAGTGGGAAAAGGGTTATAAAATTTGGAAAACAGATTCCTATTTCATGTTAAAACTGGTCGTAGGTAAGCCAAGGGCCACGGTGTTTCAACGTGTGTACGGCTTCTTGGTTCTTACGAACTGTTTTAAGAGTGGGTCGGTTGAGTGGCTAAGGAGGATTCTAGCTTTGGTCGTATTTTATTTATCTGAGATCTAACAGTCGGAATACGAAGTAATGTTCGTATCTTATTGTTAGATTTCAGTGTTGATGCTTTCGTCATCATTATGAGTGTCTTGTTTTGAAAAACCTGAAAATTGGAAAGAGGAGTTTTAGCAATAAAGCCCTAGGTCTCACAGCCATACACCCGGATGGGCCTGATACATACCAGGTGAATATTTCCCTTTGTAGAGATATATTTATTTCCTAGCAAAGGTCTAAGAGCTTTCATCCGTGCCGTGGCACGCTCCAAGGCTTGTTCTATGTTGTATCTCCAGGATATAATTCAGTCCATAGTAAGTCCGAGATATTTAATTTTGTTTTTCCAAGATAAAGCTACACTATAACTAGTGGAATTGCTGTACTTACACTGTGAAATCGTCGCACAACGATTGGTCGGTATTAGAATCATCGCCAGATTGTTGTAAAGCTAATAATGATGCCACTCTCCTATCACTCCTGCCAAAATTATTTAGTTCTGCATACACCATCATGTTAAAAATAACCGCAATTATTTGGATGAATAATTAGAATACACTCCATTTGATCGCAAAGTGTTCGTGCTTATTTCTAACTCCGTTTCGATACGAACAAGAAAAGACATATACCATTACAATCATCCAGCAAGACGGAGTGATAAAACGTTCCGTGTGACAGGGAAATAAAATCAGATTTACGAACTATTAAGCTGGAGGAGGCGAGTGAAGGAAGAAAATACGGCCGTAGAAGAGATAATGTATCCGTGTATTGTATTTACGGACACAGGAAAACAAATTTCAGAATATTATGTGGGAAGTATTTGGCCTGTTTATGACATATAATGTGCATGTATAGTCGTCGCGGCTCCGCAAACCGTTATATGGAATATTAAAACTTAGAACTTATACCAGTAAGGTTCTATCATCTAAGATTCAGTATATGCGAGATATGCCAAAGATTTCTCGTTCTATGAAATATGTGCTGCGGGTTAGTATTTCTCCAATAATAATTATAATAATATAATAATAATCGTATAGACGCAGCTGCCGTGTAAAGACATTTTTTAATTTGACGCCATCTGGTTGCTTGTTCGTTAACTTCGAAGTTTCGTTTTACTCTACGCCTACTAGATGGCAGAGTACACGGAATCTCTCTTGGGCGTCTATGGATGAGTATTTTAAGGAATTTTATCCGGTATAAACCAATTGTGTCCGCCTCTGTGTTATAGTGGTTGATGTGATAATCTGCTACCCACGGGGACCCGGGTACGACTCCCGGTTCTGCCATGAAATTTGGAAAGTTGTACGAGGACTGAAACGGGGTAACCTCAGCCTCGGGAGGTCAACTGAGGTCATGAATAGAGAGGTGTTCGATTTCTGCCTCATCCATCCTCTAAGTGGCTTTCCATGATTTCCCACTCCTTTTCCAAGCAAATGCCGGGATGGTACCTAAATTAAAGCTACCGCCGCTTCCTTTCCTCTTCCATGTCTATCCCTTCCAATCTTACTATCCCCCCACCAGCCCCCTATTCAGCATGGCAGGCGAGGTCTCCTGTGCAAGGTAATGGTCATTCTCTCCAGTTGTACCCCGCCAATCCAATGTCTCACGCTCTTCGACACAGCCCTTGAGCTGGTAGAGGTGGGATCCGTCGCTGAGTTGGAGGGAAAACCAACCCTGGAGGGTAAACGGTTTATGAAAGAAAGAAAGAAAGAAAGAAAGAAAGAAAGAAAGAAAGAAAGAGCGTCATAAGCCACGACTGATTAAACAACCATGGAATGTTATGTTGAGAGCAGTAGGGACATTTTTATCTGTTTTAGATTTTACCCCTGTCTTGTTAATTCATCGATCATCTGCAGTTAGAGCTGCCATCCAGGTGACAGATTCCCTATCACTTCTTTACCTAGTAGTTTGTTAAAAGATTTTCAAAGAATTTATTGAACATTTCCTCCGATAATTCATTCCAATCCCTTACTTCTATTCCTGCAAATAAATATTTGCTCCAATTTGTCCTCTTGAATTCGAACTTGACGTTCAAGGTTTAAAAATATCACTCAAACGTATTCGTGTACTAATGTCATTCAACGATATCTTTCAGCTGATAGCTCGAAACATACCACATAGTCCAACATCTTGTCTCCTTGTCTTTCCAGCTCAACCTTTGCAAGATTTCCGTAACACTACACTTTTTTCTCTCCTTTTTCTTTTTTTACAATTTTTACGTCATACCGACACAAACAGATCTTACGGCAACAATGGGATAGGAAAGGGTTAGGAGTGAGAAAGAAGCGGCCATGGCCTTAATTAAGGTACAATGAAACGATCTTCAGGGCTGCCGAGAGTGGGGGTCATTTCCCGAATGTGAGCTCACAGCTGCACGCCCCTAAATGCTGATTTCCTTTGGATATTATACAGTTCTCGTATCAAGAATTCCAGGTGTAGGTCGCATGTACTTCAATGATACTCTAATTGGGGCCTTGGCAGAGACTTATACGCCCTCCCCTTTACATCCTTACTTCAACCTCTAAATACTCTCATATCCATGTAAAGAGAACTGTAAACTTTCATAACAACCTCGTTAATATAATTACCCCAGTGAAGATCCTAGCGGTAGATTTCGTTTGGCTTCTTCGATATATTATTGGAGAGATAGTGCAAGTATATTTTAAGGAAGCAACAAATAATTTCATGCAAGCTAATGAAAATGCTTCTAGAAGTGATGATCACATTTTCTTTTTTCTTTCTTTCTTTCTTTCTTTCTTTCTTTCTTTCATTCTTTCTTTCTTAGTCCGTTTACCCTCCAGGGTTGGTTTTTCCCTCGGACTCCACCGCCTCAAGGGCAGTCTCCTGGAATTTGAGAGCTTTTAAAAGTAGGAAAGATAATATTAATATGAAGGTCAAGCTGGAATTCAAGAGGACAAATTGAGGCAAATATTCATTTTCATTTTCAGGAGGAGGAGTAAGGGACTGGCCCAGGCGGCCTTACATCCTATGCTGAACAGGGGCCTTGTGGGGGGGGAGGGGATGGGAAATGCGAAGATTGGATGAGGGAAGGAAGCGGCCGTGGCCTTAAGTTAGGTACCATCCCGGTATTTTCCTCAAGGAGACGTGGGAAACTGCGGAAAACCACTTCGATGATGGCTGAGGTGGGGATCGAACCCCCTTTACTCATTTGACCTCCCGAGTTTGAGTGGACCCAGTTCGATCCCTCGTACCACTTTTCAAATTTCGTGGCTGAGCCGGGAATCGAGCCCGGGTGGCAGCTAATCACACTAACCACTACACCACAGAGTTCTGACGCTATAAGTTCCTAACTGAATCGTGTCCTTCCCGTATTCTTACAGGAAAGGTATACATATAAAATCCTCTCAAGATGAAAGAAATTGTAAATAAAATACGCTAAGTAATAATATTTCCGGTCTTGTTATGTAATCCAACATGAGTTTTAAAATCTGTTTAAGTAACGTAAAGTAAGAAAAGGGAGAAGGGTTAAAGTAGGAATTTCATTACATCAAATTCTTCTAAAGCTCGGAGATCATTTCCACAGGCAGCTTAACAGTTCATCACTTTACTTTAAAGGTCTGTACCTTGCTACCGCTTCGTATGTGTTACATTTTGTCACTTTGAGGAGGTGAGGAAATTTTCCAATAAGTCAAATAACGATTTATAGCATGAAAAGTTAAAATATAAGGTATGAAACAAAAATGGTTATAAAATATAGATGACACATTTCGACCAATTACGTGGACGTATAAATATTCAACAAATTATGGATGAAATATAATTATATACCATACAGTTAATGTACAGGGTACAGTATTTTTATTAAATAGTTTTCCTTATTTAGTCAGCTTACCGCCCAGGTTTGATTTCTCTCCCGGATTCACAAGAGATCTCAACTCAACCGCCTCAAGGGCAGTGTCCTGTAGCCTGAGATATCTGGTTGTTGGTAAACTGGGGAAGGGGACCAGCACCTCGCCCAGGCGGACTCACCTGCTATGCTGAACAGGGGCTTTGTGAGGGGCTGGATGATTCGAATGGATAGGCAAGGAAGGGGGAAGGGGGTGGCCGTCGCCTGAACTTATGTATCATACCAGCATTTTCCTGGAGAAAAAGTGGGACACCATGGAAAACTACTTCGAGGATGGATGGGGTGGGAAACTAACCCCTTCTACTCAGTTGACCTGCAGAGGCTGAGTGGACCCGGTTCCAGTCCTCTTACCCCTTTTCAAAATTCGTGGCAGAATCAGAAATAGAACCCGGACCTTCATTACACCACAGAGACGGATGTAGGAAGAATTCCAGCAAATAATCCCAGTCCGTGGTAAAGAGGAGCAAACAAACAAATAAAAACCAACTCCATGCCACTAGAGTTCTGATGGGCCTTCCCCTGACAAATAATCGCAACCAGCCTGAACCCCTGAAGACTAAAAGGTGACGGGTGGTCAACGTGAAAAATCCTCAACTGATTTCTCGGCTTTCAAGACCGGGGCGGTAACCTCACCCTCAGAAAGCTCCTCAGATGTTGAGTGGACCTCAGCCCGGTCCTCAGATCTAGGTAAAATTCCGCGAAGTGGCCCGAGTCGAACTCGAGCCTCCGCGAAAAAGACACCTTACCACAAAATCACGCGACTGTTCGATAAAGGAGATGAGAGCAATTAAAATGGGGATATTAACTGTACCAGGGGCAAACCTTCCGCTGCTATTTACAATGCGCGCCTTCTCTAAGGCATCTATGTCAACAGACTTGAACTTGTGAACTCCCAGAAACCTTCGTCATCTACAGTTAGATGTCTGTACCATCGATTTACAGTAGTTGCTTCCTCTTCTGGACGAAATATTATTTACTGGATAGAGTAATATTTATTTTTGGAGTTGGCAAACCAAATGTTTTCTGACTTTTTCTGCGATTGTTTTGTTTATGTACCGAAGTTGTCAACACTTCAGCTAGTTCCTCCTCGATTGTAATCAACCTACCAGATACTCAGAAAATGTTCTCTAGCCAACTGAAACCGGAGGTGTGTCCAGGAATCCAATCTATCCTTAAAGAGTCCTGGATCCTTCTCCTTAGGATACTATGAAAGCAGGGCATTTTAGGGCCGTATTGTCTGAATTGATCTTGTGCTTGGGAGTGCGACTTGACCTATGGGAGGCAAGGGTGAGGCCTGCGTGAGGAAGATCTAGCGGCACAAGGTAATGGCAGCATTTACCTGGACCTGTGATAACTCCTGCGGGTAAATTAGGGGGAAGGTTTCGACCTCTTTTTTCTTAATGTAATTTTGTAAAATGGTGTTTTCAATATAAAATTTCAAGTCTGAAGACTCTGGTTCTATTCCCTACTGGGAAATATGTAATGTAAGGGAACAACGAGTGATGGCCCTGTGTTGTTTCCCATTCAACCTTGCATTGGGTGACTTAAGTTTTAAGCTTAAAAACTTCAAAATTTCGCAGATCTAGTCTCGACCTAATGTTCCTCCTTTAATTACACATTACAGTACAGGCTTTATCCTCTGTATCATTGAGCCGCAAACCCACTTAGGGTTTTAACAATTTGTGCTGATGTTTCGCCTCCTTGCCTTTTGTTTATGGCAGGTTATGTTCAACCTGTTCTTTTAACCTAAGGCCACGTAGTATGGGTAAGTATGCCACTGTTTATTTATTTCAGAGTGTAAATATTTCCTTGTGTCAGTTCCCTTCTGGGAACAATGACTACTGTAATGTAACTAATGAACAAGAGATTAGTCCACTTCGGGGCAACTGTGTATGACTACTTTAATGTGAGGCCAACCGATAGTTGTTAGGTGGAATGGTAGTGCGCCATAAGGAAATGATGCCTCTGAGAGGCTAGACTATGGTATATTTGAAGCTCAGACTCCTATGTAGTGTAAATGATCGGAACAAATCGTGCTCCTGTAAAATATTGTAGCCTATCTTTCAAGAGCAATAATGCTCCTTTCTATGTAATTAACTGCCTGGTAATCATCACAAATTTTCGTAGCTGATTTTCGAACTTTTAAGTTCCAGCTGACGAGCTCTTTAATAACCTGCTCTTTTTATTTGTTATCTATTCAGATTAGAGCAGATATAGGATTCAATAGTTACGTAGAAATGAAAAGGTTAGCACAGGATAGGGTGGCATGGAAAGCTGCACCAAACCAGTCTATGGACTGATGACTCAAACAACAACACAGCAAGGACAATACGGTCAAGGTCAACAATTTTACAGCAAATTGTGAATTATGCTTACAGTCTAAAAATCCAACATTCGAGACTTCTTACAAAATAGATTCAACAGATCTGTTGGCTCTACAGCTATGTCCCTTAATGTTAATTTAGTTTATTGTTTATTGCCAGTTTCTGTTTTCTGTACTTTCTTTTTGTAAAATTTCTGACCTACAGTAACCCCCCCCCCCCTGGCTACGCCCCTGAGGTATGGAATTGATTGATTGATTGATTGATTGATTGATTGATTGATTGATTGATTGATTGGATTCATTCATTGAATGATTCATGATTGATTGACTGATTCTTTGATTGATTGATTCTTTCATTTATTTATTTATTTATTTATTTATTTATTTATTTATTTATTTATTTATTTATTTATTTCCTGATTGATTGATTGATTGATTGATTGATTGATTGATTGATCGATTGATTGATTGATTGATTGATTGATTGATTGATTGATTGATTGATTGATTGATTGATTGATTGATTGATTGAACTAATAGTGAAAATGATAATGGGCTGCCTGTTTCCAGTCATTCGACCGGGTCAGGAATGGAATGAATGAAGCGCCCATCTAGCGGCGAGGATAGGAAATATGTCGGCTGCCGAAGCAATGATTAATGACTGACAGATTAAATGAAATGATTTTGGCGAGTGTGCTGGATTGAAAGATGACAGGGAAAGCCGGAGTACCTGAAGAAACATCTGTCCCGCCTCCGCTTTGCCACCACAAATCTCACATGGAGTGACCGGGATTTGAACCATTGTATCCAGTGGTGAGAGACCGGAGCGCTGTCGCCTGTGTCACGGAGGATTTCTGAACTAATAGTATAATCTTTAAATCTTACGTTCCTGTTTTCTGTCCCCTGTTCTTCAGTGCTATGGCGAAACAGCGTGCGAGAAAGTTACCTGCTGTATATATTATTTTACGTACCAATTCCACGCGGTATAAAGCTGCAGCCTTTTTTTTTTAATCAACGAAATCGAATATGTTCACTTTTATGTGCGTTCTCGAATGATCCGCGCAGTGACGGAACTTTCCTCGAACGACTTCAGAAATGAGGCATGATTTGTTGCAGCTGACGCTACCATCACAATTGTAGTGTTACTATATGATGAGTTTGCTTCGGATTTGTTGGCACGTACTTCAGTTCAGGTGGCGAACATAAACTTGCTAAGAAATTCCCCTCGTATATATTTCCACCTTTTTAGCAAAAATACTCTCCATACATTAGTAGCCGGTGGACTTCACGTTTCTATGTCCTTTAGGAGAATCACAATATTTCAGGATATTATTAATAACTGAGAATACATTTATGATGACTACTTCCTTTCATCAGAATTCTTAAATGAATTCCCCTTATATCGAGCGAAAGGTTGCAAGGTTTTAGTCACGTAGATGTGGAGCTTATATTCGGGAGATAGAGGGTTCAGATACTATTGTTGTCAGCTTAGAAGACGGTATTCCGTCGTTTCCCATGTTCACACCTGGCAATTGTTTTATCATAATTAAAGGTACGGTCGATTCCTTCCCATTTACAGTATAGTCCTGTTGCATCCCATCGTCACCATAAGATCAGTCATGATCCGTGCGACGTAACCGTAGAACCGTAGTAAGAAAAAATTATTTCCTCATACTTATAAGCACTAATTAAATGTTGTCTGTGTATGATCAGACCTCAGACGCAAGGCTGATTGGATCCTCAACAGCTCAACAATTAGCTATCATAGATTGCCTAGGCATCACCGAAGACGCATACTAAGGAAACGAGGAATGACGTAATTTCCCGTTGCTTTCCTCACTGAGTTACAGTTGCTGTTTATAACAGTCTGCCAAGCCCACTGAAATACATATACCACCCCGATAAGACTGAGACGAATCAATGAATGTAACAATAAAAAAATTGCTCTCTCTCTCAATAATAATAATAATAATAATAATAATAATAATAATAATAATAATAATAATAATAATAACAGTCTGCAAAGATTTACTTATATCTTCCCCCTCTGTGGAGTAGTAGTTAGTGTGATTAGTTGCCACCGATGGAGGTCCGAGTTCGATTCCCGGTGCTGCCACGAAATTTAAAAAAAGTGGTACGAGGGCTGGAACGGGATCCACTCAGGCTCGGGAGGTCAACTGACTAGAGGTAGGTTCGATTCCTACATCAGCCATCCTCGAAGTGGTTTTCCGTGGTTTCCCACTCCACCCCCAGGCAAATGCCGCGATGGTACCCAACTTAAGGCCGCGGCAGCTTCCTTCCTTCTTCCTTGTCTGTCCCTTCCAATCTTCCCATCCCCCTAGAAGGCCCTTGTTCAGCTTAGAAGGTGAGGCAGCCTGGGCGAGGTACTGGTCCTTCTTACCACTTGTATCCCCCGGCCCCAAGTCTCACGCTTCAGAACACTGCACTTGAGGCGGTAGAGGTGGGATCCCTCGCTGAATCCGAGGGAAAATCCAACCTTGGAAAGAATACGGATTAAGGAAGAAGGAAATAATAATAATAATAATAATAATAATAATAATAATAATAATAATAATAATAATAATAATAATAATAATTCCTCCTCTGTGGTGTGGTGTTTGGTGTGATTAGCTACACACCCGCGGGCCAGGTGCGATTCCCGGCTCTGCCACGAAATTTCAAAAGTGGTACGAAGACTGGAACGGAGTCCACTCAGCTTCGGGAGGATAACTGAGTAGAGAGGGTTCGATTCCCACCTCGAAGTGGTTTTCCGTGGATTTGCGCAGGTTTTCCAGTTAAATTCCGGGATGGTATGTAACTTAAGGCCACGGTCGCTTCTTTCCCACTCTTAGCCCTTTCCTGCCCCATCGTCGCCTTAAGACCTATCTGTGCCGGAGCGACGTAAATCAAATTGTAAAATAAAAAAAAAATCGATCCCACCACAATGAATATATCCGTCATGTCTGTATTTGGACCTCCTTCCCACAGCCCCCCAACAATGACTCCCTTTTTCTCAACAATTTAAATACAACTTTTTCTTTACTATTACAAAATTAAAAGCTAAATTAGCACCTTCCTTACTGACGATTATGCAGATTTTTAGAGGACATTTCTTGGGTGAGGAATTCAGCTTAAAATTGGATCTCATTTTTTTCTCTTTTTTATACACGCGGACTTCATAATTCATCTACTAATTGTTCGCTATTATTTCTACATCCTGCGCCCTAGTTTTGCTTAGGTTTCTATTGCACTATAAATAGCTGGTTTACGAGAGTAATTACGAAGGTATCTGCTGAGATAGCCATCCTGATAAAGAGTGATGAACGTTACAATTGCTGCTAATGACTCTTAATGAGGAGGTTCAAAAACAACGCAGTGCAGTTGTTTGTCCCTTCATTAGGCAGCTGCAGACTGGTAAAGAAGAGCGACCTTCCACTCTATGAGATTATCTAACGTGACATTCAAGTGTTATGCAGTAACAACACATGTGCTATGTGGCAGTCATTCGCATTCCATTTGACACGAAGCTTTCGCCAACACTGTAGCAGCTGTGACCATCAGAACACATCCGCTTATAGAGAGTCTGCCAACAATTTCTGCTAAACAACAACCTGTCAGGAAGATAGTGGGTTCGAACCCCACTGTCGGCAGCCCAGATTTTGTTTTTTCCTGATTTCCCATTTTCACACAAGGCAGATTGTGGCTCTATGCCTTACTTGAGGCCATAGCTGCTCCCTCCCCACTTCTAGCCCTTTCCTAATCCATCGTAGCCATAAGATCCATCTGAGTTCAGTAAAGTCAGTACTGAAAAGAAAAAATGAGTCAGTCTTCACAAAGTTTCGGAACTAAAGGAAACGTCATATTTATTTCCTGAACTCTTTTTACAAGAAATCTTAAAAAGAACAGAATTATCAGCCTTTGGCCCCGTTTAAAGCAATTGTGTGTTGAATATGAATGCATATGTCAGCCATTTTTATTGTTTAGGTCATATTTTTTCCTTTATTTATGATTCATAAGGTCATATTTCTTCCTTTCTTAGACTGTTCCCACCTCTACCACCTCAAGGGCAGAGTCCTGGAGTGTGAGACTCTGGGTTGGAGATACAACTGGGAAGGATGACCAGTACCTCAGCCAAGTGGCCTCACCTGATATGATAAACAGGGCCTTGTAGGAGGATGTGAAGATTGAAAGGAATAGACAAGGAAGAGGGAAGGAAGCGGCCGTAGCCTTAAGTTAGGTACCATCCCGGCATTTGCTTGGAGGAGGAGTGGGAGACCCGGAAAAACCACTTCGAAGATGGCTGACGTAGGAATCGAACCCACCTCTAGTCAGTTGACCACCCGAGGCTGGGTGGACCCCGTTTCAGCCCTCGTGCCACTTTTCAAATTTCATGGCAGAGCCGGGAATCCAACTCGGACCTCCAGGGGTGGCAGCTAATCACACTAACTACTACTCCACAGAGGGGGGACGATATAAGGACATCTTTGGTTATATTTTGAACATTTCTTTCAAATTGAGGCGTCTTTTTTTTAACAAAGTACATGTTATCTGCATCGAGTTTCAAACACAGGATTGCCAAATACTGAAGTCGATGTATTTTTCTTTCTTCTCCCGAAGCAGATAGGCGACAAGTTTAAAAGGCATGCTGTAGGGATTACACCTACAGATACTAAAATGCACAGTCTGCCTCCGTAGCGTAATGGTGAGCACTATTAGCTCCGTCCTCAGAGGCCTGGGTCCGATTCACGGTAGTGCCAGAGATTTATGAATGGCAGAAGGGCTGGTATGTGGCTAACATGGTACGTGCAGCTCACCTGCATTGGAGTGTACCGAAAAGAGCTGCACCACCTCGCGAGGAGGCCACAAGTTTAGTTACGAAAGTACATGCTAATACTTCGTGGGCTTTTCTAATTTTATTTTTAAGAAACCAGAGTGAAACCTCGGCGTGAGGTCTATAATACTGAAATTTTAACGTACCTACTTTAGCTCTGTCAGTTTCCATGATCAAATGTGTCTGCTGTATTGTCGCTAATCACTTTTTGGCATGTTTAATATTAGTAATAATCTAATATTTGCTACCCATACCTAAAATGACTAAGTCATATTTTACCGTGTTTAGGTCATATTTAGTGATTTTTAGGGCATATTCGCGTGCATATTTTGTACTACATTAGCTCTCAACCCTCCCTACACTATCCGTCACCGATATACATTTAAAGGTAACAGATTCCCTATTAGTTCTTCACTTAATATGTTCCTAAATGATTCGAAAGATGCTGGACTTTTATCAAATAATTCCTCCTCCTATAACCGAATATTTGTCTCAATTTTTCCTCTTGAATTCCACTTTTATCTTCATTTCATGATTTTCTAATTTTTTAAATTCCACTCAAGTTCATTTGTCTACTAATGTCTTTCGAATCCATGGAATAATAATTCGACTACCTGAAAGCTTAACTCCTGGTCTAGAAAGCCAAGAATAACGGCCGCGACGATTCGTCGTGCTAACAACACGATACTTCATAATCTACAGGTCTTCGGGCTGAGCAGCGGTCGCTTGGTAGGCCACGGCGTTTGGTTGGGAAAGCTTAGCTCTCAGACGTTAGAAATCTACGTGAAGATCTGTAGGTATCTGTAGGTGTCTGTGGGATTATCTCATGAACCACAGAACGAACTTTGGTGCAGCTTTCGCCATTGTATGAACAATTTATGGAGGAATTAATCTGTGATAAAGTGGTGCAAGCAGTGGCAATTTTCACGAAGAAAGTCTTTGAATAAATGATCACCTGAGTGATTTCTTGGCTCATACTGTGTAAACACTTAAGCCTGTATGACCTCTGCTTTTACCTTTGTGGTTTTGTTTTTCTGACTTTGATTTTCCTTGTCTCTTTTCCCACCGGCTTAAAGGGAGCATCGGCCGGTGCATTTGTTGCTGAACGTTAGTGTAGTGGTGGTAATACTGCGCTGGCGGGTCAGTCGGACATCACCAAGAACAAATCAAGCTGCTTTCTTTGGATCTTTTCTAGTTGTCGTATCAAGTAATTCTGGTGTGGGTCCCGTACATCGGAACCGTATTCTACTAGGGGTCTTACCAGAGACTTAAACACGCTCTAATTTACATCTTTACTGAAATCTCTGTCCGCCTCTCTGGTGTAGTGGTTAGCGTGATTAGCTGCCACCCCCGGAGGTCCGGGTTCGATTCCCGGCTCTGCCACGAAATTTGAAAAGTGGTACGAGGGCTGGAACGGGGTCCACTCAGCCTTGGGAGGTCAACTGAGTAGAGGTTGGTCCGATTCCCACCTGAGCCATCCTGGAAGTGGTTTTCCGTGGTTTCCCACTTCTCCCTAACTTAAGACCACGGCCGCTTCCTTCTCTCTTCCTTGCCTGTCCCATCCAATCTTCCCATCCCTCCACAAGGCCCCTGTTCAGCATAGCAGGCGAGGCACTGGTCATTCTCCCCAGTTGTATCCCTGACCCAAAGTCTGAATCTCCAGGACACTGCCCTTGAGGCGGTAGAGGTGGGATCCCTCGCTGAGTCCGAGGGAGAAACCGACCCTGGAGGGTAAACGGATTACGAACGAACGAACGAACTACAATCCCTAAATGCCCTCATAGCCGTATGAAGAGATCTTTAACCTTTCTTAACAACTGTGTTAATCTGAATACCCCACTTTTCCCCCATCAACACAGAGTAATTAAAACTGAGAGGACTTTCCCTCTTGTTGAAACTTAATATCTGACTTCACCAACTTTACCACCATACCATTGTCTCACAATATTTTTGGGGTCTTTTTCGTAGTCGTTAGCAATCCTGCAACGTATTAATTAGCCTACGCAGTATATTATATATTACTCGAAAGACTACAAACTCATCCTTAAAAATCTCTATCTGCCATTCCAGTTATTTATTCACGTAATTTACAAGAGTAAGAAAATATGAAAAGTCCAACAATACTGCATTTAACACTTTAACTCTCTGTGCATTGATTGTATCCGTGATCTTGCACTCTACTGTTGATCCTCAGAGGGAACTGGCAAATGTTTATCATTGGCAAGTACATCGCTTTGCTTTCAGAGTGAATATTCTGTGAAGGAGCGAAATACGAATAATTTGGCTATGTCTAATGCATCAGCTGGAGGTATCTGATATTTCCATACATAGCTCAGTTAGATAACGAATTTAGTGGCATATCAGTAGTAGAGCACGAAATTTTATGCAGAATTAAATTACAATGCAAATTCACTGAAGCGACTACTCTCTACTGCACAACGGTTGTGCTATGAGATTTGTCTAAACATAGGGGTACGGTCCATCCAGACCCCTACAATTTATGTTGCTCTCGCTACATAACGGAAGAACGGGCTAGACAACACATTCTAATAACCAAATTAGTTTGCATATTGGGGTTTCATTCATTCCAATCCTGACCCGGTCGAATGACTGGAAACTGGCTGTGGATTTTTATTTTCTGACCTCTTAGTACATAAACCTACGGGTTATAATCAGTAGTGACCTATGTGCCCGTCCTGCACCGAAATTGCTATTATGACCTTGCGTGGCACCAGAATTTACTCAAATTGCGTTTGTCAGTCACCGAATGTATATTTAATCTGTATATTGAGAAAGGCATTGAGGAATGTAAACAGGACACGGAAGGAGTAAAATTCAATGGCGTGAAGGCCAAAATGATAAAGATTTGTTGATGACATAGCAGTCATTAAGGAGAGTGAAGAGAAACTACAAAAAACATTAGCAAGAATGAATAAGATATCTAGTGAGAATTATGACATGAAAATGAATACAAAGAAGACTGAAATTATTATTGTTTCGTTTTTACGATTTGCTTTACGTCGCACCGACACAGATAGGTCTTATGGCGACGAGTGTGTAGGAAAGGGCTAGGAATGGGAAGCAAGGGGCCGTGACCTTAATTAAGGTACAGCTCCAGCATTTTCGTGCTGTAAAAATGGAAAACCACGGAAAACCGTCTTCAGGGCTGATGACAGTGGGGTTCGAACCCACTATTTCCCGGATGCAAGCTCACAGATGCGCGCCCCTAACCGCACGGCCAACTCGCTCGGTAGACTGAAATTATGGTCGACATAGGAATTTATAGTTTACTACTCAGAGAACTAAATGATTTTGCCTATTTAGGAAGTAAAATTACTCCAGATTTCAAAAAGTTCAGGCGACATAAATAGCAGAATTTTAAGAAAAGGGTGTTGCTTACATCAATCTAATATCAGAAAGAGATTTATTAAATGCTATTTTTTTAAAGTTGTTTTATGTAATACCGGCACAGATAGGCTTTATGGCGATGATGGGAGATGGAAGGGAGCGGCAATAGCCTGAATTAAGGTACAGTCCCAACTTATGCATGGTGTGAAAATAGGAAACCACTGAAAACAATCTACAGGGCTGCCAACGGAGGGGTTGGAACACACTATCTCCCGATTACTGGATACTGGTCGTGATTAAGCGACTGCAGCTATCGAACTCGGTTAAGTGCTATGTCTGGAGTGTGGACTTGTATGGCCCAGAAAGGTGTACTATTGGTCCAAGGCTTTGGAGATTAGGTACTGGAGGTGGATGGAAGAGACTTAATCGACAACCAAATTCACAAATAAAGAAATTGTTAGACGAATAGGTGAAAAAAATCTTTATTATCAACAATAAGAAACAGAAGAGACCAATTAATTGGCCATGTCTACAGGAACAACAGTTTTATAGTAAATGTTATGGAATGAATGATTGATTCAAGACAGGAGAGGAAGAGGAAGACGTAGACTGCAATACTCTGGACAGATCAGAGAAGATGTAGGAGAAAGCTCGTATGAGGAAATGCGTAGTAACAGATTACATAGAGGAATAGGGTAGAAGAATTGAAAATCTCCCCGGAATCAAATCAATAATTTTTCAGGAGAGAGGAAAACTATCTTCTGGGTCTATCTCATGGTATACAACATATGAACCAATTGAATATGTAAGTGTACAAATTATTTCATCTATTAACAACAATATTTTATTGTTATATCTGAAAGTTTTAAAAATAAGGTATGAATTGGAAGTGATACAAAATAATCTGCAAATATGTGTTACATTTGTATATAACATAAGAGAAATCCTGTACATGAAAATGCAAGTCATATTAGTGTAATAATAAAAATGTCAAGAAAAGATTTTAAAATGTATATGATATTTCGTCTATGGTCTTTTTTTAAATAACCTATTACACCTGGTGATAAAACAACACAAGCACTATCCACACCATCTTGAATGATGTTCCATTCTTACACCACGTAGGACAAAGTTCTGCTAGCTGTAAACCAGCTTGAAGTTCAAATTTATGACACCACAACATGGAAGCGTGATGATACACCCTATCTCTACTGAAATCAATCTTTACAAATATTTGTTGGTTACATCCTTGTTGCGGGGAGGTCTTCAAACTGCTACCAACCAATCTTCGGCCGGAGAATTACAATAAGCTTCACGTTGCACCGACACAGATAGGTCTTATGGCGACGAAGAGATAGCAAAGGAATGAAGCAGCTGTGGTCTTAATTAGGGTACAGCCCGAGCATTTGCCTGGTGTTAAAATGGGAAACTACGGAAAACCATCTTCAGGGCTGCCGACAGTGGGGTTCGAACCCACTATTTCCCGGAGGCAAGCTCACAGTCGTGCGCCCCTATCCGCATAGACAAGCGATGTCTACTATTTCTTATACATTGCTCCCATCATGTTTGTTCTATTTAAAGCATCGAATGTCGAAAAAACGTATTTTATAGACAATTTAATTCGTACATTGTGGACAATTGGAAAAGTAGCTCTATATAATAATAGCACCGTCAACTATTTATCGGATGTTATCTATCATTGTATGCAGCGAATGGGGCTTTTAATAGCATATCCCTTATTACAATAACAGTTGTGACTCCCAGCTAAAACAAGCTGCGCATGAATTTGCAAATTTTGTTTTACTATTTATTTTACGTCGCATCGACAAAGATAGGTCTTATGGAGACGATGGGATAGAAAAGGCCTAGTAGTGAGAAGGGAGCTTCCGTGGCCTTAATTAAGGTACAGCCGAGGTAATTGCCTGGTATGAAAATGGGAAACCTCGGAAAACATTCTTCAGGCCTGCTGACGAACGGGCTCGAACCCACTATCTCCCGGATGCAAGCCGACAGCTGTATACCCCTAACAGCACTGTCAACTTGCCCGATAATAATAATAATAATAATAATAATAAGGAAACCGCAAAAACCAATGGCAGCACCAAAATGAGGCGTACTAGGCAAGCCGAGGAGTGAGGTAGTTTGCCATTGCTTTCCTCACTGGGTCAGAAAGTGCTATTGCAGCACGACTGACTCTATGAGCAACACCTTTCATTAACACTCAGATGCACTAGCCGTGCTCTGAATGTCATTACTTAGCACCACCCATACCCCAGCAGCTTCCATATTGTCACAGCTATGGATGAGACTGGGACTGTGCCAAGAGATGGATATAAAAGTACTGTATCCATCAAGAAATGGCAGCAGGCAACATTATTATTATTATTATTATTATTATTATTATTATTATTATTATTATTATTATTATTATTATTATTATTATTATTATTATTATTATTATTATTATAAATTGGTTTTTAATTGTAGTAGTTGGACGTGAAATGAAAAATGCTGAGACATGAATTTACTTTTTTTTATGTGTTACAAAGTAGACAATTCATATATTCACCCCGTTTACCATCGTACCTTTGTCTGGTGTCGATCTCGCAATATGGTCGAGCTCCTTTTGCAGTCACTCACAATTCTTTAACTTATTTATCACTACATACATAATAACGCCCTTCGCAAGAAGCCCGATCACTGATTACAATTTACTTTATAATCTTATAATATCTAGCAAGAGGTAGAACGAGTAGAAGAAAATCCAGATAAGAAATCTCCTCTTAGACAGATAAGATCACGAACACAATGCAGGGCTCGCTTCTACCGTCACCTACGACGGATGCACGACTTTCGCTAGACAAAACGCATTTTTAACAGTTTTGACTCAAAACCAAACACAACAATAGCTGGTTCGTTAACGCCAAGAAAAACTTCGAAGAAATTGTTCTACGACCAGATGATACGCAAGAAACGAGACCTTTTTAGAATTAGCATTGTGACTTTCGGGACTTTCTGGGATGTGAAGAGGGCAACTGGTGCAAAGTGGTCCGATAAACGCACGCTCGACACAGCGAGCTAATGAAACCTACTGGCTCAATTGAAAATTGAGTAAACGCCAGAATGGATAATGAAACCAATAGTGGTCCCTAGTTGGCCGATTAGCTAATAATAAATAAGTAAATAAATAATAATTTCCGAACCTTTGGCATCCATCATGGTAGCTGTGTGCAGTAGCACTCTGAGACAGAGCAATTCCTTTTCCGAGAGTGAGATCAAGTTGGTATGTGCTAGAGTTGGTTCTTCCGCTTTAGAGGCCCTTGTCCAGTTTCCTTTTTACCTCAGTTGATCCATGGGTGTTTATTTGGCCAGGACTTATTCACACCTGTCCTCCATATGTACAGGACGTCCCATATCACCCATTGGGACACGCCGTGTCGGGGTTGAGGTCTCCCATCCCAGTGTTTTATGCCCAGTCCTTACTCAACTCATAGCCCGACCCCTGAATAAAATAACCAGACACGGTCTAGTCGTCATTTTCTAAGTGTCTGAGGGTTTCGCCTTCCACATGAGGTCAAATAAGGTACTGTAGGCGAGAGTCGAAAGGGTCTCCAACGTTAAGAGTAAAAAAAGGTTAACTTTTATGGTCACCTGTAGAGAATGAACCCGTAGAGAATGGTGCAAAAATTGCTCACTTTACAGTAAATATGAAAATCTTATTCCCGTTGGATGAAGGAGGTGCATAAAGACATGCGTGTAATTGGTATAACACCAGAGGACTTAATGGACAATGTTCAGGAAGGAGGTTGCGGGGGTGAGGAATGATCCAGAGAAAGAACCACGGAACATCTCGACGGAAGAACGGCTGGAAAGGAGGATAAGTTTGAGAAACCTATAGTTACAATTCAAATAAAAGGTGTATGATTAAGAAAGAGAGACAGGTAGTTTGTGTAATCGTAGTCCCCAGTTAGTCGTATCGAAATAAATAAAAAAAAATAAAAATAAATAAATAAATAAATAAATAAATAAATAAATAAATAGACAAAAAAATAAATAAACGAACGAGAGTCGACTATGAAATAAAATCTTTAACTACATCACCAAATTAAAAGTAGCTACTAAATGGGTAGAAGAAACAAGAAAAGAGATGGAGGAAATTGGCATCAATCCGAAATAAATATTTAATAGAGATATGTTTCGAGCTAAAATAGATAAATCCAAGGGATTCCAGGTAAAACAAAATGAAACGTCCAAGAACATGTGATCTGAGGAGAGGAAGATGAACCGCAACGAGATGAAGAATTTCTGGGGGAAGGAAAAAAAAGGACTGACCAGAAAGTCAGTTGTTTACCGTCGTCCAAAGTAGGCCAAAATCGCAGAAAGAAGAAGAAAAAATTCTCAGTTCTGATTTCCTTGGTACGTCTCTTGTATTATAATGTATTCTACCACCCAACCCACAGCGTTAATATGGAGGAAGGCTGGTTACAATGGAGAATAATGAATACGGTCATGGCAGGCAGGGGATGTAGAGATTGTGGGGATTATTGTTTTAAGAGGAAGTACAACTGGGCAACATTCTCCATTAATACCAATCCGAAGGAGAAAGGAAGAGGTCCGATAGTTCGAGGAATGGAGGTATCGGCAAATGAAAGGCAAGATAACGACCAAGAACGGATAAAAAAGAAGTCACTCTGTGCCTCGCAAACCTAACGCCATGGGGATCGGAAAAGAAACGGTGAAATAGCGAGAAGACTGGCACAGCTAAGTGGAAACAATGACAAACTCAGCTACGGTAACCTATGGCGCCAACCCTCGCTCAAATTTTGAGCTCATCTAGTCCTCATTTTACCACTCCGATCCATATGGGGCAATAGATGTAAATGAGTTCGACGATGTTCAGATTCAGCTCTTAATATTTCCAAATTAAAATTTAAAATTTTAACCTACTCAATACTATATAACGTAACCTTAGTCCGGCTCCATGGCTAAATGGTTAGCATGCTGGCCTTTGGCCACAGGGGTCCCGGGTTCGATTCCCGGCAGGGTCGGAAATTTTAACCATAATTGGTTAATTCCGCTGGCACTGGGGCTGGGTGTATGTGTTGTCTTCATCGTCATTTCATCCTCATCACGACGCGCGGGTCGCCTACGGGCGTCAAATCATAAGACCTGCATCTGGCGAGCCGAACTTGTCCTTGGGCACTCCCGGCACTAAAAGCCATACGCCATTTCATTTCAACGTAACCATAATAATTATTTCTTCTTCTTATTATTATTATTTTACGGCTGCAGTGGACCACTGTAGTCAATTCCTTTCCGGTCTTCTATGATGTTTCATGGTCTTTCCTTTCTGTTCTTCCAGTATTTCTTCTTCTATCTGATCTTCTCTTTCTTTCTTCTTCTGAAAATACCCTTTTATTTCTTTCCCTTTTATCAATTTTTGGTAGGAATCTAATTTTACTACTCTTCAATTTATTTACTTTGTTTGATTTATTATTTAAATCCTCCAGTGTTATGTCTAATTCTTGTTTTATGGTCTTCCCTTTCTGTTCTTCCAGTATTTCTTCTTCTATCTGATCTTCTTTTTCTCTCTTCTGAAAATAACCTTTTATTTCTTTCCCTTTTATCAATTTTTGGTAGGAATCTAATTTTACTATTCTTCAATTTATTTACTTTGTTTGATTTATTCTTTAAATCCTCCAGTGTTATGTCTAATTCTTTCACGTCTTCCTTTATTCATTTTAACCAGACAGGTTGTTTTTGTTTCCATAGCTTCTCCAAAACTCTGCGGATTAACCTGTCCTGAGGTGTTCTCAACAGATGACCAAAGAATGATATTCTCTTCTTCGATATGAAATCCGATATAGGTTATATTTCCTGATTTACTGCGGCATTTAGGGTGATACGCTATTCTCCATCTTTTTGGTACTTCTTATTAATGCACGTTCTTATTATTCTACTTTCTATTTTTTAAATTTTGTCTATGTTATTCTTTTGTCTTAGTTTAAATAATGTTTCACATCCGTAAGTTATTTCATGTTGGACTACGGAATTATAATGTTTCAATTTTGTATTTATTGACATACATATCCTGTTGTATGCATTTCTGGTTACTTTTTGGGCTCTCAACAATTTATTCGTTCTCTCTGTCCAAGAAAAGTCTTCACTTAAATTGTATGTTATACTTTCTCTAAGGTATCTAAATTGTTTTTAAAATTTCTATTTTATTCCCTCGTATCAGAACACTGCTTGTTAAAAGTGATCTATTGCCATCATTTTATTTTCAAATGAAATTGTTAACCCTATATTTCCAGCAATAGTTTGCAGACTTGTGATTTTATTCCGATCTTCATTAAGGTTATCACCTAGTAGTGCCTGATCATCTGCAAATCCTAAGCAATTTAGGCTAATTTCATCTTTAGTGTAACCAGTTTTTTATATTTTTGTTATTCTCTTCATACCATTCTCTCATCAAGTATTCCAGATTACAATTAAGCAAAAGTGGTGATAATACATCACCTTGTCTTAGTCCTGTTCTGATTGTGAATGCTTTGGACAATTCTCCTCTAATCGTCACCTTTGATTTAGTATTTGTTAACGTTAAGCTTATCATTTCAACTAATTTATGATGTAATCCAAATTTTAGTAATATTTTTAATACTGAAGGTCGGTGAATGCAATCATAAGCTTTTCAAAAGTCTACGAAAGTGATAATCGGTTGTTCCTGTCGTCTTTTATAGATGTCCATTAATAATTTTAGTCTTATGATTTGATCTGGACAACTACTCCATGGTCGAAAACCTCCCTGGTACACTCCTAACTCTTTCTTCATTTGGCATTTGCACGGAGTAAGTTATTCTCGAGAATATTTTATAAGTACAATCCAGGAGTGATCAGGATTTGTTCTATGTCCTTTTTTGTGTAAAGGGTGGATTACTGCAGTTGTCCAATGGTCAGGTCATTTTTAATCATTCCAAATTTTTATCGAACACTGGTGAAGTGATTTTCTAATTGATTCCGCTGCATTTTTGCACAACTCGGTAAATGCTTGGTCTTCCCCACAAGCTTTATAAATTTTTAGTTCTTTAATTACTTAAATAACTTCATCGAAGCTGGGTGGATCGACATTTTCTGGTTGAGTTTCAATGAGCATATCCGAGTTTATATGAAGTAGTTCTTTTGGTTCTTCACAATGAGCATATCCGAGTTTATATGAAGTAGTTCTTTTGGTTCTTCACAATGAGCATATCCGAGTTTATATGAAGTAGTTCTTTTGGTTCTCCACAATTCAATAATTTATTGAATGTGTCTGCTAGAATATGTGTATTATATTTTTTACTATGTGCCATCATTCCGTTCTCACCTTTTAGCATAAGTGTTGGCGGTTCATATTTTTGAAGTGGTTTAATAAAAATTTTATAGTAATCCATAGAATTGGTCTTTTTGTGTTCCTCTATTTGTTGAATAACGCCTTTTCTATGTTGTCTTTTAATATTTCTCATTGTTTCTGGGTTTGTTTTCATTGCTTGGTAAACTCTTTATGCGATGTGTCTCTTTTCTGATTATTTAATTAATATATTATATTTCTTAATGTAAATGTTTCGGCTCTTGGAGCCATCGTCAACATTGTATTGGACAAAAATGAATGCACGTATGTTTTAGATAATTTAAAATAAAATATGTATTAAAATCTAATGTTGTGAGATACGATATGAGTAATGTTGTATGAAAAATTTGGCTTCACCCAGTCAAGTCCTTGTTTCTTAATTAGAAAACTCGGCATAATATTGTCGTTGTATGCAGTCATTACGGAAAATAAAAACGGTGATTAGATAATATTCTTCATAATTGTGGCAAATTTAGCAGACGTCCACGTAATTTTTGTATAAATGGGCATCATTGGCGAATGAAAAAAGGAAATGGCGTATGGATTTTTGTGCCGGGAGTGTTCGAGGGCAAATTCGACTCGCCAGGTGCAGGTCTTTCGATTTGACGACCGTAGGAGACCTGCACTCCGTGATGGGGATGAAATGATGATGAAGACGACACACACACCCAGCCCCGTGCCAGCGAAATTAACCATTGATGGTTAAAATATCCGACCCTGCCGGGAATCGACCCCGGGACCCCGATGGCCATTTATCCATGGAGCCGGACATTGGCCGATGGAGCGTCGTATACATGAAATGTGTAGGTTCTGTTATCCAGCAGAGACTGAATTTCATTTCTTTTAATCTTAATAATTTGAAAAAAAGATGTGTAAAACCAAGTCAGGACACAAAGTTGTTGCAAACAGAGGACTGTGGAGGGGCATAATTAATCCACACAGTATTTCAGACTGAAACGTGAAAGACGTAACAACAAACTACAATGAAGTTATAATAATAATAATAATAATAATAATAATAATAATAATAATAATAAGTTTCTTCACCTGGTACTTGGGGTAAATTAACTAGGTTTCCAAGCGTGAAACTTCTTTCTTTGAAGTGAGGGGTAATGACTACCAAATAGGTTCACGTGGAGAGGAAAACCGTGTCAAAGCTAAAGCCAATGAATATTATGAATATTGATAGATTGTGAGCACTACCTGCAATACAAGTAGGCCTAGCCGTCCCTTGTCAGAAATGCACGGGTCTCGACGTTAGGCAAGCAGGGGAGAATCTCGGAGTGGCAATTCTCTTTGCCTTTGACACTGACAACCATATGTCCTGATTTATTTATAACAGTTCTTCTTTGCAGAGTTGTTGCTGCTACTTGATATTCATACACATGGTGCCTTCCTTCCTTCTCAGATGGCAGCCAACCCGCCTGCTTGCCATCCCCGTCCGCGCAGCTGGCTCGCTATAAGCATCTCGTATGTCACAACACTCTTTTGAGGCCAAGGTCGCCCATAAGTTACCATTATTCAATAGAATTTGTTACTGAAACCGTTAAGAATTAATGTAATATTAACCTTTAACTGGTGGGGTGGTTTTTGTTATATTCCAGTAGAATAAGCACACTGGAAATAATTATATGTCAGAAAATGATATTTACAGTATAACACATTTATTGTTTATTATCCACAACTAATAAAGATCGTCAGTAATCATAAACAGAATTCAAATTTGGATTTTGGAAATGTCTACTAAGTCACTTTCGTTCCATAAATGGAATATATATGCTACATCATGGTAGTAATAATCTAATATAAAAGAAAACTATACCTACACTTAGTCTCATACATTACCCAGCTTAAAATAAATATTTTTCTTAGGATGAAGTTCCTGAAAACTGGAAAGAAGAAACCAAAAATGATATCACTTACTATCGACCGATTTGTACAGTAACCTTTCTATCAAAAACTTTAGAAAAATGACATAGGAAGAGATTACTCAAACTTCTGTCAAATAATTTCTACAAGTATTAGAATGGATTTTTACCCAATTCTCCTACATAAATCAAACAAATACAATAATCAAACAATAATAATACAATAAACAAACTTTAACTCTCTGGGGAAAAGTTTTGGGTTTATTCATATACCGGTACATAAAAGAAGCATTTGATACTATTAACCATAATATTTTAATATGAAAATTAGAAGTAGCTGGTGTTAGAGAAATAGCTTTAAATTGCTTTAAGGATTACTTTAAAGACATAGAGGAATATGTTTCATGCAATAATGTTAACAATATATCCATATCAATAACTACTGGTGTCCCACAAGGCTCAGTTCTTGGCCCCCTTCTTCTTCCAAATATTTATGAATATCATTCGATCACTACATTTTATGGACGTTTACCTTTATTCGATAATGATATAAATAATTTATATGGTTTCATGTAGGTAAAGTCTTGAAATGTTGACGTAATCAGACATTAGATTACTTTAGTCTTGCCTTGGTAAAAAAAGTCTTTCTAATGATATTGTCTTTCACAAATCTACATAATATATAGTAATTCATTTGATATTAATCTTAATGTTTCTGCCTGTACAGTACCTAAAGTTCGATTTGAAACATTCTTAGTATTAATCACTCCTTTAGAGGAAACAAGCAGAGATAATATGCAAGAAATTCACATCAGTTTTTGGAATTATAAACAGACAAAATTAAATTACCATACAAATTACTATCACCCATCATAATTTGGTTAAAAGTAGTAACAAACAGTTACTAGTGACTGTTAACTGTTTGCAGAGACGTGCATTAAACTAACAGTTGTCCGTATTGCCACAACGAGGTAGAAACTATTGCTCACGGCAGCACTTACTGCTCGCATGGCAAAGCTCTACGAAATACGAGGCACCATAAAATACGATCTTCCATTGCTGAAGTGTTAAGAGACTCAGCCTTTGAGGAGGTTCACGGTCGCTATATTGCAGATAGCATCCGTTGAATTGACATGATAGCCTTCAAAGACCACCGAAAGGGCTTTATAATAGACCCGAAGTGATATTCGAGACATCCGAAATACAGCCCAATGAGGTACATGAGATATAGAAAACAACATATGAACCAACCACCCCCATTCCATCAACAGCAGTGCCAGTCAAATAATATGGAAGTCATAGGATTAATATTTGGCTCTAGAGGAACCGTTCCTCTCTTTTTTCTTCCAGTTCTGGAAATCATTTAACCTCCACCAGGCATTAATAAAATAAATTGCAGTGAATGCCTTGAAATATTCCGTCCAAATCCTGAAGAACCATGTCTCCCAACCTTTTTAACCCGCGAGTGGTCGCTAGCCAAAATGTAACGTGAGTGGTCGCGCGTGAGACTTTCACATTAAAATAAATATGACGTTTTTCACAGTTTAGTGGGGCGTAAGGCTGAAATTTACCACTGAAATCAAACGCAAGTTCTACCTTATATATTTTAGATAAAAATGAAATAAAGAAAATGAAATGGCGTATGGCTTTTAGTGCCGGGAGTGTCCGAGGACAAGTTCGGCTCGCCAGGTGCAGGTTTTTTGATTTGACTCCCGTAGGCGACCTGTGATGAGGATGCAATGATAATGAAGACGACACATACACTCAGCCCCCGTGCTAGTGAAATTAACCAATTATGGTTAAAATTCCCGACCCTACCGGGAATCGAACCCGGGATCCCTGTGACCAAAGGCCAGCACGCTAACCATTTAGCCATGGAGCCGTACATAAATATGAAATGATTAGCTGTTTATTAAAGACAAAAATGCTACTTAAAATAACATATGCAATGAACACAAAAATAACTTCCGCCCTGGAGTTGTAAAAAAAATAAAATCTCACACATGCATTATATCTAGTAATATTTACGTACAAAGCAAGGTTTCTGAACACAATAACATTTTCAAAAACAAGAAGTGCTCATAATACAAATACTAACGCGTACAACATGAGTAAGTGTACCGCTCTACTTCAACATAACACCAACGCCATTGGTCGCGCGACGAGAGAAACTCTCACGCAGTGCGCACGGTCACACAGGAACCTTTGTTCTGACTAGGGGAGGGGGTGCTTACCCTTCAAATGTGAATCGCTCTACTCACGACAGTTATAAACTCAGCTAGAAGAGGGAACAGTCACCTCCCTTTCATCACTGTAAAGTAATATCGCAATAAAAAAATAATGTGAGAGAAAATCTCATATAGCGACCACTCGCGGGTTAATACAACAACGTAAAGTATGTCAAATGTGCTAACCAACTCACAATTACTTTTAATATTCACATTGTCTTTCTCTATACTTTGTCATCAGGGGAAATATCTAGTTGGGGGAAGTGGAAATAAAAAAATTAAAAAATGTTTACATCTACTGTACAATTACACTAAAAGTGTACTATTCCACCCGTTACTGCCTTAGTCAGAAGGCTTCAACCTCAATAATTATTAAGCTGAAAATAAACTGGTAAGTTCCAATACGGCGTGTGTAAGAAATTCAGATATACATCCTTATAAAATTAGAGGTTTTAATAAAATCCATTATTTCAACAACGTATGACAACAAGTCCTTATGGTACTACTCTAAAGATGCATACAATTGGCAGCTTGGAGAAGTTTGAATGTCTTCTTCATTCTCCATATTTCAACTTTGTAAACATCTTATATTCTATCTAAATTAAGTACGTAAAGATGTGATTAGTCCACTTCGTAGCCTTGATCATTAAGGCGCCATATCTGTATGGTTAGAAATCGTTGTTAGTCTGTTCGAGTGCTGTTGGTCGAACAAATTTTCACCCTCAGTAGAGGTGGTGATGTACAATTTCTATTCACTAGATTGCATTACAAAAGCCTGGATTAAATTCCAAGCAACTGCGCACTTTTCATATTGAGTGAGGGCATGTGACGCTGTTGAAGTTGATTTGTCCATCAGAGGGAACGACAAGTCTTGAACAGACACCTTGGTACAGTAGTACACGACAGGAATAGTCTGCGCGTTGGCACAGAGTTTCACTGTTTCCCTTTTTATTATCATATATCATGTCATACATTAATTTCATCTTTGATGAGGTTGACGTTAGAAAGGGCATGCGGTCGTGAAAACTCGCTAGGATGATTCATCACGCATTTCTCTGAACGGATGCATTTCTGTGTAAGTGAGACGTCAATAGCCAGCTTGGTACCAACTTCCCGCTGGTTATTAATGTGCCGTTAATAGCTGTTAATCATGATCATAAACTGGTTTAATTCCTTGCCCTGAAGGGGTACGGCAAGTCAGCAAGAGGGTTATTCTCTCTCTCTCTCCGACCAAGGGATGTGGGCTGAATTAGAAATGCAGAGGATTCAAGGAGGTGGTCGCTAGTTCTGTGAGTACTGATTGAGATATGAGAGTTTCGTTGGCTTCTTGGCTAGTGCTTTCTTTGTTGATAGCTACTTGTTTACGTTGCATGTATATCTTGGTGTAGAACTCGATATTCCGCTGACTATAGAATACTAATACATGAGCCTGTCTTCGACAGACGAAATTACTATCTATGATGCAATTGAAAATTGTAACTGGACTATTAATACCGCGAAAGGGGTCAAAATGACACTCGCTTTAAATTTTTTCAATAATGTTCGAATTTTTGCATGATTTTTCGTCAAATATCTTCACTTTCCATCTTTTTTCGTCCCGTATACGCTGATGTATTCCACCCAGCAAAATGCTTACATTTTTTTAATAGAATTTTGATATGACATACCCTGGACAGCGGTAGGGGTCATTTTGACACTTCGCAGCAGTTTGCATTGTCAAACAACAATGTGTACACGGCCTGGATTATTGATATTGTTTAGCTCTCTGCTAAGAAGTTCCAAGAGAACAGACTCCGTTCGTGGGAACAATCAACGCCATTCGTAGGGAAATTCCTACTGAGGTGAAGAAGTCCAAGTTTGAACCATACTCTACAACCATCTTGCGACAGACTGGGACCATACAGTGCACCTTGACAGTATACCAAGGGAAAAAGGACGTCTTTCTTCTCAGCACACGGCACGGCCAAGTTACAATCAGCACAGAATGAAAGAAGTCAGAAACTGTAACTTCTTACAACGGCACGAAACACGGTGTAGACGTGGTCAACGAAATGTCTCGTAAATATACCGCCAAGGCTGCATGCAGGATATGACCAATGCATGTCTTTTACAATATCTTAGACCTACCAGCTGTCAATGCTTGAATCATTTACAAGCAAGTAATGGGTAGGAGGATAAAGCTAGGAAGTTAAATAAAAAGGCGGGACGAGCAAGTGCAACAACAACGAGGCTGTAGGACCGTGCCCACCTAAAAAGTGGAAGAAGTGCCAAATTGGTCTATGTAAAGGCAACAAATATAGCGATACCTGCAGCAAGTGTCTCAAAGCATTGTGAGAAAAATGTGCACGAAAAGTAGTTGTGTGTGCAAAATGTGTTTAGGGTGTTTTTTAATGTTCTTAAAGTATTTCTGAAAATGTTTAATTATTACATTGTGGATGAATGACTAAGAAAAGGTGTTCAATTGGTTCATTTTCATTTTAATCATGTGAAAACTCCTTAGAGCAACATGGTGCAGATGTGTGTGATTATCCATGTGTCCATGAGTAACATGAAATCGCACTAATGTCAGGTCTTTTGGAAACACAGTAGAAGAAAATAGGTCTCTTAATGTGTTCCAGGAATGTTCGATTCTCAGCTGTTCTAGTGTTAATGTATCTTATGAATAAAAGTTACACATTCCAGGTTTTTTAAGGCAATCGAATGTAATCAAAACTGGTATTGTAGTATTTCCTTACAGACTATATTGAATGCAGTTGTAGTTCCGAGTTGTACTTTGACGTGCATGGATTTGCACACGGTGGAGAAAGCTATATGCAGCTGTCCGAAACGAATCACCATAAACAAAGTCATATGCCCTATCTCCATATGAGCACTTCGGAGAGGTTTGGCACACATTCTAGTGATTATAATTTCTATTACATCACCTTCCCTACCCAGCCTACCAACATTCGGATGGGACTCGAATCAGCTAATCAGGGTGTTAGACCGTAAAGACCATGGTCACCAGGTGGGCTGCTGTAACTCGTGCTTATTGATAGAGATAAGCCCCAGAAAGGAACCAAAAGGTTATTCATTAATTTCACTGAAAGATAGTATTTTTCACTGAACTGTTAAAGTATGATGGTCATCATTGCAATGTACTTGTAAGCCATAACTGGTACCAATTTCAGCTGTTGAATTTTCTCATTATCTCAATATCACTATGAATGACAGACAGAATTAGGGGTTTTTATTTTATAGATTATTTTATCGTAACTGTTTCTCCTTTTTGTAATTTTTTTTATGGATAAGTGAGCAGAGTGGAAAGTGGTGAATACCTGGGTGAAGGAGTAGCTGTCTGAGTGTGGGAATTAAAACGAAATAAATGGATTGATGAATGAATGGGTGGGAGAATGAATGAATATATGATTTATTAATGACAGAATGAATAATCTTCTACATTTATGATTAAGGGAATACTTAAACACAAATTACGGGTCGTTGATCCTCCGTCAGTACTCTCTTAACAATGGATATGTAAGCGTGTGACCTGAGGGTTGGGAGGAGTTGGGGCTTGTTAAGGTGATGAGCTCTGGGTTACAAAATAATTTAGATTTTCAGGGTGTTACTGGATGAAAGCGAGTGTTACGCTCTAACTGAAGGACTGCCTGATGCGAATCAAATGGCTATGGTCACAATGCAGGCAATGCTCTCAATCGAAGGCTGTGAAAGATGTCGAATGTAGCAAGCTTGGAGTTGATCTTAGCTTACAAGGCACGGGCTGAACAGTTTCACGTAAAATCTTATACCCACGAACAGAAGTTTTCATTTGGAAACTTGCACTCACCTCTATTTACATCAAAGCCATCTTGGTGAAAATCTAGCGACGAGGTCATCCAGGTACATATAAATAATTTTGATCGATACCCTTCCCCATACTCTCCGAACTCTCTTGTCCTCACCATAGAATCTATCTGTGCGTGAGCCCCAGGTCTGCAATAGTAACACCGACAATCCTGAGCCAAGGGTTCATGCATTTTAATGTGGACCTACACCTTCCATTGCCTTGAGACGCTGCGAAGCGTTTGCCGAGTGGCGTTATGAAAATACGATTTAAACATCAAAGAGAAAGCCGGGCGGCAATTTGTACATGCAGATTCTAGTGCCTGTTCTTCTACTTCTTGGATGTATACGTATGGAAGAATGTGTGAGAGCTCTAAGAGAATGAAACTGTACCATACTTTATAAATGCATGCTGAAAGACGCAGTGTCTGTGAAGAGGTTCCAGAAGGATTTTGGTAACTCAGCATTTCATTACAAACTGTTATGACTTTGACGATTCAGTCCGCATGTTCTAATTAATGAACTACACTCAACGTTCTTCCATTTGCGCTCAGTACTGCAATAGTCCTTCCGCATCTATCTGTCACCGTACATCATTAGGAAATACGTACGAGAATTCTGCCCATTAATCAGAAGCCGTAATGAAATGGATCATGGCGATTGCAATGAGGAGAGAAACCAACCCTATAACTGGTAATTTTCATCCAGATTCAAACAGGGTAGAAGACCAAGATGACGACAATGTTGCTGATGATGATTTTTGTTTTTTAAAGGGGCCTGACAGCTAGGTCACCGGCCCCTCATAACGGTACTAATCACTGAAAAAAAGCAGAACCATGATGTTCCTCCTATAGTAGAAGAAATGTGATGACGATGATGATGGCAGAAATTTGACCTTAATGTGGATAAAACGAAGACCTCAGCAGTTTGTTTTTGTAATTGCGTTAAGTTAACGTTAATTGCTATTGACAGAATATAATTAAATAATTAAAAACTGAAAAGAAAAATCTGAAATACATTATATAATATAGAAGACCAGTTTGGCTTCAGAAGAAATGTGATGACGATATTTGTTATTTAAAGGGACCTAACAGCTAGGTCATCAGCCCCTAATGGCACGGGGTGCAACGAAATGAAACGTTAATTAGAACTTCATAATGTATCCACTGACTACAATCGAATACGAATGATGATGAAGAAATGATTATGAAACCAAAACAATCGGAGGGTCTAATTCACAATGCCTTAGTTAGTGAGATGATGCTTGTTGCCTGAATGAGTCCAAAATCCAGGTCAATGGCCCCTCATAAATCTTACTAATCACTCGAAAAATAGAATAAGGGTGCTCCTCCTGTAGTATTAACAGGTAATGCAGACCCATGGTGTTCTTTTGCTATTTGCTTTACATCGCAACGACACAGACAGATCTTATGACGACGGCGGGATAGGAAGGGCCTAGGAATGGGAAGGAAGCGGCTGTGGCCAATTAAGGTACAGTCCCAGCATTTACCTAGTGTGAAAATGGGAAACCACGGGAAAACATCTTCGGGGCTGCCGACAGTGGGGTTCGAACCCACTATCTCCCGGATGCAAGCTCACAACTGCGCGCCCCTAACCGCATGCCAAACTCGCCCGGTAGATGGTTTTCTTTGAATGGTGGTACTAATTATAAGTATTGCATTCTCATGGTGTTACACCCTTGCCTACCGATTGTCAACATTTGTCTCTGGATCTTGTAAATATAGACTCTCGTGTTCTCAGGCGTTCCAGGTTCTTAAGTCACTTGTTGACATGAATCGGCGGGTGGCATAAGGATATCTAATTATTACTTGAAATATTATTCAAGAAATGAGCACCTAATTTATTATAAGAGAAACGCGAAATTATATTAAACAAATGGTCTTCATCAAAATGTGAAAAATATAGTTCATTACATGGGAGGCATCAAATAAAGAATTGGCATTAATGAAACAGCTGACAGAAATTTGACCTAAATGTGGATACAAGGAAGACCTCAGAAAACTGGTTTTATTGTTGTTGAATTAAGTTAACGTAAATTGCCATTGCCAGAATAAAATTCAGCAATAAAATATTAAAAGAAAATTTGAAATTTACTGTCGGATTACAAGTAAAGCCGTTGGTCGATTCACTTGGTCCGTGAAGATTCAGTTTCCGCAACCGGATTCCAAATTTTTCTTTGACTACATTTATCCACCGATTAAAATACCACATTGGATATCATCAGCCACCGAATGGACCCTTAATCGAACCGAAAAAACCTCCGGTTGTACTGGAACCGATTAGTCATACACAAAAACAATAATTTACTTCGCAGGTTAACTTGCTCCTTGGCAAGGCATTGTGCTCCAAAATTCAGTATCCCTGATATCTCTCTAAAAATCCATGACCGCATCATGTTGTGTCACAACTAAACATCCAGAAATAAAAAAAATCATTTTACTTTTAAGTTAACACACAAATATCTTTCAGGTTATGTTGGTTTATATTAGACTAATTTAAAATGAATAAACCAATAAACAAGGGTATCCGAAATTTAATCTTTTCGTATCACCGAATGAAAATTAATTTAATCCGACTGTTTATGAACGGTACCTACAAGAAAAATAAATGAAAAGTGTAACGTCAATAGACGGTGTCATAATAAACATCACCAAGTTATCAATAGCAACTAACGCTAAAATATATTAAACAAATGGTGTTCATCAAAATGTAAAACATATAGTTCACCACAATAATCATGACCACTACTGTGATGAGAAACAAAGGTGAAACATCTCACTCACATAAAAGGAAGATTTTTTGTTCGGTTCATTAATCAGCGCCGTCATCATGACCATTGGAGAAATGTACTACTCAAAATCTATGATCATTACTATCGTAAACAAAATTAAATTTATATCTTGGAAACTTAATTTCAGTGATCAAGACCAATAAAATCAGCGAACACACTATCATTGCAGACTAAACTTATCGTGTAATGATCATCCTCAAAATGTTCACTATCACTGGGATAAACTGGTCCTTGCAGACTGAGCTAACCATCTGCTTAAATCATGAATGTCGCCAAAACAACTAAACACTGATCATTGCAGACTGAAATGGATGTCTAATTTCACTGATAATCATCTATAAAATAAACTAACTACTGATCATTGCAGACTGAATTGATTATCTGACTTAATAATGATAACGCTAAAAACAAACTGAACACTTATCATTGCAGACTGAACCAGATGTCTAATTTGACTGACAATCATCCATGAAAACAAACTAACTACTGATCATTGCAGACTGAGTTGACTATCTGACTAGGATAATGAATAACGCTGAAAATAAACTGAACACTGATCATTGTACACTGAACCGGATGTCTAAAATGATTTACAATGATCCATGAAAACAAACTACTGTAACTACTGATCATTGCAGACTGAATTTACTGTCTGACTTGGATAATGCTTTTTGATTAACACTGAAAATAAACTGAACACTGATCATTGCAGACTGAATCGGGAGTCTAACTTGACTAACAATCATCCATGAAATCAAACTATCTTTTTAAACTAGTGACCTCTACAGTGCTGGAAGTTAATTCATTGCCATTCATATAGGATGGATTAATGACATAATAAATCATTCTTGCGTTGTTATGTCTCCTAACCCTACATTATTCTAATATTCTTTACAACAAATCATCCCGTGTGATCGATTATCACCTAACCACCTTCATATAAACACATGTGGGTCAAAGCCACGCTCACTGTCACACGTAATGATACGAACACTACGAAAATTATAAAAAATTACATCTCACGATGAATGTAACGAATCCAATAAACCAAATGAGAACCGGACCGATTCGATAACTAACGAAATCCAAGTAATTATTCGAATATCAACAAAAATATCCTCTTCCCATTCTAACCTATTGTCCTCAATAAATGTCGCAGCTCGAACATCCTTTAATCTTATTTAAATCCCCAAATGACAGTGCTACATTTACAGAATACTAAAATGTAATGTTAAACTTTCGTGTCTATCTCCAGCAAGCTTACGGAATAATATTTTATTTCGCAATCCCAGATTGTTGTCTTCTCGCTTCCCTTGGTAAGTGAACATCTGACCTGAACACCTGTTCTTGCTGGCTCGTCTGCGGTAACTTTAATACAATAAAAATCCCCTTGAAACAAGCCAAATTTCTCTCGTCCACCTGATGGTGTAATCATTCTCCCAATAAAGTTCGTGACCTATGAATATCTGGGATGGGGTAGTGTTATTTCCAATACTCTCTCGAGTCATAAAAGGAAATTTCGCTCGGAATCCGAACCACAGGTATCATAAATACCGCCTCTGGCATCCCACTACATATTTCTCGGACTTCAAAATCATATCAGGGGACATTCTTATCCACACTGCCTGAATAATTAACACATAAATTCCACTCTACCTAATTCCTCATACGTATTCCAGCGATTCGCTTTCTTCACATTCAACTCCATTGGCTACAAACATAACTACTCGACCTCAGATAGATTCTCAGAAAGGCCTGACATGACCTGTGTTAATTTCACATATTACATTTAGCATCATGGCTTATTTCAAGTTCCTCGAACTTATCACTATCACATAGAAAATATGGCACGACGCTAATACCTACTAAAGTTTTGACGTGATAAAAAGTTTAATTGATATTGATGAAAATACATTTTTTCCTAATACTCGCAATATATTATATTACTTTATTTTACCCACAAAAATCTCAATACATAAATACCCTTACAACAAAACCACGGATTATAGCCGCTCTTTACCCAATACCTTCACGAATGGTATTTTTACAACCCTTAACTGAAAATCTGAATTTGCACACAATATTTCTGCCAATAACCAATAACTACCCGAGAAAAATCTTGCCTCACGAAGCGCACAATTATTTACGGTACCCAAACAAACACAAAAAAACAAGATATCGGCCTGAAACTTCGACCAGCTTTTATGAAACATAACGAAGCAGAATACACTTAAATAACGCATTTCATGTCACTAAACTTGTTTGTTGAACGGTGGACGCCATCGGGCGAAGCAGTTCGCCTGTGCTTATGACACTTACCCAGCCATATCACTGCACATGGACAACATATCACAAATTCTCCCTCTTAATTTAAATCACACCAGAAATTCACACTTGTATTTTACAGCTTCCTCATAAATATATTTTTTATTACAACAGAATCGAGTAGTTTCTTCTGTGATGCAATTGTATATGTCCATCACTTTTCTTAGTTTACTTGGCACTTCGCAACATATAATTAATTTTACACTTCTTATGTTTGGCACGTGATGACTAGAATTATCATAAAATCCAGACAGATAAATTATCACTTTTAATATTCTTTTCCGTTGCTTGAAAATAGACTGTGATCTTAGCTTGCACCCACGATTAATATCACCACTTTCACCAGCCCTCGATATGAATTTTCTCACTTCCGTACAATTATTATGGATCATTGGCGGTGGTGGTGGTGATTATTGATTTAAGAGGTAGTACAACTAGGCAACCATCCTCTATAAAACACTAATCAGAGGGAAAAAATGGAAGGGAACGCAGGTCCTAACTAGTGAACCGCCGGCTGCTAACCTGCCGTTCTCTACATATACCCACTTTTTAGCGTGAGAAGCGACGAAATTTACTGCGCAACATTTGCCAAATTTGTGGTCCTACGGGTCTAATTTCTGTTAATAATATCCATAATGATGAGTAAATTCAAGGATTGCGTATTTTCTGAATTCATAATTTTAATTTGCCTCTAAATGCTGAAGTATGGGTCTGACAAATAATGTTCTTCCATTATAATGACATACGCGTATGGCTTACGATTAGTCAGAATCTTCCCACGACCTAACACAGTCTTTCCATCTTTGGCTAGAAGAGAATTGATAACATGAAAATCCCTTTCAATTTACTGGGCGCCCCATTGTGCCAATCCAAGTTTTATTTGACATCTGGATATAACCATCGTATTTTAGAAATTAGCCAGGGGTAAACTGGAATTCATCCGAAATTCTCCCCTAGGATGTTATAAATCTGGATTGATTTCCCGCCCAAAGTGATTACAATCCCAACTGCGATGCTCTTGTCTCGTGGATACGAAAGGTGAAGAAAACACATGGTGCTCCTGAAGTAATTATGCAAAAAATGGATGCACCTTTCCCAACAACATATCTCACGACTATGGTGGCGAGTAAGTTTAGGGGTCCCTTTTGATGACTATGAATCATGGGTTCAGTATGTCACACGTAATGGGACCACTCACAGGTAAAGTAAAAAGTAAACTCGTGTCCTCGTCCCGAGGTGGTGCAGCTCTTTTCAGGCACACCCCCATTGGAGGTGAGCTGCATGAATCATTTCAACCACATACCAGCCCTCCTGACATTCTTAAATTTCTGGCTGTACCGGGAATCGAACCCGGGCCTCCGACGACGGCAGCTAATAACACTATCCGTTACGCTATGGAGGCGGACAACGCATCCATGATGTTCCTCACATAAAGGTTCTACTCACAAGAAACGTAGACACATGGTGTTCCTCATATCGTGGGACTAATCAAGGGCACCGTCTTGATCGGTCGTGTTCCTCACATAGGAGTACTAAGCACAGGTCACGTATACTCATGGTGTTGTTCACACAGGGGTACTAATGATAGGCAATGTAGACCCACAGTGTATCACACATTGTGGTGCCACCCACAGGCAACTCAGAGTCATGTTGGTACTACTCTTAGGTAACGCGGACCCATGGTGTTCCTCCGATAGTGGTACTAAGCACAGGCAATGTAACCCGTGGCGTTCCTCATATAATGTGCTACTCATAGGTATCGAGACCCATTCTGAACAAAGTGGAACCAACACATTCGAGCGCAGCTCTCTGGACTTATTTAACAGCTAGGTCATCGGCACATAATGGTACGGAGTGCAACGAATTGAAACGACAATTAGAACTTCAAAATGTATCCATGGACTAGAATCTAAACCGAATGATGACCAAAAAATGATCGTAAAACCAAACAATCAGTGGATCCAATTCGCAATGCCTTAGTTACTGGGATGATGCTTGTTGCCTAAAGATACCAGTCTATGCAATCTAGCGCCCACAGGCCGCCATGATGAAATGCACGCGATGGTACTAATCACAGACAATGGGCCAGACCCGTGGTGTTTCGCACATAATGGTACTGCTCCTAGGTACCGTATCCCCATGGTGTTCCTCACATGGTAGTACTAATCGCAAGTAACGTCGATCCATGGTGTTCCTCAAGAAATGGTAGTGATCACAAGTAGTCTTATGGTCCTAATTTATCATCCCTTGGTCGCCCCATTTAGTCGCCTCTTACGACAGACTGGGGATACCTGAGTGTATTCTTTGTCTGCATCCCCTACCCACATGGAGTAGAAGAAATGTAGGAACACGTGAAGCAATCCTGACTCTACGTCTGATCTTAGAGAAATGAATTACGAACAACAACCCCACGTCATGGCAACCATAAAAAGGGTTATTATGTTGATTAGACCAAGATAATTGAGATTCTACTGGTGATCGGGATCAGAACCTGAGAAAAAGTAATTATCTACAGTCTGTAAACAAAATCAATCCACAATAATATGAAACGGAACTAGCAAACCTGAGAGAAGTGAGAAAAGGCTGCAATGTGTTCACTCTCCTTCTCAATGTTGATATAGAGGAGGCGGTAAAGGAAATCAACGAGGAATTTGGAAAGGGAATCACAATCCAAAAAATCAAAACTGTGAGATGATATTGTTGCTTTGTCTGAGTCTTCACAGGGTCTGTAAGTATTACTGAAGGGTATGACCGTCTTGGAGGAGTCAGGTGGTGTAGGGAATGCATGATTAAGAAATGAAGTGCTAAACGGAAGTAGTTGAGTATTGTTACTCAGGTAGTAAAATAACTAACGATGCAAGAATTATGAAGGACATAACATTCCGACTAGCATAAGCAAAGAAGGTCTCTCTTAAGGAAATAAATGTGCTCACTTCGAGTATTGATATAGGAATTAGAAAGCTGTTTTGATGACTTTCGTCCGGTGCGTGGTATTGTTTGGAAGTGAAACACAGATGATAACTAACTCAGAAAGGAATGGAATATAAGCTTTTGAATGTCCGCCTCTGTGGTGTAGTGGTTAGCGTGATTAGCTGCCACTCCCGGAGGCCCGGGTTCGATTCCCGGCTCTGCCACGAAATTTGAAACGTGGTACGAGGGCTGGAACGAGGGCCACTCAGCCTCGGCAGGTCAACTGAGTAGAGGTGGGTTCGATTCCCACCTCAGCCATCCTGGAAGTGGGTTTCCGTGGTTTCCCACTTCTCCTCCAGGCGAATGCCGGGATGGTACCTAACTTAAGGCCACGGCCGCTTCCTTCCCTCTTCCTTGCCTATCCCTTCCAATCTTCCCATCCCTCCACAAGGCCCCTGTTCAGCATAGCAGGTGAGGCCGCCTGGGCGAGGTACTGGGCATACTCCCCAGTTGTATCCCCCGACCAAGAGTCTGAAGCTCCAGGACACTGCCCTTGAAGCGATAGAGTTGGGATCCCTCGCTAAGTCCGAGGGGAAAACCGAACCTGGAGGGTAAACAGATGATGATGATGATGATGATGATGATGATATAAACTTTTGAAATGTGGTGTTATAGAAGAACACTGAAAGCGAGGTAGGTAGATGAAATCGCGAATGATGAGGTACTAAATCGAATTGGTTAGAGGAGAAAGAAATGGCGAAAGTTGACTAGAAGAAGATGTAAGGTGATAGGACAAGTCTTAAGACACCCTGTGTTTGGTTTTTTTTTCTTTTTTTTTTTTTTTTTTGCTTTACGTCGCACCGACACAGATAGGTCTTATGGCGACGTTGGGATAGGAAAGGCTTAGGAGTTGGAAGGAAGCGGCCGTGGCCTTAATTATGGTACCAAGTATGTAAACGTACTTGTAAAACGAAGCGCTCGTATATCAAATAGAATTTTCTCAATAATAAAAATTGAAAAGCAGACGATTCGTTTCACAACCCAAAAATATGTTGTGTGTTGTCTTCATCATCATTTCATCCTCATCACGACGCGCAGGTCGCCTACGGGAGTCAAATAGAAAGACCTGCACCTGGCGAGCCGAACCCGTTCTGGGATAGCCCGGCACTAAAAGCCATACGACATTTCATTTTAGCTCGGTATTGTGTTTGTTTAGTGCGCTTTTAAATGGAAGTATTGGCGGTAAGAACGGCAGGGGAAACCAAGGTATGAACATATTTAAAAAAAAAAACAGAGTAGATTTAGAATGTAGTATTTAAGTAGAAATTAACAGGTTAGCACAGGATAGCGTGGCGCGGAGAGCTGCAACCAACCAGTCTCTGGAATGATGACCCAAATACAAAAACAACACACAAGTAATATGATATCGTTGAGGTAAAGTGAGCAGCCTAAATGACACAAAATAACCTCTCTGAGGTCTTAAATCACAGTTCAGCAGCGATTTTCTCTTTTCTGGAGTCTAGTGGTCAGTAATGTTAAGATCTGTCAAAACCGAATAGAGCCAAGCCCTGGAGTGCGATCGTATTTCGTTATGTAAACGTACTTGTAAAACGAAGCGCTCGTATATCAAATAGAATTTTCTCAATAATAAAAATTGAAAAGCAGACGATTCGTTTCACAACCCAAAAATATGTATTGATTTAAAATTATTAACATATTTCTATATCTTTTAGAACACGTGGCCGTTGCTTGGATATTTTCACGGCTCCTTCTGTCGCATTTAGACACTTCATTGTTTCTTTATTATTTAACATTGTTCAAATAGTGGTTGATGTAGACTTCGTGAAAAATCACGCTATATCGGGCACACGCATACCTTGTTCGTGGCAACATATAGCAGATATATTAGATTCAGGAGATGAGATGGACTGTATCATGATTAACCTAACTAAGATATGATAGGGTAGATCTTGGGAGATTATCGGAAAATATTAGTGCAGTTTGACTAGACAAAACTGTGACTGAATGGGACGATAAATTTCTAGAACATAGAGCTCACTGAATTTGAGTAAGTGAAACATTGTCCGACTCGTTGGCCGAACGGTCAGCGTACTGGACTTCGGTTCAGAGGGTCCCGGGTTCGATTCCCGGCCGGGTCGGGGATTTTGACCTTAATTGGTTAATTCCAATGGCACGGGGCAGGGTGTATGTGTTGTCTTCATCATCATTTCATCCTCATCACGACGCGCAGGTCGCCTACGGGAGTCAAATAGAAAGACCTGCACCTGGCGAGCCGAACCCGTTCTGGGATAGCCCGGCACTAAAAGCCATACGACATTTCATTTTAGTGAAGCATTATCTGACCCTGTAATAATTAAGAGGGAATTCCTCAAGGAACTGTTATTGGAAATATATGTTTTTTCATATATGTATAAAATATAAATGGTTGCGGACGATTTCGTACTGTATGGAGTAACAAATACCGTACGTTAAAAGATTTTGTGCAACTACAAAAATACCTCGACAGGGTTGTGAGACGGAGAGCAGGCAATGGTATGATGGTAAGCGTGGTTAAAAGTCAGGTTATGAGTTTCACTAATACGAAAACTACTCTCAGTTTTAAGCGTTGATGGTGTGAAAAATCCTTATGGGGAACACTGTAAGTAACTAGGTGTTAATATTAGGAAACACCTTCGGGTTGAACACATACACGGGAATGTAAATAAAGGATACAGATTTCTGCACATTGTTATGAGGGTATTTACAGGTTGTAGTAAGTTTGTAAAGGAGGGGTTATAAAAATATAAAAAAAGACCCCTACTAGAGTATGGTTCCATTGTATGGGACCTTCACCTGGACTACTTGATTCGAGAACTGGAAAAATCCAAAGAAACGCAACTAGGTTTGCTTTGTGTGATCGACAAAATAATGGCGTTACGAAAATGTTGAAAATGCGAGCTGTGAGTGGAGAGATGACGTGGAATGACATTAGTAGACGAATAAGTCTGAGTGGTGTTTTTAAAGTAGGAAATACCACAATATGAAGATAAAGTTGGATATCAAGACTACAAATTGGGGCCAATATTCGTTTATAGCAAGAGGAGTTGAGGATTTGAATAATTTATCAAGGGAGATGTTCAATAAATTTCCAAATAATTGCAATTATTTAAGAAAAGACTAGGAAAACAAACATAGGAAATGTGCCACCTGAAAGACCGCCTTAAATGCACATCATTAGTTGTTGATTGATTTATTTTGTTCACAGGGCCCATTGCTCCGATAAATTTAGGCTACCAAATAAAAAATACAACATTTGGACAAAAGTAACCTTATCCACACAAGTTAAGAGAATGCTGTAGTGTACAATCGAGTACCTATACGTTCGTATGGATAGTGACTTTAATGAGCGAGTTCGTGCAAAAACTCACTTGTTTTTCAAGTTTGGAAATGAAAATCCACAGCCTGTTTCAAGTCATTCGACAGAGTCAGGAATGGAATAAGTGAAGCCTCCATCTTGTGGCGAGGATATGAATTGTGCTGGCTGCCGAAGCCTGACGCTCTCCTCTGGCACAATGATTAATGACTGACAGATGAAATGAAATGACATTAGAGAGTGTTGCTGGAATGAAATATGACAGGGAAACCCGGAGTATCCTGAGGAAAACATGTCCCGCTTCCGTTTTGTCCAGCACAAATCTTACATGAAGAGACTGGGTTTTGAATGTCTTTGAAATTACTTAAGAAGGAAAAACTAGGTAAATAACTGCTACGGAATCTGCCACCTGGTAGACAGCCATAATGGAGATCATTATTGATTTATCGATAGTGAATACGTCCCTCCAAAATAGGCTCGGTGCCAGGAAGGGTAACAAAATTGGGATAAACCCAACTTCAGTTTGCAACGTCAATAAATTGGAGGAGAAGGCCAGAAGGAAGTAAAAAATGCCTACCTCCAATAAATTGCGGTTACTGTCCCAACAACAGCCAGTGGATTATTGTTTACTTGCACTTCATTACCCTGGAGAGACTCAACAATGGTAGCGGTAACCAGGGCAATTGTCCGGGGAAGCTCTCAAATGTATGTGACGATGGGCGTTTCTGCTCTGTTACTGCTTCACTGGGGACTAACTCTGCCCATCTCATCGCACGAAGAAAGCAAGGAAGAGTTTGAAAACAAGTGAGTGTTTCCAAAGGGATGTAAAAAGAAAACTTCGTTTCAACTCTGTATCTTGTGATCAGTAGAGAACAAAGTCAGAAACCAAAATATTACCTAGAGGCGGTTTCATATTTAGGGACCGTTGGCTTCAGATGACGTCAGTTATTGACATTACTGATTTTTCATGTTCGTACAGAGGATGTATCAGAACTATACCGGCAAAAATGCTCTTCGTGTTATGTTAAGAACGATGGTGGCGGAGAAATTTTTTATTTTCGAGGGAATGGGGTTACATTGTTACTATCGAGTGCGCGATTCAAATTGACGAACTTGTCGTATTTGCTATGCCAGAGAGCCGGCCGCTGCCTGTTGCTGTGCGTCAGAGGAGGGTAGGGAATGTAGGCGAAGTGGGAGACAGAGGTAATGCGCGACACACCACACATCTTGAGGAGAGTCCAAAGTTCACTACCACACCGCAATCGTAGGGCAGCAGCGTTGCACCTTCATGCTTGTTAGGAACGCTACTGCGGCCAACAGAGGAGAGGTAAAACGATCTGGCGCATTCCTTGACTTAATTACAGTGTGTTCTTATAATGCGTGTGTGTAGTTACGGCTGTTTAAAAAACGAACCGTGAATGAGTCTGGGGTACACCTTTCCCGGATATTTAAACAGAGCGCCTTCTCTACGGCCATCTGTGCCAACAGACATGAACTTCGCACTCCCAAAAACTTTCTTCTTCGATGGTCAGATGGCTCTGTCGTCTATTTACTAATGGCATCATCTCATGGACTAAGAACAAACTAATAACTTAGGAAATTTCATTTTTGTTAATGGTAAACCTTTATTTCTGAGAATTTTTTTAATGTACCGATGTTGTCAACACTTCAGCTCTATTGTAATTTACCTATCAGATGCTTGTACGTATGTTCTCTAGCGAATCAAACCCGGGGGTGTGTATGGCAATTCAGCCTATAAGCATAGTGTAGTTCTATTTAATCTTACTGAACTATATAAGCAGGGCACTTTAGGGCTCTGTTTTCTGAATTGCTCCAGTGCTTGAATGTGCGACTTGACGCAGGCCTCGGGATGCAGGGGCGCGGCCTGCTTGAAGAAGATCTAGCGATATAACGTAATGGCAGAAGTTACCGAAACATGTGATAGTGCCTGCGGATAGTTTGAGAGGAAGGTTTCAGCCGTTTCTTAATGTATTTTGTAATTTGGTGGTTTAAATGTAGGATCTTCGGCGAAGTCCTCAGACTCTAATTCTATTCCCTACTGTGAAATATGTAATGTAAGGGAACACGAGTGTTGACCCTCAGTCATATCCCATTCAATCTTTGAATTGGGTAACTAAAGTTTTCAGCCTCTAAAGTTTGAAAATCTTCTCTCGGCTTTAAATATTCCTCCTTCAGTCACCCTTTTTAGTATGGGATTAGCTTCTGTCCCGTTGGGTCTTAAGCCCACTTAGGCTTCCAGAAATTTCTATAACGAGTGCTGATGTTGCCTTTTGTTGATGGCTTGAACCTTGCGACCGTTTAGTATGGATAATTACGCCCTTGTTTATTCTGTATTATTCTTAGGGTTACTGTGTATTAGTTTTCTGTTCCCTTTGGGTACAATAATTGATTTATTATGGAGCATTGCTAGTGATAAACCCACCATGGGCCAACCGTGTAAGAACACTGCGAAATGGGGGCACCCTATGGCTTGCCTAGTGTAATTAAAGTCACAAGAGAAACTGATTGCCTGTTCGAGGATAGACTCTTGTAGTTTGGAGATGAGACTCAATGAAGTATACCTGTTCGGAGCAAACTATGTTCTTCCACAATATTGTACCTATTCGGAGCAAACTACGTTCTTCCACAATAGTGTACCTGTTCGGAACAAACTACGCTCTTCCACAATATTGTACCTGTTCGGAGTAAACTATGCTCTTCCACAATATTGTACCTCTTCGGAGAAAACTAGGCTCTTCCATAATATTATACCTGTCAGGAGAAAACTACGCTCTTCAATAATATTGTACCTGTCAAGAGCAAATTACGCTTTTCCATAATATTGTACCTGTTTGGGGCAAACTACTCTCTTCCATAATATTGTACTTGTCAGGAGAAAACTACGCTCTTCCACAATATTGTACCTGTCAAGAGCAAACTACGCTCTTCCACAATATTTTACCTGTCAGGAGCAAACTACGCTCTTCCACAATATTGTACCTGTCAGGAGCAAACTACGCTCTTCCACAATATTATACCTGTCAGGAGCAAACTACGCTCTTCCACAATATTGTACCTGTTCGGAGCAAACTATGCTCTTCCACAATATTGTACCTGTCAGGAGAAATTATTCTCTTCAACAATATTGTACCTGTTCGGAGCAAACTAGGCTCGTCCATAATATTGTACCTGTCAGGAGAAAACTACGCTCTTCTGTAATATTGTACCTGTCAAGAACAAATTACGCTCTCCATAACATTGTACCTGTTCGGAGCAAACTACTCTCTTCCATAATATTGTACCTGTCAGGAGCAAACTACGCTCTTCCACAATATTGCACCTGCCAGGAGCAAACTACGCTCTTCCACAATATTATACCTGTCAGGAGCAAACTACGCTCTTCCACAATATTGTACCTGTTCGGAGCAATTATGCTCTTCCACAATATTGTACATGTCAGTGGCAATTATGCTATTTCATATGTAAATTAACGACTGGGTGCTTGTCACAAGTTACTTTGTACCTGATTTAGGACTTCTAAGTCCAAGGCATTGTTAGAGCTTATGAGCTCACTGTTAACCTTTCCAGTTGTTCTTTGTTATTCTATTAAATTTTCTATATCTCAATGTTATTAAAGGTAAGAAATAAAATTTCCAATTTGTTATACTAAAAGTTGCTCTAAGTAATCCCTTGTCCATCGATTCAACCCAGGCGCTTCCTATTCCTCTGTGAACCACGGAAACCATGGAACAGTGGATGTTGCCTGTAAAAGGCTCCGAAGGGATTCGAACGAGGAAACGGGGCAAACTATGTTCCTCCACAATATTGTACCTGTTCAGAGCAAACTATGTTCTTCCACAGCATTGTTACATTGCCTCGGTCTCAGTCATACACCCCACTTCTATTCCATGAAGCACGGCAGCAGCTTCTGCTCTGGCATAGAAATTACGGCAAGTTCTTCAGTTTTAATCGCGTGCCCGAAAGTAACCTCATTCTATGGAAAATATTTTTTTTTCCGCCAACCCGATTGCAGAATAGTTCTAAACATAAGATGAAGAGCATCACTGATTTTTTGTCGGAACAGACATGATACACTCTGAAGTCCTCCACATCTGTACTGTAACGGTTGGCGCTATTAGCTGTTGTCCTCGAAGGCCGGAGAGTCATTCCGTTACTGCCAGAAATCGAAGATTGGGAGGAGAGATGGTATGTGGCTGGAAAAGCGCGCGCATCTCACCTTCATTGGGGATGTTCTTGAAAAGAAGAGTCGATGTAATCAACATGGTTTGTATAACACGCGAAGTACGGAGTGGTCGCATATGCTTTATTTACTTCAGTGCACGCGCTGTTTTTGCTATGGGCAAGGTCGCCATGAGAAAATTCCATTCCTGTTCACGAATGCTCTATAACGTGATGAGGAAGTAGAAAAGGTGTAAACCTTTCGTGGAAATCACTGTAAAGGAGCGATGTATTCATTGTGATGTATAGGAACACACCAGTCTGCCCGCAGACGTAAATTAATTTTTATAACGTAAAAAAAGAGTAGCACACACTAGTCCACATCGTTGGACTGGCTACTAGCATTGGTATTGGCTAACATTTAATCGGATATGACGTCATTCCCTTGAATGATGAGAAATACATTCCGTTACCAACCCATGCATAATTCAAACATAAGTAAATATAACATGTACATGATTTGGCCGCGAAACATACTGTCCGCACAGCAAGAAAATAGGTAATTTAGTAGCTGTTACATGTATTTGCACTCTGCTCAGTCCTTAAGTACGCAGTTTGACAGTTGAGAGAAATAAACTTAGGAGTCATACAGCGCCTAAGTGTTGGCGATGCAATGGTAACCCATGGTACTAATTTTGCGTGACTGGGACTGGAATTGTGTCTTTTTGTCTAACGTTTCCGGAACTTCATTGAACATTTATTGGCCACACCAACCTTTTGATGAGCCACTTTGTTACAGATTTAAAATAAATCTCGGCACATACGCTATTTACAAATGTAAGCTCTACTTTACCTGTGAAAGGGGAAGGGCAAAGTAAATGAAACAGAAAACTGATTGAAATAGACTTCCTTTTAAGTCGTTCGTGTAGCTATATTGACCTCCTTAGAGGATATAAACGAAGGTTAAGCCAATCAACATAATGAATTGCTAGAACCGAAACCTGGACTCGACAGAAGCGTTGCAACATTACCAACATTGGCAAGATTCCGTGTATTTGGCTGTACTGCCACAGTGCTCTTCTTGAATCACCACATCGCAGAAATTTATAGAATATGCAAGGAAATGTATTACATTCATGACATTTATTAAGATGCTAGTATGTTTATAAACAAGTGTTTCGTAATTTTTATATGAGCGTCTGAATTACCATAATAGGCAAGATACATATGGCTGATTTTTCCGATCATAACTGTCTGATTCTTGAGTACCTTGTTAATTTATTTATATTAAAACGGGGACTACTTAGCTTGTTCCCGAGGCATGGTGTATTTTGACCGTTTAAATGTTCCCGACTAGTTTAACAGATGGCAACCACAGAACAGGACTGTAATTTGGAGATTTTAACTTCAAATTAAGACACATTAAAACACGAGAAATAAAATAAATTTGTCTCCAGTCCACGAACTGAGCATATAAATTTTCATACATCTTCCTTGAGTCCGGTGGCAACAAACCATTAGTAATATTCCGCGCTTCTGTCGGAATTTCCAGTGGTGTTCGTGATTTGAAATCAGTTCCACTTTCAGAATTCGTGCTTGCCATTTTTGATTGCTGCGATTACTGTTTTCTGGATTTGTGGACTTTTACGCGTTCGACATTAAGTGATATCGGATAGGGCTAGTTGTAAATCGATAGTGGGAATAACAAGAGTAATTTAATGAACTGCAGTACTTTATTGTTTGTTATCAAGATGTTTTGTTAGTGGTTTAACGACATACTGCTGTAACACATGGAAGGTTTTTGACGACGATGCTATTAAGATTTAATGATGTTACATGGCAGTTGTGTGAGCGAAGTATGTTTTGGAACAATAAGTGCTGTAAGAACAACGTATAGTCTTCATCTTATTCAAAATTAGTAGCTCAGCTCCGAGGTCCCGAGGTCGCCATCCACAGTTATTCCTACATAGGCAATGCATAAGTATTAGCCCCTACACCACCTCCTCCGTCCCATACATTTCAGATCACCCGCGCAGTGACATCACAGCTCCGTGAGGAAAAGGGCTGCTCCTCAGGAGTGAGGAGTGAGGAGTGAGGAAGCGCCTGAAGCCCTCAAAATACAGTACTCACACGGGTACAAGGTTAGGTTAACACGCCATAATGAGGTCACTTGCTCGTTTCGGCTCCTCCAAAGGGAGCGCGTAAAGAGCCTGTGTGAGGTTAGTCATGCGCAAGGTTAGGTCAATACGTCACAATGACGTCCTATCCTCACCTACGGGTCACCTAACTGGTTGAGCTCCTGCATGGGGATTCAGTAAAGAGCCCCAATTAAGTTAGGTTAGCGTTCCTGGAGAAGGTTAGGCTAAGACGTTATAATGACGTCACCTACATGTCACCTGAACGATTCGGCTCCTCCAAGAGGAGCCCGTGAGGTTAGGATTGCCCACATACGTAAGGATATGACATTATTTCATGTCTTAACCTCACCTAAAGGTCATTTGAACCACTGGTAACGAAACGGCGTTGTCCTACTACTAGACCCACTTGTAACGAACCGGTATTGTTCTACTACTAGAAAAATGCACAGTTCTAACTCTTCAGGCAAGCAGCTCAATTTTGGAAACATCCTGGGGATATAGAATATAATAAAGTATGGGAATATATTATTTATTCCTAAATATTACAATCCTTTCCTACATCATTGTTATTCGTTCGATTAGATTAGCAGGTTCCTTTTTTTCTAGCACTACGAGCGCTAATGTGAGTCAATGCAGAGTTTCACTTAGGCACTGATCCAACTCCCTTTCTTTTTCCAAGACATACTTTGCTAATACTACTCATACCCGTACATAAAGTTATTAATGATTTCCTTTTCCACCTTTCCAGATGCAAATCGTGGGGGATGATGGTTGGGCCTATGCTGCAGTTCGCCAAGGAAGTGTACGGTATGTTTGGTACACCTTATTTAGATAAAAAGTGTAGGCCTGGAATGCCAGACAATTTCACCCAGACCAGTGTCGTAGTGACGAAGAACAAAGGATCGCCTCTTGTGGACTCCATTCACGACAATGATGACTATTCTCATCACCTCAAAAATGGCAGTCAACCATATGTGTTGGACTCACAACTTGATCAGAAATATTACAGGAATCATGGTAGTTATAAGTATGTGAACAAGAAAGAATAAAATCGAGTGAAATAGTAGATACTGGTGTTATCTACTGGATGCATTATTAATGAATGGCGATATTAGTGATCTGTAAAAGGGCTTATAGAATCTGTATTGGAATGTTGCAACACTCATTGCATTTGATATATACTGTCCTCTTGCTCTAGTGAACTTGTAACAAGGGCAATAAATACTATGGAAAGGACCCCTAAAACTGGATATTTTAAATGTTAAATACCTTGAAATAAAAAAGGAGTAGTATTGGTTAATTGTTCCTTTTTAATGGGATATAGACACATAGTAAAATATGATTGATTGATTGATTGATTGATTGATTGATTGATTGATTGATTGATTGATTGATTGATTGATTGATTGATTGATTGGTTGGTTGGTTGATTGATTGATTGATTGATTGATTGATTGATTGATTGATTGATTGATTGATTGATTGATTGATTGATTGATTGATTGATTGATTGATTGATTGATTGATTGATCGATCGATCGATCGATCGATCAAGGAACACATTCGTAGTGTTATGAAATCCCATTTAAAGCATATAATCCGCTCTCAAATTCAAGATGGTAAATTGTTAATCATCACAATACAATACAGTACAACACGTCCGGGTACGTAGCGTAGTGATTAGCGCTGTTAAATGCCTTCCTTGGTGGCCCGAGTTCGATTCTAGTTATTTCCAGTTAAGGAATGATGGGAGGTTAAAACAGGACACGCAGCTCGCCACAACTGGGGGTGTGCCTGAAAAGAGCTGCACGACCTCAGAATGAGCACACGAGTTTACATTTGTGCGGCTACATGGTTAAATGGTTAGCGTGCTGGCCTTTGGTCCAAAGGGTCCAGGGTTTGATTCCTTATCGGGTCGGATATTTTTAACCTTAATTGGTTAATTCTGATGGCTCGGGAGATGGGGGCGTATGCCGTCTTCACCATTATAATCACTACTAAGGCCCCATCCTCACAGATAAGATATGTCCACACTTAAAAACTGAAGTTGATTACTTAAGTTATATGCAAATAATGCTTTTTTTATATGTTACATGCAAAATGCACCTTGCGGCACAGTTTCAATTATTTCTGGGCTATAATTTAGAAGACTTTTCAAAAAATACTCATATGCTTAATAACTACTCTGGATTATTAAAGTTAAAAACTTTTTATTACCACCTATTCAATACAAAAATAATGCACTCAATTATTTATAAAATATTCATGAGGTACATTGGTTAATAGGTCATGTTTCATTCGTCTTTGCGAACATCATCAGCTATAATTATACAAAGCTTAAGGTCAGGGCCCTGAGTTTATTTAAATGGTTAAATGATGACAGCGTGAATAGGACAAGGCAGGCCACTTGTTATTGCCTCTAGTGAGTTGTGTTGAATTGAGACAGATAATATTGTAGGCCCTAGAATACGTTCATATGTGACGCGTGGATAATGTTGAAAGCATGAACTTGAAAACTGCAGTGGCCTGCCTTGTCCTATTCACGCTGTCATCGCTAGCAAATATTTTCACCGGTCTAACGGATTTCAAACTTCAAGTTTATACCCAACAACTCTACAATTAATCCACGCTTCAAACATCGAAGTTCTTTTTAATGTCTACTATTACTTTTTTTCTATTTTAACAACCTTTATGATTGTTTTTACTTTTCAGATTATTAATATTCATTGTACTTTATGAAAAATCTTTGATGCTAATCTGTATAATATGTTACAGTCTAATTTTAATACTATACAACCACTTTTATCGCAACTTTACCATTCTTTTAACATAACGACATTTTTAAGCATTTAAATAAACTCAGGGCCCTGACCTTAAGCTTTGTATAATTATAGCTGATGACGTTCGCAGAGACGAATGAAACATGTCCTATTAACCAATGTACCTCATGAATATTTTATAAATAATTGAGTGCATTATTTTTGTATTGAATAGGTGGTAATAAAAAGTTTTTAACTTTAATACATTATCTTCAATACGGTCGAATTATGAGATTTATCACATGTACTCTGGATTATGCAGTCAGGTGTAAACTATTGGAGATATAAGTTTTCCGCTTTTCATTATTCATCCAATAGGAAACAATCTCGTTTCATGCTATTTTAGGAGCAAAACTACCAAGGCAATCTTCTTCTTATTCTCCTTCTTCCGCTTATCCCGCGGGTGTGAACTGTGTCTAGCATGTGGATTTGGCCCTGTTTCATGACTGGGGAATACTTCCAAGGTATTCACCTTGACGCCAATCCTATATGGAAGGATGTAATCACTATTACGTGTTGGTAGTGTAGTGTGTTGTCTCAATATGAAGAGGAAAGTGTTGGAACAAACACAAACACCCAATTCCCGGGTGAGAATAATTGTGCAAACGCGTTTAATGTAACCCACTCGGCCGGGAATCGAACCCGGGACCCTCTGAACCGAAGGCCAGTACGCTGACCCTTCAGCCATCGAGTCGGACTATGAAGGCAATATTTAACTGATAATAAAATGTAAGACTATTTTAATACCTGTACATATTGAGAGAATATCTGAAAATTTCAGGTGAATCTGATAAGAACTCTGTTGCAATCCAGCGGCGAAAGTTTCGGGCCTTCCTTAGTGAATCTTTGGCCGAAAAACATTTCTCAGAAAGTGAGTGTAGTATCGTCCTGTTACAGTAGTTCTCTGGGGCATTTTATTTGTTAATATTTTGTTGCGTTGTCTTGCAGTTACCGGCCACACACAACTTGGGTTTTGTTCAGTACATGTCCGGCCTTCGCGGAAACGGAAAGCCCACTGTGACATTGTGCTTCGATCAAGTACATTATCCCCACAAAATTCAACTAGAGAATTGTGGATTTCGGAAGCTGGTTTCTCCTGCAAACTTTCAATTTTGATGTAAGACCGCTGGTCACAACGTGAGACTTGACGAAAGGCCTTTTTCTACCTGTATTTAATATCAGATTTTCTCATTCAGAGCACAAATCATCGTAACACCGAAAATGCGTGGTGATGGCTGAAGGTCTGGTTCACAGCGGACTCTTCACGCTCTGGACTGAAGTTTTGAAATGGCACTCGTAGTAGGTAAATTTGGTATCTCCGGTACCGTATTCGATGCTCCGAAGAGCAGTATACCACCAATTTGAACGGAAGAGATATACTTTGATATTTCCTAAAATTTCTTTAAAAGTCCGTCTAAATCCATATGGACATTGGCACAGGAGACTGGCGTATCTGTCTTCACAGCGCACAGAGCAGGAGAAAAGCCTTAACATTTTTCCAATAAATTTTCTGTCGTTTAAGAGTTGAAGTTTGCGGAGAGAGAGAGAGAGAAGTGAATTTTTTTATTGCGAGTGATTTCAGTGATTTGTTATTCATGGAAAATAAGCGTTATAACATTTTTTTACCGGTGATGGTTAGTTTCATTTAAATGGTTCCATAAACAGTCAAAATATCAGATACCTGAAAATCCACATGCAATTTGTAAAACAACATTTGATCCTCGAAAGATTGGTGTGTGGATTACAATATCTCGTTCACGAATTATTGGGCCAATATTGTTTAACAGAACGGTAGAATCAAAAGTTTACTGTAATAAAATCTTGCACCCTTTTACTATCATCATCATCATCGTCATCATTTTCCAGCTCCAGTTTCCCGGGTGTGGTGTGCAAGCGCTCGCCACTTCTTCCTGTCAAGGTGTAGTTTCTCTTCCTCTATGTCCTTGCACTTGGCATTCCCCTTGCCGACCTCCGATTCCACAGCGCCTATCTATATATTCTTTGGTCTCCCAACTGGGCTCTCCCTTTCACTTCTCTGTCAAAGTAATTCCTTGCTGCTCTCGTTCCGTCCATCCTTGTAACATGTTCAAACATTGTAGCCTGCGTCTTCCTAAAAACTCGATAACAGGTATTTTTATGCCAGCCTCCTTCCTGTTTGCTTTATTTCTAATCTATTCCTTCCTGGTTTTTCGGTTCATTGTACTGATGAATTTTATTTCTGTTGACTGGATTTTATGCAGGGTACATTTTTCGAGTGCATATGTCAGAATAGGAATGAAGTAGGTACAAGACATTGTCAATTTTGCTTTCTGGGGTATTTTATCACCGCGGAGTAGATTTCGCACTTGTCTCTTTCTTGTTGATAGTGATTTCGACAGTTTTCTTATACTGGTGTTTAGTTCATTCCAAAGATTCACTTCTTTCTCAGCTTTTGCTTCGTTTAAGAGAAGCGTGGAACCGAATAAAACAGAAATTATGAGATCATTCTCCCAAGAAATCGAAGCCACATTTTATACCTCCAATCGCTCCTGAAAGTGTTTCATTGATGCATTTGGTTAACGAATAATTTCACGAGGGTTCTCGCCACCACCTAGTCCAAATTTTTCACCACCTGACAATTTTTCTGCGGTTCAGTCAAGTCTTCAGTTTACCGGACTATTCCAAGAACAGTTCAGGAATTAAAAGTACGCATATAAATATTGTGAATCCCGTGCGTATTGAAACATTGGTGAAAGGTTTCTGTTAATAAGCGCCAACGTGTTGTCCTATGCTTGGAATTTTGTGGCGACACTTTCAACATCTGCTGTGAACCTGGTAAGTGTACAAGAATTACTAGGCTTACAACTCACTCCTTTGCAAGCTTTTCTGTTATTGACTTTCCTTAGAGTGTAGCGAAAAGCAGCGTAAATGGAACACGAGAAAAATATTTCTGAAATTAAACACAAATAAATATCAATGTAAACAAATGAGACACAACAAACAGGGCTTAATGAACTTGTTGTGACCTCTAGATCATTTAGTAAGTTTTACAACCTCTAAATTATAATACTTTAGAATATTTTTACACTTTTTACCTGACCTGTACTTTAGTGTTTTATTTATCCTAACCGGTGCTACTGAAACAAGAAGGATTAATCTGATATTCCTGTAGTGCATAATATGAGAGAGTAATAGGAATATACTGTACCTTCTGTTCATCTGCCCTGAAAATATCACAGAAACTAAATCGTTGGTTCAGGAGTTATCCTGAAAAGACTAAAATCAGTACACGCGTTTCACTTTTTTTACACAGTGCTGATTTTTAAGGGATACTTTCATTATCAAATAATATTATATTACACAGACATGTAAAAGACACTCTAAGATTAACATACAGTATTTACAAGGAATTTAAATATCTTTACAGATTTTTGAGCAAGATATATTTGAATTTGTGTAAAACCTGTCACATTTTCAGAACATCGCATAATAAATAACAGAAAAATCACTCTTGCACAAATTAAGTAACGCTCTATAATGTGTGGGAATGCAAATATATCATTAGTTACTTTTTAGTCATGCCAAAATATGAATACTTATAAATTCCATAACAATTAATATTAACCATTCGAATGTGACTTACAGATTCTGAACAACCTTAAGATGTATTTTCCTATCAACTTTGTATTTTTCTTCCTACATATGGTATTTATATGATAATGTTCTACTAACCCTTCCTTCCCCTATCTTTGTGCAATTCGTTATTAGTAGATCGCGGATGTTTGTGCAGTAATAGGTTAGCCTGCAAAATAATTGATATCAGTAACAAGTATACACTAGCCTGCACATCTGTTATGCTATGAGGTTTTTATAAAATTAGGATTAACTCGGAATTCACCTTACTCTCGATATATTATGGAAGAGTATTCTGGACAACACTTCCTAGTTTTGGGTCACGTGGCTATCAGCTTGCATTCGGGGAATAGTGGGCTCGAATCCCACTGTCGGCAGTACTGAACATAGTTTTCGCACGAGGCAAGGCTGTACCCTAACTAAGGCCACGGTCACTTCATTCCCATTCCTATACCTATCCTATCGTCGCCAAAAGAACTATCTATATCGGTGCGACGTAAAGCAGATTACAAAAGGTCTTGTTCTTATGTTTTTACCACAATTAATGTACTACTGTATGTGGAGTTTTAGAATATTATCATATATTTGTTTTCTACATTGTAGTTTGCGGAACCTCATGCATGAAAATAACTGATCATATACATATTTAGAACCGAATATGTTCATAAACCTAACAACAAATCTATGCAAGAAAGGAAATCTCGATTTCGGGAAGTTTCTGTAAAATTTATGAATATCACTTTTGTTTCCTAATAATTTAATTTCTATATCAATTTGTATATTAACAACTTCTCTTTACATTCTTGCTGGAACACTGTCAATTTCAACTGGAAGGCAGTGCCCGAGTATTTATTGGACTTTCACTACTATATGCAACTATGTCATCTACGCTTTTAAACCATGTTGCAATACAACTTACTCAGCCTCCTCCCACTATTATACCGGTACTCTACCGCACATGTTTGCAATCACTCGATTCCTTATCTTACTCTACAGTGCTCGTTAGTATATATAGTATACGCACTTTTTAGTGATTCATGCACATCCTAGTGCTGAATCGGTCGACCTCGGTTATCTTCGAGATTCGTATTGACAAGCTTTGAAACACAAACCATAAATCGCTTTTGCATCGCTGCGCGACATCCGGCGTATACTTTACGTACTAGTACTGTTGTTGTTCACACAGCAAAGCCAAACTATACAATTCATGCTAGGAACAGATTCGCATCGAGAAATGTTATATAATGTTATATCATGTGTCTGTAACACAGTTGTTGGCTTAAGATAATAAAGGTTTAGAAAATTCATATCGATCGATAATATTATCGATTCTATTCATATTTCATCTCTATTCAGTTGGCAGTATTACCGTAACTGGGAGAGCTCCCTCCTTACTCCTCAACCACGGACAAAAGTCTATCGCTAAAAGGTGCGCGTACTACACTTTGTTCTCAAGTCACAGCTACAGTGACTGTCAACCGTTGCTCTAAAGATACGATCACCATCATCAGCACAAAAGGGAGAGGTACTGGGAAACTTTTTTTCACTGCATTGGTGATGAAGTGGTGATAAAATGTTTTTAATATGGAGTAAAACTGGGCAACCACCACTGAAGCACTTAACATGTATACTGCTGCACCACGGCCAACAGTTCTGCTATGATAGTTGCATAAACAGTAGGGGCTCGGCCTGCTAGAACGCCTACAAGTTATGTTACTCTCTCAACATTACGGAAGCATGTACTACACGACACTCCTTACTACCCACAATAGTTTGCATTATAACCTATTACTGTCTAAACATCCAAGCAATGTATGTATGTTGGGTATTCAGCCCGAAGGCTGGTTTGATCTTCTGCAGCTTCGCCAACCGCTGTCATAAGTAGCCTCGGCGTCACTGAAGAGGCGTACTAGGGAATTGAGGAGTGATTTAGCTTCCCGTTGCTTTCCTCACCGAGCCAGCCGCTGCTTATTACATATCAGTCCGCCAAGCCCACTGAAATGCATGCACCAACAGACCCTATAAGCGATATTTTCACACCATTCATAACAGGGACTGGCTGCATAAGCAGTGGTATTACTAGCATCACTCATACCTCAGTCACTTTCATACTGTCAAAGCCAAGGATGAGACTGAGACAGGTCAATGACAGTAATAAATTTGATTTAGCCCATACCAGAAGACATAGTGCTCTGTAAATACTACATCTCGACAGCAAAGGCATATCCAGGCTATACTTAATATAAAATCAGAAGAAAATGTGCACAGGCTTTAAGAAGAGTGAAGTTATCGGCATATAAAAGGCAAGGATCATAAAGGACATGAAAAGTAAGTACACCCTAGGCCCCTCGAACTTAGAATAGATGGGGGTAGGAACAAAACAAAAAGAGATCAAGGGAGGTCAGATATCAAGGATGAACATGGAGGTATTTTATCTCCTCGGTTCGCAGGAGTGATTTCACTGCGGTTGTCTGTTGAGTGTACAACAAACGATTATTCTTATTCTTCTTCTCCTTCAGCATGCATAATTAACATTAAGGAAATCTAATTTTTTGTATGTATGCCCACCCCTTATTCCAGTTTCTTGATAACAAGTCGTCGACGAGGTGAGATGACTTTACAAATAATCTCATTACACTGAAAATCTGTAGCGTATTAGGAGTAATGATGATGATGATGATGATGATGATGATGATGATGATGATGATGATGATGATTCTTGTTACTTAAAGGGGCCTAACATCGAAGATCACCGCCAACAGGAGCAATGAGTCAGCCTTGTAAATACTATACACTTTGTTTATTACATTTATCCACTCGTGAATTATGAGAAAACAGTTCATATTCTTATCAGCGAAGCAGAGGAGGAGGAGAGAGTTCTAAAAAAAATGTCTGAATTGTAAAATTAGACAACAGTTCTTATTGTATCTGGCAGCTCAAGCTTTATTTGTATTCCCGTAGTGGGATCGACATAGTTTGTGTAAGAAGAGGGATTAGACATATCATTCATTGCAAATTTTTAAATTTATGATGATTTTAATAAAGTAATCGATGTATTTTTAGGAATTATTTTCACTCGTTGAGAGAGTGGACTCTATTCTCGAAACCTGTATTAGTAGATAAATGTAGGCCTGTAAAAAGTTTCAAGAGTGTATGGCGTTGACGAGGGGGACTCCTATTAACACTTTAATGCACAATTTATTATTTGCCATTAATGCTTTCCCGGCCCGTACTTATAGACATGATAGTGTATAGGCTTTTGGGCTTATGCTGCGTCAAGAAAATAAGGTGAAATTCTTATCGTTTCGCAGAGAAATGTGATCTGCGTCTTCTTCTCGACATGGCATAAGCCCCAAAACCTATACTGTATCAATTTATCATTTCTTTTAAATATGACGGTTTTCCTTCCAAAATAATGCATTATGAGCAGAAAATCATTTTTAAAAAATATTTCTCAAAATGATTTTGTATTATTTAGGATCAATGGAAACGTTAAGAATTTTTTATGTTTTATGTACCGGTAAATGATCATCATCATCATCATCATCTGTTTACCCTCCAGGTTCTGTTTTTCCCTCGGACTCAGCGAGGGATCCCACCTCTACCACCTCAAGGGCAGTGTCCTGGAGCTTCAGACTCTTGGTCTTGGGATACAACTGAGGAGAATGACCAAGTACCTCGCCCAGGCGGCCTCACCTGCTATGCTGAACAGGGGCCTTGCGAGGGGATGGGAAGATCGGATGGGATAGGCAAGGAAGAGGGAAGGAAGCGGCCGTGGCCTTAAGTTAGGTACCATCCCGGAATTCGCCTGGAGGAGAAGTGGGAAACCACGGAAAAACACTTCGAGGATGGCTGTGGTGGGAATCGAACCCACATCTACTCAGTTGACCTCCCGAGGCTGAGTGGACCCCGTTCCAGCCCTCGTACCACTTTTCAAATTTCGTGGCTCACGAATTATCTGAGGTAATCAACGTTTTATTTGTTTTGCCTTACGGTTTAATTTTCGTAATTCACTCCAGATGATTAGCAAGAAAATTGATAAAATAAAAAATGTTAATGCACTAATGACCCATAGCGAGTTTATTATCATTATTATTATTATTATTATTATTATTATTCGTTATGATTTTATTATACTTGAATTTACGGCCGGATTCCCTTTCTGACGTCAACCGCAGTTGAGGAGGTAATAATAATAATAATAATAATAATAATAATAATAATAATAATAATAATAATAATAATAATAATAATCGTTAGCCTCATCTACCGTGTGCAGACATTTCGATTTGACGCCATCTGCTCGTCAATTTCGACGTTCCGTTTTACTCTAGGCCTAGACCGACTTAACCGAAACTCTCTTGGGCGTCTATGGCTGAGATTTAATGGATTTTTTCGGGTAAAGACCATACGTTTCACCAGAGATCTTTTACATGCCGACATCGTACGACATGGAGTGTCGAATGGAATTATTTCCGCCCTTCAAAAATCCGACAACCTCTGCTGGGTTTGAACCCGCTATTTTAGGATTCGGAGGCAGACACGCTACCACTGATCCACAGAGGCAGCTAGTTGAGGAGGTAATGAAGATGAAATGAATGATGGTGAATGAAGTTGACTGAAGGAGTTTGGTGGTTTTGCCTATGGGTAGGAACTGTCCAGGCATTTTCCTGGAAGTAAAAATGGAAAACTACAGAAAACCATTTTCGGGATAACTCACTGTGGGACTCGAACCCACGCGCCTCCAGAATGCTGAGCTTTGACACCATAGCGCGGGCACTCCGCTTATCATTCCGTTGATTTCGCCTTTAAACAACAATCAGCAACACCGATGTTCGTGGCTGCTCAGCACAGCATCTCCACTGCCAGATACCATGAAATGTTTTGTTTTCTCACTAATGTCTCGTAAATTTATTTATTCTTTATAAAACTCTCTTTACCTGACTTTTGAAGCCAGTCTGTGTCGGAACTTGATGAAGGTGGTGCGGGGACGAAGAAAAGTTGACAGATCCCAGGAAGATGCTGCTTGAATAGCGAAAGAGTGGAGAAGAGGAAATGAACAAATGAAGAGGAAAAGAGAAAAGTAGTGGTACATATTGGTAGGAGGCAAGTCAAGATGGATGTGCCTAGAATACGGGTGAGAGGTCGGTTCGTTAGGCGCTGCAGTGCGCGTCACTACCACCACCGCCACTCGCCGCCTTGGCAGTGCTGAGTAAAGGGAGTTTCTCAACTTGGTGACGAGGTGAAAATTTCCTTCCTGTTTGCCTCTACTGCAGCCGGAAGATGACGTCAGCAGCGCGTGTTTTTGTTCATTAAAGAGGGAGCGGATTTATTGGCACCTATGGGTCAGAGCCCATCAAATGCCCTCTTGGGCCACACATGTATTCTCTAAGACATCTCTGCCAATATATAAAGAGAGAAATAACTTTAGTTGGTTTTTTTGGTGAGGGTTAATTTTTGGAAGTACTCAAGCAATTTCTTTAGTTGCTCCACGATCAGACGAGGTGGCTGTAAAGGGAAACAGAGATTCTCAACTTTGGAGCATGGGTTTGCTACAGAGGGTATCCTAGCAGAGTCTGCCATTACCTCCACTTACATGTGTCAATCTCCTTACTCTCTTTTTCTTATCTGACCTCCCTTGGTCAACGCTTGCTTTCTCCCAACCCCGACGGTAATAGGTTTGCGACCGGGAGAGTTGGCCGTGCGGTTAGGGGCGTGCAGTTGTGAGCTCGCATCCGGGAGATAGTGGGTTCAAACCCCATTGTCGGCAGCCCTGAAGATGATTTTCCGTGGCTTTGCATTTTCACACCAGGCAAATACTAGGGCTGTACCTTAATTAAGGCCACGGCTGATTTCTTCCCACTTCTAGGTCTTTCCTGTCCCATCGTAAGACCTATCGGTGTCGGTGCGACTTAAAGCAAATAGAAAAAAGTCTATGTTTGCGAGGCCAAAATATTTCTTTTTCATGCCCTGTGTGACTTTTCTCTTTTTTCCGATACCTTCATTCATCGAAGTCTTCTTAAGCATTCAATCCCTGGATTGGTGTGCAACAGTTCTCCAGTCGGCTCTATTCATAGCTTTCGTCTTCATCTCTTCATAGTTTCTGCAACCTACATCGGACATGAATTTCTGTACATATTGTAGGCGTGGTCTTCCTCGACATGTTTTGCCTCCAACCATTTTCAACAGCCTATTGTATCTGAAAGTATATCCTATCAGTCTAGTCCTATTCCTCTTTTTTCTTTTCCATTATAAATTTCCTCCGACGTACCTTTTCAATAATCCCTCCAATTACTCTTAAGAGAAGATGTTTGCTCAACTGTACTTCCTCTTAAAACAATTATAATCACTACCACTTTGGAAAGCTTATTTCTTCCAGATTATTGTAGGCTGTATAATTCTGCTCACTTGTTAAGAGGAAAGCCATATTTTCCCGTGTCTACTTAATTAAAATTAAAACCCACAGTCTGATTCCTGTCATTCGACCGGGTCAGGAATGTAAAGAATGAAGCTCCCATCTAGCGGCGAGGATAGGAATTGTGTCGGCTGCCAAAGCCTGTCACACTCCACTGGGGCAATGTTTAATGACTGACAGATGAAATGAAATTATATTGGAGAGTGTTTCTGGAATGAAATATGACAGGGAAAACTAAATAACACTGAGAAAAGCCTATCCCGCCTCCGCTTTGTCCAGCACAAATCACACATAGAGTGACCGGGATTTCAACCACGGAACCCAGCTGTCAGAGGCAGGCAAGCTGCCGCCTAAACCGCGGAGGTTGCTCGAGTTAATTAAATGTAACTTTTTTCAGTCTGTCGAACACACAGGTTAAATGTAAATATTACACTAAAATATAGTCTAGCTCCATGACTAAATGGTTAGTGTGCTGGCCTTTGAACACAGGGGTCCCGGATTCGATTCCCGGCAGGGTCGGAAATTTTGACCATACTTGGTTAATTTCCGTGGCACGGGGATTGAGTATATGTGCCGTCGCCGTCTTCATTATCATTTCATACTAATTTCGACGTGCAGGTCGCCTGTGGGTGTCAAATCAAAAGACCTGCACCAGGCCCCTCCGAAGGCCACACGCTATTATTATACTAAAACATACCTGTAAAAAATACAATATTAAACAAGCAATAAGAATACACACTATTAAAAAAGAACACATTTCTTTTTTAAAAGAACATCATTATGTTCTATCAAGTCATACTCAATATATGGAACATTTATTTTTGTGTTAACACCTAGAACTTTGAAATTTGCATCTTATCCGGGTTTGTTTCCGCTCCAGTATATTCTGTGAGGCTTTCGAAAAACCGGTGCTAGTTTTACGGGTCCATTCGGATTACTCATAATGAATTAATAGGAGCGCTCATGATTCCTGCCATTTTCTACCCTGTAACCACATATCCCTTTATATTTCCCGGGCTTAGGGAGAGGAAATGATGTATTAGTAACACAGCACAACATTAGATGACAATGGGCGGGTGAAAAATCTGGTATGTGAGACTGAATGACAGCTAAATATTAAAGAGGTAAATTTCCTGCGATTTCTCTTTTGAAGGTAAAAACTAAAAATTATCGGTCAAATCCACACATTCTTTTCTTTTAAAATTTAAACGAATATACTTAAGGGAAGAAGATTTCGTCGACGACAACCAAGAGTGTCTTCCGGTGTGATAAAACCTTCACTACGAAAATGATAACCAGATTTTATTCGTTAAAACTAAAGAAAGGACTGTTCAAAAGTGAGATCTATAGTAGTTACAAAAGGGTTAACATTCAGAACTTGAAAAAATTATTTCAGAAATGAATCAAATTAATTCCATATTATTATACTAGATTAGACACGTACAGATTTATAACATACATGCAGCGCCTCACACGCCCACGTGTGCCCTACGGGGAGAGAATAATTTCAGATAACACCCTACCTTTCTAAAGGAAATGTTGAGTTTCGAATTTTTCTGTAGATAGGTCGTATTCCGTTTCTCTTACATTAAACTTCCTCTAGCCAATTCACTGTCTATCCAGTAGCTAAACGTTGATTTATTTTGCCGAGACCCGCCTTTCGATCACGCGGTGTAGCCCTGCCGGCTTTGTCTTTCGAGAGAGAAGCGCTTTCCATCTTCTGGGGATCATCAAACAAATCGACTGATCCATCTTACACGGACTAATCAGCTGCTAGCTCGCGCACACACACCTGTAAGGATCATTCATAAGAGCTGCAATTCAAAGAGGCTCCTCTTTGATCCCAATAAAGTACAAAACACTTCCCGAATATCCGTGAAAACTCGACCGAACTTCATCAACCCATAAGGTGAGTAAAACTTTGTCAACACGTATAGAGTTCTATCAGTGCCATTACACTCCCTGCAATATATCCACACTGTACTTTCGACCAGACCGAAAGAAATATCTATCCCTTTGGACTTAGACGTAAGATTGATTTCAATTAAGCTAATTAAATTTAATGAACTTCACAACTGTAACTGGAAGTTTTCATACGTTCACCCCTTCAAAGACCGAAGAGAGGTAAAGTTCCTTACTTACTCTTAATCTCAAACATCCTCTCTGCTTTACCTTGGAATAAAATTGTTTAAAATGCAAACCGTAAACAGCGAAATGAATTACCCTTGTATTCAAAGTATCTTAATACCTCTTTCTATGGCTGGGGGTGATATAATACATCCACGATATCTCTTGAGTGTCGTAAGGGGCGACTACAGGGGGTATATATAGGAACTGGCATAATTTGTCACTACACCAATTTTTTAGTGGAGCTCTTGGCTTGATTGCACTGTCCTTTGTTTCTTTCTCACGCTCGATGTAATTGTTTGGTGCACAAGGCTGCCAAATATTGAACTTTAATTTATAATTCCGGTTAGTGACAAAGCCATTGGTCTGGACTGGTTACGTCCTGTAAGTGACAAAACCGCTGGTCTGGATTGGATAGGTCCGATTGTTGACAAAACCATTGGTCTGGATTGGATAGGTCCTGTAAGTGACAAAACCGCTGGTCTGGATTGGATAGGTCCGATTGTTGACAAAACCGCTGGTCTGGATTGGTTAGGTCTGGTTATTGACAAAACTATTGGTCTGGATTGGTTAGGTCCGGTTAGTGACAAGACCATTGGTCTGGATTGCTTAGGTCCGGCTAATGTAAAAACAATTGTTCTGGATTGGATAGGTCCGGATATTGACAAAACTATTGGTCTGGATTGGATAGGTCCGATTGTTGACAAAACTATTGGTCTGGATTGGATAGGTCCGGATATTGACAAAACTATTGGTCTGGATTGGATAGGTCCGATTTTTGACAAAACCGCTGGTCTGGATTGGTTAGGTCTGGTTATTGACAAAACTATTGGTCTGGATTGGTTAGGTCCGGTTAGTGACAAGACCATTGGTCTGGATTGGTTAGGTCCGGTTAGTGACAAAAACCATTGGTCTGAATTGCTTAGGTCCGGCTAATGAAAAAACAATTGTTCTGGATTGGATAGGTCCGGATATTGACAAAACTATTGGTCTGGATTGGTTAGGTCTGGTTATTGACAAAACCATGGGTCTGGATTGGTTAGGTCCGGTTGGTAACAATCCCATTGGTCTGGATTGGGTAAGACCGGGCGATTTGGCCTGCGGTTAGGAGCGCGCGGCTGTGAGCTTGCATCCGGGAGATAGTGGGTTCGAATCACTCTGTCGGCAGCCCTGAATATGGTTTTCCGTGGTTTCCCATTTTCGCACCAGTTATATGCTGGGGCTGTACCCTTATTAAGGCCACGGCCGCTTCCTTCCAACTCCTAGGCCTTTTTTCTCCCAACGTCACCATAAGGCTTCGGCCACAGTGCAGGCGGCGAGCGGAGCGTTGCCGCTATCGAAAAGTTGAAGAGTGGGGAGGAGAGAGCGCCTGTGTGGACATCTAGCGAGAGTCAGTAAGCGACGCGCCATCTCCCCTGAACGAGGTGATTAGATAATGGCAGTTTCAAAGGTTTCTCGTTTGTCTCTGCTTGTAGAATATTTTTTATCTAAACTGGAGAATTCGACGCAGGGCTACGAGAGAATTTCGTAATCATCCAGTAAATAAATAACGTGAAATGCATGGGGAGTTTCACAATTTATATGGAGAACTGAATTGATTTCCTGGTAAGATTTTTCAAATATACGTTTATGTCCATTCAAACTTTTGACTTTTTTCTGAAACTTAAGGCGCGACTGGAGAAGCAAGTCACCAACTTCCAGAGACCCATTAAAGTCAGATGTAATGACGAACACAACTTTTCATATCGCCAATATATTATAAAGGACAATAATATTAATTAAACAATAATAATAGGGCGTAGAATAATAATAATAATAATAATAATAATAATAATAATAATAATAATAATAATAATGCATTAAAGACAATCATGTTTATGTCCATAACCGTGATTGATTTTTAACTCTATTTATCTGGTATATTTAAGATCGTTCCCATTTCTTTCCAGGCTTCCCTTGTCACTATTAGGTTTTCGACGTTCTTCTCTCTGTCGTTCCATAGGAAAGTTCAGGTTTGAACTTTAGAAATTAACATTTTCATCTCCTCTGCTGTGATTAGATAATGGCAGTTTCAAAGGTTTCTCGTTTGTCTCTGCTTGTAGAATATTTTTTATCTAAACTGAAGAATTCGACGCAGGACTAAGAGAGAATTTCGTGTAATCATCCAGTAGGTAAATAAATAACGTGAAATGCATGGGGAATTTTATCATTTATATGGAGAACTGAATTGACTTCCTGCTAAGATTTTTCAAATATATAACTTCTATGTCCATTCAAACTTTTGACTTCTTTGTAAAACGTAAAGCGCGATTGCAGAAGCAAGTCACCAACTTCCAGAGACCCATAAAAGTCAGATGTAATGACGAACACAAGTTTTCATATCGACAATATATTACAAAGGATAATATTAATTAAACAATAACAATAGGACGTAAAATAATAATAATAATAATAATAATAATAATAATAATAATAATAATAATAATAATATGATGCATTAAAGACAATATGGTTTATGTCCATAACCGTGATTAATTTTTAACTGAATTTCTCTAGTACATTTAAGATCGTTCCAATCTCTTTCCAGCCTTCCCTTGTCGCTGTTAGGTTTTCGATGTTGTTCTCTCTGTCGTTCCATAGGAAAGTTCAGGTTTGAACTTTAGAAATTAACATTTTCATCTCCTCTGCTGTTAACTCACGAACAGTCATTGCGAGCGGCGCAGCTGAAATCTCAAACAGGAGTGAGCGGCTGGCGGCAGGCAGCGTTGTCCTTGAGCCAACTTCCCCTCCCAAATGACGCGCCGCTAGCACTATGGCCACATGCATTTGCTAACGCAGGTTTGAGTCTTATCTTTGCCGCCACACAACGCAACGCTCCGCTCGCCGCCTGCACTGTGGCCAAAGCCTAAGACCTATCTGTGTCGATGCGACGTAAAGCCATTAGCAAGAAAAAAGATTGTATAGGTCCGGCTATTGACAAAACCATTGGTTAGGATTGCTAGTCATCAATATGAAAACAAAGAGTTTTAGAATTAATTGGACACACTATACGACGCGGGAATGACAGCATAGAAAAACTGATCATTCTTAGATAAGTTCCAGGCAAGGGAGATCGTGGACGAGTTCTCACTCGATGGTCGAACATTATCAAGAGTATGACAAGGGTAAACATCTTTGGTGCAGTACGTCAGGCCGAGGACCGCAAGAGATGACCAATAGCCTCCTCGAAGATCACGATCTTCAGAACTCAGGGAACGATAAGGGAGCGTGGGAGAGGGTCGTTGCCTAGTTGCACTTCTTCTTATCCCGAGACTCTGTGTCGGGTAAAGAAGCGCCTGCCGGTTACCATAGACAAGCCGACTATCGTCAGTTCACTTGTAAGCGCCGTCAAATACTGTTAGATATATTCATTAGGGTACAAGTAAGGAGTAGAAGTGCGAAAATACTGAGTTTTTACACCATTCCCTGACATGACATTGAAGAGTACACTATATATGACTAGGAGAGCACATGGCGACCAAGTTTACTTTGTGACTGGGGGCTGATGGCGTCATAGGGTGGTACAGAGAGACAGGAAATTAATGTCCAAAAGTTTAAGTTCGAATGTTTGCTACTGCGCATGCGCGACAATTTTAATTGAATCGATTGTTTCAGAAAGCAGTCAAGTGCCAAAAAATGAAAAAAATGAGTTAATGGCAAAATGTGCTACTAAGAGGGTATACGCACATTTTGGTGATTAAACCAGTTAAAAAAACGTTCTCCTATAATGGTCAAGATTTACGTTGAATTTCGTATTTAGTTCAGAAACCAGTTACGTGACACCACTTGGCTGGTTTCTGCACTAAACTGCTGGTACTTTTTGTGATGTGCCGCACCTTGCCCGCTGCTCTGAATCCAGAATAGCCAGCTGTTCGGCTGTTTTTATTGTTATTGTAGTGTTTCTGGAATCGCTGTTCGTAGTTTTGTGAACAACTGATTGAATAAGTGTTTCTTTTGTTTAGTGCAGTGTCTTTATAATCGTAGTGATATGTCTGAAAGTTCAGAAGACGAACCTCTATCTAAAAGGAAACGAGGAGTGGTAGACAAGCAAACTCACATGCGTAATATTATTCGTAATGCAAGTTTATATTTCTTACTCAGGCAAGGAAGTACCTGGTCTGAGCCCTACATTATTCTTTGTTACTGTTTGTTTTAGGTGTCCATCAATATCAAGAAGATATGATGGGATATGAACACTTTTATGACAGCATTTTACAGTGGCCTACTACAGAGACAGAATATGTTGTGGAGTTTATTTATGAGGATTGTTTATCTTCTGTCATGATGAGCAGGCAATGGTGATTTCATCCTTTTAATAATTATATTTGTAGTCTAAACCTATTAAAATATTTTCTCTTTCCTCAAATATGGGTTTTATGACAAAATGCTTTCAATATTCAAGAATTATCCCATAAAAACATGTTTGCAACACTCGTTTATTTCAGAAACCAGTTAAGTGGAAAATTCTTTGTATATTTTTACAGCAAAGTTAGTAAGCAGAAAATAATTTTCCTTAGATAGAAAGTATTAAAAGATAGAATACTTTCAAGCTAAAATATTAAAACCCCTATTATAACATTTTGTCTGATGCTGGACAGTTTTTTAATTTTCCCAAAAATGACAGACTTGGCGCTTGACTGGTTTCTGAAATAATCGATTCAGTTATTTAACATTTCACCGCGGACAAGAAGAATGTTCGTGACGTCATAAGTATGACGTAACATCACCTATCGCGGAAGGAAAGGGGCGAAACACCTGCGGTCCTTATGAGCTTGGGCTTATCTAAATATGCAAATATGCGTGGCTTGTAATGGATTATTGAAAAATCCATAGCGATGAGGAATAAACATTGTTATAATTTTTTGGTAAACTTTTTGGGAAAAGGTAATCATATGATTTCCTTTCCTCGTCAATAAACAGGCAAGTATTGGCGTTAGGGGTTGAAGGGAATCGCCAAGTTGTTCCGTTCTTGCTGCCATTAGGAAGTGGTAGTGATAGTGGTGCCATTACTGTCAATTCATGTTTTAATGTTCATGTAATTAATGGCTCCTATATGAAACATTGTGCGGTATTGTGTAGTTAACTAATTAAGGAATGATCCGTACATTAAATGTGGATTTATGTTCGTTGTTTTATGTGTTTAATTGCGTATCATAGTGCGATGAAACTAACCTCGAGTGCCTTCAAGTTAATGCTGGCTGCCTTCGTAGACGATTCCAGCAATAACCTTCTGTGATTAACGTTTGAAAACACTACTTCCTATTCTTGATACTGTGTGAACATACAATGCAATGTAGCCCTAGTTTTAATTTTTCTGTGTGAGTAATATTACTTTTTTGGGTGGTTCGGTAGGTCACTAGAAGGATCTCTCCTCATTTCTGCTTCGCGTATCCTTTCATATCGTTTGTACATACTTTTCTGATTCCTAAATATGCACCTGCGTTCGTAAATTGGGAATCGTAAATGATCCGGCGCTCAAGCTGTCTCGAAGCGATCTGTGATGTTTTCTTCCTCTGTTTTTAATTTTCAGTATTTTAATGGCTCATCGTGATTTCAATTGTGACTTTATATCATCAGTATGCGTTACGTGATGTGAAGTGATCATTTTCTGCTGTAAGCAATGGTGAGCTTGGTTTGTGCGTTTATGTAAATTTAAATGCTAGGTGTTGTCCCGTGACCTCATAGTTTCATCAGGCTGACCTTCAGCAAGTTGAAGGGATGCACTGTGACGTCAAAAACATGTCTACCATGGCAAAAGAGTCGTAGAGCTTGGCAAGGTTTTTGCATTTAATAATTACTTACAAATGGCGAAAAATTATAATTTTCTCAGCTGAGTTCCTTCTTTGGACAGGGTTGAATTCGCCCTTTAGGTTAAAACATTTCTGAGACCCGAACTGGAGATAGTCTGCTTGCGTACCGGACCCACGCCTGCCTCCATGCTTACCAACCATCGGATTGAATTCCGATTCTTACAAGGAAATGCCGCCACCGAACAAACACATCCCATGGCGCTACAGCTCTGATGGGCCTCGGCCTACCAGACGACCAAACGCCTGCAGATTAAGAGGTGATACACGTTCAGCGCGACGTATCCTCTCAGCCATTATTGTTAGCTTTCTGTACTGAAGCTTATATCTCACCGTCAGAGAGCTCTTCATATGTAATCACTAGATTTCGCACTTTTGGTATCTAATAAGTTAGAAAACAAACTTCATAAAGCGCTTAGCAAGTCTAATCTTCCCTGCTCTACGGTTTTGTACGAAGTGCTGCAGAAACTGTAGGGGCCCTAATGGGCCGTACGCCTTATAGTGATGCTAATCTTACAACATGTCCGTTGAGTAAGCTAGTCGATATTTCCTGCTCACTCAAATGATAGAGCTTCTTAACCTATTACAGCTTGAAAACCCAGTCTCTAGTAACCATCCAGGTTGAATATCTCGGACCAGCTCTCAGATCAAGGTAAAAATCCTTACCTTGACACTCAGTAGTATAGAGTGGGTAGCCCTGTGTCCAATTTACACATTCCTGGCCCTGGCTCTCAAGAAATGGAAGGCTCGCGTCATTTCCTGACTTCCTGACGAGGAATTAAACGCCTGTGCTTTACGATTATTAAAGCAACCTTTTACTACCCCGGCTAAATGACTTCCAAATCACAACACAGGTTAAGTTCAGTTATAGTTTGCCTTTAAAAATTCATTTATTAATTATAATAAATGCCTCATAGTTATATGATATTCATTTATATAGAATTTTATAAGCCATATTCCGAGAATGGAATCGTATTTCATTGAGCGACGCCTCATTTTAAAGGGCACAGTCTGAAGGTCCTTGGAAAGTTATAGTGTTAATAGGATTGCTGAATTTGGAACGTGATTTTGTCATTGAAGTAGTTTCCAGGACTTCCGCTAGATACCGTTGTACATTGCTGAGAACCGTGCGGCAGCTGACGTTATCGCTGTTAGTACTGTAGTGGAAGAACGGCCAGCTTCAAGCAGTAACATGTAAGCGTACTGTTAATAATTTCGTGTGGCTATTTCTAGCCGGGTGGAGCCCTTGTAAGGCAGACCTCCGACGAGGGTGGGCGGCATCTGTCATATGTAGGTAACTGCGTGATATTCTGGTGGAAGATACTGTTATGTGTGGTGTGTGAGTTGCAGGTATGATGGGGACAGCACAAACACCCACTGTCCCAGCCAAGGGAATTAACCATTTAAGGTTAAAATCTCCGATCCGGCCGGGAATCGAACCCGGGACCCTCTGGACCAAAGACTAGCAAAAGTAAACTCTTGTCTTCATCCCCAGGTGGTGCAGCTCTTTTCAGGCACACCCCCAATGCAGGTGAGTTGCATGTACCATGTCAACCATATACCAGCCCTCCTGCCATTCTTACATTTTTGGTAGTACGGAGAATCGAACCCGGGCCTTTCTCCCGGCACTAAAAGCCATACCCCATTTTCGTATATCAAAACTAATGACGGAACAAAGAAATAAAAAATACAGGGAACTGCCTTAGAGATCCGAAAGTGAATCCCAACGACAGTGTTATATAGAGGATGGTTGGCTAGTTGTAATTCCTCTTAAAACAATAATCACCACCACCTCCACCACTATTCCCTTTTCGAAAATCAAATGATCATGAATATGTCTCCAAGTAATGCCCATGTGTTTTGTGAAATCTTTTGTCAGTTGTTTTACCTCCCAATTATAGTAGTACAACAAACTAGTTTTTGTCCAAGGCGAGTAGGATAATACGTGCCTAGATTAGGATAATGAAATATGTACCTAGACAACAATGTTGTACATAGTACATAGGGGGCGTGGTCATGGAAGCCGCGAGAAAGCGAGTGGTTTTTGACAGTCAAATCCATCATAGATCATAGAAGTGAATACGATGACCGCAGAATGCAATTGCTGAAGTTTTCAGACGTGAACAGTGTACGAAACTGAAACATAGAAGATATATTTAAGTTGGAGTCGTAGCTAGTACTGTATAACGTCGTCATGTTACATCCGCAAAACGAAAATACTTCTGGAATAACATTTCTCTTGAAGTATTTTAATTATGGCATAGTCCCCATAATATGTAGTATATTATATCACCTGCTCTGTTATTGTGATACTATTTCGGATTGCAGAAGCAACGTACACGTTGCGCAAGAAATTTAAGTTATATTTTAATTGATTTTCTTTTCGGTCAGGATTTCTGCTAATGAAGAAAGTAGGGAGCAATCGATTATAGCGATAAACAGAGCAGAAAAAATTGTATACCTATGGCGTCTATAAAAGTAGGAAAGATCACAATATGAAGATAAAGTTGGAATTCAAGAGGACAAACTGGGGCAAATATTCATTTATAGGAAGGGGAGTTAGGGATTGGAATAACTTACCAAGGGAGATGTTCAATAAATTTCCAATTTCTTTGAAATCATTTCGGAAAAGGCTAGGAAAGCAACAGATAGGGAATCTGCCACCTGGGCGACTGCCCTAAATGCAGATCAGTATTGATTGATTTTTTTTTTTTTACTCCTTACACCAGAATATATTCAGCACCTTTCTAACCAAACTTTTATTTTTACTATTGGGTCCGACACAGATAGTTCTTATGGCAAAGATGGGATAGGAAAGGCGTAGGAGTGGGAAGGAAGCGGACGTGGCCTTAATTAAGCTACATCCCCTGCATTTGCCTGGTCTGAAAATGGGAAACCACGGAAAGCCATCTTCAGGGCTGCCGACAGTGGGATTCGAACCCGCTATCTCCCGGCTGCTAGCTCACAGCCGCGCGCCTCTAACCGCACGACCAACCCACCCGGTTCCAAAATTATTTGATTGGTCCATGGAGAAATGTTTTGAAAGAAAATTAATTTCCTACTATTTTAATACATTTTCTTATTACCTACAGTGAACAAGTGGAACGTGACAGTGAAAATTATCCTAATATAAATTTAAAATGAATGGTATATTATAACAGTATATCGTTCAATATTTGTTAGTTGTGGAACTTTACAGGAGCCTAAAGGTTCAGTGGCTGGATTTTGAGCATACTGACCATCCTTCCCACCTGATTCATGCTGTTGTTGAGACAACACAAGAATCAAGCGTTTTGGCAAATCTTTTGTCAGTTGTTTTACCTTAAAATTGTAGTAGTACACAAACTCTTTCTTCTCCAAAGCGAGTACATAGATTAGGATAATGAAATATGAACCTGGACAGCAATGTTGCTAAGCCCCGTTTAGTGATTTATTCCATAATCCTCTCGTGCTTTTAGATTGCGGTATGCCCTTATTAATAACCTACTCCTTGTCTTTACCGATATCTTGGTGTAGATTTACATAATCGATTTACAGTACCGATAATAAGCTAGTGAGCAAACAGAGTCGTGAGAAACATTTCTGTAAAGCGAAGTAATAAATTTAAGATACATTTATGTTGGCCAGGATCTTTCGTTATTGTCAATCGCGGTGCAATTTTGAAAACGATCATACATGATTTTGCGATTCTTTTGGATTTGATATATTATGTTGCATGCTTTCGTCAGGCATATTATCTATGGAATCAAGACAAGATGATGGCTAAGTTATTCAGTAATTCTGTGTTATTTATATTTACCTTTCTGTTATTGTCTCTTGAATTCTAAACAAAACTCATATGTTCAATAATAAGAAGCTTGATGAACACTAGTCACATAAAACTAATTTACTATATATTATTCACTTCAGTTTTTCTCTTTCAATTTCTTCACTAACTAAAATTGGAGAACTCGCTGCCTTCTAAACCTACGGTTTGATAACTCGTTTCTCAGTGCACAGATTCTACTTTCGAGTGTGTAAAATCAAAGAATTCCATGAAACAGCCTTAGAGTGCAGTTGTGAACTTTGTAGACAGAATTGAGTAGTGTAATAGGAAACATGGGTCTCTTAAGGACTTATGTAGTGAATGACCTTTCATTTTTACTAAAATTGTTTTTTATTAAAGGCTATCAGCTGCAATAAACTAGTATTTATTAAAATTATGCTATTCGAAATTTCCCTTATGCAGAGGAAATTCGTTAATTTGTATGTATCCGTAACGTAGGAGCTGCCATGTTTTGAAGTACATCGGGGGCGTGGCCGTTGGCTTCAAACGATTGCCACAGGGAGCAGTATAGCGGGCACCTCCCAGTATTCTTTACTCCCTGGTCGGAACAAACGGTAAAAGAAACGTAGGCGCTGCAGTTGGAGATCAGTGAATCATGTGGGGGAGTTGTTGGTTCGCAACTGAGGAGAACTGAAAGCAATGTGAATTAAAAGAATGAAATACCTGTGTTTGATAGTACATGTATCACAAGTGTGTAGAAGTTTCTCGTAAATAACTCGAATGGTTGTAGCTTACCTTGCTCATACTCCCACGTCTCTTTTGTCTTTGAGTGAAATATTCGTAAAGTGAAGTTGTATTTTCTAGAGTGTCAATGAATTCACTTTAAAAATAAGACGTAAAAAACTCTTAAGTAGTTTGACTTGTCTTTCAACACGACGTAGAAAACTCTTCGATATTCCATTTGAAATTTAATATTGCTTTTATTTCATTTAAACTTTAGCTTTATACGTTATTTTCAGTATCACAAAATTTCCATTTTGTTTTAATTCCGGTTTAATAAAACGCATATACAAAGTTTCAGGGATGATTCTCATTACAACAAGCTAGTTCATCTCTTTTTTCTCTTCCTTCCCTCTTTCCCATCCCACTCCCTGGTAGTTTATCGCTCTCACATCTCTTCCCAGCATCCCAATTCATTTTCCACATCGCCCCCTCTTCAACTCACCCCTTCCTCTACCTCCTACCATCATCACATTAAATCTCAAGATGAAATTTACAAGCACTAGACAATACCACAGCGTGTATGCAAAGTTTCATAATGAGGACAAAGGGCTGAAATCTTACACGGCGTGCTTTGTCTCGATGGTTCTGATATCGAATACAAGCACCAACTTAAAACTCTGTTTAATCAAAGTTGATATTGGCTTCTCGCTAATAAAAGATATCATATGATCTTTAACATGATATGTTGAAAAGTTTCCCGGGTACAGAAATTAATATGGTAATTGTACAAAGTGGTTGTTAGCGTGGAATATCAGAACAAGTATTGTCAGGTGTTCGTGGTATAATTTATGGGTATGAGGAAATTATCAATAATATTGTTTATAATGATATCTTACTGTGCAATATATTATTATTATTTATAATAATAATAATAATAATAACAATAATTTCATGTGGCTATTTCTAGCCGTGCGCAGCCCTCGTAAGGCAGACCCTCTGATGAGGGTGGGCGGCATCTGCCATGCATAGGTAACTGCGTGTTATTGTGGTGGAGGATAGTGTTTTGTGTGGTGAGTGAGTTGCAGGGATGTTTGGGACAGCACGAATACCCAGCCCCCGAGCCATAGTAATTAACCAATGATGGTTAAAATCCCCGACCCGGCCGGGAATCGAACTCGGGAACCTCCGAACCGAAGGCCAGTACGCTGATAATAATAATAATAATAATAATAATAATAATAATAATAATAATAATAATAATAATAATAATAATATGAATATGAATATGAATAGTACTATACAAAATTTCTGAAGAAGAGAAGAAGGCAAGATGCGAATGGTTGAAAAAGTACTGGGAGGACAGTAACACACGACTCACAAACCACTGATTGCTCTATCGTATCCCAAAGTGGGTGAAACGTACAAGAAGAAGAAGAATATAAATGGTTTCACGTAATAATTTTACGATTTTACGGAAGCAAAGCAAAGTCACCTCCATGCAGGCCATGAAGGCCCTTGGAGGAGAGGAAGGTAAAGGCTTCCGCCATTGTTAACCTCAGCACGTGATGGGGTAGAGTGGTTAGCTCTACGTCCGGCCGCCTTTGCCCCCAGGAATTAACCTGGTACTCATGTTTGGTGTAGGCTGAGTGAACCTCAGGGCCATATGAATCTCCGGAAGTGGAAATCTCGTTTCTTAAATTTTACGACTTCCTTCGAGGATTCGAAATTACGTCCTTCCGGGCGAACCGAGCACGCCTTCACCGCCTCGGCCAGGCAGCCCCTCACGATTTTACGGAGGGTTTTTTTTTTTTAATCTGCTTTACGTCGAATCGAAACGGATAGGTCTTATGGTGACGAGGAGTGGGAAGGAAGTGGCCGTGGCCTTAATTTAGGTACAGCCCCAGAATTTGCCAGGTGTGAACATTGGAAACCACGTAAAGCCATCTCCAGGGCTGCCAACAGTGGGGTTCGAAGCCGCAGCTGCACTTGCGCCCCTTGCACGGCCAACTCGTTTTGTCATAACAGTTCCTTACGGCCAAGTAACTCTGACAAGAGGCTGGAGTACTTGATAATCCTCAAATACACAGGGTAGGGTTCACACCCGCCCCTTTGACTTAGAATGGCAGTGCTCTGTCATGAAAGCCACTCGTGTTAGCGATTGTATTGTATCACGAGAATTAAGTAAAATTTACATTATAAAATCAAGTTTCGGATTATTCTTCTTCTTATTATTATTATTATTATTAAGGAATAATCAGATTTTTCCTTTGTATAGAATTCTGCTATCTGATTGTAGAGGTTAAGTTTAGGTCTTCCTGAATGCAAGTGAAACCCATTATAGGGCACGCAAGTAATTGTTCTGAAGTTAACATTGAAGCTTTCACGGCCCGTACTTGTAGACATAATATGGGCTTTTGGGCTTATGGCGTGTCAAGAAAGCAAGGTGAAACTCTTTAGGTTTCGCAGAGAACTTTGCTCTGCATCTTAAGAAGAAAATGTCGACTCTTCACGAGGAAGTATTCCACAATAATGAGTGTTTGAATTTAAGAATATTTTACCGCTGGAGAATTGTAGTGGAACGCTCGTTTGTCAGCAGGTGGCTCGCTGCAAGCTGGCACAGTGCTCCAAGCGGGAGCTGCCGATGACATAAAGCTCCAATATGACATTAACACATAACCCATAGCTTGGAATGTACCAACTGGTGACGACGAACGTACGTATTTGGAAAACACCGAAACGAAATAGCAATATACCACGACCGTTTACTCTGTGTCGGCTGGTTGAATATAGGGCAGTGTGTCAAGAGTCTAGTTCTTTGGCGGCATCCCACGTGTTTGTCCTTGAGCAAGGCGGCTAGCAGTTTCCAAACTGAAGGCGGAGCTCTAGCTGGCTCGTAAAATAAAAAATAGAAATAAAAGAGGAAGAGAGAAGAAAATAGCTAGAACAGGGCCTCTCAAACGCCCAAAATCTCACGCGTGCAGAGCGAGGCGCAAGAGCTCCGTGCACTGTGCATCGGTGCCGCTCGGTGCCGCTCGGTATGGCTCGGATCAACGCTTCGTCTCTGGGCTACTCGGCTATGCTCGGCTCTACTCGGCTATACTCGGCTCAACTCAGCCCGGATTTGGAGCGCTACGGCGTAAGTGGCGGAGAGGGAGACAGGGGGAGCGAGCGAGACAGGCGTGAGGAAAAAGAGAGTTAGCGCTATTGCTCCAAAACGAGGAGTGGGGGTCTGCACTCTGATCAATCAAGCCAAGTCGTCTTTTGCACCGTGCACAGCGCATGCACCCTGAGAGGCCCTGAGCTAGAATATGTTTGCGTGTATTTGTACTTGGTTAAAAAAGCAAAAGCAAAGTCACCTCCGTACAGGCCATGAAGGCCCTTGGAGGAGTGGAAGCTAAAGGCTTCCACCATTGTTAACCTCGGTACGTGATGCGGTAGAGTGGTTAGCTCTACCTGGTTAAAGGTAATGAAAAATATTATTAATAACATAGACGGCGTGATATGTGTATTTATGAAGGTGTATAAAAGTGAAATTTGACTGGAGAGTGTTAAAGATATCACGTGTGAATTGAAATAATTACTAACTGAATTTATATTTAATTGGAATGGTGCACTAGCAGAAAGTAATATGAATTTAAATAAAGAAACTGACAAGAATTCAGTACTTGAACTGACTCGTACTCCCTACGATGAGTGGAGTACTACTTTACTTAAAGCGAGTCATACGCACGCACATTCTCACTTGGCCTCACTTCACAGCAGTTATTTTTCGATTACACTCGAGACATCGATATACGTGAACGTCAGTGGAGATACAGTCATCTCCAGGGATAATGGACGCATTTCCAGCGTTCAGCTCTACTTAAATTGTGCCAGCCTAGACGACTACAATTAGAGTTCAACCAACAGACATCGAAAAGATACAGATAAATTTAAAGTACGTGTTTTTCTATAACAACATGCAGGATTGTGTCTAAGATATTTTCTCATTTATTCTGTACAAGTTTCAGCAAAATCATCGGGAAGTGTAAAGTGGAAGAGGACCTTTACAACATTCATCACAGGAAGATAGGAGTTCGTGCCGGATACTACACATATTTCATCATGAATTACTAAGCCGACGTACCAGTGCCAACAGCGGAGAAATGCAAGGATTTCAACCCTAGAATGTTCGATTGAGGACGCCAGGAGCTCAACATGAAGACTACAGTATAAGTTAAGTCGACAACGTCTTATTTATATCTGTTCTTTGTGGCACTTTAGTTCTATTTTATTCTTTTGGTGTGGTCTTGTATTCTGTTCTTGATTTATTTTTCATAATATTTCATTGATTGTTCCCTAATATTCGAGATAGGACTTGAAGTTTAATTAATGTACTCGGTTCGTATTCCTGACCACGTGTTATTGAGTTCTGAAATGACAGATCAGTTGAAATTATCCATGTGTTATCGTAACCATCCTTTCTTATTTAACGAATTTCATTGTATTAGTGAGTTAATCCGTGTCCTAGGAATTTATTGAGGTAATATTTTTCCTATATTTTTCAATATTTCCATGATATTTGGACTTACCTTCGTGCCTCGTGGTATTTGTGGTATGTCATCAGGATGAAAATTCCAGAATGAGATTATGGATTTATTAGGAGTACATGAGCAGTGATATATAATTCTTAATGGTTTATTTAATCATCGAGACGAATTTAATGGGAGTAAGACTTGTTTCTTGGAATATAACATGTTCTTACATAATTTTGACTACACATTGTGTGATATGCGGTTGTGAGGAATATTGGTCGTCATTATAATGTTGTTATTGTACGTGGAATTTATGTGGAATTAGTACATGTGATATGAGTCTCCTGATAGTGAATTGTCACGTGTTTGTGCGACGATATTTTTAATACATGATGTTCATCATGGTAGGAAATAGATAATGGTTCTTCGAAATTATATAAGGTGTAGTCACTTTGATAAAGTCTTCCGATGATGATAATAATAAGTATATGTCGATCGATGTAATCCAGAATTCTGACTTAATATTTAGGAATAAGCTTATCCTGATATAACTCATGTAAGTCATTCATTCAAAGCTTCTAATATATGTGTGAATCTTACTGGCGGGCATTAAATTTGGAATATAGATTCTCAAATAAACATCCTGATAAGATTATAGTTCGATACCAGGCAAGCTCACTTTTATCGCCAGAATTCCTACTCACGTGGAGACTTCACATTTTCAATGACACCTCTAAATGGACCTAACGGAGAGTGACGATGTTAATTTGTACATGGACGCGATGTAGACATTGTAAATACCTCTCCTTTAGAAATTTTCCTGTAGATAGTTGGTAGAATTAGTCAGATTTTCTAGTGATAAAATATTTCTTGTGTATTTCAGATGTGATGTGTTAACAGAAGGGATAATCTGTGACACTTCAGTGTTATTTAATTTATAATTTTGACAGTATTCCAACGTCGTTGAATTAATTTTGATTTAATGATTTTTTTGAGAATTAATAATTTATATTTCTTAAGGATGACCACGTAATAATAACGTTAGATTTTAGTTCTCACGAGGAGATAAGTGGGAAAGACTTTGAGCAGATATAATCGACGTCTCGAGTTAATGTTTACGTAACTTAAAGCACAGTCAAGGTACATTTAATGTTAATAAATAATTAAATAACATAACTTCACTAATATTTTGATATGAGAAGAAGTAAACTTTTTAAATTTTGAATATTATATCTCATACACTCCATTAAAATTTAATGTGTTTTTCAGATTGTTCGAGGAATTTGATACACCATCCTCATTTTTCAAGATTCGAAAAGTTCTTTCGTTAATGCGAGTGCCAATGGACCGAAATGTTTGTCCAAAAGCCTATACCATGAACACAATTGTTCTGGAGTGTGGATTTTACCAAACTCGCATTTCACGTCAAACCCTTCGTAACTTCTGTACAGTACATTCAAACCTAAGTCTTTGGAGGTTCAGTGACTTCCTGGTGTAAGTGGAAACTGATGAACTGATGAACATGCCTTTCTAAGAAGATGAATGCCACCATCTTGACCTTTCACTCGTTTTCCAAAAAGCTGTGCGTCGTAATTCAAGATGTGTTTCAAGTTGTGCAGTTCTCTGAAGGAAGCTCTTCTTAGATTTTTAATCAAGGTTTAGTTTTATACTATTAGTCATCTAACGGATGCCTGATAATTATCATATATATGACTCTTCCTTTCGATGTTTGCAGCCACTTGACGTTCATTTTGAAAGGTGCTACATCGACCAAAGCATAGGTGTTCTTAACAGATGTTCTTACGCAGCCTAAACATATAAAGCTTGAAAGTTTATCGATTTTTCAACAAAATAATTTGAAATATTTAACAAGTTTTAGTAAGGTTACTCCATTTCTCACGTGATTTCCTTGAATCCTTTTCATTCCCTAAAGGGTTTCAAAAAATTGTACTTTAATATACAGTAAATGTTCGCCTCTGTGGTGTAGTGGTTAGTGTGATAAGCTGCCATTCCCGGAGGCTCGGGTTCGAGGACTAAAACTAGGTCCACTCAATCTCGGGAGGACAAGTGTGTAGAAGAGTTGGGGGTTCGATTCTACCTCAGCCATTCTCGAAGTGGTTTTCCGTGGTTTCCGCACTTCTCCTCCAGAAAAATGCTGGGGTAGTACCTAACTTAAGCCATGGCCGCTTCCCTCCCTCTTCCTTGCCTATCCCTTCATACCTTCCAATCACACACAACAACCCTGTTCAGCATTTCAGGTAAATCCGCTTGAGAAAGGCATTGGTCCTCATCCCCAGTTGTATCCCCGACCAAATGTCTCACGCTTCAAGGATGGTGACGTTGTGGCAGTAGAGGTGAGATCCTTCGCTGAGTCCGGGATAAAAGCCAACCCTGAAAGTTAAACGGATAATGATATGAAAATATAATTTAAGTAATATTTCATATTGACGGGATGGGTAGTTCCGACGGTAGAACGTTGGTCTTCTGCAATGAAGTTCACGAGTTCGAATCAGGCTGGGTCCGGCGGTATTTGAAGGTGTTAAATACGCCAGCCCAGTGTCTGCAGATTTAACGACAAGTAAACGAACTCCTGTGAGACAAAATTCCGGCATTGTGGCGTTTCCGAAAAGTGTAAGGATCGATAGTAGGATGTGATATTAACATTAATAATAATAATAATAATAATAATAATAATAATAATAACAATAATAATAATAATAATAATAATATTTATAATAGTTTTGTTAGTTGCTTCACGTCGCACCGCCACGGATAGGTCTTATGGCGACGATGGGACAGGAAAGGCCTAGGAATGGGAAGGAAGCGGCCATGGCCTTAATTAAGATACAGACCCAGCATTTGCCTGGGTTTATAATTATTATGTTAAAGATAGTGTCATTTAAAACTATTTACGTGCTTCATTTTATGAATATTCATAACGTGGTATTTTCTTCGCATCTTCCAGCATTTCATAACTTTAATTTTAGTATATGTACCTGTACCTGTATTTAACAAGCTGCTCGAAGGTTTGTGAAATAAATAACTGGTTCGATAGAAATAGGTTCGGGTATAGGAAATGTTATTCCAATGAAGCTCAACTTGTAGGATTCCAGCAAAATATAGCAGATAACATGGTTTCAGGAGGTCAAATGGACTGTATCGGGATTGACCTATCTAAGGCATTTGATAGGGTAGATCATGGGAGACTGGTAAATAGGAGTGCAATTTGACTAGACAAAAAAGTGATTGAATGGGTGGCTTTGTTTATTTTTTATTTATTCTTATTTATTTATAGAACTCAGAGAATTAGAGTAGGCGAATCTTTATCTGACCCTGTAATAATTAAGAGGAGAGCTTCTCAAGGCAGTATTACTGGACTTTTATGTTTTCTTATAAATACATAAATGATATGAGTAAGGAAGTTTTATCAGATATATCGCTTTTTGCAGATGATGTTGTTCTGTACACAGTAATAATTAAGTTTCAAGATTGTGAGTAACTGCAAAATGACCTCGATAATGTTGTGAGACTGGCAGTAGGCAATGGAATGATTATAAACTGGGTTAAAAGTGAGGTTTTGAGTTTCACAAATAGGTAAAGTCCTCTCAGTTTTAAATACTGCGATAACGGGGTGAAAGTTTCTTTTGGGGATCATTGTAAGTACCTAGGTGTTATTATCAGGAAAGATCTTCATTGGGAATTCACATAAATATAATCGTAAATAAATAGTGCAGATCTCTGCACATGGTTATAAGGGTATTTAGGGATTGTAGTAAGGTTGTAAAGGAGAGGGCATATAAGTCTCTGGTAAGACCCCAACTAGAATATGGTTCCAATGTTTGGGACCCTCGCGAGGATTGCTTGATTCAAGACCTGGAAAAAATCCATAGAAAGGCAGCTCGATTTGTTCTGGGTGGACCGGGCGAGTTGGCCGTGCGCGTAGAGGCGCGCAGCTGTGAGCTTGCATCCGGGAGATAGTAGGTTCGAATCCCACTATCGGCAGCCCTGAAAATGGTTTTCCGTGGTTTCCCATTTTCACACCAGGCAAATGCTGGGGCTGTACCTTAATTAAGGCCACGGCCGCTCCCTTCCAACTCCTAGGCCTTTCCTGTCCCATCGTCGCCATAAGACCTATCTGTGTCGGTGCGACGTAAAGCCCATAGCAAAAAAAAAAATGTTCTGGGTGATTTCCGACAAAAGAGTAGCGTTACAAAAATGTTGCTAAGTTTGGGCTGGGAAGATTTGGGAGAAAGGAGACGAGCTGTTCGACTAAGTAGTATGTTCCGAGCTGTCAGGGGAGAGATGGCGTGGAATTACATCAGTAGACGAATAATTTTGAGTGGTGTCTTTAAAAGCAGGAAAGATCACATTATGAATATAAAGTTGGAACAGATCAAATAGGGGGCAGATATTCGTTTATAGAAAGGTAAGTAAGGGATTGGAATAACTTACCAAGGGAGATGTTCAGAAAATTTCCAATTTTTTTTTGCAATCATTTAAGTAAAGGACAGGAAAAAAGCAGATAGGGAATCTAACACCTGGGCGACTGCCCTAAAGGCAGATCAGTAGTGACTGATTGAATAATATTCAAATGTTCATGAGCTCATTAAAATAACTTAAAAATCCACTCAACAAAAATCACAGTAAAGTCATTCTCATTTGCACTTCGATAAAAATTTATGTAAACATAAATTACAAATCTTATCAAAACCATAAGAATCGCTTCATTCTAGTAGAGTGAACTTACATGAGATGTAAAAAACACGTCTATAAATGTCAAGATTCTATTTTGAAGGGTTTCAGAGATAGAGATACATTAATTTGTAATTTATAACGAGTAAAATAACCCTTTCTAACATGCTTTTTTTTGTTTAAGGATTTGCTTTACGTAGCACCGAAACAGATAAATCTCCATGGCGACTATGGGATAGGAAATGGCCAGGAATTGTAGGGAAGAAGCCGTGTCCTTAATTAAGGTACAGTCCCAGCATTTTCATGGTGTTAAAATGGGAAACCACGGAAATCCATCTTCAAGGCTGTTGTCAGTGGAGTTCGAACTCACTGTCTCCCTAATGAAAGTTCACAGCTGTGCGCCCTCAAACGCCCGGCCATCTTGCTTGATCCAACATGTTTCATACTGAACTTACTTTATTTTCCATCGAGTTGATTTTCGTCTGAATTTTAATTTAAAGTGTGAAAGGGTGCTGTAAATCTAAATGCGATCTGCTATGGATAAACATACGTATTCAATTTGATGTCATTTTCCGCAACTAATTTTCTGTAATCCATGTACACCTTTTCTACCTTTGACACAACTGCCCATTGAAATGTTTCCAGGAATCCTAGCGGAACGTGATGCGAACCATGGAAAGACAGATCTTGCAATTCGAAATCCAAAAATGGATTCTATTTACATTTAATACAAGTTATATACTTTGTTAATTTCCCTAGAATTCCTTGCCTACTATATTATATACAGTATATTCTGAAACTATTCAATGACAGGAGACAGGGGATCTCAAAATAGAAATGATGAAGTAAATGACGACACCAGAAACACAACCCAGCAGAGAAGTAACTTTCCATCACTCTTCGCTTTCATTCTTGCCATCCAACCTCTGTCGATCGACTCCATTTTCCTTCAGACAAAATATGAAAAGCAAGGAGTGGGAAGGAAACTACCGTGGCCTTAATTAAGGTACAGACTTTGTCTGGTGTGGAAATAGGAAACCACGGAAAGCTATCTTCAGGACTACCGGCAGTGGGGTTCGAACCCTCTATCTCCCGAATGCAAGCTGACAGCCACGTGAAGCATACCGGAATATTTTCGGAACTTAGTCAGCTTTCTTTATACCTCTGTGGACAAGAAATGATACCTGTTCGCAGGGTGAGAAAGTTTACCTCCTAGAAATTTCTTCAGTGCTCCGATGAGATGTGAGTCGGTGCCCACCTCGCTCGTTGCGACCCCTGTTCATGAAACAATTGAGAAGTATGGTTGCGAGGTACTCACTCATGTAGTATTCAACCAAGACCTTCCACCGTCTGATCTCCACGCCTTCGAACCACAGCTAGGAGGCTAACAATTCGGTACTGTTACGCCCCTATGAGTGACGGATATGACCGACGACAGGTACCCCAAAATTGAGTACCGCTATATGTGAAGTTGGTGAGTGCCTCGATCGACTTTACATAGAGAGGGATTAATAATACGGTGACAATCATCATTAACATGGGTTAAGTCAGTGCGTTACAATAATTTTATAACTGTTTTATATATGTCTGAAATCTGATATCTGTGTTAGCATGGGCAATACATCCTGTATTACGGGTATATCACCTGAATATGATTCATATATGTTTTGAGCGCATGATAATTTGCAAGACAGATATAGAGAATTCCCTCAGTGGCACCAAATTGTCAAATGTCTCTCATCTACAGGTGGGTAGGTTCTACGACAATTTAAAAACACCTAAACTAAAGCCTGAGACAGACAGGCGTCTTGTGCAATGGCACAAGACTACACTAATGTGAAGAAAGTGATCGGAAAGGATTATACCTATTATACCATAAATCATTAAAGAAATAAATATATATGGCTGGTTTATTTACATCATTCAACATTGTGGAGGAGGTACAATCGTACGTTTATTTATTATGAGGTTATCCCGGCAAAAATGACGTTATTCCTACCTTCAATCTCAAATAACAATAGACAGTTTGAATCACACAACAACTGAGAGACATCAAATATCGTAGTATGAAATGTTATTATTAATTGATATTCAGTTAGTTCACCTGCTTGAACTTTATCCAATTAAATATTTCACTTAGAGTGACAATAGCATCACTAATACAAGCTTGTTTACAAAATGAAATGAGAATGGTGTGCGATTGGTTTGGTGAAAGGAATCCATTTACCTTCTCCCGTACAGTCCCTCGACAAGTCTCGGAATTAAGTGGTCTATCTCCTATCAGGAGTGAAAGATACGTTACATTCTATACCTTTGGCAGTAACACAAAGAAATTCATTGAAATGTGAAAATGATTTCCCATGACTTAGTTGACATTGCTATGGGCCCGGTAAACACACAAAATGGATCCCGTAACCACCAAAAAGGTTGAACCATCTCGAAGATGCACAACATAAATAAGGAATTATATAACCAAGAAACAAATAAACCCCCATATCAAAGCCATGCTTGCTGAATACAGTAAATCAAGTGACTTGGATGGATAACCTCCTAGAATGGATACAATGACACTCCCAGAATAAATCACTTTCAACTCTATAGCGACATAATAAATCTCAGGTCACCTCGAGATCACTTCTCCATTGTCAGCTGTAATTGACTACACTACCACGCATTATTACTCTCCTATAATCTCATATAATAATTGCGATGATCTCGGGAAGTGTGCAACGCATGAAATAGACTTGGGCAGATCATCATTCGTAGCTTCCTGTTTGATTTTATTCCACATGGTTCAAATCGAAGATTCTGTATCTATTATTACCGTTCCAATTCCTTGTTAATAAAATAGCTTATCAAATATATTCCATATACTGTAAGAAGACTCTATTCCCAAAATCGTTATTATCCGCATATCATCCCATATAATACGAAGATTCACTATTATCAAACTATATTTCACACTCATGACTTCACGTTGATATAGAACTCAAGATACCATACCATCATTCCATACAAATATTCCTGCCCGTCAAAGAATCAATGCAAATCACCACAAGCACTCTATGCCTTTTCTACTGTGATATCGCTATGCCTACGTTGCATTAACGGATTTTTCAATTACCGTTATAAATTCCAATATAAGTCTATCAGTAAATTAATCCAAATAATATGAGCGGGAAACCAAAAATAACAGGAATAACATTGCAGTGGGCAAAGCTTGTGTAGTGGGCTTTTCTGCCGTTAGGCGTGTATAGCGCAACTCATTGCCAGTTTAGTGCCGCCTGTGTTGTCGATATGACTTGTTCTGTTCATCTGCAGTGATTGTTCTTGCTAGCGCTGTTTTGTCTTGTTTCGTTTTTTATGATGGCAAGTTTAAGTGGACAACAAGCAAACCTTTTATTGGGAAGTTTTAAGAAGCTTGGGTAACAGTGTTCGTGAAAAACGACCCGATTTGTGACAGACAGGAGACTGGATTGTCCACGACGACAACGCACCTACACACACAGCCATCTCTGTTAGACAGTGTTTGACTTAAAAAGGCATGGTTCAGCTGCCCCACGCCTGCCCTCGCTCCGAGCGAATTTTTCGTAAGAAAATGGGCATGAAAGAACAAGAGGTTAAGAAAAAAAACGAAGGAGGAGGTGTCAGCTTTATCTAAAGATGACTAGAAAAAAATGTTCCAAACAGTGGAAGCACCGGTGGGACAAATGCATTAGTTGTAACGGAGAGTACTTTGAAGGGGATAAGGTTGTTTTTAAAAGGTCTGAAAATATATAGCTTTCAAAAATAACTCCGTTTTGTTCGTGTACCCTCTCGTACAGCTATACAATAGACCTGTCGAGCTTAATAAATAATCCCAAATGAAATTGATGAAGATATAGATCTCAAATTGCATGTACGTGCTACACTTGGTTTAGCGTTGAGGACTACTGTCCCCTAAGAATTGTACTCACTTAGGATAAAGCTATATCTAATTCACATTCCTTGAACATTTCAATATGTTCTGCACTCAATTAATTAAAAGAAGTAAAGGCAAACACATTCAAACAAGAAACAAATATAATAAAACAAGGACTTATCCGGAAGTTGAACCTCCTCCGGTTTCATGTGTCGAATCGCATCCCTTCATGGTGACGTTCTTTTCCTCGTTGTTCATATCATGACGATACATATTAATTGTCTTGGATCACTTTCACTGTTCTTCTGGCACTCTGAAACGTAGGGCATTCATTTTGCACTGTTTAATAAACAAGTCTATACTAGACTTAACTACAGTTGGCGTCTGACAGGTAAGGTTGGAGGGAGGAGCACTGCACGTGCCATTTCACGATGTTGCCACATTCCAGGATTCTTTTCTACATGCTCTTACCCCTCGCTTCCGGCTCACTTATTCCCTCCTTCATTCTGACCGCTGTGATCTGGTGTAGACTACCTGGCCAGGCGGTGTCGTCCCATTTGCGATCACTCTTATACAAACAATCAGGTTCTTATCAGTGACAGTGACAGGTTTGGCAACTCCCAGCAAGACGAGCTGCCCTGAAGTTTTATCTCCATGGCAACCGCAGTCGCCCCACCCTCGTTTCCATGGCAACCACACAGCCACTCCCTTTATTCCGCCTCGGCAGGCAGTAAACGGACCTCCCTCTAAGAAATGTCAGATGCCAACTCTTATTATTAGCAGTATAAGTACGCATATTCTTACTTCGCTTCGAAATAAAAGTTATATTCCCCTTTGAAAATAACACAATTCCAAACCAAATGTTAAATCTCATTCCGTCAAAATACCACACGGTTCCAAATATGCATTCAGTTAAGCGCAAGGAGAGTCTTTCCACCAGTTAAAAATAAATAACCGATCCGAACAATGTGCGATAGTTTACGGCTCGTCATGTTAGATCCTCGCGATGACACATTATATGATGATACGCGATACAAAGAGTAGATATTGCTCTGAACGAACGTTATTCTAACTCGGCGTTCTTCTTGGTAAATAATAACAGGGTTCGAAATCAACCATTGGCGGCTCCCAGTATTGCCAGCTTCGCACTACGAAGCTTGTTCCAATCTTATATTTACTTCATTAAGTAAATCCCTCATGACTGTGCCATCATGTCATTTACTAATATCGATGTAAAATATCTATACCATACCATTATTCCACTTCTCCGTAATTTCATTCTGTAGTTAATATTCCAAATAATATAGTTGTCGATTTGACTGTTACTGACATCGTATTTGTAATGCCATACCTTTTCCCCAATAAGTTTTCATACTCATAAGACCACAGACCTTGAGTGAGGTAAAATATCGCAGTAAAGATAAAGCGGTAAGGATGAATTGAATCCGCATATCAATTAAAGTACATGCTTGTGACCAAAGAAACCAATGCACAATGATCTGAGTAGAGAAAAAACAGGATGAAATAAATTTCAGTCCTGCTGGTTGTCTGAATGATTAGGGTACTCGTGTTTGGTTCGGAAGGCCTCGGGTTGGATTCTCCGCCAGGTCGGGAATTTTTTTTTTGCTCCTACAGAGGTAGGTCTTATGGCGACGATGGGATAGGAAAGGAGTAGGAGTTGGAACGAAGCGGCCGTGGCCTTAGTTAAGGTACAGCCCCAGCATTTGCCTGGTGTGAAAATGGGAAACTTCGGAAAATCATCTTCAGGGCTGCTGACAGTGGGATTCGAACCCACTATATTCCGGATGCAAGCTCACAGCCGCGCGCCCCTAACCGAACGGCTAACTCGACCGGTCGGGAATTTTAACTGTATATAATTAAGTCCTCTGCTTCTGGGACAGGGTGTTTGTTTTCGTCCTAATGAAGTTATCTTCAACTAAGTACAACACATAACACAACATAACCACCAGAGAAAAATGCAATAGCGAATATATCCTTTCGCATATGGTTGACGTAAGGAAAGACATCTATCAGTAAGAATGGGACAAATGTAAATTCAGTGCAGACTCCAATAAAAGGATAATTCCAGGAAGTGTAGAAAGAAGAAGAATAAGAGAAGAAGAAGAAGAACATGAGATAAACTGCTACACATCCTTGTAATCAGAAGCAAACTGTAAAAAATGTAAATGACGTAATTGGCAAACGGTTACTCTATTGCTTCTGTGGCCTTAGAAATGACATGCAGTCTCGATTAGTGAAAAGAAGAATCAAAATAATTAATAATTACAAAGCGGTAGTGATATTAGTATAGTTCTTTCAATTTCCTCATTAACGACCGGCACGCTTTTGAAGCCTAGCTGACCGACTGTGTTCACATTCCTCATCCGCGGGTTAACAGGATTTCCCCAACTCGAGATACAGCATTGTCAACCATATGGCGAACATCTTTCCCCTCGGTACCCTGGCATATGCTTTCTCTATATCTACGAAACATAAATAGAACTGTCTATTCCTCTCGTAACATTTTAAAACTACTTGGTGCGTACTGAAAATCTGATCTTGACAACCCCTCGGTGGTCTAAAACCACACTGGTTTTCATCCTACTTCCTATCAACCGCTGATCGCAGCCCCCTTCCATAATGCCAGTGAATACTTTCTTTGATATACTGATTAATGGGATACCTCGATAGTTGTTGCTATCCTTCCTGCTCCCTTGCTTATAGATACGTGCAATTACTGCTTTTGTCCAATTTGAAGGTACCTTAACAACACTCCATGCTAATATTACTACTCCATGAAGCCATTTCAGCCCTGCCTTCCCACTATACTTCACCATTTCAAGTCTAATTTCACCTATACCTGCTGCATTACGACAATGGAGTTTATTTACCATCCTTTCCACTTCCTAAAGCGTAATTTTACCAACATCATTTTCCTTCTCCCCATGAGCATGCTAGTTCACGACACCACCAGGATGATGATGATGATGAGGATGATGATGATTATTATTATTATTATTATTATTATTATTATTATTATTATTTTAATAACGACAGAATGATCAGAATATGAAGCGACGTACTAGACTAATTTATTAGAAGTGATGGTTGCCGGTAACTTCCAGGAATGATACAAATATAACACAGCATCAAAATCTCATCATATTTAAGTGCACTTGCAATCTAAAAGAAGGTTCCACACGGTTCTGTAGTTTAAATTAAGAACTCTACAAAAAGTGTGATGGAAAGTGATGGAAGGGGTGAGAAAATAAGCAGCTGGAAGGATCAGAAACAATTGCATTTCAATCGCAGAGCAGAGAGGGTGAAGTTCATTATTTTCTCTTTCTTTAAAATGTTACAAAAACATTCCAATCAAGCGAAGTTTGCACCGGAACACGTCGAATTCAGGGATTTTGGAAATCATCTCCCAATTTCACCAGTGGTGTTTCCAAGTTAATTTTGATTTTCCTGAGATTGGATTTCAAACAAGAGATGAAAAAAAGAATAAATGTGACCTCCTGTAGAGTTCTCTTTTTACTAAAAATTAACCTTCGTAGTTTTAAGATAGGAAGGCCAGTACGAAATATCTCTAGTGACAGTAATCTTGATTCGAAACCGAGCAACTTCTGAACTATGTACAGCATTAATCGAAAGATTTATTATTATTATTATTATTATTATTGGTGCGGCAGGTACGGGCTAGGAAAAGCGGCGGCCCGTAGGGGCTGGTTGAAGGTCGCATTAAGCGAAAGATACCAACACCAATTAACAACGATATCTCGCCAAGCTTCTTTAATTACAAGTTCGGAAACTTTAACTGCTTTAAAAACATCAAGTAACAACAATTTACAATTAAGAGGATAATACCCGTATATACATTCAGAATTATTACAAAACACTAATGAGGGAGCCAGCCCTCTCTACCAGGTACAAGTTCACATGCATACGTGAAGGGTTTCGCTTTGCAACTTTCCGAACATAATATGAAAGACCTTCTAATATTACAATAAGGTTGAGAATAAATTAAGCATGGCCTTCCGAATTCTTAACCAACGCAACGCCCGAAGGCACATAGAGAATCCGTAGTGGATTACAATAATGTAGAAAAGCAACACCTACTTAACCCCACAATGGAATGTTTCGGCCATGAAAATACTTTCTTTAAACTGAATCAAACACATCAACTAGAAATCTTAAATAAAGATCGAATCCAAAGCACAAAGTTCCTATCATTACACAGTGACAAGCCTCGTTTTTACCTCAGGCACCTTAAATTTCGACATCTTAAGGGGACAGTACAATAGCAAGATCCCTCTTTCTCTCTTACCTCCGCGCTAGCGTGCCGGGTTCGAGGGGCTAGAAGGCAAGCCCAGGAGATAACAGACTGCTCAGAGTGCCAACAGCCGAATCGCCCGGCCGGCCGAGGAGAACGACCGCGAGCCGAGCAGCGGTCACGTGGACCGAAACTCCCCTCTAGAAGAGAAGGGAGTTGCAGAGGGGCGCGAAGCAAGAGAGATAGAGAGAGCTCGGAAGGGAGGGAGGACTCTTCAGGGCGAGAATACTTCTACATTTCCCTGAAGACATGCGGAACGGGCAAAAATACATTTATTCCATAAGAGGGGCAAGGATAGGAAATAAAATACATGTAAATACATCAAATTACACAATACATAGTACAGCTTGCAAGCACATACACTGTAAAAACACTGGAGAAAGATAGTCTGGGAGGGGGATCACAGTTTACACGGTTCAGATCCTCCCCGCCTAAAAGCCGACGCCGGAGAAGATGAGAGTAGACCTTAAAAATATAATATAAATGCAGTTCTTCTAAAAAGAGTTCCATGCAGTTGGAAAATACTCCCAGTTCAAGGAGAACACATTCCCAAAATCACTTCAAAACTTCAAATTCAAATTTGAATAGAAATGTACATAAAGAGGTTCTGTGCCTTGAAAATTTCCTGTTACTAGGAGCAGACTTTTGTAGAATAACAAGTGGACTCGGAAGAAGGAATTTGAGCCACACCAAAAGTTCATAAGCGGCACAGGAACTTGGCGAATAAGTGACAGCGACGAATTTCCCACTCGGTCCTTCACATAGCTAGGTCGCAGCAGGTGAGCAACCAGAAAGAGTTGTGCGCCATAAGAACAGATAGGCACGAAGATAGGGGCTCCGAAGGCGTAACATGGTCCATGAGGAGCCGAAAAACAGGTCACAGCCAGGGCAAGACGTACCGACAGCTCCACCGAGGGGCCCTCTCAGAGAGCTCGGCAACAGGATGCACCAAATGACTGGAAAAATAACAGAGCCAACAGAAGTCTGTCCTTTTGCACTTTTCAAGGAAGGACCGGGGGTAGGTCGACAACGCCAGGCCGCATAAGGACCCGGCAGCAGCGCGGAGGTAAGGCGGGAAATCAAGAAGGGAGGGAGAGAAAGGCCGGAAGGGGCGTGAGGTAAAAGGAAATACAAGAACAATTAATCAAAAGATACCGTTTAACAATGGTAAACATTTTAAAATACAACAAGATATCATCCTTAACTAAGGAAACCCTCCACAAGTGATTCGAAGCGAGGCGAACTTGGTGCAAATGGCACCGACAATTTAGGCAGGCTTGACTTGAGAGAGGTGGACTCTAAACACCCTCTCCGCCACGGGGTCCCTCAGGAGCAATGTGACAGGAGTCAAAAATTTAATGACAGTACAAGGCCCCCAAAAGCGGGGGGAGAGCTTACTCGAAGGTACAAAATTCTTCACAAAAACCTTATCACCGACGGCCAGGCTGACAGGTTTTCGCCCCTGATTGTAACGTTGCTGCTTCCTTAAATTAAAGACCTTAAGGTTAGCCATAGCACGTTTCCACGTAGCCCTAACATTAGGAGGATCGATATTCTCCGGCAACAGATCATTTATATTCCACAAATTTGACAAGGGTGAGTTAGGTATGAAACCAAACATGAGAGAAAACGGGGAGGACTTATGCGCCTCATGAACAGCAGTATTGAAAGCATAGGTTAACCAAGGAACAGTCGTATCCCACCTCCAAATATCTTCATGATGGAAGGCGATAAGCGCAGAGCGCAAATTACGGTTTACCCTCTCCGCGTACGACGGCTGAGGATAGTAAGCAGAGGTCGTAACGTGAGAGATAGAAAGGCCGAAACAGAATTTTTTAAAGCAATTGGACGTAAAAGCCCTCGCATTATCGGAAACTAAAACTTGACAAGGCCCAAACGAAGAAAAAATGTTTTTCAAACACCTTACCGTGGTGTCAGCAGTAGCAAGCTTGGTAGGAAACATCCAGGTAAAGCGAGTGAAAGCATCAACACAAACAAGAATGAACCTATTACCATCCCCTTTCGATTTGGGGAGGGGCCCAACGTAGTCTATAAACATACGCTGCATAGGGCGAGTAGCTTGAGAAGAAGATAGAAATCCGACCTTAGTATTCAGCGGTGGCTTGCTAATTTTACAAAGCTTACAAGCTCTAACCAATTCGCGCACTTCACCATCCAATCCCTTCCAAATGAAATTCTCACGGATTTTCTCTCTTGTTTTAAAGACCCCGAGATGGCCCGCAAGGGGAGACTCATGAAAATATTTAAAAATCATGGGCACGAGAACGGCAGGTACCACCACCTTCATCCTTTTATCATGGCGAGCCGTACAACTCAGAACTCCGTTCCGTAACTCGTAGGGAGCAACCGGTTTACCTAGCTCTAAATCTTGGATGATGGGTCCCAAGTAAGGGTCTTCTCTTTGAATTTTTCCAATGTCATGATACAATATGGGGGTATCTGACAGAAACGCCGCAGAAATCGGCAGGGCAAGGGACTCAACAGCAAAGGGTTGATCATCTTGAACCCCCTCGGGAGAGTACATACGGCTTAAAGAATCAGCCAAAATATTATCCGACCCCCGGATGTGGCGCACTTCGAACTGAAAGGCAGAGATCCTGATCGCCCACCGGGCCAAACGGCCAGTTCTACGAGGACGACCCAGAACCCAGCTCAACGCCTGGTTGTCCGTTTCAAGTTGGAATTTAACGTGCTCTAAATACATCCGGAACTTCTCGAGGGCAAACAACACGGCTAAACCTTCAAGCTCGTACACCGAGTATTTAGATTCCTGGGCGGACAAGGTCCTGGATGCATAGGCAATCGGGCGTCTGCCAAATTCTGACTCCTGCAACAACACCGCGGCGACAGCGGATGCAGAAGCATCGGTTTGGACTATAAACGGTTTAGAAAAATCGGGCATGGCAAGAATAGGCGCGTTGGAGACGGCCAACTTAAGATCTTCAAAGGCGGCCTGCTGAGAGGGTCCCCAATCAAATTTAACCCCTTTCCGACGCAAGGAGTTAAGCGGGCTGGCACGCTTAGCGAAGTCCGGAATGAACTTGCGAAAAAAATTTATCATGCCGATAAACCGTGCTACGCCTTTCACATCCTTAGGGGGGGGAAATTCACGAATGGACTGGGTACGAGAGAGGTCCACGGAAACACCGTCAGGCGAAACCACATGCCCAAGAAAAGACATCTGGGGCCTCGCAAAGGAGACCTTAGAAAGCTTGACGGTAAGGCCCGCCTCCCGAAGGCGCATCAACACTTCCTTAAGGTGCAACAGGTGCTCCTCGAAAGTTTCAGAATAGACCACAAGGTCATCCAGATAGTGATATAGGTAGTTAAATTTAATGTCCGAAAACAGCTTATCCAGAAGCCTAGTAAGAACGGCGGCGCCCGTCGATATGCCAAAAGGGACGCGTAAAAATTCATATAAATTCCAGTCTGTGGCAAATGCCGTCACATGCCGCGACTCAGGAGCCAAGGGGATCTGGTAGTAGGCTTGATTTAAATCCAAGATAGTAAAATATCGAGCCTTCCTAAACCAGGAGAAACAGGAGTGTAAATCGGGGAGCGGCACGGACTGCAACACAATTTTCTTATTGAGGACCCTATAATCCAGGACAGGCCTGAACCCGCCCTGAGGTTTAGGGACTAGGAAGATGGGCGAGGAATAAGCGGACGTAGATGGTTGAATAATCCCCTGGTCAAGCATCTTATCGATGGTCTCCTTGAGCGCCTTCATCTTAGGCGGGGACAAACGGTAAGGTGGAATCCTTACTGGAGTTGAATCAGAGAGTTCGATTTTATACTCCAAAAGATTGGTCACGCCCAATTCCTCAGAAAATACGTCCGAAAAAGTGTCGCACAACTCCCTCACACTCCGCGCCTGATCCTCAGGGAGATGGCTAAGATCACATACCATCTCCTCTTGAGGGGACGTAACCGACCGGAAAGAGACAGAATTAAATGAACCAAGGGGAATCTTTACCGATTGAGAGAATCTGAACCAACAAACCCCCTTTTGTAGGTCCAGAACCAATCCGGAGTAAGAAAAGAAATTTGTCCCAAGGATTACGGGACATGACAAATCCTTGGCTACATAAAAGGAGAACTTCCAAGAAAAGTTAGACACTCTAATTTTACTAGTGAAGCTACCTATAATATCGACCATAGAAGAATTGGCTGATACACAGGAAACAGAGACAGGAAGCAAGTCCGAAAACTTACATATAGCTTTATGTGCGATATACCATTTCTCGCTGACCAAGGAAACTACACTCCCCGAGTCCAGCAAGGCCGATATAGGCTCGTTCCCCATTTCAACCTTAATGAAGGGAGCACTACCTTTCAAATCCGCAGAAATCCGTAAACACTCGGGCGGAAACGTATCACATAAAGGCTGAACAGAAGCACAACGAGGGCTGTCATAAACTGGGGGACCGTGAGGGACGGAAGCCCCCTTACCTAGTCAGCTTGACGCTGAAGTTCCAGCACAGTTCTTCGCAAAATGCCCCGGACGCCCACACTTAAAACAAGCCAAATTGCTACTCCTATTAGGAACACTGGCATTAGCCGACGTGCCCACCGGGCGACGACCAGGAGTCCTAGTGGGACAACGGTTCCGCAAATGATCGCGTGATCCACACTCATAACACCTTCTCAGGTCTGCAGGCTTTCTGGAAGCGGGAGCGCCGGATACATAGGGCGATGAAGGACTACTTCCCGTACGCAAGGTGTCCGCATGACGAACTCCTTCCGCGGCGACGACCATTGCCTCCAACTCCGAAAAATTGCGGGGATGGGCCGCGAAACACAAACAAGAACGATACAAGGGGTTTATGCCCTCAACAATAGTCGAGACGATTTGCTCTTCTGAAAAATGGAGCGCGAAGACCCTGGCGTAATGTTTAATATCCAAAATGAAATCAGCCAACGACTCATCATTACGCTGGACTCTGAAGTAAAATTTCTGCACAAACGAATTTAACGCCCTAGCTGGAATAAAATGCGTCAATAAGTGCGCGTGGAATTGCTGAATAGTTTCCTGTTCCTTAATGGCCTTAACAATCCTATACGACAACTCACCACTCGCGGAGGGATAGATAATCTGCAATATATGACTATGAGAAATTCCAAAAACCAGGGCATGGTCCAGGAATTCGACCAAGAAACGAAGGAAGGCTACAGTGTCGCTCGCCGAATTGACAGAGCAGTTTGGGGCCACCTTCAACATTAGCGTTAATGGATGAGGAATATTGGAGAATATAGACACATTTGACGGTGGGATAGATTGCAAAGGTTGCTGTTCTTGCTGTTCTCCAACCTCTCTATTCCCTATAGGTTTATCCGAATCATCTCCACCTACCACGGAGACCAAAACAGGTTTGGTTTTGCCTGCCAATTTCGTCAACCATAAGTCAGTTTTCTCCAACGAGCTAAGCGCTCTACCTTCCAAGTCCTTGATTTGGGTCCTCAATTCATCCTTTAACTCCAATGACAAAAGGTCCCTAATACGCTGAACATAATGCGTGAGGCGACCTTGAACTCTCCTCAACTGATGACTAGACACTACGTCGCTTTCCAAAAATTCCATAATTGAAGCAATATCAGTTAAATTAGTATCAATCAAGGACGCGGCACTGCCCACCTCGCCATCGGTATAACAGGGTACAACGACTGGCTTATCTAAGTTGGTTCGTAATAATGCTTCATCGTTCTTGACCGTACCTCGAGATTCAAGATTCCGAATGGTCAACTCATACAGTAATTCTTCCTTTCGGAGTGAGCCCGGATAAGCTACATCTCGAGTAGACATTTTGATAACTTAAGGGACAAAATGGGGCGCAACGTGGCGGAGGGACACCGAGAGACCCCCTCCCAAGTACATTTACTAATACGACACCAGCCCCATACAACCACGCTCTGCTACCAGCTGGTGCGGCAGGTACGGGCTAGGAAAAGCGGCGGCCCGTAGGGGCTGGTTGAAGGTCGCATTAAGCGAAAGATACCAACACCAATTAACAACGATATCTCGCCAAGCTTCTTTAATTACAAGTTCGGAAACTTTAACTGCTTTAAAAACATCAAGTAACAACAATTTACAATTAAGAGGATAATACCCGTATATACATTCAGAATTATTACAAAACACTAATGAGGGAGCCAGCCCTCTCTACCAGGTACAAGTTCACATGCATACGTGAAGGGTTTCGCTTTGCAACTTCCCGAACATAATATGAAAGACCTTCTAATATTACAATAAGGTTGAGAATAAATTAAGCATGGCCTTCCGAATTCTTAACCAACGCAACGCCCGAAGGCACATAGAGAATCCGTAGTGGATTACAATAATGTAGAAAAGCAACACCTACTTAACCCCACAATGGAATGTTTCGGCCATGAAAATACTTTCTTTAAACTGAATCAAACACATCAACTAGAAATCTTAAATAAAGATCGAATCCAAAGCACAAAGTTCCTATCATTACACAGTGACAAGCCTCGTTTTTACCTCAGGCACCTTAAATTTCGACATCTTAAGGGGACAGTACAATAGCAAGATCCCTCTTTCTCTCTTACCTCCGCGCTAGCGTGCCGGGTTCGAGGGGCTAGAAGGCAAGCCCAGGAGATAACAGACTGCTCAGAGTGCCAACAGCCGAATCGCCCGGCCGGCCGAGGAGAACGACCGCGAGCCGAGCAGCGGTCACGTGGACCGAAACTCCCCTCTAGAAGAGAAGGGAGTTGCAGAGGGGCGCGAAGCAAGAGAGATAGAGAGAGCTCGGAAGGGAGGGAGGACTCTTCAGGGCGAGAATACTTCTACATTTCCCTGAAGACATGCGGAACGGGCAAAAATACATTTATTCCATAAGAGGGGCAAGGATAGGAAATAAAATACATGTAAATACATCAAATTACACAATACATAGTACAGATTGCAAGCACATACACTGTAAAAACACTGGAGAAAGATAGTCTGGGAGGGGGATCACAGTTTACACGGTTCAATTATTATTATTATTATTATTATTATTATTATTATTATTATTATTATTATTATTATTATTATTTTCGTTTCGACCGTCTATGGACCACGTTTGACAATCTTTGCAGTATTTTATCTTTCTCTGCTTTCACTCACTGCCAGTACCTTTTCATTCTTTCTCCATCTTCCTTCTTCTGCTCTGCCGTATATGACCTCCCTTTCCTCACTAGTGTCCTGGAAACCACAGAACATTTTGACGAGTTTTCTTAATTAATTTATGTCCATGATATCATCTTCAGGAGCCCCCATCTTCGTAAAATCCAACCTCTCTTCTCGAAACCTTTACATCTCTGTCTTCCTTTTCCTGAAGAATTCAAAGATACTCTTCGCCAGTTTGTTACTGTCCATCCTCAACAAGTGTCCATAGAACTGTGACCTTCTCTTCCTCATCAGTTCAACCACTCCTTAAGTTCTTTGATATATATATTTTTTTAGATTTGAGTCTCCTCTTCCCATTTCTAAATTTTGGCCCACCGGGCGAGTTGTTTGTGCGGTTAGCGGCGCGCACCTGTGAGCTTGTATCCGGGAGAGAATGGGTTCGAATCCCACTATCGGCAGCCCTGAAGATAGTTTTCCGTGGTTTCCCGTGTTCACACCACACCAATTCTGGGCTTGTACCTTAATGAAGGCCACGGCCGCTTCCTTCCCACTTCTATTCGTTTCCTATCCCATCGTCACCATAGGACCTAAAGCAAATTGTAAAAAAAAATGGGCCCAGAATTTCTCTTAGCATTTTTTCCATCTTTTCTAGTCATTTCCAATATTTTCCCTGCATACAGGCACGATTATTATTATTATTATTATTATTATTATTATTATTATTATTATTATTATTATTATTATTATTATTATTATTGCTCATGTTTATCTACTGTACTTGTAAGTACACGCTGGAATCCGATTATATGTTGTCTGTTCAGTTTAACAAACGATGGAAGCTCCAAGGGAATCTTTAGAAGAGACTGCCTCTCTGCGTTGGTTGCTTATGAACTCACTCTCTCTGTGTTCAAGATTCCGAGATCGAAACCCTCCATAGTGGATTGTCGAAATGAAAATAATTTCAAGTCCAAGGAAACATGGACAGGCTATATCGGAGGGACGTCTGCAAGGTTTATAGCGTAGAATGCGTTTAAATGTTGAAAAAAATTCTTAACAGACAAAGTATGGGTACCCTTAGAACGAAAAAGGTTAAGCTAAGCAATTTCTTCAATTGTGCTGAAAGTTGAAGAGATAAATGGCCCGAAAAGGGTAAAAAGTTTGAGTCTTGGTTAGCTCTATCAAACTAAACCATCAAATTTCGAAAATCACTCCCGGCCTAAATGCAGTTCTGGAAAAATAGCGTGAAACCCCTTCTTTCTTTATTCGTTTCACTTTTAATTCAAATCCTAGGCAAATTATCTTGTTTACGTAAGTATTTTTTAATGTCTTCCTTGGTTAAATACCCCCATGCGTTTTTTAATTTTTGAAAGATGCCCACACCGAATGTTGTTATGAGGGCTTAAGTGAAACTCTGCATGGGTTAGCGCTCGTAGTGGTATAAAAATGCAAACTGCTAATCTAATCGACCGGATAACAATGATTAAGAAAAAATTGTAATTTTTGCGAATTATTAAAGAATCTATTCTCAAACTTTATTATATTCAATTTACCTAAAATGCGTAGCTCATATCCCTAGGATGTTTTCAACATTGATTTGCTTGCCTGAAGAGATTTCTTCAGCGAGAAATGAAATAGATCAAATTAGATGCAATAAAAATATTTATTGAATATTATCTTAAAATTAGAATCAATCCCACCCGAAAGGACCTGGTTTCGATTACAGTAAGGAAGTTAAACACGTTAATAAACGTGATATTCACTTCCTGAGGCGCACATGCTCCTGAGGTTTACTCAGCCTGCACCAAAGGCAATACCAGGGCGTAGAACTAACCACGCTATCCTACGAAGTGCCGAGGTGTCATAACCCGTACGGAGATGACCTTACCTATAGAGATAAATCTGTCAATTTTTTTTAGCTGATGGTAACGCAGCAGACAATGAAAAGCAATGTTGGAAGACGCTGTTGATGACACGAGAATTTACAGGCATAAGGCTTACGACTTACTGGCATGTTGTGAGTGAAAGTGAGGTGTATGAACCTATTTCCCAGTACAGTTGGTGTCCGAGTGGACAAGAGAACCGAAGTGAATTATTTGTTTTGTAATATTTATCTGCTGAGTGCGGCAGTAAATAAAAAGACAAATTTGACACCTTGTTTATTCTGCTCCCAATAATCTGATACTAAAACAGATTATTTCCTCTAACATAAGGTATTCATTCATTATGTCACTATTAGCGTAGAGGTTATGTGCATTCGTAAGTACAGATCCTGGTGAGACAGGAGTTGCCCCACGACAAAGGTAAGAACGAGGTGGAAATATATCGAGACGAAGAACTCAATTCAGTTTTTCCGTTCGCTCTTCCTGCTCCTCTTATTTACATTCATAGCGGCGCATGTACCCATGGGACCCCTCTCTGCTCATCAATATTCCCCAGGAATTGCCTTCCCTGCTGCTTAATGGAATGTGGTGGGGCAGCGATCGCACTAGGTCGAGGCTAGACGCCTTTCACCTGCTATTGAGCCAGTTCGTTCCACCATGAGTACTACCCAATGATCTGAGCAGGGCGAAGCCTATTATGTTTACACATGGAAAGAAATGAATACCGAAAAACCTCATAGAATCATCATGGTGCTGAATATGTGGATAATATATTACATCCTTGTTTCTCGACGGCTGATTGGTGTAAATAGCGCTTAAAAGCAATGGTGAGACAACGTTCCAGACATGTACTGTAGTCAGATGTGCATGTTATTGACCGCTTGTCTCAATGTGATAATCGTCAGGCGATCTTAGGCCTATAAAGATATTTCCAACTTCTTCTTCAGTGTGTAGGTAGGGTCATTTCAAATGATTGGCTCCTTGGTTGAATAGTCAGTGTAAGATTCCCGGTTACTGGTCTAGGCTCGGTAAGGAATTTTAGCAACATCTGATTAATTCCTCTATCAAGGAGACTATGTTTTTGTTTGTATTAATAAATACCTCTTCATGCATGTACACACCTAACTACCAACAATAACAGGAACAGGAAATAGTGAATGCATCCTTCTACGTAAGATCGGCGCTAGGAAATGCATCTACCCATGAAACAAAGTCAAGTCACCAGGATGCTGGAAAAGCATCGTAAGAATTATAGTCAGTCCAAGTGAAGTCATGTTGACATAAATACAGTATGTCCTATGGCCGGTGGTCATCTGATGGCCGGGTTGATCCACTCAGCCTACGTTATTACAATTGGGGAATTATCTGACACCGAGATGGCGACGCTGGTCTAAAAAATTCAAGAATGACTGCTGAGAGGATTCATCGCACAGACCATCTTTCGCCTAATCCAAATACCTTCGGTGCCAAAGCCCATTGGCGATGTACGCTGTAGCGTGACATGGTTACATAAAAGTTTTCCCGTGCCAAGATGATTGCTGCCCTGAAGGTAATACACTATCACGTGGTTATCATGATGAAATAGTCGTATTACTTGGCTGCGAATTCCGAACCTAGATCGAAGAATTCAACTATTTCACACACAACCACAGATAGCCAATAGTTCTGGAGATATTCCCCTACGATCTCTGGAGATATGCATCCCGCAGCACGCAGCAGTGCTGTGTGCAGCATATATTTGAATATTATCAAAACACAGCCCTGCACACGTTACGAGATGGTCCTCTGAGTTAGCAATCAATAGTGTAGATGGACTAGCTGCCGGATTCACAGTTGATGGATTATCTTGTTGAGATTCCAATAATTTATGGAGATGATTACGGGAAATTTTCCCTCCCGGATTCAACTGATAATAATAATAATAATAAAAAATAATAATAATAATAATAATAATAATAATAATAATAATAATAATAATAATAGCATTCCTGCCAGAATAATAGGATAGATATGACCGTATAGCTAGTAGCTCAACGTCGAGTGGTGAGTGGCAGTAAAAAAATATATATATATATAAAGGAGACAATGGCTTCGGGTTGACGACAATCACTCTGAACGGCGTTAAAATAATAATTAAAAAAGATGTCCAGCCTGCGAAACGGAGCTACGACCAAGCAGCTTGGTTGATGCAACAGCAATGACGCGTGATTTAACCACCTTACCTACCGCGAACCGTGCTGCTGAGCCAGCACGTTGTAGTTCTTAGACTATAGACACTTTATGTCCAAACGTAGGGTAGTGTTATTCGCACCTGTAATCGTTTTACACAATCATTATAGTTTAAGTAACAGAAATAACGTGGTTCGCCTCTGTGGTGTAGTGGTTAGCGTGATTAGCTGCCAACCGCGGAGATCCGTGTTCGATTCCTGGCTCTGCCACGAAATTTGAAAAGTAGTACGAGGCCTGCAACGGCGTCCACTCAGCCTCGGGAGGTCAACTGAGAGGAGGTGGTTTCGATTCCCACCTCAGTATCCTCAAAGTGGTTTTCAGTGGTTTGCCACTTCTCCTCCAGGTAAATGCTGGGATGGTTCCTAACTTAAGGCCACGGCCGTTTCCTTCCCTCTTCCTTGTCTAACCCTTCCAATCTTCCCATCGCCATCACCAGGCCCCTGTTGAGGATAGCATGTGAGGCCACCTCGTCGGAGTCCTGGTTCTCCTCCCAATTGTATCCCCGACCAGAAGTCGCAGTCTCCAAGACACTGCCCTTGAGGAGGTAGGGGTTAGATCCCTCGCTGATTTCGAGAGTAAAAACCAACCCTGGATGGTAAACAGATTACGAAAGAAAGAAAGAATGAAAGAAAGAAAGAAAGAACACCGCCGCTAATGATTTCTACCATACACACAAATAAACCATACAGAAAGAACAAGGATGATAACACATGTTTATTACGTTCCAAAAGAAGTGGGATTGGCACACCTTATAACGGATTGTTTAGATACAAGAGAAATAAGGGAGAAATTTTTGGATGAGTAGGATAGGAGGAAAATTGACAATGAAACTCAATTGTATACCATTGTAAAGTTATTGAGCAGAGAGTGGATGCACCCGGGAAGAATTGCTAATTTATTCAACTTTGTTAAGGGAATGTGGATAAATAAATTGATAGAAGTAAGAATTGATGCATGTTAGTTAGTGACGGAATTGTGCCTAAGGTAACCTAGAGAATATAACTTTGTTGAAGTCTAGAGCTATTAGGTATGTAGATTATATTTATAGCATATATAAAGAATGAAATGTTTCTATTTAAATTGCATGTTCTGAAAATAAAATATTAATATTCAGTGGAGACGTTGTACGTGGCATGCACTGACTGAGGATGACTTCTCCGGAGACCCTCATTTCGGGGTGTCGTTTGTGTTTTTCTTTTAAAGTTCCATTTATTAACATAACTTCTTAAACATTCGTTCTCTGTTCAATTCTTAAATAATTTATGCGTTAAAATTGATTTATGATTTTGCATGACACTGCTTATTTCTGTTTCTTGTTTATTTTTATGTATAATTATGCTAAAGGATATCAACATCTTGTATACTGCATGTATCAAAAATAAAATATTACGATAAACAACACCCTCTCCCTGATCTGTGTTTTCGAGATTCTGGGAAATGGGTCTTATCTTATCTTATCTTATCTTATCTTATCTTATCTTATCTTATCTTATCTTATCTTATCTTATCTTATCTTATCTTATCTTATCTTATCTTATCTTATCTTATCTTATCTTATCTTATCTTATCTTATCTTATCTTATCTTATCTTATCTTATCTTATCTTATCTTATACATTTGGTCTTTATTTTTTCAATGTAACTGAAAATCTTTTCAGTCTGCCAAACGCACAATTTCAATATACATATTACACTACTAGCGGTTACCCACGGCTTCGCTCGCGTGAATTTCGTAATTTGATAAAAGTAGCCGTTCCTCCGTTCTGCACTAATACATTATCTGAAAATTCCTACCAGAAATATTTTGTAAACCACGTTTGTGGTATTGGCTTTTGTGGCTAAGATGACCAGGCTACTGGCAGACCTAACTCTGGAACATGCGACGAAGATATGTAGTACGTGTGAGAAACAGTCCTCTCTCAAGCCGAAAACAATATGTTTCTTTATTTTAAAAGTGGTTCCAAATACTTATTTCCACGTCTGTAATATCTTCAGTTTTTAGTATACTCATAAAAAGAACTCAACTTTCTCTTCACTTCTATCCACACCCCACTTAAATTGGATTTTCTAAAAAAAAGACATGCTTCTTTATTTTTTAAGGATTCAAATACCAATTCTCACGTCTGTGACAACTTTTCAGATATACTAATTTAAAAAAATCACTCCATTTTAAATTGTTTTAACCCCCCTCCCTCAAAGATGATTTCCATGAAGAGAATATATGACTTTTTAATTTTGAAAAGAGATGCCAAATACCCATTTTTAGATCTGTAAAACGTTAAGTTTTTGAGATATACTCATTTTAAATATTCACCCCTCTTCACTTCTTTTCATCTCCGCTTCGTGAATTTTTCGAAAAAAATACGGGTTTCTTGATTTTTTAAGGTAATTCTATGTACCTAATTTACCTCTGAAACCCCGTTTACAATAATTATTTTTAACCCTCACCCAAAATGAATTTTCAGAAATAAAAAAATACCCGTTTCTTTATTGTTAAAGTAGAACTCAAATACCAATTTTCACTTCTTTGAACTGCTAAGTCTTCGAGATATACTAATTTAAAAATTCAACACCTTTTCACTCCGTTAACGATGGAATACCGCTATTCAAAAATCCTTACCTAGTGAGCACTTACACTGTAATAAAAATGTACCGCCAAAATTTCATTTCTTTATGTCCAGAAGTTTTGGCCCGGCGATGATGAGTCAGTCAGTCAGTCAGAACATGTTATTTTATATTACAGTAAACTATAACATACCTGTGAAAAAAAACACACAATTAAACAAAGAAAGACATGTTTCATTCTTAACAGAACATCACCCGATTTTATCAAGTCACACTCAATATTCATGACGATGTTTAGGCAAACTTACCGAAGCGTGTATCAAGTATACTCTAGCGCGTACAACAGTTCTGATATGAGATTTGCATAAACAACAGGGGACCAACCGCTTGCAATCATTAAAAAGTTATGTTGCCTCTCGTTACATTACTGGAAGAGCAGGCTAGACATTCTATTAAGTCATGCTCAATATTGATGATGTTCTTTTAAGAGCGAAGCATATCATTCTTTGTTTAATGGTGTGTATATTTTATTATTTGCTTGATAGTGCGGTTTTTCAACAGGTATGGTATAGTGTAATATTTATATTGACCTTGCGTGTTCGACAAAATAAAAAGCTTTCAAGTTGCATTTAACAGAGTCGATACTGGAAAGTATGGCTTCACCGGGAGAGTTGGCGGTGCGGTCAGGGGCTCGCAACTGTGAGTTTGCATCCGAGCAACACTGTCGGCAGCCCTAAAGATAGTTTCCCCTGTTTTCCCATTTTCAGGTCAGGTAAATACGGGGGCCACACCTTAACACTGGCAACGATCGCTTCCTCCCCACTCCTAGGCCTTTCGTATCCCATCGTCACCATGAGACCAATATGTGTTAGTGCGGCGTAAAAATATAGGCTTCCTCATTAACAAATTAATTTTTTCTTTTACTGTGAATTATTCAGCCGGTCCCTTGGTGTAGTGGTAGCGTGTCTGCCTCTTACTCGGAGGCACTGGTTTCGATTCCCCGGCCAGGTCAGGGATTTTTACCTGCGTCTGAGGGCTGGTTCGTGGTCCATTCAGACTGCATGATTAGAATTGAGGAACTACCTGACGGTGAGATGAGGGCCCGGTCTAGAAATCCAAGAACAACGGCCGAGGGATTCATCGTGCTGACCACACGACACCTCGTAATCTGCAGGCTTTCGGGCTGAGCAGCGGTCGCTTGGTAGAACAAGGTCCTTCAGGGCTCTAGTGCCATGGGGTTTTTATGAATTACTCACTGAAGCGTTTGAAATATGACCAAAGTACATAGACTCTTTTTTCTCCCCTCTGATTATTATAAGGGGGTGGTTGCCCAGTTCTAATTCCCCTTATCACAATATATAATTATATTAAAACTATAATCGTACTTAGGACAAAATAAATAAAATTTATTCTAATAATATATTGTAAGAATTTTTTTTTTCAACATGCCGTTCACTACCATTATTGATTGAGCCAAAATAAGAGTATGTGGGGCTTTTAATTGTGGAGCATGCAGTGCGGTAATTACCGAAACACATCAGCGAGGGCTGCGCATCACGCGAGTTAACCGGAGTGAAGATAGCAAATTCCGATAGCGAGGAAGGGCGCTATGATAAATGATGGTAAATTATTACCGTTCTCCATTAACACCATCCCTAACTTCTCCAATATTTAGCTAAACGGGAAAACTATACCGGATAAACATAAATGTGACGTCGATCAAATACATTTTATCTGACAGCATTGTAAACAATGAATGCCGGTTGTTGGGGAGGAAATAATGCTTCGTTTGGCTGATTCACTGAGATAATTTATTCCGCAACCAACACGTTAATACTGCGTGGTAGTGCATTTTATGCAAACTGCCCTGTGGATTAGGATTATCAGTAAAAAAAGTACTTAATATATGAAAATTTAAGGCTGCCTAGTCGAGGTGGTAAAGGCACGTTTGATTCATTAGGGAGGACGTGGGTGCTATTCCCCGTCTGGGATTCAAAAGTTTCTAAAGGAGATTTCCAATCTTGGTGAAGCCCATTGCCATGTGGACCACCTAGCCTATCCAAAAGAGTTGTTGTTGTTGTTGGGTGATCGTTGCATAGACTGGTTTGATGCAGCTATCAATGCCAACCTATCCTGTGGTAATTTCGTTTCTACTTAACGACTACATCCTACGGCTACTCTAATATATTTGTCATATTCATACCCACCTTTTTACCGCCTACGCTTCCCTACAGAACTAACTGAACAAATCCTGGATGTCTTAAAATGTGTCTTACCGTTCCATACCTTCTTCTCATAAAATTTTGAAAAATCGTTCTCCTCTCAACAATTCCATTCAGTATCTCTTCATTCATGATTCAATCTATCCATCTCACCTTCACCATTCCTCCGTAACACCACATTTCAAAAGCTTCTGTTCTCCTTCTTTCTGAGCTTGTTGTGCTGCATGTTCCACTTTCATACAATGCAACGCTCCAGAAGAATGTCTTCAAAAAATGTTTTTTCTAATTCCTACATCAATGTTCGAAGTGAGAAAAATATCTTATCTCAAGAAATGGCGTCCTTGCTCTTGCTAATCTGCATTTGATGTCCTTACTTTTGCAGTCATTAGTAATTCTACTACCCAAGTAACAAAACTCATCTAGCTCCTTTAAGACTTCATTTCCTAATCTAAAATGAGTACCGGATGGCACAAAGGTGGCCGAACATACGGCTAACCTGTCTACTCTCAATGCGCAAGTTACGGACAGAAGAACCCTTTACCTTCCAATCGTCAAAAGACTTCATTGCTTTTACGGATACTACTTTTTTTGTTATGGGATAACTAGTTGTTGCATCCGCTGTTGAGTGGGCATGCTTCTACCTGTCAGTGGCTTATCGTGACGGACTCCTTTATTGGGTACCTCTTGCCCTTGGCATTATTACTCAACTTGTTTTGACTTCTCTCTAATATATTTTAATTTTTTTACGTCGCACTGACACAGTTAGGTCGTATGGCGACGTTGGGATAGGGTTGGGCCAGAAAAGGGAATGAAGTGGCCTTGGCCTTAATTCATCATCATTAGTCGTTGTGCTCATTACTGAGCGTCGTGACCTCATAACTCCATCACTCCCGTGTTGCAACCTTGACAAGATGTCTCCATCCCGAGCGGTTTTCACATTTCGTTAAGTGTTAGCCCAGCGATCTTCTTTGCCTGATCTACCCATCTGCTTGCTGTTCTTCCTCGTGGTCTACTGCCTTCAATTTTTCCCTGTAAAATTACCTTTTCCAAGTTCTCTCCGTCTTGTCTTAGAATGTGGCCAAGGAACTGGAGGTAACGCTCACTCACACGGGAAGATAGACGTTTCTTGATGCAGAGTTCGTCCAGAATGGAAACATTAGTTCTTCTTTCTGTCCAGGGTACACGTAACATTCTCCGCTAACACCACATCTCAAAGGCATCAATGCGTTTTTCGTCTTTAGCATTCACGGTTCAGGTCTCACAGCCGTACTAAAAGACGGAGAACACTAGTGATTCTACAAAGCGCAACTTCGTGGCTTTTGATATTGCCCGGTTCTGCCAGATCTTAGTAAGTTTAACCACTGCAGCACGACCTAAGTACAATACGTCTTTTTACCTCTTTATCACAGCTTACCGTGTCATTGAAGACGGACCCCAAGTATACAAATTCCTCAACTATATCCAGGTCCTTTAGGCATCCCGTAAGTTAGATTTGACCTTGCCGATCAACTACCATTACTTTGGCCTTTTTGATATTTATCTCTAGACCATACTGAAGACTAATATTCTTCATCCTTGTAAACAGGACATGAAGTTCCTCTTCACTACCGGCGATGAGAGAAGTGTCATCTGCAAAGCGCATGTTATTAATTTTTCTGCCACCAATCGAGATTCCACCATTCCAGCCATTGAGAGCTCTTTTGATGACACACTCTGCATAGATGTTGTAGAGTTGAGGTGATAATATACAACCTTGCCTTACTCCATTTCTCACATTGAAAATGCCTGAGAGATCACCATCCACCTTTATGGTTGCTGCGTGGTTTTCATACAGACTTTTCAGTAACGATATTAAGTGCAGTGGAACACCAAATTCCTGTAGCGCCTGCCACAACTTGTCCCACATAACACAATCAAAGGCCTTTTTGTAGTCCAGGAAGCAAATATAGGCAGGGACACAAAACTCGCGACATTTCTCAATCATCTGTCTCATGTTCAGGATAGATTCTCGTGTTCCTTTACGTGCAGCAAAGCCTGCTTATTCTGCGGATATAGTACAGTTCTGGGAGCCATCTGGTGGCGAATGAACGTACCATTTCCACTTCCATTATAACGTCTAAATTTAAAAGTCATTGTTTAAGAAGCGTTTCTTGTGGTCAGTCGATTTTTCTTCTGATGACGCAGAGCACAGTTCTCTGCGAAACGTTAAGAATTTCACCTTATTTTCTTGACACGGCATAAGCCCAAAATCCATACAGTATCATGTCAATAATAAATTATATATTATTACCACAACATTAGTTCACATATTTAACTCGACTAACGATTCTCACTAACAACTCGACTAAGCAATCCAAGACCGTCCTTTTATATACCTTGCCTGTCCAGGCCTCCAGAAAAGTATAACACAACATGCTTTCTCGTTTCTTCTTGAGTCTCCAATAACCGGTGTACAAATGAATAGAATATTCTGTAAAACTCGAGTGACAAAGGTGCGTTGTTCTAAACTCTTACTCTGTGTTTCACATCATTACATCGCATTTATACATCATATTTACAGGTAATAATAAATTACAATTGATGCTATCACGGTCTATGTCATACATCTGTCAATGTCATATGTTGCGTACACATGTTATGTGAAACTCTTAGACTGATTCTGATGGTTCAATCAGCTTCCGCTTCGAACGCTAGCACTGTGCCACGTCCTGGGAGCCATCTGGTGGCGAATGAATGTACCATTTCCACTTCCATTATAACGTCTAAATTTAAAGGGTCGTTGTTTAAGAAGCCTTTCTCGTGGTCAGTCGAGATTTCTTCTGATGACGCAGAGCACAGTTCTCTGCGAAACGTAAAGAATTTCACCTTATTTTCTTGACACGGCCTAAACCCAAAACCCATACAGTTCCATGTCAATAATAAATTATATATTATTAACTACGTGTTCTTACATTAATTAAGGTCGTATTAATAAACATACAGCAGAAGTATCGTGACATAACCTCACATGTTCTGTTACACAAGACAGATCATACAGCACACAAATAGTAAATGATATGACAACGATTTATACCAAATAAAGTCTGTACTGAGAACCTGTCGTACATAATTACGTAAATAATAATAATAATAATAATAATAATAATAATAATAATAATAATAATAATAATAATAGACATAAACGACTTCATAAATCGAAATACCAGTGTATATAGCCTCACTGCTCAAGTAATAATAATAATAATAATAATAATAATAATAATAATAATAATAATAATAATAATAATAATAATAATAACACCTACTAATCGAAGTCGATATTTTCACTGTTTACCCACGGATTTAGAGAATAGTTCCCAAGTCATACTAGTCCATTACACACTTGTATCAATGTATAGCCCCAGCATTTGAAAATGGGAAAATACAGAAAACCATCTTCAGGGTTACCGGCAGTGGAGTTAGAGCCCATTATCTCCCGGATGCAATCTCACAGCTACGCGCCCCTAACCGCACGGCAGTGTCTCTGAAAAATAATGGTTTCAAATTTCCTTTGATCAAATGATCATAAGGAAATGAAACTTGCATTGATATTAATTTATTTGCGTCTAACGAATCGTTTTCTAGAGATATCTGTATGAAATTTGGAGTCGACAAGTGCCGGGTTCACTGCATCGAAAGTGAGAAACTACCACAAATGTAATTATCAGTTCTCTAGAAAATGATGAGACGAGGTTTCTTTGATAAAAGGGCCACTTATATGTCTCTCAGTACCAAGCGAATTGGCCATGCGGTTAGGGACATTCATCTGTGAGCTTGCATTCGGGAGATAGTGGGTTCGATCTCCACTGTCGACAGCCCTTAAGATGTTTTACGGTGGTTTCCCATTTTCATAGCAGGCAAAAGGTGGGGCTGCACCTTAATTAAGGAAACTATCGTTTCCTTCCTGCTCCTATCTCTTTCCTACTTTATCGTTGCCGTAGCACTTATATGTGTCATTATCTTGTTCATATTCTTGTAATATTATGGAAGTTTAATGCGCCGTTCATTGTGATGTGCCAATTTAACAGAGGTCATAAGAACCAATTAACCAAGGATTTCAGAGGTAAAGAAAATTGCGCCATAAAGCGAAAGTTTTCTGAGGGAAGAATACGCACATTTAAAAACCTAAGTCTTTAAATATGCATCCATGAAGTCTTGAAAATTATCGGGCGTGAGGCATATTTATTAAAACTCATTATGGTATTTGGATATGAAAAGCCAAAGAAGATTTCGTATGTTTGTGTACACTATTTGAAAGACAAATTTGTTTTCACGAGCTCATATACATTTTCCGTTCATATTTTGATAACATTATTTTCTAAATTCCCAAACTTGAATTACAAGGAACTGTATTTATTTCCTGACCATCAATGTTAATCATGTACGTCAGCTAACATGTACAAGTAATTCGTCCTCACGCCGTCCAAAATACGCGCGTGACAATCAATCAATCAATCAATCAATCAATCAATCAATCAATCAATCAATCAATCAATCAATCAATCAATCAATCAATCAATCAATCAATCGATCGATCGATCGATCGATCAATCAATCAATCATATGCATTTCCCTTTTACAATGTATTCCAATCCCTTGCTCTTCGTCCTATAAACGAATTTTTGCCCTTCTTTCTCCTTTTGAACTCCAACTCTATTTTCGTATTTTGTTCTGCTCAAGGTTATTCGTTTACTTACGTCATTCCACGCGATCTGTTCACTGGCGGCATGGAGCATACCACATAGTCGAGCATCTCGTCTCCTTACTCCCAAGTCTTCCCAGTCCAACGTTTGCAACATTTTCGTAACAGTACTCCTTTGCCGGAAATAACTCTGAAAAATCGTGCTGCTCTCCTTTGAATCTCTTCCAGTTCCAGTATTAGGTCGACCTGATGTGGGTCCATACAATGGAACCGTACTATAAATTGTTTCTTACCAGAGACTTGTACACCGTCTTCTTTATATCCTTACTACAACCCCTAAATATTCTTATAACCATGTGAAGTGATCTGTAACTTTTTTAACGAACTCATTAATATTCATACCATAATGCAGATCATTTCTTTCATTTTACACCCTGTGGCATAGCAAGGCAATTTTATTGCAGGATCCATGGACGGCATCGGAGATATTTTACATGCTGACACCTCACGATACGTACTGCCACATGGACATTTTCTTCCTCTTAAAAAATCCAACTACCGGGCGAGTTGGCCGTGCGCGTAGAGGCGCGCGGCTGTGAGCTTGCATCCGGGAGATAGTAGGTTCGAATCCCACTATCGGCAGCCCTGAAAATGGTTTTCCGTGGTTTCCCATTTTCACACCAGGCAAATGCTGGGGCTGTACCTTAATTAAGGCCACGGCCGCTTCCTTCCAACTCCTAGGCCTTTCCTATCCCATCGTCGCCGTAAGACCTATCTGTGTCGGCGCGACGTAAAGCCCCTAGCAAAAAAAAAAATCCAACTACCTGTGCTGGCACATACCCGTAGAGGGAACTGTATAATCCCCAATGAATGTCGTTAACATATTGGTAAAGGATATCCCAGTGTTATTAATTCAATAATGTACCAGAGGCCACAGACCTATTTTTGAGGAGCCCTGATTTTTATGCAAACTTACTGAAGCGAGTAATAAGTATAGTCTAATCTGCACAACGATTATGCTATGAGATTTGCATAAGCATTGGGGGCTCGGCCTGTCAGAAACCCTCGAATTTATGTCACTCTCACTGTATTACGGACGACAACTACTAATACCAAATTAACTTGCATTTTAACTTGTTACTGCATAAAAATCCTGGGTGAACGGCGATTCGACTTATTTATGTACCTTCAAATGCTACTCGTCCCAGACAAGATCGACCCCGCTACCTTGGGAAACAGGAATTCAACGTATAATCAACTACTTACAATGGTGGTGGTGGTGTGGTCGTTCTTTATATCACTCCTTAAACAAATATTTAGTTAAAAATTTTCAAATTGCTGTCTTCCTCTTTTCTCTCACATACAGAGAGTTATATCATTTTCACGCGGAAATGTTTTCATTAAGGAAGAAGCTTTCCATCGCTGACTGTTAGTTTATAATTCTATGGGATATGCGTGCAGCTTAATCCGAATATCTCATCATCTCCTGCTCATGTCCGCTGAGAGTATATGCCAATGTAATTGAATATAATTTTATTAACGTTTTGAAGTTGTGACGCAGGATATTGTACTAGTAATATTTCAGTTTCTTCTTCATGTAGTCAATGTTGAAATGGATGTAATATATATACCGGTGTCGTAAACTATACATCATTTTATGTATATTACGCATTCCTCGTTGAAAGTGTCGATTTTTCTCTACATGCTTCAGTAAAAATTACAATAGTTTGAGATAGAAACATCTACAGAGTGTCTTTGAAAAAGTTTCCAACAGTTAAAGAGCAGGCAGTACGCAGAAAACGAAAGAGAAAATGTCCTACAAAACATTGGTCGTAAACCTAGTATCATCGAAGTTATGGTCCACTACCACTGCTATCAATCATAACCATCTTAAAATAATTTATTGAGGGTCTTCCTACCTACATATTGGTCCTAAGCCTACTAGCGTGTTGTGTTATGGTCTTATTAAGATGGGATGCCTGCCCATTTTCCTAGAAGGGTTAGGCGAAACCTAACACGGCTTTTCCGTGAGCGACGGATTGGTCAGGGAAGACCAGTATATTGGCCTACCCGTTTGCCTGACCTTCACTCTTTCAATTTTTGGCTTTGGCACATTAAAGACCATGGTAAAGCGATCCCCATAAATGATGTGGACACACTACGGGAACGCGTGTTCAATGCTTGTGATACAAATCGGCAACAGCTAGGGGTGTTCCAACGAATATGTGATTCCATGCGACGTAGGGTGGAAGGCTGCATTGTACTGGATGGCGGCCACATCGAGCGCATGTTGTGAAGAGTAGATCGAAGATAAAGTGATCATTGATGGAAGTGGCAGAGTACCATAACTCTGAAGAATTGGGTTACGCCCAATGTTTATAGGATTCCTGTTCATTCGTTCGTTGCGTGCTCGCTTTTCTGTAAATATTGGAAACTTTTTCAAGGCTCTTATATACCGGCTGTATGCATAAGTCTTTTCCGGTTTCACTGAAAGATGGCGTCAGAGAACAGTAGGCAGCGTACGAATTTGATACGTACGTCAGTTTGTTCGTTTGACATTAATCTACCAGCACACTCAAGTTGAGTCCGCCAAACACTAGTGTCTGTGTTGTATCATTCAATGATCATTTCCACGTTTGTGCCTGAAAAAAGAACATTTGCGGCATTAGGGCAATTTAATCAAAAGAAGAAGGATGTTGGAAGCCATCGTTTGCTGGTAGAAACATATGGTGAACATGGTCCATCGATCATAACATCTGAGACACTGTTTTGACAATTTAAAAATAGTGATTTTTATATAAAAGGCAGTGTGAGCTCTGGTAGACCACAAACGCGCGAAGATTCTTAAAGCCCGGCGAAACCGTTAATGCACAACCCTATCGCCAACAAATGACAAATTTACATCACGCATTGTTCAAAAGACGACCGGAATTGGCCAGAAGTCATGGCAAAGTGATTTTGTTACACGACAATACGCTGTGTCACACAGTAAAACCAGTGGAAGACACCTTGAATTCGTTTGGATGGGACATCCTTCCGCACCCGCCGTACTTTCCCGACCTTGCGCCATCTGATTAGCCCCTCTTCGCATCAATAGGGCAAGCCCTCGCAGAGCAGCACTTCAGAAATTTTGAGGAATTTTGAAAATGGCCTGACGAATGGTTTGCCGCGAAAGACAAGCTTTTATTCTGCCATGGTATTCATAACTTACCTGAAAGATGAGCGAAGTATGTACCATAGAAGTCGGTGGCCAATATTTTGAATAAACAGAAAAATGAATTTTCGTTGAATATTACATGTTTTCTTTATCACAAAATCTTGAAAAATCGTATGCATACACCTGATAATTTGGAACTTTACATGACATCTGCTTCATGAAATGTTAGAATAAAACATTCTGTACGACATATTTTACTTATATCATTACGAAATTAACTAAATGGGAAGTGCGATTCTGTTTGGTTTACAATAGAGATGTAATAATATGGAGTATATACATCTTAATATTCATTTATATTAGAATTGCTTACACTGTACCTCTGTTTTATGAATCGTTATTAAATGTGCTAATGGGTCGTGTTCTTCTCCTGCAGGCCCTTGGGAGGTCCCTAGAGCAAGTTATGCCACAGAGGTGACAGATAAATCTTTCCTTCGAAACATGGAATCTGGTGTTTAGACACTCTTTCCAAGGAATCCATGGACACGGAATCTTGTGATGACGTTGCGTAACTTGTCGTGCGGTCCTCTCGATTCGTTTCTTCTTGTTACTTGTGTTTCATAGAAGCCTTGTTTGTTTTATGAGGGGGAATCGATTATTTTTATTCCAGCAACACTTTGTTTGCAAACTCAGGTTACCTCAGAGACTAGCGTTTTTTGTGGGGGGGGGGGCGTTAATTGCCTTAAGGGGAAGTATAACGAGGCAAAACATCACCTCTTAACCAAGCAGAAGAGGAGAAAGATAAGAATTAAGGTATCAGTAAAAATAGGAAAGAGCCACGATGGGCGTGAATATGACAAAGACACCCTAAGCCTAATACCATCGGGGTCGCAATAGAACGGAAGTTGATCAGAGAGGTGAAGTAGAAAAGGTGAAGTGTAGAGCCTGGGGCAAGTAACTAGAAGAAATACCAGTCTCAGCTAAAGGCTCCGTGGTTGCCAACACTCCCGGCGAGACAGCCTGCTGGTAATGACTTTCCATGTGGTAATGTGGTCGACATCTTCATCGTCGTATTATTATTATTATTTTGTTTCTTACAATTGACTAAACTTCGCACCGACACAGATAGTTCTTATGGCGACGATGGGGTAGGAAAGGGCAAGGAGTGGAAAGGAAGCGACCATGGCCTTAATTAAGGCACAGCCTGGATTGAAAGTGGAAACCCACGGAAAACCAGTACTGCCGACAGTACGGCTCGAACCCACTATCTCCCAGATGAAATCTAATAGCGGCGCGCCCCTAACCGAACGGCCAACTCGCCCGGTATTATTATTATTATTATTATTATTATTATTATTATTATTATTATTATTATTATTATTATTCCTAGTTTCTTGGGGTCGGCACTTCGTGAGGATTTGGCCCACTTCCACGGTCCGTTTCGTCTTTCTGATACCAACCCTATGTAGAGGGCTGACACACCACTCCATATACCAATGGTGATTAGTAATGTGATGTACTGCATGTAGATCCATCATAAGATGAACATGAACACCGGATCCCCGAGCTGAAGGAACTTCCCACTATTTTTATGGTCTACTTTTTTCTTCACCTCCAGATTCGCGACAATAATAAATAAATTAAAATTGCATTTATGAACGTAGCTTGAATGTAAGGGACATAATCACATGAAGAAAAAACTCACATCACTGCGCGGTTCAGGTGCGAAAACCACACAAACCAATAAAATATCCCACAGATCACGAGCGTAAGCTAACATTTCATCACACGTTTGTCTTGCTACTAAACAGGCTTAGACAGGAAATTAGCGGAAATCACAAGAAACACGCTATTTCCATCTCTAAGAAAATCAAGGAAATAGATGCACATGGGTTTCGCAGAACGAGCCCATGCACTGTTGGGCTAATATTATCGACTTTCATAAAAATAGATGATCAATTTCTGCATTTTTAAAATGTAAACAAAATTACGAACAGACAGACATACAAAATTCAAAAATGTATGGATATCTCCCCATCGTTTATAGGCCTGCTACCATTGTTCTCAAAACTGCGACAAAATTCATAATCATAATCTACGGATTGTCGCTACATCCTTATTATATTAGTAAAAGTAAGTTAATGAATTAAAGAAAATACTATTAATTTAAAAAGTCTTAAAAAGAATGTTATACACATTGTTCACGAAGAGAGCCTCTAAAGATTGATATAGAGGTACAGTAACCATGAACCGTGATCTCTCTCATCCTGTCAGTGTTTCATTTAGCTCTAAAGATAACGGGGAAAAAACGAGTCTTGTACTGGTGAAGTGTGATATGTGATGCGGGCTCATTGTAGGACAGTAGCTGTCAGTAACACTGGCCCAGGCTAGATAGAGGAATTAAGGGTTTTACAAGTTCATATCCTCCACAAACTCTCTCCTACTTGTTATATGATATACCACGATAACTTGACATGTTGTACCGCACAAGTCTATATTCAACATCTGTTTTACTGTCATTGTATTATTACATCATCACATCCATTAATGTGCAACACAACTTCAGTGTCCATATTTTAACAGGTAATTTTAATTTTAATTTGATGTTTCGTTTTAGACTTTAAAGAGTCATACACTAGTTTCTCGTAGATTTTATTCCATTGTTCTTTCAATATCTTAGTGTTAATTGTTTAGTACTGATGGCATTGGCTGAAGATGTCCAATAATTGGACAAACATGTACTAGTACTTTCCGTAAGGTACTAATTTTAACTGATTATGTGATGCATTGACTTGGTGGAACTTTTATGTTAGAAATTGTACACGTTTGGATAATTTTCATGCTGAAATTTATAATTTAACTTTAGTCATTTAAATACTCACTTTACAGCTATAAAAACACGCTGTTGTACCCGGAGAAATTATCGATCATAATCATGATTACGTTTTTTGCCATCGCCCTCATACCGTTCCTAATATTTTGTCACACATAGGTGGACATTCTGCTGGCAGTGGTTTGTCGAGACGTGCCCGCTTCCTCGCTGTCTCTGGCTCTTCGCAGTTTCATCTGTTTTGCATTATTGCTGCTCTTAACTTGATCTCCTCCTTTAAATATATAAAAAAGTATAAGATTTTCTTAAATATGTTATAATTTCAATTCATGTTCCTAAAATAAATCCTTGCAAGTAATTCCTTCAATGTGAACTGTCAAATGATATTCACCACGAAAATAGATAAGTTCTAGAGCCCAGATTTGTAGACGGTAATAGGTAAGAATGCAAACTTTTTGAAGCCTGTAACGAGTATATACTAGCATGCATTGCAGTTGTGCTATGAGATTTGCATATACAATAGGGTTACGGCCTATCCAAACCCTTAGAATTTATGTTACTCCCGCTACATTATGGAAGAGTGGGCTGGACTACACTTACAGATAACCAATTTAGTTTGAATTTAATCTGTTACTGCTTAAAAATCTGAGGTCCATAGATTAAAAAAATTATATCAATGTATTTTAAAACCCGGACGTAAAAATAAATAAATCACTGCTGATTTTACCTCTGAACAGTGTGCGCTACTGTGACGAAATCACTTGAAATAATTCTATATATTATTATTGTACAATCCGTCCGCTTACATTTTTCCAGATAAATGACGTAAACATGAATGAATAAATACGTGAAATGTTAGCTACATGTTCGAATTGAATTGGTATAACTATTGTAAATGATGATGATGATGCTTGTTGTTTATGGGGCCTAAGATCTAAGGTCATCGCCCCTATTGTAAATGCTTGACGTGTGTAAGTGAGAGAATGCTACGGCTAACGTTGGGAAACGTTACATGTAACGAATTTAAGACTAATAAATAATGCACTCTGTAAGACACACCTCCTAATCAGAATCAAGATCTAGTGAACTTTTCTATCAACGAACCGGTACTTGCCTTTATAAATCCAGAATATAACACTCATTGAAACAATTGAAATAATCAATTTCATTTTTGAACCCGTGTGAATAATTTCTGGAGTAATGAAGTATTACACTGGAGTAACATTAACTTTCATTGCTAATAATGGAGATGTCGAGAAATATTGTGAGATTTCGCTATGGGAAATTCAAATGATCATAAGTATGTCTTTCAATAAATGAAACTCAAATTGATAAGGAATAACTTATTTGCATTTAAACAGGTGTTTTAAGAGATATCCGTATGGAGTTTGGAGTAGATATGTGGGGGATTCAGCGCAATGAAAGGCCTATGAAACAATCACGAATGAAATGATCAGTTGTATAGAGTATGAGGAGTTGCGGCTTCTTTGATAAAAGTCTCTGATTTATGGCCATCCACAAATGCTTCATATCACAGTTTGCACTGTTGCTAGGTAACATCGCGTCAAACATTTTGAATCGTTAATATTATGACCCAAATTTTCAGATGAACATCAAACATAAGATATATTTGTATCAAAAGTAGACTAGAGATTACAAAGCCTGTGAACGTCACCAGGATGATTGCCATTACAACCTCCCACATACTTATTTACCGGCTTTTTGAGAAACTTCCCCATGACAGGCAAAGATATTTCCCTTATTTTTCATTTTGTTGGTATAGAAAAAGTAGTTCGTAAGTAATAATGTAAATAAATTTAGTCATGAACAATTTTTAGTAAAATGCAACGTAAAAGACACACATTGAATTTTAGGTTCAATTTTTCCCTGTGAATTTCCCATTTTCATTATTCTGTTTAAAGAAGTTTTAGCTAAGATGCTATTTATCCTTTTTCTAGACTTAAATAGCAAACCATATTTAAATCCATCAGTCAATTCTCCTGTGATGTAACAGACAAACATTAAATATACCCTGACACGGATGGTTTTCCTGCCCGGTGTAAAAATCCACATTTCCAGCCCTTCAGGCAAGTAACTTAATGTTGAAAATATCCTAGGGAAGTGAGCTACGAACTTTAGATAAATAAACTATTTATTTAATCCTAAAATTACAATCCTTAATCATCGTTATATGGTCGATTAGATAAGCAATTTTCCTTTTTCTACCACTACGAGCGCTTTCTTTCTTTCTTTATTCGTGTCATAAGTATCAATTTTACTTACAGATATTTAAAAAACATGATATCTAAATTCCTACTATACAAATATAAAGGTCTATTATACAATCACAGATAAAGCAACATTTCGAGAGCTAGATGATTCTTGCCCAGTATTGGGCGACATCAATAGCGTTGGGGGGGGGGGTCTGTAATCATGTCTTTCATAGTGCATTTTGAAGGACATAAAACATACTGAGATGGATGTTGGATCGTCTGCTGCTCTCCGCAATCATAAAGTGATGAATCACTTGAGAAACCCCACTTCCACAAATTTACTTTCGTTCTGCCGACTTCTGTACGAAGTCTGTTAAGGGCTTTCCATACTGTCCACTTCTCCTGGTGTCCATGTGGAAGACTTTCCTTAGGCTCTATCCAGTTGGAAAGGTGCTTAGTCTTTCTTTCCACATTTTGACCCTAGCATTCTCTGCTTTCCCCTCAAGGTTAACTGATGTGCGGAGAAAACATCTTCTAGATTTTAGCCTCTGTTTGGCTGGATGGTATCCATAGAGAGGATGTGCTTCTGAAGAAGATGATTGGAGCCTTTCTTTCTTACCCTTTCTTTGGCCCTTAAAGTTTGTCCTCCTTTATTGTTACATCCTGCATTTATGGTTACATTTATTTGACAATATCTAATCTATATAACATAATAATTGCATACATGATATATTATTCTATCAGAAACATATGATGGAGACACAAACATGTTTTGACGCGGAATGAATGAAGAAAGGAAGGTTAGTCAATACCAATAAAGCAACGCTGTAATACAGATATCTGTGCTGGTTGCATGACGAACACACGTCCTCTCACAGTGTTTATTTAGCACAGTGTACAGTATAATCTCCTCAAGCATGGGGAGGGAAGCGTGGCACTCTTTCGAGAACTGGGACCGAGCAGGGCAGGGACAGCACAGATCGGATTTGCTCAGCTGCCCTGCTAATCCTGTCACTCATTTCGTCGCTTTAGGGATCAAACCAAGCTTGTACTGGGGCGGCTGGGAGATTCAGTAAACAGCACGCTTGCTTCAGTCTAAGTTTGAGAGTAGCCCCTCCACTCGCTACTGCAATTCAAACGTTAATACCTTCTTTTCACGCAAAATCAACTTGCAGAAAGTTTTAGCGCAGGTAATGTTACAGGGAATGCCTGAATTAAATGGTTACATTCCAACCACTTCATATGTGTGATTTTTAAAGTCATCAATCTACAATATGTACAAAAGCTTTCTGCAGTGGTAGAATCGAGGACTTAAAAATTGAAGCAGCAATCCAGAAAGGAGCGAGACGAGGTTGCACTTAGCCCCGTCTCATTTCCAATGCTTATATAGAATAGGCGGTAATGGTAATCAGAGAGGAATTTCTCGTTTGAAATTTTATCTGTATCTGCAAAATATGTGGAGAAATTGTAGAATGGTTTGGAGAGAGTCTTAGAGATGGAGTACAAGATTAAAAGAAATAAATTAAAAACGGAGGTAATGGAGTGTATTAGAACGAAATGAGATGATGCAGGAAATATTAGATTAGAAAATGAAATATTAACGGTAGTGGATACATATTTTTAATTGGGTAGTAAAATAACTAAGCATAACAGAATTAAGGACGACATAGAATGCAGACTATCAAAGGCAAGGAAGGCCCTCCTTTAAGTAAACATATTGGCTCATTTCAAACATTGAAATAGGAACTACAAAGATGGGTCTGAAGACTTTCGTATGGGGGCGTAGCATTGTATGAAAGTGAAATATTGACAATAAATAGCTCATAAAGAGCATATAAGCTTTTGGAATATGGTGTTACAGAATACTTCTGAAGGTGAGATTAGTAGATCGAATCACGAATGAGGAGCTACTGAATCGAGCTGGGGATCGGAGAACGATTTGTACTCATTTCACCAGAAGAAGATATAGAATAATAGGACATATTACGACACCCAGGAATTGTTTAGTTGGTTTTGGAGGGAACTGTAGATGGTAAGAACGGTAGGAGTAAACAAAGATATGAATATGACAAGGATATTAGAGAAGATGTAGGATTGCTACCTCTTTTTCAAAGCCTTCAATTCTTATCACTGCAGACTGATTTTTATACAGATTCTAAATAATGAAAAGTTTTGCTCATGGCAAGGTTATTCCAATTACTGTGTAAAATGTATGAGACAGGAGAAGTGCCATCTGATTTTCGGCAGAATGTTGTTATACCTATTCCAATGAAATCCGGCACCTGTATGTGTGAAAAGTAGCGTACCATCATTTAGCATCTCACGCCTGCAAAAGTTTAATATGTATTATTTACAGAAGAATGGAAAGATAAATTGAAACTGACTTGGGAGAAGATCAATTGGGCTTCAGAAGATATATAGGAACCCGTGAAGCAATCCGGATCTTAGAGGACCTAATTAAGAAGGATTAGCCCACGTACAAGGGCGTTCGTAACTCTAGAAAAGACATTCGATAAATTTGACTGCACCAAACTATTTGAATTCCTGAATGTGATCGGGATTAGGTACCGAGAACGAATAATTACTTACAATCTCTATAAAAAATCAGTCTGCAATGATCAGAATCGAAGACTTTGAAAAATAGGTAGAAATCCAAAAAGGAGTGAGGCAAGGCTGCAGTTTGTCCCTCCTCCTTTTCAATGTAAAGGAAATTAAAGAGGAATGTGGAAAGAGAACCAGAAACCAAGAAGAGGAAATCAAAACCCTGAGATTTCCGATTATATTGTTATTTTTCTGAGACTGCAGAAGATCTAAAGAAATTGCTGAATGGTATGGAGACTGTCTTGGAGAATAAGTACAAGATGAAAATAAATAAGTCCAAAACGAAAGAAGTCTAACGAAGACAGGTGATGCAGAAAACATCAGATTAGGAAATGAAGACAGTCTTAAAGTAAGCAGATGAGTATCGTTACATGGGTAGTAAAATAACTAACGATGGTACAATTAAGGAGGACATAAAATGCTGACTAGCACAAGCAAGGAAGGAAAAAACCAAAACCAAAACCCTGTGGTGCAACAGCCCCGAAGAACCATGGCCTACCAAGCGACCACTGCTCAGCCCGAAGGCCTGCAAATTACGAGATGTCGTGTGGTTAGCACGACGAATCCTCACGACCATTATTCTTGGCTTTCAAGACCTGGGGCAGCTATCTGACTTTCAGATAGCTCCTCAATTGTAATCGCATAGGCTGAGTGGACCTAGAGCAAGCCCTCAGATCCAGGTAGAAAGCTCTGACCTGACCGGGAATCGAACCTGAGGCCTCCGGATAAGAAGTAAGTACGCTACCCCTACACCGTGGGACTGGTCCACAAGCAAGGAAGGTCTTTATTTTTAAATAAATTGCTTACTTCGAACATGGATATAGGAACTATACATAATTTTGAAGGCTTTCCTATGGAAGTGAAACATGGAAGATAAATAGCTCAGGAAGGAAGAGAATAGAATCTTTTGAAATGTGGTGTTACAGTGTTATAGAAGAATGCTGAAAGTGAGATGGATAGATCGAATCAACAAAGAAGAGGTACTGAATTGGTGAAAAGAAATCGATTTGGCTGAATTCGACGACAAGATATGAAATGATAGGACACATCTTAGGACACCCAGGACTTGTTTAGTTGTTTTTTAAAGGAAGTTTTGGTAGTAAGAACGGTAGGGGAAGACCAAGGTATGAATATGGCAAACAGATTAGAGCAGATGTAGTATGTATCACTAGCGTAGGAATGGAAAAATTAGCGCAGAATAAGGTGGCATAGAAAGCTGCATCAAAGCAGTCTATGGACTGATGACTCAAACAACAACGGCAAAGAAGATGAATTAGGGATAGGAATAACTTACCAAGGGAAATCTTCGATAAATTTCCAACTTCTTTGAAATAAGTAAAAAAAGGACTAGGTAAGCCATTGATAGGGAATCCGGGACCAGGACGACAGCCTTAAATGCACATGGGTGGTGACTGATTGATCGGTTGAAATAAAGGAACTAATCATCTGCCGGCGAGAAACATTTTGTTTGATGATGAATAAAAATCTTGAAGCATTCGATCTGCGAGTGCAAAATTAAGAAGTAGGTATTATTAACAACTTCAGGTGTTGCATTATGTTTTGGAGAAATTTCTTCGTTTGTTTTCAAGACGAAGGAGAGAAGTCGGTGACAGTAATTTCAGTCTACTATGAAGCTGGAAGTACGTGGTACTGAAACCTAGACGGTCTGGTTCCAGCAAGATGGGGCAACATCTCGCTCAGCAGGAGTTTCCTTTGCTATACTAAGAGGAATGTTCCCAGATGACTGCAGTTCACTCGATATCAGCGCATACGTTTTATTTGTATACGGGTACCTTAGGAGTACATGAAATTAAACCATGGATTATACATGAATTGAAAATAAAAATAAAAAGATGTAGTTGGAAAATAATTTCACCCGCCTCGTTGTACCGTGAGATTGAGAACTCTTGGAAAAGTTCGTAAAAATACGTTAATAACAATGAACAACACCAAAAATGATCAATCATTAAACTCCCATGAATGCAATTACTCTGAGTTAAACAAATCACCTGTGTTTAATACGAAATGAGGGTATTATTCTAAACCAAAAAGATATCAGATATTTTTGCCAGATCCTTGTATTTTTGTTATTCTTTTCTCGGTGTTGTCCATCTTACGACCACGTAAAGTACCCCATTGCATTCATTTCCATTTGATTCCCGCTTCCTTTCTTGCTTTCCAATAGTCCTTCATTATTGTACTGCTTTCTTCCTCTCTTCTTTCCAGATTTAATTCCATTCCTTCTCTCTCACGAACCTGCTACGCAGGCGTAGTAGGGGAAGAGGTGATACTCCCTCGTGGCGCGTCCCAGGTGGCGGATAGGGGGGTCCTAACCGGCTTGCCGGCGGACTTGAGGAAAATAAAATACCTCTCGCGGACCAAACACACAACCCCCTGTGTGTGGGGGACGCCGACGAAGAATACACCCACGGTATCCCCTGCCTGTTGTAAGAGGTGATTAAAAGGGGCGACCAAGGGATGATTGTCTTGCAACCATGAAACTACTTGTGATTAGTACCACCACGCGAAGAACATCATGGGTCGCTTTTACTTGCGCGTAGTACCACTATATTAGGTACCAAATAGGTTTGTGATTAGTAGCACACAGGAGCACCGTGCTGTCGGCTTTTGCAGTACCTGTGATTAGTACCAGCATATGATCGGGACAATGGGATGATAGCTACCATGGTTCTGCCTTGCCTATGATTAGTACCCACTATATGAAGAACACCACGGGATAGGGGAAGGTCCCTGTGGTTAGTACTCTTATGTGCTGAACACCATAGGGTTGCGTTGCCTGTAAATGGCGCCGCAATGTGAGAAAAACCATAGGTCTGTAGTATATGTCGAATTTCATAACCTGTGAGTAGTACCATAATGTGTGGAATACCGCGAGTCTCTGCTACTTTTGATTAGTACCGCAGCATGACAAATACCATGGTTCTACTTTCCTACCGATAAGTACCATTATGAGGGTCCGATAACTTGGATTTTGGACCCCCTTTAGACTGCAAGCATCGTCGATTCAATGTTATGCTATAGCAGCAGTCCCTTGGTCAGTAATCGTATTGTTTTACGCCAGAATCTGTGAATGTACGGCATTGCGGGTCGCATCCACTGATTGTTTTAAATTCATATCCATCCATTCATTCTTCGTCCTCACGTTTTGAATTCTGGTCAGTGGAGAATTTTGGACTTTTAATTTGTCATTCCATTTCGTCTCATTTCGTACCATTATGGACCGATGACCTCGATGTTAGGCCCCTTTAAACATCAAGCATCATCATCATCATCATCATCATTCCTTCTCTCCTTTGTTCCGGAAACTTCGGAAATTTTGTATTAGTCAGTAGTATAATTGGACAGTTCTGCGGCCACCGCCACCTCCGGCTCCCAGTGGCCACCTCCACCTCAGCCAGTGGCCTCTTCCAGTACTGCCAACTTAACCTAACTAGCGCGACAGTACTGCCAACTTAACCTAACTAGCGCGAAATTTGAATTTGTAAACAAAGCCACGTGCTTTTTGACAGACAACAACGCATCGCTAACCTCAGTACTGCCATCTTGACGGGCCTAAACCTCAGTAGTGCCAACTTAACCTAACTAGCTAGAGATAAACAAAGCCACGTGCTTTTTGACAGCGACGTGCTTTTTGACAGATTTGTAAACAAAGCCACGTGCTTTTTGACAGACAACAACGCATCGCAAACCTCAGTACTGCTATCTTGATGGACCTAAACCTTAGTGGTACCAACTTAACCTCACTAGCGCGAGGTAAACAAAGCCACGTGCTTTTTGACAGCTACGTGCTGTTTTGACAGCTGACATCCGCCATCTTTAAACCACAAAGCACTGTGCTGCCCTCTATATCGCAGTAGCTGCAAAATTCGTCACCTGTCATCGACAGTGCTGCCATCTTGACGGGTCTAAACCTTAGTGCTACCAACTTAACCTAACTAGCGCGAGGTAAACAAAGCCACGTGCAGCTGTCATCCGCCATCTTCGAGCACAGTGCTGCCCTCTTTAGCTACTTACCTTTGAAATGTGGTGGCGGATAATTTGAAAAATGCTTTTTTGACAGCAGCCATCTTGCATCGCAAACCTCAGTGCTGCCCTCTTTAGCTAGATACCTGTGGTAGCAGACAATTCCACGAGACAGCAGCCATCTTTAATCAAGAGAGCACCGTGCTGCCCTCTATGTGGTGGCGGCAAATTCCACGTGCTCTTGTTTGGAAACAAACTCACGTGCTTTTTTGACAGCTACCATCCACCATCTTTAATCAACAGAGCACAGTGCTGTACTCTTTAGCTAGATACCTTTGAAATGTGGTGGCGGCAATTTGAAAAATTCTATGTGCTCTTGTTGGGAAACAAAGCCACGTGCTTTTTTGACAGCTGTCATCCGCCATCTTTAATCAACAGAGCACTATGCTACTATCATGCGGGTAATTTCATCACCTGTTATCCGCCATCTTTAATCCACAGAACACCGTGCTGCCCTCTTTATGGCTACTACCTTAAGCATGTAGTAGCGGGCAATTTGAAAAGTTCTGTTAGCTATCATCCGCCATCTTTAATCAAGAGAGCACCGTGCTGCCATCTTTAGCTAGATACCTTTGAAATGTGGTGGCGGCAAATTGAAAAATTCCACATGCTCTTGTTTGGAAACAAACTCACGTGCTTTTTCGACAGCTACCATCCGCCATCTTTAATCAACAGAGCATAGTGCTGCCATCTTTAGTTTGAAATGTGGTGGCGGCAAATTCCACATGCTCTTGTTTGGTAAACATAGCCACGTGCTTTTTTGACAGCTATCATCCGCCATCTTTAATACAGAGAGCACCGTGCTGCCCTCTTTATCGCAGTAGATGTAAATTCGTCACCTGTCATACGCAGTGCTGCCATCTTTAGCTAGATACCTTTGAAATGTGGTGGTGGATAATTTAAAAAGAAAAATTCTACAGCAGTCCTCTCTCGACGCTAATTGCATAAGATGGCGGCTATACATGACTCCTTAAGGGTGCTTACGCAAGATGGCTGCTATACACAGGTTCTTATGAGACGCCCTTGGGATGCTTGCGCAAGATGGCAGTTATACATGGCTCCTTATGAGACACCCTAGTGATGCTTGCGCAAGATGGCGGTTGCTCTTATGAGGCGGCTTAAGGGTCCTTGGCTAGAGACGCCCTAAGGATGCTTGCGCAAGATGGCGGACACAAGATGGCGGCTATACATAACTCCTTATGAGACGCTTTAAGGGTGCTTGCGCAAGATGGTTGCTACTCTTAGCTTAGAGGCTAACGTGTCGTGATAGTTCGATTCATTAAATTTAGGGCTTAAATGCAAAATGTTAAATATATCGAAAACGGTGCACCGTAGAGCAAAACGGACAAAATTTTTCTGCCTAATACCTCGGTTCGCAGTATGAGGAACAAGAAAATCATAGTCTAATGATGGGATCAACGGTTCGGTTCCTACTTAGGCCCTTTGGCATTTGCTCTGTTTTAGCTTGTATTGAAGCGAGTCTTCGTAACATGATCAGGTCTAGCTATGGTAGAGAGTATAACGTACCGTGCAGGTTCGATTCATTAAATTTGGAGGCTTAAATGCAAAATGTTAAATATCTCAAAAACGATGCATCGTAGAGCAAAACGGACAAAATTTTTCCGCCTAATACGTAGGTTCGTAGTATCAGTAACAAGAAAAAACATAGTCTAATGATGAGATCAACGGTTCGATTCCTACTTAAGCCCTTTGGCATTCGCAGCTATCTATTTCTTCAAGATGGTGGCTGCTCTTATGAGAAACAAGATGCCTTGAGACGTCCTAGGGATGCTTACGCAAGATGGCAGACACAAAATGGTGACTATACATAGCTCCTTATGAGACGGCCTAGGGGTGCTCGCACAAGATGGCGGCTACTCTTATGAAGAAAGCTAGCTTAGAGGCTACTGCGCAAGATAACAGCTGCTGTTATGCATGTGGTGGAGGGCAATTTGAAATTCTATGTGCTTAATCAACAGAGCACCCTGCCGCCCTCTTTAGCTGAAATGTGGTGGTGGATAATTTGAAAAATTCTTTTGACAGCTATCATCTTTAAAAACAATGGCGACTATACATAGGCTGTTAAGGTCTTATCATTCTCCTCCACCTCCTTCTCTACCTCCTCCTCCGCCTCTTATGTCAAGGCATAGCTTTATATCGAACAAGTTTAAACCTGCATCGCGAAGGCAAGCGCGTGCAGCGATAACATTATTGTGCATGTTTAGACTTTCGAAACATAAGAAGAGTAGAATCAAACGCTGTACTCGATACGACATGTGATCAGAACATTGATTGATGCGTTCAGAAAACAAAATAAGTGATCAAGACTAGAATCGAACAATGTACTCAATACATCATGTGTTTAGAATATGTCAGGGGATACGCTTGTTCTAAGAAGATCAGATTGAAACATAACAAGACTAGAACAGAACACTGTAATCGATGTTGTTAACTTCAACATGTGATCAGAACATTGATTGATGTGTTCAGAACACAAAATAAGTGATCATGACTAGAATCGAACACTGTACTCGATACAACATGTGATCAGAACATTGATCGATGTGTTCAGAACACGAAATAAGTGATCAAGACTAGAATCGAACACTGTACTCAATACAACATGTATTTAGAACATGTTAGGGGGTACCCTTGTTCTAAGAAGATCAGAATGAAACATAACAAGACTAGAATCGAACACTGTAATCGATGTTGTTAACCTCAAGATATAATCAGAACATTGTTTGATGTGTTCAGAGCAAAAGTACAATTTTGATGATTTGCGCAGCTAACTCGCTCGGTAAACGATGTGGCCAAAGTATAACTTCAAATTATTTACCTTCCATCATTCGTCTTGTGTGTAAAAATCAGTCGAACAAGTTATCGCATAAACATGGCTGAAAAAAAAATCGTGATAGGGTATGGAACCCAGGGGTTACATCTTATCAGAAGGGCAAAAAGGATGAAAGGACTCTTCTTCCTCCTTACCGCACATTCCTTGAAGGGCTAATTGGCTGAAGGGCTAATGGGCTAAAGGGCTAAAGGGCTAATGGGCTAAAGGGCTAATGGGCTAAAGGGCTAAAGGAGCAACAACCTCGTCTATCGCTATCAGCAAGAACGCTTGTACTTTGTTAAGTGTAGAAAATTAATCTTTATTTGTAAATGGTTTCATGTTCAGAACAAGGAATGGAAAATCCCCGAGGTGCGATGAGTTACGTTTTTCGAACTAGTGTTTGGAACACTGAACTTTTCAAGATGATAGCAGAGAGTTTAGCAATGTTCTGTTGTTGGATTTTAAATTCCGCGCTACAACATGCATAAGGTGGTAGCCTTGAGGTTTACCGCCGTAAAGATGGCAAGAGTGAGGTTAACAATGTTCTGTTGTTGGATTTTAAATTCCGCGCTACAACATGCATAAGGTGGCAGCCTTGAGGTTTACCGCCGTAAAGATGGCAAGAGTGAGGTTAACAATGTTCTGTTGTTGGATTTTAAATTCCGCGCTATAACATGCATAAGGTGGCAGCCTTGAGGTTTACCGCCGTAAAGATGGCAGCAGTGAGGTTAGCGACGCTCTATTGTCCTTCAAAGTGAGGTTAGGGTTCGTCAAGAAGACAGCTGTCAAAAAAGCACGTGGCTATGTTTACCAAACAAGAGCACGTGGTCGTGACGTCACGGTCACGTAATCAATCCTTAGCTCGACGTCGTTAAGAGCAGTATTAGGGTTAGCTATGCTTAAAAGTCTTGGGAACAGAGCAGCAGTATGAATTGCTATGTTTCAAAGCGTGTACACATGACCTATCGATTTTACATGCATCGACCATCGAACTAAACTTCATCCGCTAGATCGTGCTGCTATCTTAGCATAACCTATACCCATAAAATTAAAGTACAATGAATAGCCATGTTTCAAAGCGTGTACACATCACCTATCGATTTTGCACACATCGACTCTCGTACTAAACTTCTTCCGCTACATTGTGCTGCTATCTTAGCATAACCTATACGCGTGACCTTAAGGTACAAAGAATAGCCATGTTTCAAAGCGTGTACACATTACCTATCGACTTTGCATGCAACAAATATCGTACTAAACTTCTTCCGCTAGGTTGTGCTGCTATCTTAGCATAACCTATACACATGAACTTAAAGTACAAAGAATAGCCATGTTTCAAAGCGTGTACACATTACTTATTGATTTTGCATGCATCAAATATCGTACTAAATTTATTCCGCTAGATTGTGCTGCTATCTTAGCATAACCTATACCCATGAACTTAAAGTATAATGAATAGTCATGTTTCAAAGCGTGTACACATCAACTATCGAATTTGCATGTATCGACTCTCGTACTAAACTTCTGCAGGTAGATTGTGCTGCTATCTCAGCATAACTAAGACGCATGAACTTAAAGAACAAAGAAGAGCTATGTCTCAAAACGTGTACACATTACCTATCGATTTTGCAAGCATCGACTCTCGTACTAAACTTCTTCCGCTAGATTGCGCTGCTATCTTAGCGTAACCTATACGCATGACCTTAAGGTACAAAGAATAGCTATGTTTCAAAGCGTGTACACATTACCTATCGACTTTGCATGCAACAAATATCGTACTAAACTTCTTCCGCTAGGTTGTGCTGCTATCTTAGCATAACTTATACACATGAACTTAAAGTACGAAGAATAGCCATGTTTCAAAGCGTGTACACATTACTTATTGATTTTGCATTCATCGAATCTCGTACTAAATTTCTTCCGCTAGATTGTGCTGCTATCTTAGCATAACCTATACCCATGAACTTAAAGTACAATGAATAGTCATGTTTCAAAGCGTGTACGCATCAACTATCGATTTTGCATGTATCGACTCTCGTGCAAAACTTCTTCAGGTAGATTGTGCTGCTATCTTAGCATAACTAAGACGCATGAACTTAAAGTACAAAGAATAGCCTTGTTTCAAAGCGTGTACACATTACCTAATGATTTTGCAAGCATCGACTCTCGTACTAAACTTCTTCCACTAGATTGTGCTAAAATCGTGTAAGTGTGCTGCTATCTTAGCATAACCTATCGATTTTACATGCATCGACTATCGCAAGCATAACTAAGACGCATGAACTTAAAGTACAAAGAATAGCCTTGTTTCAAAGCGTGTACAGATCACCCTGAACTTCTTCCGCCAGATTGTGCTGCTATCTTAGCATAACCTATACGTATGACTTTAAGGTACAAAGAATAGCCATGTTTCAAAGCGTGTACACATTACCTATCGACTTTGCATGTATCGACTCTCGTACAAAACTTCTTCCGCTAGGTTGTGCTGCTATCTTAGCATAACTCATACACATGAACTTAAAGTACAAAGAATAGCTATGTTTCAAAGTGTGTACACATCACCTATCGATTTTGCATGCATCGAATCTCGTACTAAACTTCTTCCGCTAGATTGTGCTGGTATCTTAGCATAACTTATACCCATGAACTTAAAGTACGAAGAATAGCTATGCTTCAAAGCGTGTACACGTCACCTATCGATTTTGCATGTCTCGTACTAAACTTCTTGCGCTAGATTGTGCTGCTATCTTAGCATAACCTGTACGCATGAACTTAAAGTACAAAGAATAGCCTTGTTTCAAAGCGTTTACACATTACCTAATGATTTTGCACGAAACGACTATCATAATATACTTTTTCCACTAGATTGTGCTAAAATCATGTAAGTGTGCTGCTATCTTAGCATAACCTATCGATTTTACATGCATCGACTATCGTACTAGACTTCTTCCGCTAGAGCATGTAGCAATCGCTTTTGTGTATCCCAAACCCATGTGCACGAACTTAAAGCATAAAGATGAGCTATGTTCTAAAGCGTGTACACATCACCTATCGATAATGTATGCATCGACTGTCGTACTAAACTTTTCCTGCCAGAGCGTACGACTATCGCTTGTGTGTGCACGAACTTAAAGCATAAAGAATAGCAATGTATAAAAATCTTGTAAACAAAGCAGCAGCATTACGTATAGTCAAGTTTAAATGCGTGCACACATCATGTATCCATGATGCACATAGTACTAAACTTATTCCATTAGAATGTACAAAGTTCGCATGTGTTTGTATTGCTATCTTAGCATAGCCTATGTGAATGAACTTAAAGCATAAAGAATAGTTATGTGTAAAAAATCTTGTGAACATAGCAGAATGTTTACTACGTAGTTGTAGACATTAAACTTTGCATGCTGAGGCGGCATACTACGTGACCGTGACGTCACAGCCACGTGCTCTTGTTTGGTAAACATAGCCACGTGCTTTTTTGACAGCTGTCTTCTTGACGAACCCTAACCTCACTTTGAAGGACAATAGAGCGTCGCTAACCTCACTGCTGCCATCTTTACGGCGGTAAACCTCAAGGCTGCCACCTTATGCATGTTATAGCGCGGAATTTAAAATCCAACAACAGAACATTGTTAACCTCACTCTTGCCATCTTTACGGCGGTAAACCTCAAGGCTACCACCTTATGCATGTTGTAGCGCGGAATTTAAAATCCAACAACAGAACATTGCTAAACTCTCTGCTATCATCTTGAAAAGTTCAGTGTTCCAAACACTAGTTCGAAAAACGTAACTCATCGCACCTCGGGGATTTTCCATTCCTTGTTCTGAACATGAAACCATTTACAAATAAAGATTAATTTTCTACACTTAACAAAGTACAAGCGTTCTTGCTGATAGCGATCGACGAGGTTGTTGCTCCTTTAGCCCTTTAGCCCATTAGCCCTTTAGCCCATTAGCCCTTTAGCCCTTTAGCCCATTAGCCCTTCAGCCAATTAGCCCTTCAAGGAATGTGCGGTAAGGAGGAAGAAGAGTCCTTTCATCCTTTTTGCCCTTCTGATAAGATGTAACCCCTGGGTTCCATACCCTATCACGATTTTTTTTTCAGCCATGTTTATGCGATAACTTGTTCGACTGATTTTTACACACAAGACGAATGATGGAAGGTAAATAATTTGAAGTTATACTTTGGCCACATCGTTTACCGAGCGAGTTAGCTGCGCAAATCATCAAAATTGTACTTTTGCTCTGAACACATCAAACAATGTTCTGATCATATCTTGAGGTTAACAACATCGATTACAGTGTTCGATTCTAGTCTTGTTATGTTTCATTCTGATCTTCTTAGAACAAGGGTACCCCCTAACATGTTCTAAATACATGTTGTATTGAGTACAGTGTTCGATTCTAGTCTTGATCACTTATTTCGTGTTCTGAACACATCGATCAATGTTCTGATCACATGTTGTATCGAGTACAGTGTTCGATTCTAGTCATGATCACTTATTTTGTGTTCTGAACACATCAATCAATGTTCTGATCACATGTTGAAGTTAACAACATCGATTACAGTGTTCTGTTCTAGTCTTGTTATGTTTCAATCTGATCTTCTTAGAACAAGCGTATCCCCTGACATATTCTAAACACATGATGTATTGAGTACATTGTTCGATTCTAGTCTTGATCACTTATTTTGTTTTCTGAACGCATCAATCAATGTTCTGATCACATGTCGTATCGAGTACAGCGTTTGATTCTACTCTTCTTATGTTTCGAAAGTCTAAACATGCACAATAATGTTATCGCTGCACGCGCTTGCCTTCGCGATGCAGGTTTAAACTTGTTCGATATAAAGCTATGCCTTGACATAAGAGGCGGAGGAGGAGGTAGAGAAGGAGGTGGAGGAGAATGATAAGACCTTAACAGCCTATGTATAGTCGCCATTGTTTTTAAAGATGATAGCTGTCAAAAGAATTTTTCAAATTATCCACCACCACATTTCAGCTAAAGAGGGCGGCAGGGTGCTCTGTTGATTAAGCACATAGAATTTCAAATTGCCCTCCACCACATGCATAACAGCAGCTGTTATCTTGCGCAGTAGCCTCTAAGCTAGCTTTCTTCATAAGAGTAGCCGCCATCTTGTGCGAGCACCCCTAGGCCGTCTCATAAGGAGCTATGTATAGTCACCATTTTGTGTCTGCCATCTTGCGTAAGCATCCCTAGGACGTCTCAAGGCATCTTGTTTCTCATAAGAGCAGCCACCATCTTGAAGAAATAGATAGCTGCGAATGCCAAAGGGCTTAAGTAGGAATCGAACCGTTGATCTCATCATTAGACTATGTTTTTTCTTGTTACTGATACTACGAACCTACGTATTAGGCGGAAAAATTTTGTCCGTTTTGCTCTACGATGCATCGTTTTTGAGATATTTAACATTTTGCATTTAAGCCTCCAAATTTAATGAATCGAACCTGCACGGTACGTTATACTCTCTACCATAGCTAGACCTGATCATGTTACGAAGACTCGCTTCAATACAAGCTAAAACAGAGCAAATGCCAAAGGGCCTAAGTAGGAACCGAACCGTTGATCCCATCATTAGACTATGATTTTCTTGTTCCTCATACTGCGAACCGAGGTATTAGGCAGAAAAATTTTGTCCGTTTTGCTCTACGGTGCACCGTTTTCGATATATTTAACATTTTGCATTTAAGCCCTAAATTTAATGAATCGAACTATCACGACACGTTAGCCTCTAAGCTAAGAGTAGCAACCATCTTGCGCAAGCACCCTTAAAGCGTCTCATAAGGAGTTATGTATAGCCGCCATCTTGTGTCCGCCATCTTGCGCAAGCATCCTTAGGGAGTCTCTAGCCAAGGACCCTTAAGCCGTCCCAGAAGAGCAGCCGCTATCTTGCGCAAGCATCCCTAGGGTATCTCATAAGGAGCCATGTATAACTGCCATCTTGCGCAAGCATCCCAAGGGCGTCTCATAAGAACCTGTGTAAGCAGCCATCTTGCGTAAGCACCCTTAAGGAGTCATGTATAGCCGCCATCTTACGCAATTAGCGTCGAGAGAGGGCTGCTGTAGAATTTTTCTTTTTAAATTATCCGCCACCACTTTTCAAAGGTATCTAGCTAAAGATGGCAGCACTGCGGATGACAGGTGACGAATTTACATCTACTACGATAAAGAGGGCAGCACGGTGCTCTCTGTATTAAAGATGGCGGATGACAGCTGTCAAAAAAGCACATGGCTATGTTTACCAAACAAGAGCACGTGGAATTTGCCGCCATCACATTTCAAACTAAAGAGGGCAGCACTATGCTCTGTTGATTAAAGATGGCGGATGGTAGCTGTCGAAAAAGCACGTGAGTTTGTTTCCAAACAAGAGCACGTGGAATTTTTCAATTTGCCGCCACCACATTTCAAAGGTATCTAGCTAAAGATGGCAGCACGGTGCTCTCTTGATTAAAGATGGCGGATGATAGCTAACAGAACTTTTCAAATTGCCCGCTACTACGTGCTTAAGGTAGTAGCCATAAAGAGGGCAGCACGGTGTTCTGTGGATTAAAGATGGCGGATAACAGGTGATGAAATTACCCGCATGATAGTAGCACAGTGCTCTGTTGATTAAAGATGGCGGATGACAGCTGTCAAAAAAGCACATGGCTTTGTTTCCAAACAAGAGCACGTGGAATTTACCACCACCACATTTCAAACTAAAGAGGGCAGCACTGTGCTCAAAGATGGCAGATGACAGCTGTCAAAAAAGCACGTGAGTTTGTTTTCAAACAAGAGCACGTGGAATTTTTCAATTTGCCGCCACCACATAGAGGGCAGCACTGTTCTCTCCGGATTAAAGATGGCTGCTTGTCGAAAAGCATTTTTCAAATTATCCGCCACCACATTTCAAAGGTAAGTAGCTAAAGAGGGCAGCACTGTGCTCTATAGATTAAAGATGGCGGATGACAGCTATCAAAAAAGCACGTGGCTGTCAAAAAGCATGTGGATTTGTTTATCTCGAGCTTTGCCGCCACCACATTTCAAAGGTATCTAGCTAAAGAGTACAGCACTGTGCTCTGTTGATTAAAGATGGTGGATGGTAGCTGTCAAAAAAAGCACGTGGGTTTGTTTCCAAACAAGAGCACGTGGAATTTGCCGTCACCACATAGAGGGCAGCACGGTGCTCTCTTGATTAAAGATGGCTGCTGTCACGTGGAATTGTCTGCTACCACAGGTATCTAGCTAAAGAGGGCAGCACTGAGGTTTGCGATGCAATATGGCTGCTGTCAAAAAAGCATTTTTCAAATTATCCGCCACCACATTTCAAAGGTAAGTAGCTAAAGAGGGCAGCACTGTGCTCAAAGATGGCGGATGACAGCTGCACGTGGCTTTGTTTACCTCGCGCTAGTTAGGTTAAGTTGGTAGCACTAAGGTTTAGACCCGTCAAGATGGCAGGACTGTCGATGACAGGTGACGAATTTTGCAGCTACTGCGATATAGAGGGCAGCACAGTGCTTTGTGGTTTAAAGATGGCGGATGACAGCTGTCAAAACAGCACGTAGCTGTCAAAAAGCACGTGGCTTTGTTTACCTCGCGCTAGTGAGGTTAAGTTGGTACCACTAAGGTTTAGGTCCATCAAGATAGCAGTACTGAGGTTTGCGATGCGTTGTTGTCTGTCAAAAAGCACGTGGCTTTGTTTACAAATCTGTCAAAAAGCACGTCGCTGTCAAAAAGCACGTGGCTTTGTTTATCTCTAGCTAGTTAGGTTAAGTTGGCACTACTGAGGTTTAGGCCCGTCAAGATGGCAGTACTGAGGTTAGCGATGCGTTGTTGTCTGTCAAAAAGCACGTGGCTTTGTTTACAAATTCAAATTTCGCGCTAGTTAGGTTAAGTTGGCAGTACTGTCGCGCTAGTTAGGTTAAGTTGGCAGTACTGGAAGAGGCCACTGGCTGAGGTGGAGGTGGCCACTGGGAGCCGGAGGTGGCGGTGGCCGCAGAACTGTCCAATTATACTACTTTAGTCTCCTAAAAGTTTTTCTGTCCTGTATTAAGTCTGCTGGTATTCCCATCTCTGTCCAGCTCCATGGATAAATGGTTAGCGATGTGACCTTTGGTCACAGGGTTTCCGAGTTCGATTCCAGGCCGGGTCGGAGAATTTAACCTTAAATTGTTAATTCCCTTGGCTCGGGGACTGGATACTTTTGCTGCCCTCAACATTCTTGCAAATCACGCAGCACACATAGCACTACCCTCCACCACAATAACACGCATTTACCTACACGTGGCAGATGCCGCTCACCCTTATCGGAGGGTCTGCCTTACAAGGGCTGCACCCGGCTGGAAATAGCCACACAAAATTATTATTATTCCCATCTCTGTCGTATTTCTCTTTATACTCTACAAGAGTAAGAATTGCAGTCAGTGGTTGCAAACATGATTAGCAATTTGTTTTGTAAATCTGGCATTATCCATCCGCATTATGTGGCCAGAGAACTGAACTCTCCTTTTCCTGATCGTACCAGACATTCTTTCAAGTTCGTTATTTTTGTACAGGACTTCATTCTTCCTGTATCTGAACTCCCCACTTTCAGTCTTTAATGGACACTAGATTTTTATTATTATTATTATTATTAGTAGTAGTAGGAGTAGTAGTAGTAGTAGTAATAGTAGCAGTAGTAGCAGTAATAGTAGTAGTAAACTCTTCAGGTTTTCCTAGAGCATTGGTCAAAATATGTTCCCATCATTTACATAGAAGATGCTGTGCTGCTGCTGATGATGATGATGATGATGATGATGCTTGTTGTTTAAAGGGGCCTGACATCTAGGTCTTTGTTGTTGTTTGAGTCACCAGTCCATAGACTGGTTTGATGCAGCTTTCAATGTCACCCTTTCCTGTGATAACCTTTTAATTTCTATGTAAGTACTACATCCTACATCTGCTCTAATTTGCTTGTCATATTCATACCTTGGGAGCCTCCGTGGCTCAGACGGCAGCGCATCGACCTCTCACTGCTGGATACCGTGGTTCAAATCCCGGTCACACAACGTGAGATTTGTGCTGGACAAAGCGGAGGCTGGACACGTTTTTCTCCGGGTACACCGGTTTTCCCTGTCATCTTTATTCCAGCAACACTCTTCATTCTCATTTCATAGCATCTATCAGTCATTAATAAATCACTTTGGGAGTGGCGACCCCATCGTACTAATAGCCTATATCTGTTCCATTCATTCCATCCCTGACCCGGTCAATGACTGGAAAACAGGTTGTAGGTTTTCATTTTCATTCATACCTTGAGATTCCCCCAATGTTCTTACCGCCTACACTTTCCTCAAAAACCAACTGCAAAAGTTCTTGATGTCTTAAGATGTGCCCTATAATTATATCTCTTCTTCTGATCAAATTTAGCCAAATCGATCTCCTGTGACCATTTCGATTCATCAGTAACTCTTCATTTGTGATTAAATCTACCCCTCTCACCTTCAGCATTCTTCTGTAACACTACATTTCCAAAGATTCTATCCTCTTTCTTTTTGAGCTAGTTATCGTCCATGTTTCACTTCCATACAATGCCACGCTCCAGAGCTCTTTGTTCAGGCGTAGGAGTACTTTAGTGTTACGTATTCTGTCAACCCATGATATTCTGAGCAGGCGTCGATGTCACCACATCTCAAAAGAACCAAGTATTTTGGTTGTGCTCTCTGTTAGGGTACAAGTCTCGACACCATAGAATAAGAGAGAAAATACATACGTCGCACGGACACAGATAGGTCTTATGGCGACTACGGGACAGGAAAGGCCTAGGAGTTGGAAGAAAGCGGCCGTGGCTTTAATTAAGGTACAGCTCCAGCATTTGCCTGGTGTGAAAATGGGAAACCACGGAAAACCATCTTCAGGGCTGCCGACGGTGGGGTTCGAATCCACTATCTCCCGAATACTGGATACTGACCGGACTTAAGCGAATGTAGCTATCGAGCTCGGTAGGTTAATTTTACGCCCGTGTGTGAATTTGATATTCTGTCATGTCGATGCCTACGTCTAAGGTTGAAGCTCCCGAGAGAAGAACGTGGTACTCCACGAAGGAGCCAGGCCCGGAAAATTGTTTGTAATATTAGGTAGTCATTCTTAACAAAGCACCGACAATTGCGGCTGGAAAGAATGAGTTGATTAAGTTGTTAAATAAATTTCGTGTGGCTATTTTTAGCCGAGTGCAGCCCTTGTAAGGCAGACCCTCTGATGAGGGTGGACGGCATCTGCCATGTGTAGGTAACTGCGTGTTATTGTGGAGGAAGATGATGGGGACAGCGCAAATAACCAGCCCTCGGGCCATTGGAATTAACCAATGAAGGGTAAAATCCCCGACCCGGCCGGGAATCGAACCCAGGACCCTCTGAACCGAAGGCCAGTACGCTGACCATTCAGCCAACGAGTCGGACGATTCCGTGGTTGAAGGAGCACAATATTTCTGTTCCCGGTGTCATGAGGAAGGGGGACCTCATGCATCTTGTGAAACAAAACAAGCCCCAATGCCCAGTTTGTGTGGTGGATGAAATAGCCAGAAGGCATGAGCATAAAGTAGTTCACCTTCCACCATACCATTGCCATGTTAACGCCATAGAACTTATTTTGGCCCAAGTGAAGGATTATGTATCTAGTAATAACCGACTCTTCACTGTTTCGGAAGTTGAAAGATTTATTTTCGAAGCCGTAGGCTGTATAAGTGCGGAGAACTGGAGAAACGTTGTAAGACACGCGCAGTCCGAGATGATTAAAGCTTGGCAGAAAGAAAGTCTCACAGACAATTATGTTGAAGACTTTATTATCTCTTTAGGGTCAGGCTAGAGTGAAACCTCAACAGACGATGACAATGCCGATAGTGACTCAGAAATGAGTGAGGTGCTCCCTTTGTAAGATTATTTCCTTCCTTACGGGAAATTGAATCTAACAACAACGCGAGATATTCTACATGGTGAGTAGAAATTTTATTTTATTTTCTCACGTTTTATCTGTTCGAGCATTCACATATTTTTATCTCGTAACCTTATCCTAAATGTGTAGTGTATTAGTGTTCATCTTGTGTGTATCAGGTATGTTGCTACAAATAATAATTGAATATGCACTTATTTTTTAGTATATACGTTTCCCTTCGTATTGTGTATTGTAAATCAGCTGTTTGTATTCGTAGCAATTTGGCACCGCCGTCTGACTTCCGGTTAACTGTTAAGTCTTAACTCATAAAAACGGAACTATAATCACAGGTAACGCCAATCCCTGGTCTTCCTCACATAGTGGTACTAATCGCAGACAACCTAAACCCGCATATAGTGGTGTTATCACGGTTTATGTAAACCCATAATGATCCACCCACGATGATACTGATCAGAGATTCATGGTGTTCACATAGTGGTACTAATCACGAGTAATGCAGAACCTTGGTGTTCCTCGCATATTGGTACAGGGAACGCCCAAACCCGGGGTTTTCTCACATAGTGGTACTAATCACAGGCAACCTAAACCCATGGTGCTCCGCATATAGTGGTGCTATCACGGGTTCTGTAAACCCATAGTTATCCACCCAAGATGATACTAATCGCAGACCCATAGTGTTCGTCATATAGCGGTACTAATCACAGTTAACGAAGACCCTTGGTGTCCTTCGCATATTGATACTAATCACAGACAACGTAAATCCATTGTGTTCAGTATATAATGGTGCTAATCACGGGTTCTGTAAACCTATAGTGATCCACCCACGATGATACTGATCACAGACTCATGGTGATATTCATGTAGATGTACTAATCGCAAGTAAATTCGACCCATGGTGTCCTTTGCGCGATGGTACTAATTACAGGTAATTTCATGATTCAAGATCCATTATCCCTTGGTTAATCCTCTTAGTCGCGTCTTACGCCAGGCAGGGGATACGGTGGCTGTATTCGTCATCTGCGTCCCCACCCACAGGGAGTGCTCTTAAATAGAATACTGTGTCAAATTTATGAGCATTAATGATAGACTGTAACTGGCAAGCTATAAGGTAACATTCGTATCTGAAGATACAAATTATTTAAGCGAGCTTTAAAGGACTATCTAACTTAATTAACACAACAAGTAATATATCACAATTTGTAGGAATGTTTCGTAATCAGCAGGAAAGATGTTAGCTTACTTCACTTTGTTTCAGACTGATCCTCTTCTGATCCGCTTTGTTCGTTGCCTGCAATTACAGTTCTATCTAGAAGGACACCTCCTTCTCCCTTACGGCAGCTCGTTCGATATAATTACAGCCCTTTGAAGGAAGCTAAATCTCTCGAGCGCAGATTCCATGAAACGAGAAATGTTATCACCACTTGAAAGAGTATTTAATAGGTAACGTAACTTTAACACACTTATTACAAGGGGATAGAATAATTATAAAATTGTTGATTCTTTGAAGAGGCTATTTAATCATCGCTTTACTGTACGTAAATATTTGAAGAATGCAGGAAAGTATACGCCACGCGTCCTCCACCCTGGTCTAAATTAGTTACAATGAATCAGACCAATCTGCGCCCGGTACCTTGGTTTTCTGAGACGCGTCAAAGATTTCGGATCGAAGAGTCCCGTGTTCAATTCCCGACCGGGTTGGGGATTTTAATCGTAGTTGTGAATAAATCCTTCCAGATTGGGTTGGTATCAGAAAGGGTATCCGGCTATAAAATAGTACGAAGCCCACATTTTTGACACAGGGATTCAATGTGACGTCGGGCTGATGGATGTATCAACGCAAACGGAGCACATTTTGTATATATCTTGCAAGAGATAGTTTTTTTGTGGTATGCTGGAAGGTTGCAAAGAATGAATTTCTTTGTGGTTCCGTTTTTACATACAAATTATACAAATTTGATTTTTGGTCCTCCTTTTCAATATTTTATTGACTAACACTTAAACGATGCAAAAATTAAGTTTAGTCGTGTTATTCTCTTCACACAATTTATTTTCTTTCGTCTTGCTATTTTCCTTTCTGATAGTTCTATATTTTAAATTATCTCTTTCTATACTTCTCCACTTAACTAAATGAGTTTACAACACAATTTTACACACCATTGTTTCCGTATTGACACTTCATGATATGAAGCTGTCCACACGGGCTACATGCCAAATTATTCGAAGAACACGAGAAGTCCCGAGAAAAAAACATAAATTTTATGTATCAGCTAGAACAGCTTCACTAATACATTGTGGATTTTAATTAAGACAAGAGAAGAAACGTTTTGTGACAGACTCTTCACTTCTTCTGCGTCTCTTCTTCTACCGCTTTTCCAACATCTGTGAGGTCGCGGGTGTGAACTGTGTCGAACATGTGCATTTTTTCCTATTTATGGCCGGATGCCCTTCCTGACGCCAACCATATATTGGGACATTTCCCATCAACCCCCATAGCTCATGGGACCATGTGACAACGCTGATTTTACCCCGACCGGGTCATGAACACATGGGACCACGCGCCACAGAAGTCAACAGTCAAGGGACCTTTTCTGTCTAGTGACAAATTCCGCATCATTTGGGTTGAAATGACTAACCCGAACACATGAGGTGACAAATGCCCTTACGACATAGCGAGGTCAACCGCTAGCCTCCCGTTCCGAGATAGGAGCACAAGCCTCTCAGGGCCATGGTGCGTCCGCGGCTACGAACTACAACCATTTTAAATCTAACTTACAGGCATAAAATGAACGGAAGATATACGGATGCAATTATCAGCAAGATAAGCACAAATAATGATATCTAAGGGTTTAATTAACTCTCGTTGCAACATATAATTAACACTCTACAACCTTGATGATTAAATTCATTAACTTTTATAAATATAATTGACACTAAATGAAGCAACGGGAAACCAATTCCGTGCTGTGAATTAAGTAAACTTTCAGTCGACACCTTAACAAGTGTCTTTATGTGGACTATTGAAATCACGGTGTCGAATTTCACTTAATGATAAAACAATCCATACATATTTTAACTAAGCACTTGAGTGTTCCTTCATTCGATTCAAACAAAAAAATTAAATAAATAAAAGGATAAATTATCTTTTAAATCTTAAAATATTTCTGATTTATTTTTGACTTTGATTCACCCTTCATGAAATAACAGCAGTTGGATACGACATATTTTACCTTTCACAATAACATAAGGAAACCATTTATCTATTTACAGTGATATGTTACAACCTTGTGAATGCGAATTATTCCCCGGGAAGGCTCTCAATTTACATATTCAAACACACTAATTTACTCTGGGATTCGTCTTAGAGTGGCCGCCTAATTTAAATATAGCACGAATGAATTATATGTAAAATATAAAATAAAAGAAAGCAATAAACAAATTCCACGTAATCACAACATAATCTCACAAATAAGAAAAATAAACAGAACTCTGGTGAAAACGAATCACCACACTTCATGAACCAACTGTACACGTCACAAAGGTCTCAACCCCTTCACTTGAATAAATCTACCAATGGATTCTCACGAAATCTAGCTTCAATAAAACAATGATTATCAAACATCATATTCAAACACTTCTACCACCTGGAAGAGAAAAACATATAACACACATATTGGCTGAACTGTTATTGACACGTTACTGTGTGACTAAAGGTCCTCATCGTACCTCCAAGGTTCGAAGTGGTGGCCTCGCTTCCGACACCATTAGGGGTCCTGTAGAGCAAAACCCTAGCTATTTCGTCCTTAGGGATAACAATTACATATTCCAACATTAATTTCATCATAGCCTGTTACAAATGTGGAAACCAAATAAAATTATATTTCCTGCTAAAAGATGAATATTTTGTCTGAAAACCTTCATTTCTTCAACAGCCAGTATAGAGATCTCGGGTCGCCTCCCTCCCTTTTTAAACGCTTCTCACTCTCGACCGGACCCCATAAATCTACTTGGACCGCGCCCACAACACGGACAAGAGCCTCGTTAAAACAAACATCTCCACAAACAAATACATTCTCAATGCATTGTCAGCGGCTCATTATTTTAACGCAATAACACTGATACCCATTTTATATGCTAAAATCAGCTTAGACGTTCATCATATCCTATAAATATTTCTCAAAAACATGCCGCTATATCATTTCTATATAAATCTCAACCTTACAGAAGGTCAGAGTTCAAACTCAGTTCCTTCCATAGCAGCGTTAACATGGTTTCCCTATCTCACAAGCTAACATTTACCATTACCTCAAACAGAGATGTAAGAATGTATACATAAAATGAAGAGAATCAACTTTCAGTAAAATCAGCATTTACTATCAAACCAAATAAATAAATGTAATTAAAAAATAAAAATATCACATGGGTCTAACTAATTTTGGGAGAGTGGATTTTCGAAACCGGGCACGAGGTATTATTCACACACAGGTCATACAGCCACTTCTAATCCTAACATGCAATAAGTTCTACAACTTTACATTATAGACAGAGGGCCCTAACTATCCCCACATTTAAAATACTGTCCACGGGCAATGGTGAAGATTCTACCGTCATATTATCCTGACTCATATTGAATAATTAATTCAGAGGAAAACTACTGCATTAACTCATCAAATTAAAAAAAGAATTCTCCCCCATTCCTATCAGCACTCTTGATCACAAATATCCCCGGTACATTCTCATGCAATTAAGTAAATGTGCTAAAATACATGCAATTATCCTTACCTGTTCACTTTCCAAATAACCTCAAGTAAGTAAGCTAAACAAATCCTACTGACCACTCTAAGCAAACAAATCTGATAATTTAATGTTGAAAAAATCATGCTAACCCTATCCTTACATTCACTATCTAATTACAAAGGGAATATTAGCATTACAAAGTTATAACTTAGTACTCAACAGCCCTTAGAAGAGGCTCGCATGGTGAGTCTAGTCCATAACTCCGGGCTGAAGGATCACGGGTTCGAAAGGTCCCTCGATGACTCTTGACGAGCTCGTGAACACTGGAAAGATACTATTCACACCACGTTTGACAATGACACGTCACTCTTAAAATTTCCCTTATATTGTTATGATTGCGATCTTCCACAGAATGAAAGTTGCAGATTTGTTTATCTGATTCCGGTAAAAACTAAGTTACTTCAATCAGACAAACCATTACAATAATCGCTGTTTTGACACTGTGATAGTTGAATAAATCTGAGAATTACGTGACATTGGGTTCCTTTGTTTTAATACCGTGTCTCATATGTCTGTTTTTCTGTACTTAATGACAATTACTCCGTCGTTTAGCACGATCACATAAACCTGGAGTTATATTTACACCCTTTTACCTGAACTTTCGTGCTACTTTCTCGGGTGTCTATCCTTATAATTTTACAGTTTACTCACCCACACGCCACGGTCTCTCTCTCTACTACGAGAGATTATTCAAAGGACATTCGGCACGTCACCCCATCACAGTTTCGCGAAGCGAACGTACGACATAATTACGTAATTACGCGGAGCGTCGCGACTGATCCGTAATTCATACAACACTGTCTCTAAAATTCATTTTTCCACTGACGATACCCATAAGAAATTACACAATCTTTGCACTCCCATTTAGATCCACATTTTCTACACAAAGACAAAGGAGAGTCCGACCCGAAAACGGCCGTGTACTCACCTCATAGACTTCTGCCGACTCACTAGCCAACCTCAGAAGTGCAAGCATATATGGTCTCGCATGGAGTGGAGGGGTTGGGGTGGACAGAGGTACTGTCCCCACTCCAACTTTGAGATCTCAAGATCCACTAAGTATATGGAAATCAGCGATGCGTCAGATATTTTGGCCCGCTAATCACTAATACTTGATGTAGTGCGCAACGCAAAACGATATTATAATAATTCAGCCGTCTAAATCAAGGGTCCAACGGGGAATCCCTATTGGTTGTCTGCTTCATTGCTAGCGTTATGACGCTCCGGCAGCTTACGTAGTTCCACTGACGCGTAATTTCATAAATAATATTATATTACTTTGTTCTATAATTTTGCCAATGACCAAATATTCTTGCTGTTACTTCGACGAGTACTTCATGTTTAATTTAAGCGTTATTTTCCCAAATGTACTTCCAAAATCACCTTCTCACGTTGGCTCTACTGTGAGTCGGCATTTGGTTTAGGGGCGGAGTCGGCGAAATATATTTTACCTCCTTGTCTTCCCTCATCATGCGCGCTCACTTTGGGGGTTTTGTCAGCCAGAATCCGCGTGAGTTAGGCGCCAAGCGTGCGAAGATGTTGCGCAATATGATGAAACTGAGCTCCTCGTATCAATTTCCTAAAAAATGTTCATAGTGATGATACGGTCACAATATGGAGGGATGTGATCACTATTGGGTGTTTCTATGGTGGGTGGTAGAGTAATTTCTTGTGTGAATATGAAAAGGAAACTGTTGGGACAAACACAGACCCCCAGTCCCCTAGCCGAAGAATTAATCAGACGAGATTAAAATCCCCTACCCGGCCGGCAATCAAACCCGGGACCCTCTGAACCGATGGCCTAAGCGCTGACCATTCATCCAAAACGTCGGACTGTGACAGACAATTCAATGAGTGTTTTAAATAATATTTCACTCATTCATTTCACTCATTACTTATGTGTCCTATCATTACAGATTTGAAGATGTTTTGCAATGTTTTACTAGTAATATACGGCTGATGATGACCGCAAATGGTCGAAACGTGTACGGGAAACCTAAGCGACTAAACTTATTTTTAAATGGTTCAAGTGTTAGTCAGTAAAGTATTGAAAAGGTGGACCAAAATTCGAATTTTGTATAATGAAGTTCCCACCCCAACTCGACTCTGACTGACATTAAGAAAAGGGGCCTGTGTTTATAGTGAAAACTCCCCATCTGCATTGTAAATGGCAGTAGTATGAGCTGTGGTGGTACTAAAACAGTGGGAATTGAATCAGCATTTTTCCACGAGGTCATTGACCCCTAGTAGTATAACTATGCGGGTTCAGAACCAACTTCATTGACCCCTAGTATAGTAGTAGGGCTACGCCGATTCGTGGATTTTGCATAAGAGAGCGAGCCTAACCTCACAGACGCAATCTTGGAGGGGCCTAGCCTCACTTTTACCCTAGTTGCCCTTCCCAACGTTCTGTTCCTGTGTGTTTCCCATGATTTATGTACTATGACGAACTGTATAAAATGAATTCTAAGATGGAAAGTAATCAGTTCCGGAGCCAAGTCCATATAAGATATTTTCTTCTTACACGTATGAGGATTGTGTCCCGAAAATATGGTCCTACCTTACCGTCACTCCCTGTATATCACATAGTAACAGGTCGACAGCGAAACAAATGTTTATCTATAATATACAGAGTGTAACTGAAATAATGCATGTCCGTCTAGCAGGAGACAGAAAATACCATTATAAGCAACCCATGCGGAAAAATTGACAGCTATCTTAAAATATTGAATTACTAGCAAAAATACCCGTGCTTCGTTACGGTATTCTGCATTGTATATGTATATCGAAGTAAATTACTGTACACGCAGTGAATAAGCCTTTTTTAATTGCACGTCTCTTAGCGCTGTCCAAGAAACAACATGCGGAGGTCCTCATACGTTGTTTCAAATGCGAAGTGCGAGTTATGGAGTTGTCATGATAATGGCAGGATCACTTGCTTAGTGCCATTCAAAATCGCGTTGGGAAGTTTTTACGTAATAGAAAGCACTCTTCTCTCCTGAGCGGTCACATTCGATCTGAGGAGTTTTCGTTACAATGACAGGCTCCATTTCCTACTTCCAGACACAATCGCGTAGGGAGGTTTGAAGAAAATTGCATGCTCAATTGCCTATTGCCAGTCAAATCGAAAAGGAAATTATTCATTACAGTGGTATGCACTCCTTACTAATGTCAGTAACACAGAAGTTGGAGAAGGACCCCATTCCTATGCCCAGTCAAGGTCGATGTGGGGAGTATTGATTACAATAGACGATGCCCTCCTTCTGACAGTCACTACCGATTTATAAAGTATTAAGTATAATGGAAGAGACGCCAATTCTAAATCTCTGCAAATCCTCTGCAGTGAATATATATAGATCGACATACGAAAGTATATGGAGGTTTACTATATTTCAGACCTTCATTTACGGACTAACTGCTGCTAAACGGCACGCTGTATCGACAAACGGATTACACCACACGACGCCACATTTAGCGACGTAAATGGTTGATTCTATAATATTTTCTCGTATCTCCTCTGTTTATGGGTTAGATTGAGTACTTGTAAGACGTAGTGTTAAACAATGGAAATAATTAAATTGTGTGTGAATTTGTATATGGTAATGGTGGATTTAGAATGCTAAACTAGTAATATTTGAATCGGTCATTTGAAAAAGGGCACATGTCCACTATTTTTCTAAATGCATGTTTTCTCGTATTCCTGTAGTTGAAATGTAGACGCATTGATCCACGCGAAAAAGACACGTCTAAGACTTCTACCTATGGAGCACGGGATCTGACAATTTCGTCATTCCATTCGAGAAGGTCACATACCCCACTACATGTCATTTTCCAATGGATCGCAGCGAGCGCTGGCAGCGCGCTGTGTTAGTTCTAACAGAGTCTTAACAGTGTCTAAGTGGATCTCCAGCCTCCCAGAACTGTCAGAAATATTTTCTTTATCCAAGCCGATTTGTCTTCATACCATTTTACCGACACTACTCAACTTTCAAGCCTATAATGGAAAACTCCCCATTAATAATAAGAAAGTCAACGACATAAGAAAATTGCTACAGTATATCGGCGATGAACATATTAGTTTCTACCACGATATTGTAAACAATTGGCCAACTACTGAGCAAAAAGCACTGCAAGAAGAAGCATTCTGATCCCCTAGGAGAGAAGCTATTTGAAGTTCTTGTTTCTATTGTTAATGTACAAACAGTCAGTGACAATAATAATTAATTATAATGGATATAAGGTTATTTCTCAAAGAGCTAATATAAAATGTATTGAAAAGTGTAATACCTTATAAGTTGTAATGAACAATATTGCTGATTTTGTTTATCAAATCGATTTATGTGCATTATTTGGGGTATTTTTGTAATTCTCCGATTTCTAAATGCTACAGGTTGATTAAAAAGAGACATTGCAATGACAAATGCAATTTAAAACAAAATTAAAGAGACAAGGATGAAAAACGTGTTTTTAATTTCTAAGAACATTCCATTCCCTTGGAAAAGGGCACATCTCCAGGAAACAAAATTTTAATTTTTGTCCTCTAGGGATGGAATCTGAAATCCGTATTATGGGAATAAAAGGCCCTTTACCTGTTACATGCATTGCCAAAATGCAGCTTTGGTACTTTCACTCATTCAGCATTTATTCACTTTTTGTCTCTCCTGTAAAATTTACTTTTGTAGACATGTGCCCTTTTCCAAATGACCGATTCATCTGTTGTAATATTTTCTTTGCATGGAATTACTTGTTGTACTGTTGTTGTTGTAGTTTGTGTTGTCGGGTAGTTTGGTTTCAATCTTACTGTATTATCGCTTGTAATGTTAAGCTAGTAGTAAGCTCAACTTATAGTATTTTTAAGCCATAGTGTTAAGCACTGGAAATACTTAAGTTGTGTATGAATTCGTATATGATGATGCTGGGTTTAGGTTGTTAAAGTAGTAGTATTTCTTTAACATCTTCTTTCCATATAATTGCTTCTTTTTGTTGTATAATTATGTTTTAACTTTACTTTATTATCACACTATTTTAATTGACCATTGCTACCGGAATATTTGCCGATTGCGATGTAATTGTTAATACATGGAAATAAATATGGCAAATTGTAAAAACGACATAAAATCATACTGTCTGCAGCATAGTAGTGAATAATTATTATTAAGTGCACTTGAACTTAGTTACATAATTTGATATGGACTTGTTTCTAATTATCGAAATTTCCTATGGTTATCGCGAAACGCTATAGCATTGATAAAGGTTATACAAATCATTACTTAGACTACCAGAAATTCGAAACTCCATATTGTGAAAAAAATCAGTAAAATAAAATGTAGTGAAACATATTACATTAATGATCACCTTATTTCCCAGGAATATTGCACTCATCTCTATGATATCGGTTGCAGTAAATTGTAAAATAACAACTCTGGCAAAAAAAAGGATAGTCACATGCAGACGTACCAGAAAATTATCTGTTTAATAAAGAGCTTTTATTGTTATATTTTGCAGTTGGTACGCGCTGAATGGAGTGCGTGTAAACATTATGCGATTACGTCTCACTGCGTCCCCACATTGATGAATTATTACAGAAAAAGGTTGAACACAAAATTAACATTTGTGGTAGTACCGCACAGCAGTGATGTGCGATTATAAACCACAACATTACGTGCACCCTTAACACATCACACCTTCACATGTCCACTAATGCTCTTTTGCTCAATTTGAATGCATGAATTATAATTTGTTCATTTGGATCTAATTGAAACAGTACTTTTAACGAGCAGTTAATTGGCCATTCGCTGGGACGGGACGTGAGGCGAGGCACGACGCCTGCTGGAGTGGATAGCACTTGGTGACACGTGAAATGGAAAATCACTTTGTTTAAATATTTCGTTTTTAATATGTGCATGTGAAAATGGAAATAGTCTTACGATATGCATCATTTGCGTTGTCACAATCCCAGTGAGATTTCCATGTGTATTTCATGTTATATTAAAATGAAATAAAAACATCGGAACTAATGATGAAAAACTGGCATATCATTTTCCACCATACTGACATATAATCTATCATGGTTTTAATGCGGTAATAATAAATAACAGTCCCAGATGTGGTGGACATGTATGATTGCTTTCACACTCTTCCTGACAGTACTTGTCATCACCCGTGTTTCCAGGTCTGTTGATTTTGCAATAGATCACCTTTCTTTTTAAACATCTACTGATCTACTAATGAAAGCAGGTCATGCAATACTAAACCTTAATAGGTATATGTATAAGTTTTCGCGGGTTTCTGTGGTAAAGAAAACATTTAATTTTCAAAGGAAATTCATGTTTTATTTATTCAAAATATTAGCTATCGGCTTGTACACACTTTGCCCATCTTTCAGGTAAGTTATGAATACAATGCCAGAAAAACTGCTCATATTTTGTGGCAAACCATTCGTCGAGCCATTTTCCAACTTCCTTGATGTTGCTGAAATGTTGCTCTGTGATCGCGTGTCCCATTGATGCGAAGAGGTGATAGTCAGATGGCATCAGGTCGGGAAAGTACGGCGAGTGCGGAAGGATGTCCCATCCAAGCGATTTCAAGGTGTCCTTCACTGGTTTTTCTGTGTGAGACGACGCGTTGTCGTGTAACAAAATCATTTTGCCATGTCTTCTTGCTCTTTCCGGTTGTATTTAGATTTAAATTAATCTTTTGTTGGCGACACCGTTGCGCATTAACGGTTTCGCCGGGCCTCAAGACTTCATAATACACAAAACCGGTCACGTCCCACCAGACACAGAGTATGGCATCAAACTGTTGAAATCATTTCTCACATATTCTAATCGGTGGAGCATGTTCATTATGTGTTTCCACCAGAAAACGACGACTTTCCACAGCATTTTAATTTTGATTGAATAAGAAAAGCAATGCGTACCACAAATATTCTTTTTCAGGCACTAGCATCGACATGATCACTGAACGATACAACAAAGACGCTAGTGTTTAGCGGACTCAACTTTTGTGTGTTGATAGGTTAATGTCAGACTAATAAATTGACGTATGTTTCAAATGCATACGCTGCGTACTGTTCGTTGGCACCATCTCTTAGTTAAACCGGAGAAGATTTATGCATGCACCTGGTATTTCCAAAATAAAGAAGAAAGCAGTTGGAGCGATATATCGTTGTTGTGCTTCGAAGCACAGCTGTGTGTCAATGTAAAGGGAAGGAATACTGACCCGCAGTACACGTGACACTTAAAACGAAAATCCGTAGTTCATGCAACACTGAACCTGAACGGCCCCACACACCTTCAATTTATCGGAACGTTAAAAACTGTTCCAACAACTGAACGAAAGCTGAACTAAAGGTGTGTGGGCCAGCTTAACATTTTCCATCAGTTTCTTAAGTTTTGTCCCCGTTCTGGAGGATTTTGTTGTGGATGCGGTTGCTACGTATTTTGTAGTTACAGTGATGTGAAAATTATTAGACTCAAAGGAGAAGTTAAAGAATAAAGTTGCCTTTACTTGTCCTTCTAATTTTTACCGTGGAACTCGCTGTCTGCCAGTCAAATACTACTCCGACTGACTAAAATTTTTAAAATATTATATTTTAATCATTTTAAAATATTACGTTGAGGTTATATATTTCTGTTAGATATGATTAGAATTCTACAACATCACTTTTCGAGAGTTTGGAGAGTAAATAGCACAAAGCATAGTGAATCATATCGTTGCTCAAGGAAAGTAAAATACCACACAACCACTTCATATGGTACAATTTTATCTAATTGCACTCAAAAGAAGAATCCTCAACATTGGACTTTAATATTGATACAGGAACCTAAATTGGCTGCAAAATCATCACTGATGTAACTTAAAGAAAATATAACTTGTGTTCTAGTATTTACAACAAGTAACACGCAAAATAGACTTACTGCAGCACAAAAAGGTTTTTTGTTCATTTTTATGGGCAGGCAGTAATAAGTAATTACACAAAGGAAATAATTAAAAATAGTGTTGATTCTAATAATATTCACACCTATGTAGCGATGGAAGAAATGAGCCAGTAAAAGGTGGTAGTTTGCTATTTGTTGAATGGTCGTTTACATGTCGATAGACTTTGGTCATGAGTTTCTTGGAAGAGAAGGTTATTATAGTACCTCAGTGACGGAACGTAGACGGCGTCACAGAGACCTCCAAACCGTTTGGAGACGTTTATTTTCTTTAACTCTTTTCTGAACGTATATGATGGTTATTCACTTTTTAACAACCATTCCTCTCGGCGCCTTAGGTTCGATTGGCCACAGATGTTCAATGAGGCTGTCATACCCCTCGGCCTACTCACTCTGTTGGAGTTAAAACCGATTTTCGGTGTCCTACAGCTCGGACAAGGAACGGTGAGAATTATAGTTGCCTCTTTCTTTGTATGCTCGGTTCGTTCCATGGTGGCGAACAGACGATAACTGACTGACTGACTGACAGATCTGTGAGATTATCTTTGTACACTGCGCAGTTCTGGGTGGAAAAGAGGACCCGTTTACTCAGTTCTAGTACCTCCGTTAATATCTGTACAAACTCAGTTTATTGCTCAGACGTGACGTCACACGTGAAAATCGTTCCGATAAACTGAAGGTGTGTGTGGCCCTTTAGATGATAGAAACTTACTGATCGGAGTTCTAGGGTGGAATAATATCCAACGGCGGTTTTTCTAGGCCGAACGACGATATATATTTCGTATGGCATATAGAGGATACATGAATACAAAAGTGATTACTCAACAAGCCTATGATGACAATAATTAAGACACGAATATGTTTATAAAACGAAGGAAGCGAGTTTCATAATTTCCATACGAGTGTTTTAATTACCATTATAGGCGAGTTGCATACGACTGTTTACGCTCGAGGATAATTATAACCCTATTTTTTTAAATACTCATAAATTTCTGTCGAGATGTCGCTTGACAGTTGAGTTTACTGAACAGATCCCAGAGCGCATGCGCTAGGGTATTGATTTTCCATGAGTGGATCAGAGACCTTGACAATGGCATATGTTTTTAAAGCTAGGTTTATTTCAAATATAAATTGTTTATTATAGAGTTGGTGAAGTGAATTTGAGGGAATGTGCCGTGTGGTTGTGGAATATTGGAAGTAGAAGGTGCATTGATGTTAATATGTGTGTCCGACATGTTTTATTTTGTAAACAAGTGCGAAGCTAGTGCGTTGAGCGCAGGTGCGATGCTATCCTTACCTAATTGGTCAAACAGTTGTATCATAATGAAAATCTGAACTCTGATTGGTGGAGAACTTGTTTCATAATGAAACTTGAACTACAATGAGCCTCATTATGATTCAGTTTTTTCATATAATATTTATATTTCGGCATCGTCGGGTATAAGAAAAATAATAAAGCAATTTGTGCACTATATGCAAATAAGAACAATCGGATATAAATACGGTGGGTTGTAAGTTACAAGTATAGTTTGATGTTCAGGGGAATGAGTCAGTTCACTGCCTTTTCCTCTCTAGAACCTCCGAAGGGGGCATGCCACCAGAACATTACAGTATGGCACCCACGTACGGATTACCTGATTCGAGATCTAGTGGAAATCAGTACGGTGACTTGTAAGAGACTAACATAATACGAAATAAATATTTCTTAAATACAAGAACGAGCTGACAAATCCTATAAAAATTCAGGCAAGTAAGTCCATTCCTGTCTGCATTCACGCGAGGCTCATATCAAAACAAAAATAAAATAAACTGCCACGTTGATTACCACAATAGGAAGAAGAAAATCAAGCAAGCAAGCTAACTTGTAGCCTGCCCAAGCTGGGCTGAGCTTGACCTGGAGAGTTTTTTATATTGAGGGCAAATCTATGAGAGTCCCTGGGCGAAAACAAAAACTATGCCCCTCTGCTCATCTGTTTCTAAGAGTGCCGATGAGTCGGAAAAGTCACTGGTTCTACGCTGGCGGAGGGAAAAACGATCTAGCTGAGAGGCGGTATTTTCCTCTTCGCTTGAGGAAGAAATCAAATTTTGAGTCGGACAGCTACTTTTGATGGGGGGGGGGTGAAATTTACTTCTTAAGAAACGTCCTTTTCATGGGTTTAATTAGAAAGTTTTTTAGTGAGAGATGTGTTTAATAATTTGGAAAGATTCCTATTTCAAATTAAAACAGGTCGTGAGTGAGCCAAGGGCCACGATGTTTCAGACGAGTCCGCAGCTTCTTTGTTCTTACGACCCGCTTTAGGAGTAGGTTGCCCGGGTCGGTTGAGTGGCTAGAGAGGATTCTAGCTTTGGTCATCTTTACTATTTATCTGAGATCTAAGAGTCGGAATACGAAGTTCTGTTCGTATCCTCCTGCTAGATCTCAGAACGGGTGCTTTTGTCATCATTCTTAGTGTCTTATTTTGAATCACTTGTAATTTTGAAAGCGGAGTTTTAGAAATATAGTCCCAGGCTTCACAGCCATACAGCAGGGTGGGCCTAATACATGAGCAGCCTGTACTTTACGTGTGACAAACTTTCCTGCCTGCTCTCCGGGCAATCATGGGCAAGTTAAAAGCTGAATGTGTACACGCATGCACAGAAATGATGTCCTGGCATAGAGAATCAACACTGCTCCACTCCAGTAATGAAAAGGTAGGGAGGGAGTGTTGAAGGCCGCTCCAGTACCGAAAAGGAAGGGAAAGGAGTGAGCGGGTAGTGCTGAAAGAACAGTGTGTGTATTGCTATACATACAACACTGTGCCCATTTCAATCACAACAGACATGTAGGGGACTGTCTACCTGCAACAATGCGTTAAGCGAGGAAGTGTGGGGGAGGGGCATTTTTATATAGGTACACCATTTCTGTGCATGTGTGTGTACATCTCTTTCTGAAATATGTCGGCCTCGCTTCGGTAATTTTTTGGCACCTGAAAAATTCACAGTTCTGGCCCTTGAAACAAGCAACCGAGTTTTGGAGACATCCTAGGGATATGAGCTACGAAATTTAGGTAAACAAAATATAATAAAGTAAGAGAATATATTCTTGAATTTATTGCTTAAAGTTACAATCCTTTTCTTAATCATTATCCGGTCGAATCGATCAGCAGTTTGACTTTTTCTACCACTACGAGCGCTAATGTGAGACAGTGCATTATTTCATATAAGCATCACTACGAGCGCTAATGTGAGGCAATGCAAAGTTTCACTTAACTAAATTTGGTGTGGATATTTTTCAAAACATCAAAAAGTGCCTGAGGGTATTGAACCAAGGAACACATTACAGAAAGAATGATGTAAATAAGTTAATTTGGCTAGGGTTTGAATCAGAAAGGAAACGAGTAAGGAAACAAGCGATTTTATACTGCATTTAGGTCGGGAGTGTTCTTCGATTTTTTTGTTTGATCGAGCAATTCAGGACACAATTTGAAAACTTTCCGGGCCCTTTAGTCCTTCAAATTTCGGCGCAATTGTTGAAATTGCTTAATTTTATGATTTTCCTAATATGGGGACCACTACTTTGTTAAGAAACGTTTTCAATATTAAAAGAAATCTTCTTCTTCTTCTTCTTCTCCTTTATCTATTTACCCTCCAGGGTCAGTTTTCCCTCTGATTCAGCGAGGGATCTCACCTCTACCGCCTCGAGGGCAGTCTCCTGGAGCTTCAGACTCTGGGCCGGGGGATACAAATGGGGAGGGTGACCAGTACCTCGCTCAGGCGGCCTCACCTGTTATGCTGAACAGGGGCCTTGCGGGGGATGGGAATATTGGAAGGAATAGATAAGAAAGAGGGAAGGAAGCGGCCGTCGCATTAAGTTAGGTACCATCCCGACATTTGCCTGGAAGAGAAGTGGGAAACTACGGAAACCCACTTCCAGGATGACTGAAGTGGAAATCCAACCAACCTCTAATCAGTTGACCTCCCGAGGCTGAGTGGACCCTGTACCTGCCCTCGTGCAACTTTTTCAAATTTCGTGGCAGAGCCGGGAATCGACCCCGGGCCTCCGGGTGTGGCAGCTAATCACACTAACCACTACACCACAGAGGCAGCTTAAAAGAAATCATGTGGGATGAAATTCTGGCACCCCGGCATCTTCAAAAACCATAAAGATATGCAATGGGTCGTGAAGCTACTGTTGTTGTTGTTGTTGTTGTTTGATATTTGTTTTACGCCCCACCGACTCAGAGAGGTCTTATTGCGACATTGTGATAGACAGAACTAGGACTGGGAAGGAAGAGACGGAGGTCTGAATTGAGGTACAGCACCACCATTTGCCAGGTACGAAAAAGGAAAACTATGGAAAATCATCTTCAGGGCTGCCTATATCAGGGTTCGAACCCATTATCTCCGGAATGCAAATTAATTGTAAGATCTGCGCAGCGTAGCCAGCTCACTCGGCATTATTATTATTATTATTATTATTATTATTATTATTATTATTATTATTAGTATTATTATTATTCATTTTCCTAGAGTTTTCCCGCGATATTGCAGGGTTTGCTACTTTTCACACTATTCTACATTTTGTCCTATTAAGGGCACCCGGAAGGGGTAAAATCGAAAAAATTTCATTTTTTATTTTTTGCAGTTTTATATACCTGTGACTTTCTTCTTTCGAATACTTTTTGTTTCAGACCTCTGCGACGTTTGAAAGGGTGTTAATTTTTATATTACCTGTAGTGCTGCAGATGTCGGGCATGACATGTCCTCGAACTGATGTGACATAACATTACTTTCCATTTGTAAGCCTTGACAAAGACTCTGTTGAAGGTGTTTATGTTTCAGAACGTGGTCATTTTCTGCAAGGGAATATCCCTGCTGCAAGAAAGTGCAACTTTCAATTGTTGGCCAACCTGAATGGCAGAATGATTGAGAACATAACTGCATGTGTTTATTGTTTGTTTTGGCGGCTTCTTTTACAACAGTATTCAGCTGCTTTTCTTTAGTTTGATTTTATACATTGAACAAGATGCGTAAACATAGTAATAGGATTTTCAAGGTGCGCAAGAATGTGGGAAAGAGGAAAATCACTGTTGTTATTCCGAACGTTACAAGTGAGTGTGCAAATGTGTATTCCCCAATTGACTACAAAAAAGATGCAGAATGAACAACCACAGCATGGTTTGTTAGCAAAAGGGGAGGACACGTGGTGCAAATACCATAAAAATGAAGGAAACTGCGACGACGACCACAAGCACAGTCTCCCATATGCAGTCGCGGAATCCATAAGGCCAGTCTTCAGAGACTTATCCTAAGAAAAACTCCTCCGGAAATGCCTTCTCTGTAAAACCCAAAACCCTAACGAATGCTTAAATCATTTGATCTGGACTCGGATACCCAACAGAGTATTTGTGAGTATAAAAACACTCCACTTTGGTGTTTATGATGCCGTGGCAATATACAATGGGGGAAATATCCCCAAGAGCGAAGTTCTACAAAGATTTCGTATGCCGGTACCTCTAGAGCACAACACTAAAACGAATGTCAATTATAGATAAGAAAAGAAAAAGGAAAGCAGATGCAGCAGAAAGGGAGCTGGTGAAGCTTGGAAGACAGAAGAAGGGAAGTGTAAATAGAAGATTACAAGGTGAGATGGAAGAGAACCCAGATGATCCTCTGTACTGAACCCTTTGGTCCATATTGAGGGATACCTACCTTTCTTACCTATCAGCAAAGTTCATGAGATCTGTCTCTTGGGTCGTATCGGGTTCTTCGTCACTTGCTAAGGTAAAGGTAGGGTTCAGTAATTCTAATCTATCTACTGGAATGAAAGATCTGTTTAAAAGATTCCTATTTATTCAGGAAAATTCTGAAGAAATCTGATATGTCAACGGTATCATAGAAGTCAATTGTGTCCACTGGACACCACAATCATTTTTATATAAAGGTCAGAACACTGGTGTGAGACTTTAACGTAACTGCCTGACGGGCATTCATACTGGAAACCATTGTCTCAATTATTAATCATTTAAGAAAGGAAAGTCTGGAAATCCTTAAATTCGGCTTCCATGTGAGACCACATGTACCATCATAGTGATTCGTTATGGTCCAGCCCTCGTAACACGAACTCTGGACTCTGGGTATAATTAAGGCCGTCCAATCGGTGTGTGCCACACAGTGGTTCTACGGCATGGACCCTTAATTGAATCGATGTGACCTGCGTCTATGTCATGGACCGACATCTAATCTTCTAAGTTACTTTAAAGTCATTGTGAATGATGACCGCAAGGAAATGATGCTACAATGGCATATGGCCCTAATGTAAGTCACTGAGGTTGATGACCCCCTGACCATCCAAGTTTCTAGGCTGAAGCCTAAACACAATTAAATTACATCGGTTGATGACCAAAGTTTCCACTTTACTATCCCCAGCACATTCACTGCTCAATCAATCAAAGTTCAATAATTACAACAATAGCAATGCTCACAAACTTTGTGGCAGTAAAATCCATTTCCTTCGGATGTGTCCCCTTAAACGTTGCTTTACATTTAAACATTCCCCAGAAAACAAACTAAAATTTCCAGAATGCGTCTCCAAGTTGTTCGCTTGATTAAAGTTATGTCAAAATGCGGTTTCACTGAATTTAATAATTAAATAAATTTAAATGATTTAACGAAATGTTAAAGAACAGTAAATTTTATCTCCGCGGACTCTGGTTTCTTCACAAATTCCTACGCAGCTGTGATGTGAATTCAATCTTGTGATATTTATCTGGCTGGAAAAGAATTGTTACATAATTCATGTCCAGTTATATATCTTGTCTCATGATCTCAGACTTTAAAATCTAATCTAGTCCTAACCGTTATTAACACTTGGATATCTAATAATCTACGTACAAACCAAACAACTCGCCATATAATTACGATGTCATATCTCGTCATACCATTTATGAATTTTGCACACCCCTCATAGACAAACCAATCATCACAACCATCGCTCTATATTTTGGACAACCCTGAATTTGGGTACTCTGTTCCTTATACTCAAAGTTCGTGATTTCAAATGTTCATTACGTCCCCAATTAAACAAATTTTACAGTATTTCACAATACTCAGATCATTACCGGCTATGAATTTCAACTAAATCCAGCATTTTAACGTTCTCCCCGGCCGAGAATACATCTCAATTCCACGCCTGTCCCGTTATCGTATGGTGGAACCCTCACAGCTGAGGCTTCTCGTCCCCAAGTTCGCTTTGCAGTAACATGAAACACCTGGTTTGTTCCAGTTGACTGGCTTCTCAAAATGCTCTCTTTTAAACTCTGCCGACATAATTAAACAAATACGATATTCTAACCACCAAAATGCACAGATTATGCTTCAAGATGCCCACACTAATTATACGCGTCGCAAATTAATACCGCTATGGATTTCTATGTATATCTTTCCATTCCCAACATTATAAAATATACCTCGGGCTATCGTGTCCCGGCTTCAATGACAGGACTCTAACCTGATTCGCACATCTCATCTCAACTCATGTAAAACATCCCTCGGGCTTCCATGTCCCGGCTTCAATGACAGGTCCAACCTGATTCACAAATCTCATATCAACAAAACTAACCTCTGTTTCCCAGCTCCACAATTATCATCGACAAAGAACTGGAATAAAATCCTCACTAGAAATCTCGACGTCTAATATCGCACAATGCATTAATCATGAATAACTTAGCATAAATGATATCGTATTTAATAACTTGATTTTTACGAAAAAAATGAATGAAACATTCTACTAGATCTTTTTATTGTCAGTCAGACACAGTTTAAAATGGGCCTAGAAAAACGTTTCTCTCCGTGACCAAATTCATCACCCTAGATTCTCACCCGACAGCGCGCTTCCACTCGACTGAAAATGAGTAACCATGGATTCCTACATTATTAACGTCAAATTGCAGACAGGAAAATTTACGTCGAATGAACATCTTAATTTGACATCACAAAATATAGGCAGTACACTCACACGGATGACGATCTACATTGGTCGTGATATCACTTCGAAACCCTATTCAATAACTTTTTACAACATTATACGGCACTCGCAAGACTTCAAAAATTTATCCAAGTGGAAAATAAAACAAATGACTCTTTTAGTCGTATTCTCACATTTACTAAACTTAGTAGGGGTGACCACTGCGTCGTATGTCCCCATTCAAATACACTTTAGAGATCATGAAACAAGATATAAAAGGTAGTAAGATGGAAAGTCACATTACCTTATGTAGTCACACCATTGTTCGTCATAGGGCTCACCTGCGACCCTGGTATTTTATTTAGCCATTTTTACATTCATGGCTTTCCATATCATTATTATATTTCTTCAGGTTTCCTGGAATAAAGCAAAAAAAAAAAGAAAATACCCTTCACTTGTTTGCTGAGCGCACACGATGGACTATAATTATTTCCGCACACGAATTACTTAATCACATTAGAATTTATTCAGTACTTTGACCGTCCTATCTGGTACAATTATTTCACTCAAGAGAACTATCTCCTCATGGAGTCAAGACCTAGCCACAATGGCTAAAATCTGCCGTTGAACTCAGTCTACTTTTGTTGTTTGATTTCGCAGAGCAGCTCAACAGTTTTTCGCCCGCTTTGTATCACAAATGCCGGAGAAGGAGACTTCGTCATGGCGTCCCTTCATATTTATAGCAGTTACCCCCTCTCTTCGGATATCTCCCTTTGCCGCCAGGAAAATTTCTATTAATTTTCTGACTTAACTAAACTGTAATTTCAAGAGTTTTGAAAGTGACTACATGCTTGCTACATTTCTGGCGGTAGTGTTCATGGACATTTAAAATTTATACGGGTTCGATTTGTGAGATGATTGACCCCCTTTGATAGGCACTATATTTTTTTGACTTGGCTTGGGTCACGCCATGTACACGCGCTTTGAAATAGTTCACAAAAATGACTTGAGATTCTTCCGCCGTCGACACGTGTGGCTGACGTCACGTACCCCAGAGCGTGGGACCGAAGGTAATCACTCCCTCGTCAAGTGTCAAATCCATGCTATCAAGAATCCAACTTTTAATTTAATTGTTAATTTATGCATAATGTTCTTAGGGCACAAAGGTCATGGGTTCAGTACGAATGTGGAATGCATAAGGAACTTTGAGGCTCGTTTCCTGAAAAGTAGTTTTTTGTGTATGTAAGGAACATTTATTCGGATACCACTGAACACACATGAACCAAACTTGTAGGTGGTATGTAACTAATCATTATACGTATTTCAACACGAGATTTTTAAAATCAAAGGTACAATTTCTGAATTATGGAACAAAATGTCTCCTTTTAAAACCTAAAATTTTGATGTTCACTTAAAAATGTATATTTTCAAAAAAACAGAATATATTAAAAAATGATATCATCTATCTACGTGCGATGGTCTCATAAATATGTATACAAAAATGAATTTCCTTGGTTCATAACTTTATGAGAAAATGTTCCTTAAAAACGCCAATTTTAACATGGCAGACATAGCCCCTTCCGGGTGCCCTTAAAGGCATCATTAGCTCTCTAACAGACACGATCTTCTTGTCTTCCTTCAGATGAACAAGCCACCGTTTCCTGGGACGGCCTCGTGGCCCATTTCCTCCTGAGTTGTACTGGAGAGCTGTCACTGTATTATTATTATTATTATTATTATTATTATTATTATTATTATTATTATTATTATTATTATTATTATTATTGTTATGGAGTTTTCCGTGGTAGTTAGAGGTGAAAGAAGGTGCGGGGTGGTGAATAGGTCTCAGGCTACGAAATTAAAGTGCATTTAAAATTTAACAAGGTTATATTTTCTTTTCAAAATCACGAAATAACAAACAAGGCAGGTACAGAGTAGCAAGGCAACAAAAGTACAATTACAATATTTACAGGATTTGGGCTTCGAGCCCCGCGATTACAATCCCTGAGCAATCAGCTCAGTTTTACCCCAAACACAAGTTTCAACAGAGGGGCAGAAAACCCCATTCATGCCTAGGAGCACTTGCTCCAAAATACACAAGTAAGGCCTCCTTGAGGCGCGCAGAAATCAAAATTTTTGGGATAAAAGCAACTTGCTCTCAAAATTCAGGCCTGTCAAAGGCCACACCTAATTCCACTTTCAAACTGCCCTCTAAGGACATATACACAGGGGTAAAATACCCAACCTACTGAGGTCTATTAAATAAGAAGAAGGTTAATTACATGACCACTAAAACAACAATTTGAGAGGAGGCGATTTGCACTCCTAATGTATTTGTTTCAAAACCTAATTTGGCTCTAGGCCACTGATGCAAGGGCTAATCCCATACTACGGAGGTGACTTTAGAAAAGAAACAAATTTACATAATGTTAAGGAAGAATAGGTTGAGAAAATAAGTTCACCTCAAAACAATATGAGTGGGAGCTCAAGAGGGTTAAGCACTCTCTATCCCAATATGTAGTTTAAAAGATAGAATAGATACAAGTTTCTTTACATTTAAGGAAGATTACATAATGGAAAAACTTCGGACCCGCCCCGAGAGTTAAACTGCTGAGCTAGCAAAGAAAGAAGTTATTAATTGGCCATTACCTTGTTGATGACCGCCGCCGAAGGAAGAGGCGCTTCCCGCCCCCTGCTATGTACTTTACACACTGAAAGATGGAACAGAAGTGGCCCGGAGACCCTAAAATCAGCAGTTTATATACTCTCGCGGAAGGTTCGAGGAGTTAGGGGAATGAGAACACCCTCCCACAAACACTTTATTGGCTAACCGAGAAAACCCCTACACAATATGAAGAAGAAACACATTATTGGTGGAAAATTAATTAAAGAAATTCGGGATTGGCTAGATACAAAACAAGGGGAAAGAAAGGGTTAATATTGCCAACTTAAATAATGACTGAAAGGAATTTAGCAAAGAACAAACTTTTGAAATTGAATTTTCTCCAAAAAAAACCGTTCTTTCACTCCGCACTAGGGTGCACTATTGTTGATCTTCAGTAGTGTCCTCTAGAAGAGAAAGTTCGTACTCCTTACTACAAGCAAAACAAAAATACGTCGAAAATGACAGTTCAAAAACTCCAAAATTTCCAGGTAGTGACATCTTCTGAGAAACTTGAAAATTAATACCGTCAATAAAGTTCAGACTTCCTCCAGCAGAGGAGTTTCAAGTGGCGCACATTTTAAATTAGCGGCGTGGAGGTGTACCGCCCGGTACAGACCCCCCCCCCCAAAAGTTCCTCCAGGGGTGACACATGAAATTTGTTTGAAACAAGGTCCAAGTTATGATGTGGATATGAAGATTGATTGCAGAAGCATTTATAAGATTTTCTTAATTTGGTTTGATTCAGTTTCAAAATTTTTGTTGTGACTTGGTGAAGTAAAGTCTTTATGTTTGTAGTAGTTGAATTCAGAAGATAAACTTTTAATACTTGAAAGTGAATAAAAATTTTGCAAGGTCCACCAAATATTGCTGTTGAATTCCCAAGTGTAGTAATTGCTAATAGTAACTGTCCATGTAGTTGATGTTGATAAAGTTGGATGGCCAGACCGGCCGTTGCAGCTTGCGTCCAAAGGCGGCCGCTCGGACCCCACAAGTACCCTGAGATACCGCTCGCCCGCACTATGAGGGGAGCAGAGGTATTGAAGCACGCCGCGCCCGCGGTGAACATATACAGGCTGCGGGCAAGTAGCAGGTCGTGCGCCGCACATCAGCCTTGGCCGGGAGGAGAGCTCCGGCTCGCCGTGCACATGTCGTCCTCGCTAGGGTCGAGGGGGCCCTTCCTCTAGCCCAGTCGCGGCACGGCGCCGCGCGGCTGCAGGGGCACTGAAACATTAAAACTAGGCGGCAGAATTTGTTGGACCATCATCTTTTATTGAGGGCACAGGCTTGTGGAGAGGTTGAGGGGCCAGCGGCGTGCAGATATCCATGGCATTAATTAAGCCACTGTGTAGAGTGGAGCAGGAGACGGGAGCGTGGTAATGGCCGTGGCAAGGACAGGATGGCAGTTTAATGGTTCGGAGCGGGTTTCACAAAAATGCTTACATTTAATACAAAATCTTATAGAAGGGGCAGAATGCCTTAAAAGTGAAAACTCAAAAAAAATATAACCTTCATATTCCTTTCAAAATAATATGAGGCAAGTTAGCACAGAAATTATACAGGTTTCACCTGTGACAAGTGAACCCTAAATATCCTCTCGGTGGCTGGATTGCTTAATAACAACGTAACCGGCGTAAGGAAATCGAGAATGACACACGGCCCAAGGAATCTGGGGGCAAGCTTGCCCGCGGGAACAAAATTCTTGACCATTACTTGGTCACCTACCTTCAAAGGGGTGGGTCTCCGTCCACGATCATACCTTTCCCTAACCTTTTCATGAGACACTTTAAGATTGGCTTTAGCCTTCTTCCAAAGATCTTTAATGTTGTCCGGATCTATTGTCTCGGGTAGAATGTCACTCAGAGACCAGAGGTTAGAGAGCGGCGTGTTGGGAACAAACTTGAACATCAAAGAGGCTGGAGTAAATTTATGTGATTCATGAACCGCCGAATTCAAAGCAAAAGCTAACCAATGCAGGGACGTGTCCCACCTGGAATGATCTTCATGATGATAGGCAATAAGCGCGGACCTGAGATTACGGTTAACCCGTTCAGCCAGAGATGGTTGAGGGTAATAAGCAGAAGTAGTTACTTGAGAGATGGACAAGTCAAAACAGATTTTACGAAAAAGATTTGATGTGAACGCCTTAGCATTATCAGACACAATATATTGGCACGGACCAAAAGAGGCAAAAATAGAATTTAAGCAAGTAACGGTGGACTGAGCGGTAGCCAGCTTAGTCGGAAATAACCAGGAAAATCTGTGATAGTACATATATCACACCCCCGAATTATATGTAGAAGTTAGAGATATAATTGTCAGTATTCGATTTATATTATTATTATTATTATTATTATTATTATCAGTATTTATTTGTATACTTTGCCATTTATATTGGTAAGCTGGAAGATATCCACATATGTAGGTATGAGTAATTTGTTTTGCACGAGTGGGAAAACATTGCTTTAATAACTCTGGTAATTTGAATGAGTCATATGAATATCCCAGTGTCTTATGAGATGTATTTGTTGTGGTCGTCGGGAAGTTCGTATGAGTCATATGGCTACCCCAGTGTCTGTTGTGATGTACTTGTGTCAGGAAATTCCATTACTCATGTATATATCCCAGCCTGATGAGATGAGCTTGTTGTTGTACCAGGGAAAGTTTGGTGATTCATGTAAAACTCCCGAGTGTTTGTTATTCTCTTGGAAGCAAGGAGAAGTTCAGGGCTTGGTCTTGACTAGAGATCACTCATGATTGGTGGGCAAGCACCAATCCAGACGTATCATCTGACAGGAGGGGGATGTTGATGTCTATAAAGGTTGATGATACGGCGGCAACCAGGACATTAGAAGAGATTGTAAGGAACAGTGTAAGGGTGATTGTAGAGGTGATGGTAAAGGAACGAGAAGGAAGATAACTACAACTACAACTACAACTGACACACTGTACGAGAAGGAAGTAGTGCTGATACACGGTACTGGAGTGACACGGCTGCAATGGACTGGACTTCAAACGTTCGTGGAGCGTAGTTTTGTTATGTTCGTGGAAAGTGGCTGATTGTGGAGAGTGCTTGCGCATTAAGTATTGTAGCACTTGTGGCGGCCTAGCATTATATGTTGGTGAAAGCTATCTCAGACTTTCCATAAATTTATATGTTGAGGATCAACAGACGTGTGTATATATCTTTACAACAAGTGTTAAAATATGTGAACACAGTAGTACAAGGTACAGTATCTGTGTGATGTGATAACTGCCGATTGTGAAAATCGGTAAGTCGAATTGATATAGAGACAGTGAAGGGTATTTATCTTCATACATGTACATTGTTCATCGGACTATTTACAAATGGTAACTTAGTTCTCGCTTTCGTTTTCCCACTGTTTTCATTATTATTATTGTTGTTGTTGTAAATATGGAGTCTTCCAGCAATATTTAATGTGTGTATTATATGTATAATGTTGTATGTTGATGAGGTGCTCATGCACGGAATTTGTTAAAAATATAGGTAGCCTACAAAACGTCGTTGGAAAACATACGGCTGAGTCCATCAGCAACAACATTTTCGGTACTTCTGATATGCCTGACATCGAATTGGAAGGCAGAAATACGGATGGCCCAACGGGCTATACGACCAGTACGACGCGGCCTACCTAAGACCCAGCTTAAGGCTTGATTATCTGTCTCCAAGTCGAATTTGACATGTTCCAGATAGAGACGGAACTTTTCTAAGGCAAATAAGACTGCTAAACCTTCGAGCTCAGAGATGGAATACTTGGCTTCTTGAGCCGACAAGTTCCTAGATGCATAGGCGATGGGTCGCCTCCCTAGTTCAGTCTCTTGAAGAAGGACTGCAGCTACTGCTGACGACGACGCGTCAGTTTGGACGATGAATTTCTTCGAGAAATCAGGCATAGCAAGGACAGGGGCATTTCAGAGAGCTAATTTAAGATCTTCAAAAGCGGGGTGTTTAGAAGGTCCCCACTCGAATTTGATGCCTTTCCTACGAAGAAGGTTTAAGGGCGCCGCTCTATTAGCGAAGTTAGGAATAAACTTCCTGAAGAAATTCACCATACCAATGAACCTGGCGATACCTTTAATGTCCTTGGGAGGTTTAAAATCACGGATGGCCTGTGTTCTAGAATGATCGACTGCTACACCATCAGGTGACACAATATGCCCTAGGAATGACATAGAGGGCTTAGCAAAGGCAACCTTGGACAACTTGACAGTTAACCCAGCCTTACGAAGGCAATCGAGAACTTCCCGCAGATGATCTAGATGTTCTTCAAAAGTCTCTGAAAATACGACGACATCATCCAAGTAGTGATACAAGTACTCAAATTTGATGTCGGAAAAGACCCTATCTAGCAGCCTAGTGAGTACAGCTGCTCCCGTGGGGAGCCCGAAAGGCACGCGGTTGTATTCGTATAAATTCCAGTCCATGGCAAACGCTGTAAAATGTTTAGACTCTTCGGCTAGAGGAATTTGATTGTAGGCTTGATTCAACTCCAAGATGGTGAAGAACTTGGCCTTACGAAACCATGAAAAACAAGAATGAAGGTCAGGAAGGGGCACGGATTGCAACACCACCTTCCGATTGAGAGCCCTATAATCAATGACAGGCCTGAAGCCTCCTTGGGGTTTCGGGACTAGAAAAATAGGTGACGAATACGCCGACTTAGAGGGCCTAATAATACCGTCCTTCAACATCTGATCGATGATTTCTTTCAGAGCCTTCATTTTAGGTGGAGATAGCCTATATGGTGGAAAACGGACAGGAATCGAATCCGTGACCTCAATTTTGTATTCGATAAGGTCAGTAATACCAAGAGTATCAGAGAACACCTCTGGAAACGACTGACACAACTTACGAATACTCTCAGCCTGCTCCTCAGGTAGATGTCTAAGGTCTAACAACATCTCATCCTGGGTAGGCGAAATAGATGAACATGACACAGAATTACATTTCAATAATAGGATATTACAATTAAACGCAAATTTGAAAGAGCACGACCTGCTCTGGAGATCGAGCACAAGACCAGTGTAGGAAATGAAGTCAGCTCCCAATATAATGGGGCAAGACAAGTGCTTGGCCACAAACAATTTAATTTTCCATGTAAATTTAAAAATACGAATTTTGACATGTAAAGAACCTAGAATTTCTAATGGGGATGAATTAGCCGAAACATATTGAACAGGAGATGAGACATAGTCAGGTAGTTTACAAACAGATTTCAATTTAGAATACCATTCAGCCGAAATAATCGAACAAACTCTGCCTGAATCTAAGAGAGCTGTTACAGGTTCATTATTTAACTCAATCTTAAGAAAAGGAACAGGCGCGGGGGAACCCGCCGCAATACTAAGACACTCTTTAGGGCATTCAAAAGATGAATTTGAAGACTGATCGTTCCCTGAATTTACAACCTGTTTACCCGGGGCTGAGTCTCGGGAAGATGGATTAGTTGACTCAGCCGAAGCCACTAGTCACTTTTGATTGTTGTTGGAAGTTGCACCAGAAGTTGAGCAGGAGGGGGTGCTATTTGAATTTGGGCAATTTTTGGCGATATGTGAGAAAGCCCCACATTTAAAACAGCCTTGTGATGAACCAGCCCCATTCCTTGTCCCACTCGACTTGATCAGTGGACACTTATTGCGAAGATGGTCAGGCGACCCGCAAGCATAACATTTACGGGGATTGACTGGTCGGCGAGGTGGAGGCCGAGGATTACTAACAGAAGGAGGGGGTTCTTTCGCGACACGCAGAGAATCGGCATATCTAACTCCTTCCGCTGAGATGGCCAATGCTTCAAGTTCAGAGAAAGTTTGCGGGCGCGCCGCGAAACACAAGTATGACCTATAGGATGGTGAGATACCTTCCACAATGGCTTGTACAATCTGATCCTCAGGGAAGTGAAGAGCAAACACCCTAGTATAAAACTTAATGTCCTGTATGAAATCAGCCAAGTTTTCATCCAAGCGCTGTACACGGTAATAGTACTTCTGAATCAGAGATGACCTCGCGCGAGCAGGAATAAAATTTGCAAGCAAATGTGCGTGAAAATCTTCAATAGATGACTGTTCAGCTATGGCTCTTACTATTTTGTCAGAGAGAATACCAATTGCATAAGGATAGATGATTTGCAAAATTTGACATGGGGAAAGAGAAAACACAAGGGCATGATCCTGAAATTCAACTAGAAATCTTAAAAATGAAATTACTTCACTGGTGGTATTAACGGAAAACTTCGATATACCTCTGAGCAACATTGCCAATGGATGAGGCAAGCTGCTGAACCCGGGTGACATAGTAGGTAAAGGTTTCAGTGGCAAGGAAGTTAATTCAGAACGTATATTATTCAATGAGTTACGGCGTTCAGACTCGTTGTCCAAGGGGGCAGAGATAGTTTGAGCAGCAACGGTTATCCTATTGACTTCTCCCTTAGGAGGCTCTTCCTCGCTACCTACATTCATCGTGGCAGGTTGATCAGTTTTGGGAGGAACCTCCCCAGTTAACAATTGAGTGACCTTGCAAGATAATTCAGAAATATTTTCAAGCAGCGTACTAGCTTCTTTCCTCTGAACGTCATTCAACTTTAGAGACAACAGATCGTTAACTCTATTTGAAAAATGAAACAGCCTGGCTTGCACACGTTTGATTTGATTAGGAGAAGGATCATTTTCATCAAAAAACTAACTACAGATGCTAGCCCAGTGATATTCTCGACGATCGTGGAAAGAGAGTCGTCAATTTCTTTCTCTCCCAAAGCGGGGATGGAAATGGGCAAGTCAAGGGACTCTCTAAGCTAGTTGGAGTCTATCGCAACCGTGCCTCCAGATTGCACATTTCTGATAGTTAACTCATAGATCAACTCCTCCTTGCGCAAATAGTTAAGATGGAGAACATCGCGAGGGCCGGGCATGATGACAGAACAATTTTGAAAAACTCAAAAAAGTCCAGCAACTGAGAAAATAGTTAAAGTTGTAATCAAAGCAATGTTTAGCCGTCAAAAGGGGCTAAATTGAGACCCATTCAACCACGCTCTGCTACCACTTGTTACGGAGTTTTCCGTGGTAGTTAGAGGTGAAAGAAGGTGCGGGGTGGTGAATAGGTCTCAGGCTACGAAATTAAAGTGAATTTAAAATTTAACAAGGTTATATTTTCTTTTCAAAATCACGAAATAACAAACAAGGCAGGTACAGAGTAGCAAGGCAACAAAAGTACAATTACAATATTTACAGGATTTGGGCTTCGAGCCCCGCGATCACAATCCCTGAGCAATCAGCTCAGTTTTACCCCAAACACAAGTTTCAACAGAGGGGCAGAAAACCCCATTCATGCCTAGGAGCACTTGCTCAAAGATACACAAGTAAGGCCTCCTTGAGGCGCGCAGAAATCAAAATTTTCGGGATAAAAGCAACTTGCTCTCAAAATTCAGGCCTGTCAAAGGCCACACCTAATTCCACTTTCAAACTGCCCTCTAAGGACATATACACAGGGGTAAAATACCCAACCTACTGAGGTCTATTAAATAAGAAGAAGGTTAATTACATGACCACTAAAACAACAATTTGAGAGGAGGCGATTTGCACTCCTAATGTATTTGTTTCAAAACCTAATTTGGCTCTAGGCCACTGATGCAAGGGCTAATCCCATACTACGGAGGTGACTTTAGAAAAGAAACAAATTTACATAATGTTAAGGAAGAATAGGTTGAGAAAATAGGTTCACCTCAAAACAATATGAGTGGGAGCTCGAGAGGGTTAAGCACTCTCTATCCCAATATGTAGTTTAAAAGATAGAATAGATACAAGTTTCTTTACATTTAAGGAAGATTACATAATGGAAAAACTTCGGACCCGCCCCGAGAGTTAAACTGCTGAGCTAGCAAAGAAAGAAGTTATTAATTGGCCATTACCTTGTTGATGACCGCCGCCGAAGGAAGAGGCGCTTCCCGCCCCCTGCTATGTACTTTACACACTGAAAGATGGAACAGAAGTGGCCCGGAGACCCTAAAATCAGCAGTTTATATACTCTCGCGGAAGGTTCGAGGCGTTAGGGGAATGAGAACACCCTCCCACAAACACTTTATTGGCTAACCGAGAAAACCCCTACACAATATGAAGAAGAAACACATTATTGGTGGAAAATTAATTAAAGAAATTCGGGATTGGCTAGATACAAAACAAGGGGAAAGAAAGGGTTAATATTGCCAACTTAAATAATGACTGAAAGGAATTTAGCAAAGAACAAACTTTTGAAATTGAATTTTCCCCCAAAAAAAACAGTTCTTTCACTCCGCACTAGGGTGCACTATTGTTGATCTTCAGTAGTGTCCTCTAGAAGAGAAAGTTCGTACTCCTTACTACAAGCAAAACAAAAATACGTCGAAAATGACACAGTTCAAAAACTCCAAAATTTCCAGGTAGTGACATCTTCTGAGAAACTTGAAAATTAATACCGTCAATAAAATTCAGACTTCCTCCAGCAGAGGAGTTTCAAGTGGCGTGGAGGTGTACCGCCCGGTACAATTATTATTATTATTATTATTATTATTATTATTATTATTATTATTATTATTATTATTATTATTATTATTATTATTATTATTACACTCTTGTCACGGTTTCTCACATATTTCATCAAGGAAACTTTAGTGTAGGCTATGGGTAAGCATTAGTTGCTGTTCTTACGTTCGTACTTTTCAACGCAACAGTACCTAAATTGTAAACATAATCGAGATAAATGAGCACTGTGGCAAGCCATTAGAAGGTCTTTAAGTTGTGGATATCAACAAATTCACTTGATTACTTTTAAATATTTTAATCTGAGAACTGTTTGTGTTTGTAATTTCCTCGCATGTACACTCAAGTTAATTTCTTCGTCTCACAATCCCGCCACGTCCTATCGCAGGCCGCAAATCTCCTCCTCGAGTGTGCGACAGGATAAAAGCTATTATTAATAGATAAGCACTAGTAATGGACACTTCTAACGAGTTAGAGAAAATAACGTTCCCTTAGATATGTCTTAGTTTTGTTTTATTTTCGTTTATTTCTGTTGCTTTTGTTCGCCTCTGTTTGTCTTTCTAGCCTCGCTGCGTTGCTTGCCTCGGACTAACACAGAATACCAAGGACATGGAGAGCTTTTTGTTTCCTCCAAAGAACATTTTTCTGACTCCCTCTCGCTCACTCTCTAGGAAACCCTTGAAACGTTCTCTGTTTGCTGCCCTTGCAGGAGAACAAGGGGTTCTTCCAACTTCTGGGACCACCTACCTCTTTAAGTCCCGTGTTTAGGGAAACTTATCGAGCCAGCGAACAAAGTAGGCCTTGATTTGAGCTGTACAAGTGAACCGCACAAGTGAACCCAGCTCTAAGTACTGTAGGTTTTCAGATAATCTAGAAGAAGGAATTTATGCCATTGTGCCCAGAAAAAGCATGGTTCGTTTTCTGGAGCTCTGATTGAATTTAGAGTAGTTTTCAGGTTAAATAATGAGCAGTATGTTTTTCTACCCGGTTCCCTTTCATTTCAAGTTGTGACTGCTACGATAAGCCGTACAAAGGCAAATGCTGGAACCACGTACACTTTTTTGAAATTCATCGTTTCTTTTCTACTTTTCAAATTGTTTTTAACCTACAAACTTTAAAGGAAAGAATTTACGTCAACTGTCAAGTCCAATAAACAGTACTCTCTAAGGATATGGACTACAGGGAGGTGAATGCTGCTACTGATGATGATTGTCTAACTCTGTCCTGAATCATATTATCAGAAGAATAAATAGAAATTTGGTGGGAAAGCTTTGACTAAGAGCTTGAGGAAATAATTAAATTCTTTTAACTGGCCGGAAAATGAACCCAGGGCCTTGTAATAAGAGACAGGCACCCTACCCTACCTCTATACTATAGGGCTGGCTGCTACTACTACTACTACTACTACTACTACTAATAATAATAATAATAATAATAATAATAATAATCGTCACCATAGGAAGTAGAAGAAGAAGAACAAATTTTCCCACCACTCATACGCCTTACCATTCGTTTGTGGATACACAAAACTCCTTATCTCTCCTGTGGTTGGAGTCGAAGGATGCATTATCTGTACCCCTGCATTTCGTAAGAGGGTAGTAAGAGGGGAACAACCAAATAACCTACATTCGCTCTTTCGTATTCAAAGCTCAAAATCATACTCATGATTCTACAATGTTCCGTGTAGCAGAGAAAGTTTACGAGTAAGAATTTTTTGTTATATTCTTTGTCAGTGCTTGCAGCCTTACAGGTTTGGGGGAAAAGTTTTTTAGACTGTACTTCACAAGAAATAGATCTGGATTTAGAACAAACCGGTTCGAGAGATCGAGAAATTGTTGAACTGAGATTAATTGAATAGAATGTAGGTAAAAATCCATATTTTAATCATTTTGGTGAAATTTTTTATGGATAAAATTGAAAGGATTAAGTTTCTTTTTCTTTTTCAAGAAGTTATTCCGCTGAATTTATCGCTGTAATAATGATTTGTTTGCCAATTGTAATTTTATATTTAATTCCCAATTTCTCCCATAATATTCTGCCAAATGTAACACAATTTGTATGGTATATATATCACAGCTATATTAAGATACGTGCGCATGGAATCTTTTATTTCAGATTTTCTTCAAGTAGTAGGGATTTTTAAGTTCAAAATTAGAGAACGTAAAATTTACACAAAATTCAGTACGGTATATCTCCTTATATGAATTATGTACAGAAAGATCGATACTTAGTGCTTTTAAAAGATGTATTATCTACCTAATTAATAATTTATATTAGCATGTTAATTACATTTCATGAAAAATGGAATTAAAAATTTCGGAAAAAACTATTTATTGTATATGAAAGAAATGTTCGTGATGTCTCTACTTTTGTGTAGGTGACATTCCCACAAAGTTTCGTGAAAATCCATGCATTAGGTAAAAATATCCTTTTATCTACGTAGTGTCACCTTAATTTCGTATCGATAATTTACTTCTCGAATATAACACCAGAGAAAATGTGAATGACTCGACTCATGCATATTTCCTCTCCGACTAACTTTATCAGTTCTTTCATTGTATCAGTACGGTTAAATTTCACTATGAAAGCGACCCTGCTGGAATGAACCACATGGCGTAATGTCAGGTGATCTCGAAGGCCATGCAACGTCGCCCTTTCTTGAACTATCAAGATTGCCTAATAATTGACACATAACAGCTATCGATATTCGTGCTGCGTGAGCCGTTGATCCGTACTGTAGCGAACATCTGTTTTTAAATACCGGTAGTTGTTGAAATTTGGGCATATGTTTATGGAAGACCACTCTTTTACTCAATGTTGAAATGGCAGTGAAAATTTCTCTAGGTCACATTCGGCTAATATGTTTTGACAGCAAAGGCACGCTGCACACCATTCAACTGCTTCAACATTACTAAATAACAAATTATTGTCAGCAGAGTATTATATGTCATTCAGCGGTACCTGCCTGCAAAAGTTGCCAAAACATGTTTCAAAATGTTTCGTTCCTTTAAGTCGCACTGTGACAGAATTATTATTTCTGGATTTAGAGATAATTTCCTGGCAGTCAAAGAAATAACCCTCCTTCCCGTTTAAAGTGTGAGTGTAGTGTAAATTTTGGGCTCTATCTCGCATTCCCCTGTGGGTGGGGGCAGTAGAGTAATATTCACGGAATCCCCTGCCTGTCGTATGAGGCGACTGAAAGGGGCTCGAGGGGCTTGGGAGCGTGGGTTAGCGAGTACGATGTCCTTGGCTGAGTCGTAGTATTGCTTCCACTTACTTGCTCCAGGCTCCTCACTTTCACCTATCCTATTCGACCCCACTTAGTCAACCCTTGTTCTTTTCCGTCCCCGTCGGTATTAGGTCTTCAGGCTTGGGGAGTCTTTCATTTCCACGCCCTTCGTGGCCCTTGTCTTTCTTTGGTCATTTACATAAAGTTTACGTGAAATAAAATACACACATATTTCCGAACAAAGTGAAAATAAACAAAAAGTAAAATATTAAATGTATACTAACTTAATACAAGAGTATGTTAAAAGTAATTATATTACAAATCTAAAAACAAACTTAAATGAGAATGATTTGACCAGCGGTGTATAAGCTGTATATGAATATAAAGCTCTATATATTAATTCAAGTGACACGATGATTACAGAGATTGGAATGCCTTAATTAATTTTACAAAGAAGAGCTTTGTTGGTGATGAACGCTAGTTTAATTACCTTATCCGCTGCAATAAGTAAGGAAAATATTCTAAGGAAATGGATCTATGCACTGGATTACAGATAACGAGATGCTGTAGCGAACGCAGTACACGCATGAATTTGTTCTTCACTAATAAATGCCATACATTGAAATATAGTAACAATACTCAGTTAATGCATGAACCTCCTAAGAGGTGCAGAATTCATCCAGGAGGCAGATTGTTAAGTAGTTTTCGAGAGAGAAAATGTCATTAGAATTCGTAAATCGGCGACGGTCAAATGCATTAAAAAGCTGTGATGCTGTGGAAAGGGAAGGCTGTTGTAAATTTTCCGTTGTTTATGAAAATATTACTTTCTCAATATTTTGGTAAGATCAGTAACTTTCACGTTAAGGCATAATTTTCCGAGGACAAATCTTGCCACTAATTCTTTCCAACGTCAACCTTCCTACTTTTTCCTCTGGCCTGAATTTCATCTGAACTTTGTAAAGTTGTACTGATACGTGTGGATATTTCCTGCACCGATATCTGCTTGTGTATTCTGTTGTAAGGTGAAGACATGGGCTTGCCACAAAGTGCTGGTGAGAAGGTAGCCTCGCTATCAGCTGTTGCGGTTCCGGGAGCCCACAATGCTCTTAGCTTCTTAATCTTAATGTTGAGGTCGACTTGAGCCCATTCATGTTCTATCTCGGCCCATTCTCACCTGCACTTCCGCCACCACGTGCCTTCTTGTGCTCTGTATCTCAGGCCATTAATTTCTATTGCCTATTTAACGGACTCTCTCGTGTCCATTGTATGGTTGCGCTGATGGTCTCTTAAAACGTTTCCATTACAGCATATTTTTATTCAAGGAGCACGCGAAGAGATTTTTTGTGGAAGGTTGGCCAATGTACTCGAAATAAAGAGTTATTTTAATTTTATTTATTCATTATATTCTACATAATTCTTGTCCCAATTTCAGCAGCGTTGACTTTTGTTCAATGACAAATAATCATAACTAACTTTCAAAGGGTGTTGTTGGGTCGTTTTGGATATTAGTGAAACTGTATACACCTACCATTTCCTCTGTCATTCTATTGATGATCAATCTCTATATCTTTCCGACAGCTCAAAGACACCATATAGATGAAAAGTACGCACTGCAAGATCGTCTGTTTTCTTTGCATTTTGCTGCAAATTCCAGGCGGTAACGTTCAGTTCAGTTCAAGTTCAATTAGTGACTCACGACGTGCTATAATTTCTACTTAGCTTTTAGTCGAAGTTTATTATTTTATGAATTATACTTCATAATGTTTCGTTTACTTACGATTTATATTTCGTTTCTTTGAAGGTTTATTTAGTGTTTTCTTCGCATACGATATTCTAATTTATTTATTTGGAAGGTTCAGTTCACACTTTGTGTACGTTCTTTGTTACTGTGATTTCCAGTTCTCGTGAAACACATACCAGTGGTTGATCCTAGTTTCCTGGAGGGTGTGAATTGCATGTTGAAAGGGAGAAAATCAAGTGTTTGAAATATAATTTACACATGAGTTTTGGCGCTTAAATATTGACGACAAATTTATATTTACAAGCTTGTTGTATTTGTGTAAAATTTAATTCCGTTACAGTTATTATACTGTATTATCATTTGTTTTCTATTAGCAAGTATGTCGCAACATTCCATCGTGCTGAACATTTCTTGAGTCAGGCTGTATGAGATCATTGATCAAACCGTGCGACAAGCCATCTGAAGACTTGGGCAAACACGTAGGGCGCCCCATCCCGCCGTGTGGGGAGGGGCGGATAGTGTCGTCTTTTCTTGATGGCGTCACTCAACGTCGAGTTGGCGCCAGTCAGGTTTAAGACGCTTCACTCCGTTTAACGGCTCCAATATTAGTCGCTTTCACGGCTGCAGATATTGTCGCTAAAGAGACTGTATGTCCGACCTAACGTCCTATCGATTGGACCATTCTAGAAACGACTGTTAAATTTAGTCAGTTATCTGAATGTAATCTTCTTTCGCGCTATCGCGACCACACCGTAATTACATCTGCAAAGTACATGCAATATCGTATTGCCTCATTACACTAGAAATGTTCATTTCCTTTGCCAGAGTCAGGTTCAGTGTTTAACAGATTATAAAAACATTACTGCTTAGATTCTTAATTAAAATGAAAGAATAATATTTAGGTTTTTCTTAAATATGTTTCTATAAGGAGACGTGCTGTAATTACGAGTAATATGCTACCTTAGAAATGAAGAGTTTTCAAGAGGAAAAATGGACAGAATTGAGAGAATGTTATAATGTTACAAAAATTTCTTTGCTGAATATATTCAATTTAATTTACTGGACATACTTCCAATTAGCTTCGACCTCATAAGCATAACGGTTAGCGATATTAGCTCCCGTTTGCGGAATCCTGGGTTCGATTCCCAGTACTATCAGAAATTTAATAATGGCAGGAGTTCTGGTATGTGTTTAAAATGGAACATGCAGATCACCTCCATTGGGGATGTGCCTGAAAAGAACTGCAAAACCTGGGGTTCAGGACACGAGTTTGATTTACTGCCAATTAGCTACCTCTATGGATTAGTGGCAGAGTGTTTGTCTTTGAATGTAAGATCACTGTTTCAAACGCGCCAGAATTAGTCCAATTTTTGAAAGGTGGAGAAAGGTACTTCTTTTTACAATAGGCTATATGTTGCGCCGATACAGGTAGGTCTTGTGGCGACAGTGCGATAGGAAAGGACTAGAAGTTGGAAGAAATCGCCCATGGGCTTAATAGCATTTTCCTGAGGTGAAAGTGGGAAAACAAGATAACCATCCTCATGACTTCCTACAGAGGGGTTCCAACCCAATATCTCCCGAATGCAAGCTCATAGATGCGCGCCCCTAAAGGCACGACCAATTTGCTTGCTGAGAAAAAAGTACATTAGGGATCCCATGTCGTATGATGTTGGCATGTAGATGATCTCTGGTGACACATTTCGTGTTAAACCGACAAAATTAATCAATAATAAATTAGGCATGATATGGTTTTACGCCGAGTCAAGAACACAAGGTGAAACTTTTTAAGTTTCCGCGTCTTCAGAAGAAAATCTCGACTGTTCACGAGGAAGACTTCTACAATAATGAGGGTTTGAATTTAAGAATGATTTGCTATTGGAGCTGTAGTGGTACGTTCGTTCGTCACCAGGTGGCTCGCTGTATGCTGGCACAGCGCTGCAAGCGGGAGCTGATGACAACATTAAGCTCCAATTAAGATGCTCTATCACACGGTGTGTGCGTGAGAAGTATCAGAGAGGACATCAGATGAATCAGGCACGAATCACCACGAATGTGGTAGAAGAAATAAATAGAAAATAATGAAATGAAAAAAATGAGACGAAAGACACCAGGATAGAATATTCTTTCTGATACGTGGTACGAGGACTGGAATGGAGTCCATTAAGCTCGGGAAGTCAACTGGGTAGAGGGGGTTCAATCCGACCTCAGCCATCCTCAAAATGTTTTTCCGTGGTTCCTTTTCCTAACTTAAGGCCACGGTCGATTTCTTCCCTCTTCTTTCCCTATCGTTCCAATCATCCCAGCCCTTTCAAGGCCCCTGTTCAGCATAGCAGATGAGGCTACCTACGCGGTTGTTAATATCCTTGAAATGCTGCATATGTGCGTAGTAGTATTAGTAGTAGAGTCGTTAAGTTCGTGGACTGGCCGTCTAGTGTCACTGTGGTGCACTACAGCGGAGAGTGTGCACCACACGCTATCGTTGTGACAGCTCTTCGTTAGTTCCAGCAAGAGGCAGTAGCGTGCATACAGTATAAGCAGAACTACGGTCTCTGTTGTGAAGGGTACTTGGATGTCAGCTGTGGAACTTGAGAATATCGCAGTTAGAGCAACTGGTAACGTTCATGTTCTGCTAAAAAAGATGCGTCGTTCAAACTGAGACCAATGATCTCTTCACGAACTCCAACGCAGTATCTACCCAACACCTAACTGACAAAGAGATCTCTCCAGCGTATCCCTACTGATCTGATCGATTTTCAATATACTGCAGCCTAAAAGCTGATAAGAGAAAACAAAATGCAATTCGTAGTACTTACTCTAGGATTAACTAATGAACTGTTAATTGATTAAACAGCTGCATAGACATCACAGAACCACAACTTACACTTAACAGTACACATATTTACACCGGAATGTTCTCTTTCTGCTGTCACTGACTAAAAGAGACACACTCTTCTACTACTGCCATTTATAGTCTAAGTCAGTTCCACAGTTATTCTTTGCTGTACGCTGTCACAGCCACTGACTTCACAGCTCACAAACAACGCAGTCTCACAGTCCTGTGTGACGTATATTGTCCGTAAACTCACAGCAGACTTCTCTCACGTTCAGCTGTAGACACACGCTCACTCAGAGCAGCTAGGCAACAAAGACTCAATTCCTCCGTGACAGAACAAAATGAATGCTCATCTCACGGACAGAATTACTCCTTAAGTCTGGTTGTACCGCAACGCAAACTGTCACAGTACACTCATTCAACTGCATCATTCTGGCTGAACTCAACCGAACCAATGAGAGAACTGAGATGAGAGGATAAGTACGCTACGATGGCACTTTCCACCTCTGATGTATTCGCATTTATTTTTAGCCAATTTATCCATTAAGATTTCGAATAGTCTGTTCAATTTGGAATCGCAAATGGCCTTTAAAATCAAGTAAACTGAAGAAACAACAATTATTTTTAAATATCTAATCTGTATAGAATTATACATGGTGATCGGAAACAACGTGAACCGGGTACGCGAGCGTTATAGGGTTGGTCATACTGATCAACGATTTGAAAAGAAAAATCGATATCTCGCACCGTTGTTATTTTATTTTTTATTTTCGCGAACGAAACTGTCAGCTCATTTCTCGGCATGGCTCTCAAGTCCGTCTAAGCCACCTGCAGATTTAGTTACACTGCCTCGGAGAGCCCATTCCAATTTGCCCGGGAAGCGATCTGATTCGCTGACTTCAGCAGCTGATAAAACGAGAGCGATACGAGATATCGAATTAATTCTTCAAATTATTTATCAGTATGGCCAACACCCTATCACTCACATGCCCCGTTTACGTTGTTTCCGAACACCCTGCATTGAATACACGCGTGAATTCTTAATTCTGAAAGTAATATTGTAACAGTGCATCCTAAATGTATCTTTGTAAGGCCTTTTGCCGATCAACTAAGGGAATTCGCATTCCAAGACTGATTTACTCAACTGAGCTTGTGGGCAGCTGTATGAAGCTTGCTTCTGGCTAATGATACAATAAAGACTGAGGTATTGGCGCGGGAGGAATGCTACCAAACCCTCCTGGCTGTGGAATGTGACAGCGCTACATTATGACTAAACGGTGCAGCAGCAGCCTACAGAATTAATAGCAGCTGGTTCTCAGAATATTGGATGCTTCGAATTGTTCCAACACACTTCCCGATCAGCCTTAACGTCTGATATATTAGGTATGTAAAGCAGGTGGAAGCGTATTGGGACCGACTTTCCATGAGCATTCAATAAATCACTATTGTAATTCTGTATACGATCTAAGGTTATCAAGAAGACTACTTTGTACGGCCTGCTAGTTGCTAGTGATATCCCATGTAGTGACAATGTTACCATCATCTCTACAGTCCGTCCGAAAGAAAACTATATGATTAGAAATGATGCTTCTCAGTATCGATTTCTTAGCTCATTCATTCATTTGATCAATAATGCCTTGTCGATATAATCATTCGTCTCAAACTTCTTAATCCCACTTTTTCCTCGATCTCTTCCAAGTAACTATTTTTCCTAGGCCAGTCTCCTCTTTTCTTCCTAGTACCTCGCCTTCAAATACATTGATGAGGAAGGTGTTGTGTCTAATGGTCCTGTAAGTTTGATTTTCCTTCTTTCTATTTCTTTAGATGTCTTCTCTAAGCACTTCCAAACTGTTAGGTCAGTCCAGCATGTTCTTGTCATTTTCCTCCATACCCACATCTCAGTTGCTTCAAAATGAGTATTGTCCAATTGTTCAACATTCACATCGGTACAACACGGTACTCTAAACAAATTATTTTACAAAAGATTTCTTAAGTTCTGTATTGATATGCTTACTAGTTACAATATTGTACTTTGCCATAAATGCATGTTTTACCATGACTATTCTACTTTTCACATTCTCCAATCATCTGTTGTCTTTCTTGATCATACTTCCATGATAACATAACTCTTTTTTTTTGCTAGTTGCTTTACGTCGCACCGACACAGATAGGTATTATGGCGACGACGGGACAGGAAAGGCCTAGGAATGGGAAGAAAGCGGCCGTAGCATTAATTAAGGTACAACCTAGTGTGAAAATGGGAAACCACCGAAGGCCATCTTCAGGGCTGCCGACAGTGGGGTTCGAATCCACTATCTCCCGGATGTGAGCTCACTGCTGCGCGCTCCTAACCGCACGGCCAACTCGCCCGGTAACATAACTCTTTAACGTGGTCAACTTTGATTCCATCAATATGTTCGGTTCTATGTCGGTATTTTTCTTTCGTACAATCATTACTTTAGTTGTGTTAGCTACTTCCAAACATAGTAAATAACATTGTTTAATCCACAGCAAATGAAAATCCCAGGACACTTGCAGAATAACATTTATTCCATACTATGAATAATATAACTTCTTTCCACACTCAAATGTGTGTGAAACTTGACACTTTACGCTTCAGTGGCTGCTTTCCTCATTCTTTTATTTAAAGAGCATCATAGATTGGTATTAGCTCCAGTTCGCTTACAAACACCTTCTCTGATTGGTTCAAATTTCCTCTCGAGTATTCAAATTTTTCCCATGCTTGTTATGTGTTCACGAACTGTTGTATCAATTGTGCTAATCACGGCGCCTCGATCATGCATGATTTGGTCGGCGACGTACTATAATTATTTATAATGAGTGAAAATCCACAGCCTGTTTTCAGTCATTCGACCGGGTCGGGATAGCCACCACCTAAGTGTGGGTGTTTTCCAGCTGAGTGCAAAAAGGGTTACGTAATCCCTATCTTCAAGAAAGGTGTTACTACATTATTATAGACCAGGAGTGATGTTTTCACTTTTATCGAAGGTGGCGGAAAAAGTCATATATAATCACCTGTATGACTCTCTTAGTCAGTATATAGACCCATAACAGCATGGATTCGTTAAACGCAGGTCAGGTTTACCAATCAGATGCATTGGACAAAGGTAAACAGGTAGATGTGATATACACTGATTTCTCCAAAGCCTTCGACTCGTTACAACATTCTATATTTGAGATAATCTAGTAAACAAGTTATTAAGCTTATGAAAAGCATATGTTTTGAAAACTTAAGACAGTTCAATTCTTCTATTAACTGTACTAAATAAAATACATTAAATAAGTAAAGAAAATATAAAAACATTTAAACGCAAACAACTATAAAAAGTTAGTTTACAAAGGTAAATATGCCTTTCACGCCAAATATATTAATTTATCATATCGAAACCGAAGTAGTGTATCCCGAACTCAAATAAATATAAAAGCCAGAAAAGTCGTGTTTAAAAAAAATTAATAATACATCACCTCCTAAAACAAATTGAAGAAGTGGTCAGCGAATGGAGTGTCCGGGAGTATCTTCGAGTGGCTAAAGAGTTACTTGACAAAACGAATATGTTTTGTCATATTCGAGTGTTTGATCTCCAACCTCTACCAACCTTCATCCAGTATCCCACAGGGATCACTGTTAGGGCCTCTTATATTTGTTTTATTTTCAAATGATCACATGGAGTGACCGGGATTTGAACCACGTAACCCAACGGTGAAAATCCGCCACGCTGTCGCCTGAGCCACTGAGGATATAATTATTTAAGCTAAAATATTGGTTTTAAAACAACTAAATTAGGCAATGGAATACAATATTGTACGCAACAACCGACAAAGTAACAAGTTTACCTTACTCGCTTCAAAATATCTCCTTCATACAGTCGAACGACACTTCCCGTGTCTGTTGTGTAATCATCTGCTCCACCACGGAATGAAGAAGAGATGTTTCTAGTTACAGTAAACAGTTTGAGCGTCGTCTAAGGCATGCCAACTCGATCATAATTAATGGCTCCACCCAAGCAAAGCACACTTGTTCCCATCAATTAATGAAGTGCGGAGTTAATTTTATGTGCTGTTTGTAGCTCGACGCCAGGGCATGCATTATTGAAACGTTCGTTAATGCTTTGCTTTGTATTCTTCAGTTTGTTTTACATTGTGCTGTGCCATTGTAGACATTAATGATTTAGCCAACATTGCTCTAGCGTGTAATGGTGTTAATAAAACACCGCACTACATGGAGAATTCCATTTCAATAACCGTCCCTCTTCCCTCCACGTCAAATGTGAATGAACTGAATATTTTACACGCCAATGAACTAACAGCTATAGGGAACATTTAGGTTAAAATTTACACAAGTAAAGTTTGGTCCGATCTTTCAATCAATTAATGTGACTCTCCATTCATAATTCTGATTGTAATAGAGACAAAAATCAATCTATTTTCGGATTTTGCCCAATAATAATAAGAAAAAGCAACGGACAGAAAGACTTTAAAGAGAAAGTTTTAAAAATGGAAGTATTCCAAGGTCGGAAGCGAAAGTAAACAGACTCAAAATGGTTCGAGGAGAGGGAAAGGAGGTATAGTAAGCATATGAAGGATTATTGGAGGAAGAAGAAGGAACAACAAAGGATTAAACATTGAAATTGTCACGTGGTCCCTAAAAGATCCTAACGGAGAAAGAAGTAGTAATAATAATAAAGTTAAAATTCTAAACACATTTGCGCAAATTTTCGCGAAGTACCATTCCCCTTCCGAGCCCTGCAATGCAATTTTATACCCCCCCCCCCGAATTTCAATAGATCCGTTGTCTGTTCAGACTTCTGTGTCAGAAGTGGCTATGTGAAATTATAAATAAATCATTTAAGTGTGGGTGTTTTCCAGCTGGGTGGGAAATTGGTTATATAATCCCTATATTCAAGAGAGGTGTTATTCGATCAATATAGACTAGTAGTGCTGCATTCACTTTTGTCGAAGGCGTTGGCGAAAGTCGTTATGTAGACCCATGAAACTATGCATTCGTTTAATAAAAGCAGGTCAATTTTTTGCAATCTAGCAGTTTATTTACCTTCAGTTTCAGATACATTGGACAAAGGTAAACAGGTGAATGTGATATATATGCTGATTCCTCCAAAGCCTTAGAATCGTTACAGCACGAGGGCTTCTTGAAAAAGTTGTCAACGAATGGAGTGAATATGTTTCTTCAAGTCCGAGGATTGGGTATCCAACCTCTACCAACCTTCATCTGGAGTCACCCAGGGATCACTGTAGCAAATACGCAAGTGGTGTGATAAGTGGTCTCTCAGAGTAAATAAAATTAAGTCTGGTGTCATGTCATTTACTCGAAAATTAACACCTGTCTTTTACAGATATAAAATCAGTGGATAATGTTTAAATCGTGTGGAGGAGTTTAATGACCTAGGTGAAATTTTAGTAACAGGAATGGCTTATATTTGAGAAACACATCGATAATATTATAAAAGAAATTTTTCAGGCTACTTGGGCTTGTCAAAAGAAATAGTAAAGATTTCAGTAATATTGTATGTGCCAAAACCTTGTTTTGTTCCCTGGTGAGACCCTCCCTCGAGTACGGTTGTGAGGTGTGGCTCCCGTTTCAGAAAAGCTACACATACCATCTCGAGAGAGTTCAGATAATGTTCATGAAGTGGATTGGTTTCGGATTCCTGGGAGTGCCACTCTCTTCAAGCAGGTATGAAGAATTTGTAAAAAATCCTGGAATAAATACGCTGGCAACGCACCGAAAATATGCGAACACAATGTTAGCAATTAAATGCTTGAAGAATGAAGTGGACTATCCGGCAATCCTGGGGTTGATTCCACTTCATGTTCTAAGCAGGCAAACAAAGCAGAAATGAACATTCCACCTGCCCAAATGTAAGTAGATTGCACACGAAAATTCTTGGTTCATGCAAGTCCTTAGGGCCATAGATCAGCTGGAGGGATCACTCGATATTTTTCACCACCCTTCCACTGCAATTCGAAAAGCTCTTCGAGGTCTGGAATGTGATAATTTTGTAAATTATGTGAATTATGTGAATAGTTTGTAGAAAACACGTGAAGATGTCTATTTGTATGTTTGGGCATATATAATACTAGTAGAAGTACCCCTTCTTCGTACGGGACATCAGAAACTGGCTTTATTTACTCATACTATCGGTGTGAGTGACTTCATTAGATATTTATATCACTGGTGCACTTACTTAAGTACGTAGAAATTATTTGTCGTTTGAAATTATAGTGTAAGTATACTGCCACTAGATAGTACCTGAAATATAAATATTAATGAATGTACTTGTGTGATCTGACATTTATAACTATTAAAAATATAAGAATAAGATTAGGTCTATGTTTATTGATGGGCGATCTAGATACACATGCAAAGTTCAAGTGCTGCAGTAGTTATTGTGTGGTTGACCATTACATAAACAAAACAGACATAAACTACTCTTCTACACTAACATTATAAATAGGAAAATATTGTATATTTGTTTGTAACGGATAGACTCAAGAACTACTGAACCTGTTTTAAAAATTACTTCACCTATAGAAATCTACATTGACAGTGAGTAATATGGGCTATATTTTATTTTCAAAACAATTCGAGGGGGCGACGGGGGAGATTTATAAATATCAAAATAATGCGCTAACATAGGCGAAATCGAATTTGTCGTACAAGAGAGTATGGTAATAAAAGCTAAAAGAAGATGAATCCACCATGGGATAAGACTAGGGTCGAAATTTAAAGGAGAAGGTGTAAATTGTTCAGCCTTTGCTGATAATATTATAATCATTTCTGTGAATATACAGGCAAACCTTATTCAGGTAATTATCCGGGTAAACCTTTTGAAAGGATTTGCGGAGAAAGCTGACTAACATTGCAATTTTCCTACAGTGTTTATAACATAATATGGAAAATCGGCAAGGTAGAAGTAATTCAAATCAATGGCCTGGACAAAGATGCAAATAAATCATGACCAAGAAAATTGGAATAAGCTCACCAACTGATTATTGATGACTATAATAATAAGAGCCGCTCCATCAAAACTAAAATCAGGTACTACAACGCGGTAATAAAACCAGAATGTCTCTTTGCCACAGAGTGTATGTTATCCATGCAAACAGGAGAAATAGGAGAGCTAGAGAAAAAGGAATGAGACACATAAGAAGAATCTGGCAATCGTTAAAGACTGAAAATGGAGAGTTCGGGTACAGGAAGAATTCAGACCTCTATAAAAATAAGAACAACGGAACATTGTCTGATATGGCCATTCATTTCTTTGGTCACATATTGAAAATGGGTAATCCCCAAACTCAAAAAACAAAACATAATCATATTTACGAGAGTAATAATGGCAGTCAGTGGATGAAAAGTATAAAGAGAGATATGGCAGAGATGAGAATAACATCAGGTATAATACAGGACAGAACAACGTACAGGATTTCTAGGGTATCCAGGAGAAAGGAAAGAAGGAACGGATTAACAATTGGACAGAAGAGAGGAGTAAATAGACATAGTAAAATACTGAAGAACTGTTGGAACACAAGAAAGGAATCAGTAAACATAGTATCAAGATGGACAAAATCGAAGAAAGAAAAAAAAATTGAACTCCAAATCTCATATGAGAAAATACGATACCATGAAACGATCTCCATCTTAACTAAAATCAGACACTACTGCAAGGTAATTAATCCAGAATACTTCTATGCTACATCTAGAAACTCAGTTTGCCAAAATTTCTCAAGTAAATAATTTCAAGTAATTAAAGGAAATGAGCCAACTATTTGAATTAAATCATGAAGCAAAAAAAAGAGAGAAAGACTACGGCATCACATGGAACGGGTACAACAAAAAATCAATTATATCTAACAATAAATTAAAACACTCTATCACGGTTATAAAGCCTGAAGCATTATATGCGTCAGGAACCCTGATCACTGGAGACAGATCACTAACTGAAAGTTGAGAAAAACAAGACAGTAAAATTTTTAGGAAAATCTTTGGCTCAATATGCGAGTGTGGATGGAAAGGAGATCTTCAGAATTATGCCAGCGTTCTAAAAAATATCGGACACTATTAGAAAAAGACGACTGAAATTTTGTGGCCATATTAAAAGAATGGGCAGTTAAATACTTACTAAAGGTATACTTATTCAAGCCTCCTCATGAAACGTCAAGAATAATTGGATTATCGAAATTGAAAAATTCCTTCAAGTAATCAATATAACACATGAAATTTTATGGGACAGGCCCACCTTTATAACGCTGGTGAACAAACATCATTTTGATGAAAAACCCAAAATTAGATCCAGTACTGCATGGGCAGAAGAGCGCAAGTGAAATAATTGTTAGGTCATGAAAAGAATCTGACAAGAGAAGAAAGCAAATTTATATGCTACATAAATTCAATCACAGTCCTTAGTTGTGGAAAAGAAATGAGTAGTAAGAATAAGAAAAAGAATAAACTATAAGAATAAGAATAAGAATAAGAATAAGAATAAGAATAAGAATAAGAATAAGAATAAGAATAAGAATAAGAATAAGAATAAGAATAAGAATAAGAATAAGAATAAGAATAAGAACAAGAATAGGATTAAGAATAAGAATAAGAATAAAGGGATGTGGTAGTGGATGTCACCGTTAGTGATGACAGACAAGATATCATTTTCTTTGATAAAGCTAGAAAGGCTGTTTTTCTCATAGACTGCTTGGCAAGACATCTGAAATTTGCAATTAGCAATAGCGAAAAAAAAAGATCGAAGTACCCGGAACTGGCAATAAAACTACTACGTCCATGCTAACTTCACTCAGTAACCACCCGTTCAATAGTGCTATCGAAATGTGAAATATGAACATAATTCTGTAAAAGAATTATCACAATACGTACTGAATTATGTGATATCAGAAAAGTAATAATTAAGGCCACGGCCGGTTCCTTCCCACTCCCAGCCCTTTCCTATCCTGTCGTCGCCATAAGGCCTATCTGTATCGGTGCGACGTAAAACAAATTCTAAAAAAGGGGAATACTGAAAACCGGCAGATTAACTTTTTCATTGTTATCTTGCTTACGAAAAATCACGGTTGATAAACTTAGCCATAACAGGTATTATGCTTTGTCGATAGACCTTATAATGTTAGAAAACTATCCATTTTACCAACAGAAAACTATTTTACCGTACATGTTTCGGGAAAATCATTCATTCCTTTCATCGATGATGTTAGTTCAAGGAATAAAACAACATAAGACTATCTATGGTTTTTTTACAATTTAAATAAGTATTGTGTCCTAATTCACCATATCACGAATAAAGTAACTAATGAAATATTATACAAATGATCATTACATACAATTTTGTTGTACTGAATGAGAATACCTAAATAAAGTTAAGATATTAAAGTTTTCTCCTTTTTCTTCTTTTTCTTCCTCAAATGATCTAATGATAGTTTATACAATGGGTTATCTTCTGTAATTTTTTCATTTAAACTTGATTCCAAACCATTTTTTGTGCAAGATAATTTTTTTAACTTTCCTAAACATTAATGGATTTTCCCTTTTTGGTCGAATGTATTAATTCCATGTCATTAGAAATATTTGTAAATTTATGATTCTTTTCAACCAAATGTTCTCTCATTCCGGAATATCTTTTATGTCTGAATGCATTAATGTGTTCTTTGTACGTTATAGCCAAACTTCTTCCAGACTATCCTACGTATCATTGTTTACATGTTTGGCATGTCAGTTTGTAAATTCTTGATTTATTAAATATACATTTATTCTCTATTTTATCTGAATTGAAAATTATCTTATTAGTATTATTATCAGTGTTGTATGTGACATTGATGTTCCTTTGATAAGAGTACTTATTTCGAAAAATTAGAACTGCAAATTTCTTTCTCTCCTTTCGCTCTTTAATTAAAGTTGTTTGGGTTCATTATTCATTTTATTTATCATTCTATTAATAAATTTTCTGGAGTATCCGTTGCTAAGAGCAATTTGGTGGTTACATTTACAATATTTATAATATTTCATTAGTTTCTTTATTCACTGATATGGTGTATTAGGACACAATACTGCTTTAAATTGTAAGAAAAACAAAAGATAGTGTTATATTCCTTGAACTAACATCACTGATGAAGGGAATGGATGATTTTCCCGAAACATGTAGGGTAAAATAGTTTTCCATTGGTAAAATAAATAGTTTCCTAACATTATAAGGTGAATTGACAAGGCGGACTCAAGTAAAAGTTAATTTAAATAGTTATTTAATAGAACAAATACGAAAAATCTTTCAATCTATGTATAGGATGCCTAGAGAATGTGAAGTTATCGATCTTTTTTAAACTGACTTTTCTTAATATTTCCTTTACGTCGCACCGATACAGATAGGTTGTACAGTGACGATGGGATAGAAAAAGGGTAGGAGCGAGAAGGAAGTGACTGTGGTCTTAATTATGTTACAGACTCAGCATTTTTCTGATGTGAATACGTTCAACCACGGAAAACTGGGCTGCCGACAGTAGTATTCGTACCTACTATCTCCCGAATTCAATGATAAAGTTCCGAAAATTATTATCCTCACATTATTTTGACGTTCAATGAAATACCAAGAATTTTTCGAAATTATTGGCGTGTCATCGAATGTCACTGGTGTGATTCAAATTTCAAGAGGTGGAACCTTTCTGGGATGATATTCGTAGGAGGTTCCTATTCTTTTCCGTTCAGGACGTTGTAGACTGCGATGAAAGTGAATATTTTTCCATAACTGCTTCGAGTTCTTCAGGAGCTTCGGTCCGACATATCTGCTATAAATTTCTGGAACGTATCGATCAAGAAACCGAGGCAAAGTTTGTAAATGCTGGATTTACAGTTCCATGACTGGAGGGCGTTCAAAAATAAAAGGTGTTTATATTATATTCAGATGCTTCAGCGCACGTGTTGAAAGCGGCTACTGTCTGGAAGATATTATGTCCTAATATAGGCTGATCAATGTCTTTATAGGCTAGGAAATGGCTGTGAGCGGGAAGAAACCGACCGTCGCCTTAATGAAGGTACAGGCCCTCAGCATTTTCCTGGAGTGAAAATGAGAAACCACGGAAAACCATCTTTAGAGCTGCTGACAGTGAGGTCCGAACCCACTATCTCACGAATACAAGCTGACAGCTACGTGCCTCAGACCGCCCTGCCACTTGTTGGGTAGGTCTTACTTTGACATCCAATTACCATTCAAGACACAGCTCAACAGACTTATTTTGACTCCTCGCACATAAACCGAAATTGCTCTTAAGGTATGCAATAGAGCATTATAGTTTCGGTTCATAGAAAGATTGTTGCGATGGAACTGACACACAGAAATGGCCACTTTAGGAAAGTAATGAATTAATTAATTTTACTTCATGGAAATTGTAATTGTAGCCATAACTGGTTCTGGAGGTGTTGGTTAATCGGTTTTTGAACACTACACGCGTTATAGAGCTCAAACAAAAACTTTGTTAACCGTCAGAACGACGTTATTAATTTGAGGATAGTTACCCTTTTATCCTTCCCCAAATTGTCAAATTCTATTAGCTGGAGAGGTGAAATTGATTAGCCTATATTAGGACATAATATCTTCCAGACAGTAGCCACTTTCAACACGTGCGCTGAAGCATCTGAATATAATATAAACACCTTTTCTTTTTGATCGCCCTCCGGTCATGGAACTGTAAGTACAGCAGTTACAAACCGTACCTCGGTTTTTGATCGATACGCTCCAGAACTCTATAACAGATCAGAAACGGCCTGGACGGTTTACCTCGGTCGAGTTTTCTTCGATGAAATAGTCAAATCATGGTCCAACCATATCCGTTGTTTCATCGACGGTGATCCTAATCTGTCACACCAGGCAAATGCTGGGGCTGTACCTTAATTAAGGCCACGGCCGCTTCCTTCCAACTCCTAGGCCTTTCCCATCCCATCGTCGCCATAAGACCTATCTGTGTCGGTGCGACGTAAAGCCCCTAGCGATCCTAATCTGGAAAGTGCTTTATCATGGCGCGAACCTCTACCAAGCACTGCCGATAACATAAATCATGATAGTACCTTCGAAGTGTCAAACCACCAGGAATTTTTCTAGGAACCACCGATACTCGGTGATCTGATGCTTAAACTAAAGAATATCCCCAGCTACGAGAACACGACGCAATGATACTTTGAAAAATTCACTACCAACGTTGGAAGTTTGTCGCTGTTGAGTAAGTAATACTTATTTTTTTGGATAATTGTAATTGTTTGTTGTTGGTGTGACACGAACTATTTGTTATTCATTCTCTGATTTCAATGAGCACTCGATTTTCCTATCATACACTTAACACAACACCATCACATTTCCGATCGTAGTAAACGCTCGTCCATTGCCACCCACGATTTTAGTTTAGCAGACAATGCTGAAAATGCAGACACTTGAAAAGCCATTGCAAGTAATTGGAAGAAATTCTTCTTGTTAAAGAAAATACTTGCATTTAACTCTGTCGGTACTGAAAGTAGAGAAATGAATAACAAAACAATGTTGCTGATTTTAAGAATGGGAAATGGAAGGGGTGTTCAAAGGTGTCATTCCTCTCTTGTTCGAAGGATTAAAGGAACAATAGATAGCTTTAGGTTCCATTCAGTGTTCGAATTGTATAGTTCCTCGCTTCTCACGTACTGGTAGCACGGGCCTGCTCAGAGGAATGGGGAAAGAAGGAATGCAGTTTTGCAAGAGTCTTTTTGAACTGAATGTTAATCCGTTACGATTACTATTCACGTTCCAAGAAACAAGCAATCAGATAGCTCTGCCGAGTTAAATAAAATATTCCGCACATTAAATCTATCTAACAGCTTTAAAAAGCTGTTCTGAATACTGAACTTGAACGACATTGTAAAGAAATATCTTGGTACGAGTTATCCTTTCCATAAAACGTCCTCCCAGCCTAAGGATCCAGAGATTACCAAGCGACGGTAGGCGAGTGTAAAAACAAATAAAGCCCAAGTGTGTGTGCTTATGTAGGACTATATCTATGTATGTGTGTAATTATCAGTAAAATTTAATTTTAATATAATTTAATTTATTGCATGCTATAGGCTTGTCATCCTAATTACAGCATCATTCTTTTTGAAACAAATTAAAATTGCAAATAATCGCAGCATTACTAAATGTTACCTAGCCAAAAGTGATTACAAATCATCTAAACTAATCCAATATACTTAATTAAACCCCATCCATCCTGTTATACTGTACATAGCAAAGCAAAGTCATGTCCGTACACGCCATGGAGGCGCAAAGAGGGGTGGATGGCAAAGGCTTCCACTATCCATAACCTCGGCCCTTGATGAGGTAGAGTGGTTAGCTCTACCACCAGCCACCTTTGTGCAAGGAATTAACCTGGTACTCATTTTTGGTGCAGGATGATTGAACCTCAGGACATGCACCTGCGGAAGTAGAAACCTCGTTTCTTAAATTTTTCGACTTCCTGACGGGGAACCGAACCCACGTCCTTTCGGATGAACCGACTATTCCTTTACCGTCTTGACCATAAATCCCCTAAATATACTGTACATACAGTGTTTTATCATAATTATCATCTGTCAATGCTAGCCGCGAATTCTTTTAAAAATACTGCTTCAAAGCCTGTAAAGTGTGAATTTTTTGACCATATGTTGTAACATTTTTGTTTATAATGTTAAATTAATTCTTGAATTTTGGTGCAGCACGTAGAAATTCGGAGGGGAGGGGGGAAGAACTCATGATTATCGATTTTCGAATTTATTATTTTTAAATGAACTTTAGCGCATCTTTCTCTTTTCGATATTATAAACTCTCCATTTCTAAATTTATGACAATCTCTTTACATGCAGGTTGACCCCATGCTACGACCAATTCCAGTAGATAAATGCAATATTTAATTTTCTTTACAAATTATAGGTTAAGAGAGTGATGTTTCGTCGAAGTCACCTCTGTAACACCAGCCTGATAAGAACATTTCTCCATTTTAGGAGATAATTCAAAATGTAAAGGTAATATTGTTTGAAAAGTCTTCCGGTTTTATGTTCGGTTATTCTCTTCCAGTTGCAGCATTTAGGATCATTAATTGAGCCTTTCTTGGGATCATGGATCGTTTTTATCAAGATAGCCGCGCGTCTGCTCCTTGCATGGAATATGACTTATCGCCCAAAGACGCACGTGCAATTAATCTTCCACTTGAGAACAATAGCCATTTGTAAAAGTCAACAGAGAGATTTTAATCGCAGTTCACGCTTTAAAATTCAAATGATAAAGATGAAGTTCGGAATGGATAGTAAAAAGGAAGCATGTTCTCAAAGGCCCCATACTGTGAGAAGGAAACATCCGTTCTAGACTGGCGGATGGTCTACTTTTGCTGCGAAACATGAGCAAGAAGGTTCAGTCTTTTGCTCTGCGTTAAATACTTTACCCTCAGACTTACGGAAATAAATAAGACAAGTGGCTTATTGAATCTACAGCACTACATTATTGAGAATAATTAAATAAAATTCAAGGAAGTGAGAAACCAGTTTTTTTAGACTTGATCATCAATGGTGTAAGCAATGTACAATGTAGAAATATATTTATTTAAAGTTAATTAAAAGTACGACCAGAAGTCCCTTTGGCTGTATCTAAGTGCCACTGTAACTCAAATGTATCAGTTAATATACAAGATCTAATAACGAGAACACATCAAAGAGCGTACGATAAATTTTCATATGGAATATAAATACAGATTAAAAATTAAACATCTAGGATGTTATAATATTACCTTAATCATTTCAGAAACACAGGCTATACTAACAGGAAAGGGAACACACAAGAGAAACCGAAGAAGCATTTTAATGAAGATGTTTGTTTTTAAAGATTCCTAACATCTAGGACATCGGCCCCTAATGGTACGAGATGAGACGAAATACAATGACAATAAAATTCCAAAATTCATCCACTGACCACAATTCAAAATATGATGAAGAATAAAAGAATAATGAAATTAAAATGGTCAGCGGATCCAACCACTGACTAGAATTCATAAAGACGACGATGAACAATAATTATGAACTTAAAACAATCAGTGGATCAGACCCTATATTCCCATAAAATACGTAACTTAAAACAATGGTATAAACTGTCCAAGGGACTGCTTCCACAGCAAAATCGCAAGTCGGTGATGCGCAAATACCTAAAGGGGTCCAAAATCCAGGTCACCAGTCCCTCATAATGGTACTAATCGCTGGTAAAGAAGAACCATGGTGTTCCTCACATAGTGGTACCGATCACAGGAGCTGCTCAGAAGCATGGTGTTCCTCACATAGTGGTACCGAATACAGGAGCTGCTCAGAAGCATGGTGTTCCACACATAGTGGTACTAATCGCAAATAAATTCGACCTATGATGTTCCTCGCGTGATGGTGGTAATCACAAGTAATCTCATGGTCCAAAATCCATCATCCTTTGGTCGCCCCTTTTAGTCGCCTCTTACGACAGGCATAGGATATATTTTAATGCCGAATAAGAATTAAGGTTAAAAGTAAACATCTAAAATATATCTAGGAGAATTATATTACCTGAATATATAATTAATTTGTTGAAAAATGAAAGTGGAATGATTCGATACTATTTTCCTGTATTTCGTGTAGTTTAAGATCATAGTACAATTCAGAGGCAGAGACAATACACGACTTATAGACATTATTTCACCTCATTACCTTGACACGCCATAAGCCCAGAAGCACATATCATGTCTATAAGTACGGGCCGTGAAAGAATCAATGGCAACAATAAACGACTTACTGCACTTTTCCTTAGATACTTTGGAAACTGAAGGATGTTAGCCGTAAAACCTATTGTCTCGATCATGCACTTGACTCATATGAACAATGTACGAACAAGTATGAGTGAGCATTAGATTTTAAAATTTTCAGCAGTAACCAAGCAGCTGAGTATGATCGTCTGAGTTTCAACCACTCTGCGGCATTGTAGTAAGATGTTACATGACAATCTTTACGAATATTGAAGACGATACGGAAACAGACACTTTGAACTCGCTGGAGTTTCATGCTATACTTCTCTGAGATATCGCTGTAAATTACAGAGCCGCAATCTAAAATGAGATATAACATCGTTTGGATCAACATTTTTCTCACCGGGAAAGGAAGATACGGCAAGTTTTGACGGAACTAGTGTAGGATACGAGACACTTTCTTGACCAAATGTTTGATATTGAAGGACCTGGTGAGAGTATTATCCATAAGAACACCTGTATTCTTAACACATTCCTGATACTTGACTACAGTTTGCAATTACAGGAAGAATGTCCCTTTTGAAAATATTTTACATTTTCTTCGATACACAAGATGCCTGTACAAACCCCCAAATTTAATTGGGTAGAGAAATGTACACGAAATTCGTGATTGGTTAATAGCTAAGGATGAAAGAAGCCTAGAAAAATAGGTAAGGTTTTGTTTTCATTTAATATCAAAGTATATAACAATAATATATAATATATAATCTTCCTCTATCTATATTTATTTTGCTAATAAAGTAAAACATGCTCAAAGCAGAACTTGAATAAAACGTAAACTTGACCACTACGGAATATTTTCTCGGTTCCGGCGAAGCTTACGGCGTTTTTTTTAAGTTTTTACTTTTGTATAATAAGGAATCTCCTCAACGCGGAAAAGAAAAATGAAAGAATTCTTTAAAATCGACTTGTACAATGCGAAAGATATTAGAAACGTATGTAGTCCTACGTACAATATTTGTGCATTTTTGGTGTTGGTATGATCAATGCCATTGTTTGGGTAAACTGATGTGCATGTGATAATACGGATGGTGAAGAGAATGAAGTGCTGGAAAATACGTTGACAGTATCCTACTTGTGTCAAGCAAGAAACGTTCCCTGCGAGCCAGAGAACTAATTCGGAGTGATGAACAAGTTAACGACACACCACCTTTTCGAATCAGGTACAGCCCTTCTAGTAGTGAGAAAGGCCGAGAAAGAGGAGGCGGAAGAAGAACAAGACGAGCAAGACGACGAATATGAAGCCAAGATTCGAACCCACGAACAAACCAACTGTGCTTTTGTGACGTAAATCAATTCGCAATTTGCCCTTCCATTGTTCAGGAGCGCATTCAGAAGGATACGATTAGAAAGAATAGGAAACAAGTTTCTTTGTTTGATCTGTGGAAGAAAGCTTAGTGTTGTGATGTAAATAATTTAAAGGAGCGTATATCCAGTGTTGTGATTGTGTCAGAATGATATACTGCGTATCACGCTATGTAATGTAATTATTATTATTATTATTATTATTATTATTATTATTATTATTATTATTATTATTATTATTATTATTATTATTATTATTATTATTATTATTATTGCGGGGGTACACCTTCTCCGTCGTTGAACTGCGCGCCTTCTACAAGTAGAAGACCATCTGTGCTGTGAATAATAATGAAATATGTAAAACAAGATATTTGTACCTTTAACCTTTAGATGTCTCTACTATCGGCTTATGTGTCCCTTCTGGCGGGAGTGCGGACTATTAACATTTAAGGGAATTTTCAATTGTCTATGTTTGTAAACCATAAGTATTCGTAGATTGTTTCTTTATATGCCAAGGTTATTAGCATGTCTACGGGTTCCTTTTTTCTTAGTTATTAACCAATCAGGAGTTTGTGTTTATTTTTCTCTAGCCAATTAAAACTGGGGGTGTGTACAGTATTCCTGCGTATCTGAAAAGAGTTCCGGAAACTTCCCCTCGGAAATGCTATAAAAGCTGGGCGCTTTGGGGCCGTATTGACTTCTTCATCTCTCCGGTCTAGTGTGTGTGTGTACGGCGTAATAAGAGGCAGGGGAATCTTTGCCGTCGTCGGAAGCCCCAACAACTCAACTTAATGGCAGGTATCTCTTAAGATGTAATAGCTCCAGGCAGCAGTTAACTTGAGGGGAAGGTTTCAAACTTATTTTCTAAATGAAAAATTCTAAATTTTAACTGTAAAATTTTGGCAAGCCTAAGGAATCTGTTCAAATCCCTGTTGAGAAATATGTAAATTTAGGGAATAAAGAGTGTTCACCCTCTGTTAATTCCCATTCAACTTGGTATGGGGGTTATTAAGATTTTCTAAAACTCTAAATTCTTCAAACTATTTTGGTACTTAACATTTCGAATCTAGTCTCCCCTTTGTAGTATAGGCTTAGCCTCTGCAACTTCGGGCCACAAGCCCATTTAAGATTTTAAGTGTCTTTCGAAAGGAGTGCAAGTGTTTCACCTCCTAGCATTTTGTTCATGGCCGATCGTCTTAAACCTTTGTTTTGTACATTAAGGCCATTTAGAATTGGCACTCATTGCCCCTGTTTAAATTGTCATTATTCATAGACGAGTGTGTAACAGACCGTCGAAGCAGAAATCACAGTATACACAGTTTTGAAAATTATCTAGTGTAAATTTTCTAAATTTTGGAGCTCAGTCTCCTAGAATATAATCGAGTGGAGCGAATATTCTCTTGTAAAATTGTGTACTTTTAGAGCTACAAAGGTCATTCCTAGTAAACTGTTGTGTCGATAATCTTCTCTATTGTACCTGAATTTCGACTTTAAGTCATTGTTATGTGGGAGCTCATCATTATATTAGTATTGTTAATTTAGATTTTCTAAATATCTGTCAATTTTTAAACTCAGAAAAAAAGGTAATGTAAGGTAAGGGTGTATTCTGCCCGAAGGCAGGTCCGAACCTCCACAGAGGTGTGCCTGAGCCGAAGTTTACGTACGGTAGGGTGGCCAGTTACTATCCTCTCCTCCATTCCCTTACTCCTTCCCCCCTCCACACCAACAGCGAGCGGCAACCTATCCAAATCCTGACCACGCCCAATGTTGCTTAACTTCGGAGATCTCACGGGATCCGGTGTTTCAACACGGCTGCGACTGTTGGCTCAGAAAAAAAGGAAAGAAAGAAACTTTCCAAATTTAGTTCACTCTCCACCCATTCACTCCAGCACCTCCTTACTCCTCTGTGAACCAAGGAAATAACGTAACAATAATAATAATAATAATAATAATAATAATAATAATAATAATAATAATAATAATAATAATAATACTTTCTGAAAATGTGACATCTGCTGTAACCCAAGTAAATGTCTTGGAAAGAATCGCCAGCAGAACTGGCTTAAGAATTTCTGCAGAAAAAACAAAATTTTTAACAAATATTTGGGATGCACCAAAATTTCTGAAAACAGATATTGGCCAAATAGAGAGGGTAAAAAAATTCAAATTTCTAGGGGAAATAATCCAAGAAAATGGTTTAGAAAAATCTGCAGTAGAGGAGAGGGTACATAAAATGGAGACAGCTTATGGTGTCACCAAAGATATCTACAATAAAAAATGCCTATCCAAAAATACAAAAATAAGGCATTACAACACAGTAGTGAAGCCAGAATGCCTATATGCAAGCGAGTGTCTGGCATTAAACTATAATTTAGATAAACTAGAAATACTATAAAGGCGAATCATGAGGAAAATATTAGGCCCACAAAACACAGCAGAAGGTTGGAAATTACGAAGTAATGCTGAAATATATCAAAAAATAGAAAATATATCAGATGTAATGAGGAAAAGGAGACTTATGTTTTTTGGACATTTATATCGAATGCAAGATAGTAGATTAACCAGTAAGATTTTCAGATATTTGTGGAGTAAGAAATCAACGACAAGCTGGGTCAATGAAGTAAGAAAGGATTTAGAAAAAAACAATATAACAACAGAAGAAATAAATAATAGAGAAGGCTTTCGGGAAAAAGTATTGAAAATAGAAGGATTCCAAGGTAGGAAAGTAAAAAAGACTGGTTCAAAGTGGTCTGAAGACAGAAAGAAGAAACATAGTGAACAGATGAAAGCGTACTGGAAGAAAAGGAAAGAACAAAGAAGAAGGAATTAAAATTGGCACGTGGTCCTCTGGTGGCCCATTCGAAAGAATAATAATAATAATAATAATAATAATAATAATAATAATAATAATAATAATAATAATAATAATAATAATGTCCGCCTCTGTGGTGCAGTGGTTAGTGTGATTAGTTGCGACCCCTGGGGGCCCGGGTTCGATTCGCATCTCTGCCACGAAATTTGAAAAGTGGTACGAGTTCTGGAACAGGGTCCACTCAGCTTCGAGAGGTCAACTGAGTAGAGGTGGGTTCGATTACCACCTCAGTCATCCCAGAAGTGATTTTCCAAGGTTTTGCAATTCTCCTCCAGGTAAATGCCGGGATGGTACCTAACTTAAGGCCACGGCCGCTTCCTTCCCTCTTATATTGCCTATCCTTTCCAATCTTCCCATCCCCCACCAAGGCCCCTGTTCAGCATAGCACATAGCAGGTGAAGCCGCCTGAGCGAGGTACTGGTCAATTTCCCCATTTGTATCCCCGGACCCAATGTCTCACACTCAAGGACACTGCCCTTGAGGTGGTAGAGGTGGAATCCTTCCCTGAGTCCGAGAGAAAAACCAACCCTGAAGGGTAAGCAGATAGCAGATTAAGAAAGAATAATAATAATAATAATAATAATAATAATAATAATAATAATAATAATAATAATAATAATAATAATAATAATAATAATAATAATAATATTATATATATAATATATATATATAATATATATATAATAATATAATAATATATAATAATATATATAATAATATAATATATATAATATATATAATATTATATATTATAATAATAATAATAATAATATATTATTATTATTATTATTATTATTATTATTATTATTATTATTATTATTATTATTATTTATTTTTTATTTATTTATTTATTTATTTATTTGTTTATTTATTTATTTATTTATTTATTTATTTATTTATTTATTTATTTATTCACGAAGCACAAGATACAGCTACACTGAGCAAATTTCACTTGCACTGTCAACAGACTATTTAACAAACGTAAACTTTCATAATAAAATATAACAAACATAACTAAATATAACACGATCAGGTACACATCCTACTAATAACTGTCCAAATCGAAAACCATGAGAATGTCCATGTTCATAGCCAAGTCGCGGTGGGTCAAGATGGCGGTATAATCCCTTCACATCAACTTATCTTTAAGATACTATTTACATTTACTATTTACTATTTACACATCTCTCGAATATACTTTTATTTGATGCTATATCAAGCTCCTGTCTCCTATTAATATTGTTAAAGAGTGTTGGGAGGCGGATTAGGAAAGATCGTTGAAGTATTGAGTGCTGACTGTGGGGAATGTGGAGAAGGTCTTTGGTTCTGGTGGAGCGGGAAGGAACGCGGAGAGAGAAGAGTGAGACAAGATGTTCCGAGCGGTAATGTCCATTTAAGATCTCGAGGAGGAAACTCAGGTCAGCTACCTGTCACCTGATGTGCAGCGGTGACACATTAATTGCCATTAATACCTGCTGCATAGACAGATTTATAATAATAATAATAATAATAATAATAATAATAATAATAATAATAATAATAATAAACAAATCAGTGTACTACAATAAAACGTACATCAATATGGACAGAGAAGCGTCATGCGTAGGCAGATACAGATAACTCTAAATAATATTTTAAAATACTGTATAATGTGATGATTGGTGTTTTTAGGCAAAAAAGTTTTGTGTAATTCATAAACTTGTATAATTCGGAAAAAAAATTGGTCCATTGCGATTCCGCTTTGTGCAAGATTTGCTGTACATTCATTAACATCAGGCACAGGAAAATGGTAATAGATCTGTAAATCATCGGCACACAATGATGGGATGAAGACAGTGTAACGTGTGCTCCGTAATACTCGGCGTGTCTAAAAAGGTAGGTGAATGGACGAATATCCCAATAGCAACGCATGGTAGCATTGCGTGTATGCGTACCAGTATGTGAATAGAGAGACAGCTCGAGAAGCACCACGTAGTGTTGAACACACGGAGCTGAATCAGGTTAGTTCTGCTGTGGTCAGTAAACTTAGTGCTCGTGAAGGTATGTGTAAAAGTGCACGGGAGCAAGGTACAAATAACAAGTTTGTTTTACAAATTGGGGAAAATGGTGACGGAGAAGCATGCGATTTTGCTTCAAGTGTGCAGAACAGATACCAACTAAAAAATTTATTATTATTATTATTATTATTATTATTATTATTATTATTATTATTATTATTATTATTATTATTATTATTATTATTATTAGAAATCTGTCTACACAGCAGGTATTAATGGCAATTAATGTGTCACCCCTGCACATCAGGCGACAGGTAGCTGACCTGAGTTTCCTCCACGAGATCTTAAATGGACATTACCTTCTCCGTTCCGTTGAACTGGGTGCCTTCTAGAAGGCCGTCTGTACTATGAATCTTAAACTAATATAATACAAGATACTTGGCCTTTCAACCATTAGATATCTCTACCACCGGCTTATGTGCCACCTCTTACGGGATTAAGGACAATTAATTCTTAAGGAAATTTCAATGTTTGAAGGTTGCAAACCTTAAGTTTTTATAGATTGTCTTCTTCATGTGTCAAAGTTGTCAACACCCCTATGACTTCCTTCTTGCTTAGCTATTAACCAATCAGGAATTTCGTGTACATTTCTCTAGCCAATTAAATTTGGGGGTGTGTACAGGCATCTTGCATATCTGAAAATAGTTCTGTAAACTTCCCTTTGGAAATGCTATAAAAGCTGCGCGCTTTACGGCCGTATTGTCTTCTTCATCGCTGAGGTATAGTGAGTGCGGTGTGATTAGGAGGTAGAGGCTGCAGGGCGGCGTTCGGAAGGCCTAACTACGCAAGGTAACGGCAGAAATTTATTAACATGTGATAGCTCCAGATAGATACTTTGATGTGAAGGTTTCAAACTTCTTTAATTGTATTTAAAGTCCTAATTTTAGGTTTTAAATGTAGATTTTTGGCAAGTCTGAGGAATCTATTCAAATCCCTGCTGGGAAACATGTAAATTAAGGGAACAAAGGGTGTTCACCCTCTAGTGATTCCCATTCAACTTGGTATGGGGTGACTAAAATTTTCTAAACTCTAAATTCTTCACACTCCTTTTTTATAGAAAAAAATTTGCTTTCGGTCCGTTCGACCATTTAACCAGCTATAATTCTTTGTATGTTTCTTATTCATTATGAATTGACTTTTTCAATTTTGTATGTTTTTTATTAATTATGAATTGACTTGATGATGGTTAGACTCAGTTTCTAATGATTTCAAGGTAAGGGGTATGGAATTAAGAGAGGCTACAAAACTAGTTATAAATAGAGCTTTGTGGCGGCATTCATAAATTCGCAGAGGTTTGCGGACTGAATTCTCAAAGGCATATTAGTCTATAATGAGAGATGTATAATAATAATATTTTTTTTACAATTTGCTTTACGTCGTACTGACACAGATAGGACTTATGGCGACGATGAGATAGGAAATGCCTAGGAGTGGTTTGAAAATAGGAAACCACGGAAAACCACCTTCAGGGCTACCGAGAGTGGGATTCGAACCCACTATCTCCCGGATGTAATCTCACAGCTGACCACCCCTAACAGCATAGCCAACTCGCCCGGTATAATAATAATAATAATAATAATAATAATAATAATAATAATAATAATAATAATAATCATCATCATCATCATCATCATCATTTCCCAACTCCAGTTTCCCGTGTGTGGTGTACAAGCGCTCGCCATCTCCTTCTGTCTTCATACATCTTCTGATCCAGTACATCCTCCCATTTGTTTCCTCTCCCCTCCACATCTGATCTTACAGTCTCTATCCAACGTTTTCTTGGTCTTCCCTGTGGTCTTCTTCCTACGAGATTAAGGTCGAAATATTTTCTGGCAGGTCTTTCCCTGTTCATTCTCTTTACATGCCCATACCACTGAAGTCTGCGTTTCTTTATGACACTGATAATAGTAACCTCAATACCAGCTACTTTCCTATTCACTTCATTTCTGATCTTGTCCTTTCTGGTTGTTTGGTTCATGGTTCTAATGAATCTCATTTCAGTTGCTTGGATTCTACTGAAGTCTTTGTTTAGTAGGGTACATGTCTCTAAACCGTACGTGAGGATTGGTACGAAGTAAGTGTGGTACATGATTGTTTTTGCTTTCTGTGGTATTTTGCAGTCCCAGAGGAGATTCCTCACTTGACTGTAGAAGTTCGATGCTTTCTGTGTCCTGCTGAGTATTTCCTGCCTAATAGTGTTGTCTTTCGATATTGTGCTTCCAAGGTACTTGAAGTGGGAAGCTGATTCGAGTTTTGCTCCTTCCAGAAATATATTTGAGCTTGTTCCTTCCCTGTTGATGGTCATTTCCACTGTCTTTGTTTTGCTCATCTTCAGTCCAAAATTTTTGAATGTGTTGTTCCATTCATTAAGTTTCTTCTGAACTTCAGCTTCTGTCTCTCCCCATAAAAACACAACATCAGCAAATACCAGGGCGTTTGGTTCACTGTCCATTTTCTTGATAGATTTGATGTCCTTGTCCATTACTATTACGAACAGGAGTGGTGACAGAGCACTTCCTTGTTGGGCACCTCTCTTTGTTTCAAACCATTTTGATCGTCCGTTGCCTATCTGGATACAGCCGTAGCACTTCTGGTATATGTATGGCACCTTTAGGTCTTCCAGACATTCCCATATCTTTTTTCGAGGAACACTATCATATGCTTTTTCAATGTCCAATAATAATAATAATAATAATAATAATAATAATAATAATAATAATAATAATAATAATAATAATAATAATAATAATAATAATAATAATAATAATATCGTTGCTGATGACCTGACCTTACTAGCAAACGACATGGTAGAGCCTATTACACAACTCCAAACACTACACTTAATAGGGGCTAAAACAGGTCTCCTGATCAACATCGGAAAGACCGAGTTCATTACCAATATCAAAGACGCTTCTAGAACAATGAAAGTCAAGTATATCAAGACAGCAAAACTGTGAAGTACCTTGGAGAGTAGTTTTCAGAAGAGCTTAGTGAAATGGTTGCTCTCGAACAGAAGAAAATCAAACTAGACAAGGCATACCATTCCTGCAGAAAACTGTACACCTCAAAACATCTATTGGTGAATGTCAAATACAATAGTCAGATCCTCCTCCTCCTTTATGCAGTGGAGTGCCTCTCTGTAACTAAGGGGATCCCACTAAGAGCCCTCGAAATACGAGAAAGGAAGTTCCTGAGAGAGACAGTAGGACCAAAGGTCCTCTCAGATGGAAGGCGATGGTACAAACCAAACCGTGAGCTCTACCAACACCAAGAAACCCTCACAGATGCCATCAGAAGAAAACAGTTGGCCCTCTATGGACACCTGTATAGAATGGACTCCGATAGGCTGTCCTGTAAGATCCTCAAAGTAGCCAGCAAGGGTAAAGCCACTGGACACCTGTGGATCCAGCAGGTAGGGAGTGATCTGGCAGAACTTAATATTTAGCATGCCGTACTAATTAACTGAAGCAACTGCCGTTCAACTATCAAAACCAAACCCTTCCTAACATCCCTTAGAGCAGCTAACCACAATGAGACCAGGAAAATATGCGAGGAACGCGAATAGGGTAGAGCGGAAAATGAAGTATTACTGGGCCAACATAAAAGTCAATATACCAAGAAGAAAGCAGCAGACAAACCTACCATTAAGAAAACCGGAAGCATAACCATCGGAAACAACAACAAAAGCACAGCACCGTGATCCTCAAGCGGCCCAAACGAACTAAAAATAATACCGTTAGTTGATTTCTGATTATTCTATTGTAATATTCCAGCTACGTGCCTTTCAGGTTACAACACGGTGTTCGAGGTGAATGTAACAGATTTAGGGGTGTTGAAATGGTCTGTGTTCCAGTCATACACGTTAACTGTGTTCTCGGTGTGCCCCCAACAGGTCGTCAAGTAGTTAGTAGCCAATCTCTTTTAACGAGCGCAATGCTACAGCAGAACGTTATGACAACTCTTTCACTGGTTCCCAAAGAAATCTTACAAAAGTAACATTGCTTAGTAGATTACTCACGTTCATAGCCTAGTCCACAGATAAATAGAATGTGCATTTATTTAGCAAGGGACATATTCTCTACGCAGTTGAGTGCCTATCTGTAACTAAGAGGATCCAACTAATAGCCCTCAGAATACAAGGAAGGAAGTTCCTGAACAAGATATAAGGGCCAAAGTTCCTATCAGATGGAAGCCGATGGTACACACCAAACCGTGAACTCTACCAACACCAAGAAACCCCCACAGATGTTATAAGAAGAAAACAGCTGGCCCTCTAAGGACACATATATAGAATGGATTCCAGAGATTGTTCTAAAAGATCTTCAAAGTAGCCAGCAAGGGTAAAGTCACTGGATCATTTTGGATCCAGCAGGTAGGGAAGGATCTGACAGAACTTAATATTAATCATGCCATAATCATTAACTGTAGCAACTACCGCACAATTGGAAAAACTAAGTACCTACCTTGGATCAGAAGTTAATTCTAAGAACAATGTTAGTTCTGAAATCTAAAAAAAATATGCTGTCTGCTAACAAGTGCTATCATGGCCTCAGAAAACATCTGAAGTCTAAGCTGCTGTTCAGGAAAACCAAAGTCCTGATGTATAAAGTTTTAGTAAATCCTGTATTAACAAATGATGATGATGCTTGTTGTTTAAAGGGACCTAACATCGGGGTCATCGGCCCCTTATTAACATATGGTGCTGAGACCTGGACACTCTCAAAATCTGATGAAAGACAGCTCGGTATATTTGAAAGAAGGATTTTGAGGCAAATTTTTTGGCCAGTGGAAGAAAATGGTATCAGGGGAAGAAGATATAATTATGAATTGTATAATTTATATAACGAACCAAACATTGTTAACTGCATAAAGATAAGAAGGTTGGAGTGGGCAAGTGCTAATGAGAGAATGTTAAAGAAGATATTTAATGCAGTGCCAGAAGGAATCAGGAAAGTTGGCAGACCAAAGATAAGGTGGGAAGAAATGATGAGAGAGTATGTAAGGATAATTGGAATCAAGAATTGAAGGAGCTCTGCACTTAACAGAAAAGAATGGGGAAAACTTCTTCAGAAGGCCAAAGCCCACAAAGGGCTGTCGCGCCAGTGATGGTGATGAACTACAGTTCAACTATCAGAGCCAGACGCTTTCTACCATCCCTCACAGAAGCTAACCACAGGCCAACTAAATTTATGTTATGTAAGTGACACTATTTCAGACTCCCGTGCATGAGTGAATGCGGCATGGATGACGTGGCGGCAAACTACTGGTGTTCTCTGCGATCGTCAGACACCAATCCACCTGAAGTCCATGGTTCACCCAGTCGCTCTGTATGGTCCTGAAAGCAGCAGTAAAGCACGAACAAGCATTTCATGCCATGGAGATACGCATGCTTTGCTGGCACGTGGTCTGACCCGGCTAGATCATGTCACCAACCTAGAAATCCGAAAAATAATGGGAGTTGTCCCGATCGTAGACAAGATGCGTGAGACCCGACTTTGATGGTATGGCCACGTAATGCGTAGAGAAGTTACATCTATTGTACAGACGGCACTTCGCATCACGCTATCTGGAAATAGGACACGTTGTCGGCCCAAGTAACGCTGGCTTGATCGCCTTCAAGAGGACATGCGCTATGTTCATCTTGTTCCAAATGATGCGCTAAGTAGAACCACGTGGATTTGGGTTGAAAAACCAGAGGATCTGCCACATTTCCGGATAAACGCTAAGAAAATGATGTTGACTGAATGACCTGTGTTACAGCAGGTGCCTAAAAATGAACCATCAATGTCCACCGGTCCTCTCGCTCTGCCCATTACTAACACAGGCTTTAACATGTAACATATAACAGAGTTTAATAAGGGTGAAAAATATTGCATGCATATACGCACAACTTTATAATTAACTATGAATTTTTAAAACAGGGTGTGTTGTCATTAATTCACCAATTAATTAAGGCGCATATTTCTGTCCTAGAGTACTTTTAAAATAATTACTTTAAGATGAAATGTAGACATTTAAGGTGCGATGACAAACAGGTACTACCGTGTGTTCATGGTTAACGTGGAGAATGGTTTCTATTTGCATAAATTAGCAATAAATTTCAGAAATTTGCGTGACGCGAATCCACACAGTGACTATCACTACTGCTGTACGGACTGCAGAGAAAGCTGCATAAAATACACACAGTGCCTTTATTTAGTTATTATATCCGAACAACCAGGCCTTCTTAGGTTGACAGCGTTGGATTTCATCCCACTCCCGCTGCGTCATGGGTTCAAATCTTTCTTACCTTCATGTGCAATTCGTGCTGTATGACACTTTTTTTTTTTTCTCCGTTACCTCTAGTTTCCTCTACAATCGTGTTCTAGTAACACTCCACTGTCATCTTTTGTCACAAACAGGAAATGCAAGGTAGTTGCGGTGATGCTTATTGCTTAATTATTTAATTAATAAGTTTACATCCCACTAACTGATTAATTTATTCCTTAAGTAATACACTGTCAATTTTATATCAACATTTATATAGTCTAAGGTATATTCAAAGAAGAATAAAGTATTCTTCATCGAGGTTAGCTTTACAACAAGGGTTTATTATTACTATTATTATTATAATTATCATTATTGATAAGCCACCATAGCTCAGGTGGAAACGCAACAGCCTCTCACCGGTGGATTCCGTGGTTCAAATTCCTGCCACTCCATGCGAGATTTGTGCTGGACAAAGTGAAGGTAGGTCAGGTTTTTCTCCGGGTTACCTGGATTTCCGTGTCATCTTTCATGCCAGCAACACTCTCCAATATCATTTCATCTGTCAGACATTGATCAGTGCCTCAGAGGAGTGCGACAGGGTTCGGCAGTCTGCACAATTCCTATCCTCGCCGATAGATGGGGCTTCAATCGCTTCAATCATTATATTCCCGAGCCGGCTGAAAATAGAAACAAACTGTGGATTTTTCATTATTATTATTATTATTATTATTATTATTATTATTAAGGAGCTGCCGAGGCGGTAAAGGCGTGCTCGGTTCGCCCGGAAGGACGTGGGTTCGAATTTCCGTCAGGAAGTCGTACAATTTAAGGAATTAGATTTCCACCTCCGTAGGTGCACATGCCCTGAGGTTCACTCAGCCTACACCATAAATGAGTACCAGGTTAATTCCTAGGGGCAAAGGCGGCCGGGTGTAGAGCTAACCAATCTACAGTACCCTAGCAAGTGCCGAGGTTACGGATAGTGGAAGCCTTTACCTTCCACCACTCCAAGGGCCTTCATGGCCTGTACGGAGATGGCTTTGCTGTTATTATTATTATTATTATTATTGTTATTATTATTATTATTATTATTATTATTATTATTATTATTATTATTATTATCGATTACCCTCAATGATAAAATGGCGGTCAGTGTTAAGAAATATATGTATAGAATATCAGCCTCAGAGTTAAAACAGGCCGATAAAACCGCCGACTGCTGGTGGTTTCTGTACATTCGTTCCACAAGGAAAAAAGTTGTAGTGTAAGTCTGGAATGCATCATAAGCCCACACTTGATTACTTTTAAATTACAGTGGGAGCGAGCTTTTCATTCATTACACAAAGAAATGAAAACCAGCCCTTGTCCCCAGTTCCCCGCCGCGCCACTGCCACCACAATTTCTTTTCCAAGTCGTGGTTTTCAATTTCACTCGTTTCAGTAGGAAATGCTTTCTCCCCAACCCTCCCCCTTACCCTTCTCTTCATATACTCTACATAAGGCCCATGTTAATCTACCTTTGTCAGTGGGAAAATTCATTTCGGTCCAGAAATGATTAAATTTGTCGCTTTGAATGGTAGAGTGGAGTACAAGTTTAAAGATACCGTTACAATTACACCCACTTCATATTTTTTTCTAAAAGCATTTCATTCATACAAGAACTGTGACAGGAGTCTATTGTGTAAGAAGGATCTGAGTTAAGAACAGGTAAGCTGTTCGTTGAAAGTAAGGGTAGAAATGTATCAATATGTATCAATATTTATTGGTTTAATTAAATGTGAATTAAAATAACGTCCAGTTTTCCTTCAGTTCTGAAGACCGGAATATCCACTAGACGAGAGGTTCTCAAACTATTTATGGCTAAAAGTTCAATGTACCTCCAAGAAAAGCAGTGGCACATACTGAGGGCTGCCAAGGCTATCGGTGAAGCCCAAACCTCAAATGAGAACGACGGAAATCTAAAGCACATTATAATATAAGCATGTGTCATATTGTTCCATTTGAAAAACTTGAAATAATGGGAAAAAATTCTCACGCATTTCTGAGAGCAATGCATCAGAGACTGATATTGCAGTCCAAGAGCTAAGTTCCTCTCCCCATGCTCCGCCTCGCGCATCATCCTGCTGAATGTCCAATAGGTGCGGAGACGGGGGTGGGGATAGGTATGCTAGGCTTCGCTCCGTCAGATCGCCACTGCTAACCAAGAACCATGCGTTACTCATCACTAGGGCCCGGATTTTTTAAAAATGCATATGCGCATATGCAATTGCATATTTTGACATATTTTGAGGGTTAGTGCATATTCTAGACGTAACAGCATATTCCGGTATATAATGTCTGAATATAAGGATAATTACAAGAACTACTAAAATAAATCTGTTTTGTACATCCCTACCTAGTTGCCTATTTTATGTGCATCCCTCGCTAGTTGGTATTTTCGACTGTCTTGTGTAACAGCACTTTACTTTCACAACTGACAATGGCAACAGATAGCTTAGGTGTGGGTAGGCAGGCTGGACTTCCCTGAATTCCGTTCTCTACCACAGCAGATAATAATCTCAGGGGGCTGGGCACTTGGTCAGGGCAGAAGTATCTTCAGTTCACTAGTTACGTTCCACTTTAATGCCCTGCATCTCATTTCTAAAAGTTTTAGTTTTTAAAAAATGCTTAAGGAAAAGAGCAGCTGAAGAGATTTACTAAATCACTGGGTGTCGGGTAATAGGGACTATTCAACAGATGGTGCCATCGTGTACTGTCAAGTTTGCTCAAAGGAAGTGAAATGTGAAAAGAAATTTCAGCTTGAACAGCATTCAAAAATAACTGCACATATTAAAGCAAAGGAGGAGAAGAACAGCACACCACAACAACTACTTCTTACACAGGTAAAGCCCAAGTCCTATAGTCTTAATACATTTTCAATTGATCTTTGTAGGGCTTTCGTATGCAGCAACATTCCATGGAAAAAATTAAACAATCCAGTTCTGCGATCATTTCTCAAGAAATATTGCGTAAATCAAAAAATACCAGATGAATCAACTCTTAGGAAAAATTACCTACCTCCGCTATATGAATCTACCCTGGAATTGATCCGTTCTGATATCGGAAGGAACTGTGTCTGGATATCTGTAGATGAGACAACGGATTCGTGTGGCCGTTGCGTAGCAAATTTCGTGGTTGGTAAATTACATCCAGACGAACCCGGTAAGCCACATCTTCTTGCTTGTAAAGTACTAGAGAAAACCAACCATAGCACAATAGCAAGATTTGTAAATGATTCTCTGCGACTATTGTGGCCATCTGAATTTGAGACTAATTGTTGTAAAGTGCTTGTACTGCTCACAGATGCAGCTTCGTATATGTTGAAAGCAGCAAAGGCCCTCCAAGTATTTTATCCAAAACTCATACACGTAACCTGTTTAGCGCACGGATTACACCGCATTGCAGAAGAAATACGCGCACAGTTTCCAGCTGTTAACAATTTAAATGGATGTGGGAAGAAACTGTTTCTGAAAGCACCAGCTCGTGTCCAGCTCTACAAAGATTGTCTACCTGAAGTTCCTTTTCCACCTGAACCTGTCCTGACTAGGTGGGGGACATGGTTATCTGCAGTATCATTTTATCAGGAACATTTTAATGAAGTGAAAGAAGTGGTTACAAAACTTGAAGATGAACATATTGCGTGTGTCCGTGATGAAAAAGTTGTGCTTGAAACCGCTACTGTTTATCAAGATGTGAATTTCATTCATGCACATTTTTCTAAACTTCCAAAAGCCATTGAGAGCTTAGAATCTTCTGGTACTCCCCTCCATGAATCACTTGATCTCGTTGAAAAAGCTGCATCTTCGTTGAATTACGCTCCAGGCAAAATTGGAGAGAAGATTAAATGCAAGTTAGAAAAGGTGTTGAATTCGAACCCAGGACTGAAGATGATTAAGTTAATTAGTCAATTCTTGAGTGGAATTAGGGTATCCTTGCCAGATGTATGCTCCGAAACGTCGGTGCCCATGTATAAGTACTGTCCAATTACGTCAGTTGATGTAGAACGATCATTTTCAGCCTATAAACTCATTTTGACGGACAACAGACATAGTCTGTCTCCAGAAAACATTGAAAGACTACTAGTTACCTATTGTGATGCTTCTTTTTGCAATAAATGATACCTGTAAATAGGTAAGTGAATAAAATTGCATGTTTTTAAGAGCATATTTCCTTATTATCCGTGCATATATTGTAACTTTTAGTGCATATTTGCATGCATATTTTCAGGTTTTTTAGTGCATATAAATCCGGGCCCTACTCATCACATACACTTCCTCATCTCATATTTCTGACTTAATCATATGGATAACATAGTGCTGGTATTTCACTCCAGTTAATTTTTACATCCTTTTAGGAAGATTCCGGATGGCTGCTGTTATAGGAGTAATATAGTTCTCTCTTTATAGGTAGATCTGCTAAAATTAAATTCAATCTTTCAGGTTTAGTGTTCATTTTTGTTCGTTGGAATAGGACCCGTGATCATGCCGTAAAATTCAAAATGTTAATATGATTATTAATATTATTATTATCGTATCATCTGTATAGGGTTGGTGGTGACCTAATAAGGATGAAATGAATGGTGCATAGGTCATAAACACCTAGTCCCCAAGCCAAGGGAATTAATATTACGAGGGGTTGATTCTGAGAATTTAACCTGGTCATCGGACCAAAGGCAAGCATTCTATCCATTTAGACACAAAGCCGGACTTTAATTTACTAAACCTTAGGGTACAGTCTCAGCTCATCAGGTTTTGATTATCGACAGTAGCACAGGCAGATCAGTAGCTTGTGAAACAGCCTTGACAACACAGCAGGCTACTCCGTTGGCTGCAACTAAATACGCTTAAGGCTTGACGTTCACTAAACCAACTGTCGAAAGGGATAACCTGAGTCTAGTGACATATGTTGTGTAAGTTGGGTATTCAGACCGAAGGCCGGTTTGATCTTCCACAGTTCTGCCAACAGCTCCCATAGATAGCCTAGGTGTCACTGAAGCTGTATAATAGGGAAATGAGGAGTGAGGTAGTTTCCCGTTGCTTTCCTCACATATCAGTCTGCCAAGCCCACTCAAATGCATGCACCAACCTACCTTATGAGTGATATTCTCACACCATTCATAACAGGAACTGGCTGCATAAGGAATGGTATTACTAGCATCGTCCGCCTCTGTGGTGTAGTGGTTAGCGTGATTAGCTGCCACCCCCGGAGGCCCGGGTTCGATTCCCGGCTCTGCCACGAAATTTGAAAAGTGGTACGAGGGCTGGAACGGGGTCCACTCAGCCTCGGGAGGTCAACTGAGTAGAGGTGGGTTCGATTCCCACCTCAGCCATCCTGGAAGTGGTTTTCCGTGGTTTCCCACTTCTCCTCCAGGCGAATGCCGGGATGGTACCTAACATAAGGCCACGGCCGCTTCCTTCCCTCTTCCTTGCCTATCCCTTCCAATCTTCCCATCCCTCCACAAGGCCCCTGTTCAGCATAGCAGGTGAGGCCGCCTGGGCGAGGTACTGGTCATACTCCCCAGTTGTATCCCCCGACCAAGAGTCTGAAGCTCCAGGACACTGCCCTTGAGGCGGTAGAGGTGGGATCCCTCGCTAAGTCCGAGGGAAAAACCGAACCTGGAGGGTAAACAGATGATGATGATGATGATTACTAGCATCGCTCATACCTCGGTCACTTTCATACTGAAAGCCAAGGATGAGACTGAGAGATGTCAGTGAAAGTAACAAATTTATTCTAGCACATACTAGAAGACATAGTGCACGGTAAACACAACATCTCGCCAGCAAAGGCATAGTCTAGTGGTAGCCGAAGTTTTGTACCCAGCATATTACGCCACTGACGAAAAGATCCGTAAATGACGGGTATTAAAAATATGAGGGCCTGGCTAATTATTGAGGCATTTTTCTTTGATAATAAACCATTCTTTTAAATACACTTCGTAAATAAGACGAGATTGTCAAATTAAGTCCGTATCGGATATAATAGAATTATAATAAATTAGCATAAGATACTCTGTTTTTACCGTATGAAAGTTTCACAAAACGGTAGATATTAGCCCCAATATCAAATTAATAAATAAGGATGAAAAATTTTCGACCTTAATTCTGGAATTCAGACATTGCGAACAATCAACATTTCAATGGAATAAGTGAGCCTGCGTTGAGTGACAGAATTTTCTGATGTGTCGTAGTCCGAGTGAAACTTTCAAGCGAAGCGTGACTCCATATATACGTATTTAGTTTTCTTAATTATTTCCATATTTCAGTTTTTCTTCATTTTTTTCCTGAAGACTGCTCGCGTACCACATTTTGAGAACTACTGTCCTAGACGAAATACAATGTAACAAAAACACCAAAAACAGGGTTTGATGTATCAGTAAAGAAAGTAACATCCAAAACGTACGTCAAATGTGTTACAGTGCGTACTACACTGACAGCAATAGAGCACACACTAGTATACGCACGCACAGAAATGGTGTCCCTGCATAAGCAATCAACACTACTCCACTCGAATACTGAAAAGGAGGGGAAGGAAGGGATCGGGCAGTGCTGAAGGCACAGTGTGTGTATTGCTATTAAAGGTCTGCGTAACCCGTTGACGGTCCATCGAACGAAGAAATTCGTGTATCTAAGTCCTGTTCAGCTAGTGAGCGTGACCTGTCCGACCTCTCGTCGCTCGACAGTCTGAGCGAACTCTACACTAGAGGTGGGGGGGGGGGGGGGGGGAGCGGTGCGGAGCGGAGCAGTTGTTGTGACGTTATCACCCGGTTGTACCGTGTGAACTACCGACTGAATGTGCTGTAGCGGCATGTTTAAACGCGTTATTGGCATGAAACTGTAAAGGTATTTTATCCTTCTATTCAATACACTTTTCTCGCAACATAACTGTTTTGTTGAATATAGCAATGTTGTTTTCTGCTGGAGAATGCGACCTGTTCATGTCATCATTGTGATGCCTCTTGAATAGTCCAACAAATTTGATATGCCAGCACCTGTCGCAAAATTTGCATTTCGCCGATTTTTTATCACCAGTAATTTCAAAGAACCGCCGTGCATCAGATGGTTTTCGTGGAATTTGTGGTACAAATTTCTGTAAAAATGTATTTAAATGTTTTAAATATTCTAAAAACATAAATACCATCTCAAAATGGTTTAAATATCAAATTAACACCACACTTGTTATCTAATAAATGTTACATTATCTGCAAAACACAACAAGTCGAGGAAATATAGACGCGAATTTTACAAGCACAGATTAAATACATGCGTCGTGTGTCACACTGTGCTCTGGTCGTCCGCGAGTACTTGCAGTTGTAAGTGTAGGGGATCGGAAGTGCACTCTACCGCCGCAAGCGGATTACTCATCGGTATTACTCGCTCCGCTCCCAGGTCTACTTTTCATATTCGGTCCGACTGATTCACATTCGCAGTCACTGCAACATTCGTTGCGAACACTGAACGAGAGTCCAAAGACACGGCGAAAGCGAAACCAGAGAGGAAGTGACCAGGTTTACTAAATTAAGAAATGATGAAGTGTGGGAATACTTCTTAATAGTAACAACAGCGAATGGTAAACATGTAGGATATGTATGTGCCCTGTAAATGTTGGATGGTTGGTAGAAGCAGAGTGGCTCTTGGCCGATAAGTGGCCACAGCTGGTCCGGGGTCCAACAGCTCTGCACTCTGACCAGCCAACCGAGCAGAGGAGGGGTGGCCCGGCTCTACCATGGCTCTACGCCTCTGCATTCGGGAAACGGGACAGAGCTGGACCTCGCGGCTGGTCCCAACCGTCGGCTGTCCTGAGAATGGTCTTTCGTGGTTTTCCATTATCGTGGACTAAGGGAATGCCGGGACAGTTCCTAGTATAGGCCATGGCTGCCAACCACCTCACGTTCTCCGAGCATCTCCTTCACCGTAACAAATCTCCCGGCCTGAGAAACAGCATCACGGACTATGAGGCCCGCCTCCCCTTCAGGGGAGGAATGAGAACATTTTAGTACTAGTAGTAGTAGTTGTAGTAAATGTTATGCTTCCTTAATGACATTTGCAACTACTGCCTCACATAAGAAAACACACTGTAAAGTGCAGGCGAATACAGAGCGCCAATCAATTAAAGTACTACATGATAACAAACAAAGTATTACACAGAAGTGCGTCAAAATATGTGCAAAATATCTCCGTCCCTTTATGGTTGTTGCGGGAACAGGTGTCCGTGTCATAAACGAGTTGATGTTGACGCTGACTATGGTCGAATAAACGATGGCGTTTATTTATTAAAATATCACGTTTCTGTTGATGATCCCCTTGTATAGTGGAGAAATAACAGTACAGAATATCCAAGACTTGCTCTATTCCAGCCTCCAATACGGCAAGTGGAAGAAATTTCGATTCAGTTGGTAATTTTATTAGCCAAAAGAGGAGCTCGCTTAACCAACATATAGTAAATGACGCTGTCTTGATTCATTCTGCAATAATGACGAATGTTTGTGACGATGTGAAAGAGAACACGAATTAGTGTTCCGGGTCTACTAACGACACTTGTTCATGTCACAGTGCTTATAGTAAGTTTTTAATTACATTACTTCAATCCATATTTCATTAAACAGATTTGTATGGTGTCCAACAGTTTATAGTCAGCAATTCTCCTTTCCTCGCTCCTTTTAAGTGTGTTCGTCGTATATTCATTGATATTGTCCGTAAGCGTATCAGCCACCTTACCTTAGACTACATCCTGCTAGCCAACGCGGTCAAAGTCAAGCGAGATACGGTCGACCGTATGAGGTTCGAAAGAGCGTGAGCCAATGGACTGGATCGTTTGCAGACCTCTAATTGCTATACATCCTCCACTGTGAAAATTTTAATCACAACAGTCTTGTAGCGAGCTGTCTACCTGCAGAAATGTGTTAAGCGAGAAGTTTTGTTTATACCTGTACACACCAAACTTGATATATGCGGCCAATATCCAGTATTCGGCAGATAGGGGTTCGGACTCCAATGTCGGAAGCCCTGACGTTTTGAAATGGGTACATGTAATGTTCGTCATACACGTGTTCGTAGGACAATGATACGTGCAAAAAATTCGCCGTGTGCTGGTAGTAGGATTACACTGCACTAGAGGCGGCAAACTATCGATAGTAATCTCCATCGATATTTTCCGATATTATGAGCTCTACTGTCGATAGTAATCGATAGTTTTCAAAAAGTGGAACGAATAATATCATTATGCCTGAAAATAGAACATTTATTGAACACAATACACAAAAAATCTGTAGGAAGCACAACTATTTCATGCTATGTAATTTCTGAAATTCAAATCGGAATTACTCATAAATCTCTTCATTGACCACCCGAGAAATTCTCGTTCTGCTGCAGTGTTCGTTTTGCGATCGCCCGACATTTTCTCAGGTATTGTAATATATTTGGAAAAATGTTTTACAGCAATCTCAGCAGATGGCAGGGGAGTTTTCAGTTGTTTCATGATTTCTTTGACCTAAAATGTGCATACATAAAATCTCTGATAATATATCAATCTTATTTTTTGTCCCGTATTGGCATCAAGTCAACTAAGGTTAGGTTACATGGAGAATCCAACCTTCCAAAATGCTAAATAGTATGTCTGCCGGCACTGAAGTCGCAGGTACACAGAGATTCTTAAATGCACACCTATGAATTGGAACAAACTCTTCACCAGTTAACTGCAAACAGCTGCACAATTTCTGTTAGCGCGAAAAATAAACCAATGAGGAAAAAGCACTATCGATAGTTTTGCGCCTCTACACTGCACCATTTCAACAATGTGTTGCTGTTCCTGTAAACACACTACACGTTCAGAAGAAAAATAGGAACTTGGAAGAATACCTGTTTCACGCAATGTGCTGGAAACACTGGTAAACACTCTAAAACCAGGAATTCGACGTGTCGGAATGTTCTGACGGTATTCCTCGACAGCGGCAAGAGCACTACCATCGCAGAAGCCGTAAACATTCACCATATCTGCATATTCTTAATTAAGGTAGAAGTGTGGCGTTTTATCCAGCGCGTATACAAACACAGTTAACCGATGATTTGCCTCTGATACACTCTCAGTCCCTTGCACTACTTCATGGTCAACTGCGCGTTCAACGAGCTAGTTTAACCCTCAAGCACACGCGCCAGATCTTAGGACGCAGACACACGCGTGGGGGTGCTTTCCACCCCATATATCATTATATTGTAAAGTATGAATTACTGTATTAATTGGAGATTTTAAGACAGATTATGTAAGAATGACTCTTTCTGCGAGGATCCAGCCAGAAAAGTACAAGAGCGGGGAGAGCACAGGAAAGTTATTTGTACATTTCACTACGAAATAAAATGACCTGGGGTGGATTCCACCCCATACGCGTGTGTTTGAGGGTTAATGGCAGAAAATGCATCCCGAGCAAAGAGCTCGAAAGCAACGAGGTAGCTTCTCTTGCAATAAAACGTCAAAGTGATTGGGTGGGTAGGACACATACCTGCGCGCCACTAGCCCAAAAACAAATATCTATTAAATTTCTATCAGGGAAATCATTCGGAATATGGCATATGTCCGTATGAAGTTTTCACTTCAAATGATCTTTGCTTTCATATCCCTCCTTTGACACTCTGCATAGAAAAGTTTCGGTTTTCTTATGATATATTTGATCATTTAGAGATTTTTAAAGTGAAAAACGTAGTGATCATTTTGAATTCAAGATTGTGGTGTGATATTACTTAATACAAATTTTTGGTTATTTCGAATTATTTTTCCAGACGTTTCAGGTTCGAAACGAGTTTCACAATACATATTATTTATTCATATTTTTAAAAGTCTTCAATTCATGATTTTTCCTAGTCAGGTACACAATTTACGAACCTGTTATCGACATTTTTAAGGAAATTAATTTTACCATTCTAAATGGTCTACGTGGTCAACACGACTTTGGAAGCTCTACTTGAAACACCCCATCAATATCCAGGAGTATGAGAACATCAATGCTATCTCCAGCGTACATTTGCCCTATAAAAACAATATATCTTATGATATCACACCGGGGTGTAATCTAAGTTCCCAGTGGGATCGTAACTCCGACTGGCGACCTCTCAACCACCCGAGACTTTGGCTGTTCGCCCGCTTTCCTGCTCCGCCCCTCGAACTGGAAGGGTCGCGGGTTCCGGAGACATGAAACAAACTGGTAGAAAAAGGAAGTGAAAGTATATATCAAGGAAATCCTGGCAGAGATCCACACCCATTACACCTTTATCACTTCGCTGAACGAACTACAGCTCTTAATAAATCTATGTTTAAATCGTTGATCAAACTATGTGGTTTATTATATCCACTTCAAGTCCGACGCCCACATTCGGAGATAAATACAATGATATCTCTTTCCGGAGTTCCATTATACATCATTCTGTAGAAAGAGATAGGTTTTCTGACACCGAACCTCGTGGCGCTTAGGTCCATGTGATTTTCGACTTAATGCCAGCGGTGGTGCAAATGATTGTTATTTAATAATAATAATAATAATAATAATAATAATAATAATAATAATAATAATAATAATAGTAATAATAATAATAATACTTGTTTTACGTCCCACTAACTACTTTTACGGTTTTTGGAGACGCCGAGGTGCAGGAATTTTGTCCCGCAGGAGTTCTTTTACGTGCCAGTAAGTGTACCGACACGAGGCTGACATATTTGAGCACCTTCAAATATCACCGGACTGAGCCAGGATCGAACCTGCCAAGTTGGGTTTAGAAGGCCAGCGCCTCAACCGTCTGAGCCACTCAGCCCGGCGATTGTTATTTGAGGAGGAAGTACTACCTTGTGACCATCCTCTCTTAAAGCCTAAATCTAGACAAAAATCAATCATATATTCAACGAATTAATTTTTAAAAAAGGAACCATGGCAACGTCAGGTCCAGGAGTCCAGAGCAGCGAGATTATGCGTGTACGTTTGGGCATAGCTGCCAACCAAAATTGGTACCCATAAGCCCTAAGCATATCTACGCTACATCTCAAAAACTTAACATGTTACAGATGTGAAAGTTCGTATTTTTAATATTTTAAGAATAAGAAACAGGTATTTTGTTTTTGGAAAAGCACTTAACGTGGCGAGAGGGTAAAAGGGACTGAAAAGGGGGTTGAATTTTTCTTATTAGGATACTGATATCTCAAAACCTGAAGATTTTGCAGACGTAAAAATTGGTATTAGGAGTCTCCTTTAAAAAAGAAAGAAATACGTATTCATTTGTTTTTTGAAAATCCACTTAAGGGGGGATGAAAGGATTCAATTATTTGTATGATCATATTTATATCTTAAAAAACTAGATGTTACTGACGTGAAAATGGGTATTCCGAATCTCCTTTATAACTTAAAAATAATGAATTTTTTGGGGAAAATCAACTTCGGGTAGGGGTGAGAAATAGGAGTTGAATTAGACTATTTTCACGAGAATACAAATATCTCAAACGCTGAAGATGTTACAGTCGTAATAATTGGTATTTGGAAGATACTTTATAAATAAACATGTATTATTTGTTTTCGTGAATTTCACTTAAGGGGGGAGGGGGTTGAATTGAAGTGACAAAGAAGTTGAACTTTTTATGAGCATACTTATATCTCAAAAACTGAAGTTCTTACAGACGTGTAAACTGGTATTCGTAATCTCACTTAAAAAACAAAGAAATACGTATTTTTTGTGCTCGTAAAACTCCTTAAGGGGCTGAAGAGAATTTTAAAAGCAGATTAATTTTTAAAATGATTACCGGTATATCTACAGTGTATCTCAAAAATTAACATGAAAACTGGTACTTCCAAAGTCCTACAAAAATAAAAAAAACATGTACTTGTTTTGTTTTCGGAAAATCCACTAAGTTAGGGGTGGAGGAAGGGCTGATAAATGGGTTGAATTAATTTTATTAGGATTAAGAAATGTCAAAACCTGAAGATGTTACAGATGTGGAAATAGGTATTTAGAATGTCCTTTAAAAATAAACTTTTTTTACTTGCGATAAGTCGTTCTCACGTGTACAGTTCAATGTCGAATGGTTATCTTAGCCCCAAAATGCAATAAGCACAAACGTGGTTTGCAGAGTTTACGGGGTAAATGAAACTCATTTTTTCGGTGAGTTTTTTTATACTTTATGTATTTTCAGATAATGTCTTAGTACAGTACCGAGGAACGATTACTTTTATCAAATTACGAAATCGACGCGAGAGAAGCCGCGGGTAACTGGAATCAGAGAAAAGGCTTTTTGATGATGATGTTATACTGCATAAAGTAACAAATAAGTTACAAGACCGTGAGCAACCGCAAAAGGAAGTGGACAATGTTTGTGAGATGGACAGCAGGCAATGATAAGATGATAAACGGGGTTAAAAGTCAGGTTGTGAGTTTCAATAATAGGAAAAGTCCTCTCAGTTTTACTTACTGCGTTTAAGGAGTGAAAGTTCCTTGTAGGGATCACTTTAATTAAATAGGGGAGTTAATATAAGTAAAGATGTTTTTATTAGTGGTTTTACGTCGCACCTTCACAGATAGGTCTTATGGCGACGATGGGATTGGAAAGGCCTAGGAGTTGGAAGGAAGAGGCCAGTATCCAGTAATCGCGAGATAGTGGGTTCGAACACTACTGTCGGAAGCCCTGAAGATGGTTTTCCGTGGTTTTCCATTTTCACACCAGGCAAATGCTGGGGCTGTACCTTAATTAAGGCCACGGCCGTTTCCTTCCCATTCCTAGGCTTTCCCTATCACATCGTCGCCTTAATACATAGGCCTATCTGTGTTGGTGCGACGTAAAGCAAATAGCAAAAAATGGGAAACCACCATTTAGCAAACATCCACAGTTTTTGTCGGTACCAAAAACCGTACTGCGAGACACCAAGTTGTTTCCTAATAAGTCACTACTTTCTACATTCTTGGGAAGAAACTATGGGTGTGTTCATTTGACTGAAATTTTGCTTGACGGTGTGGTGTAATATTCTCGGTCTATGTAATCTAGTACACTCCCATATTTTACAGAAAACAACACAGAGTTTACAGTTTTGCAGTGAATTCAATTTAGAAAATATCCATGAGTAAGTTTAAAGGAAGCTTCCAGTTAAATCCGACCTGAGAGTTGGGAGCTGCGTCTACATGAACAAGGAACGCAGTAGAGTCTTTTATTTCCTCCGACAGTTCCTGCACTGCGTCTGTTGTAGGCCGGAGGAGAAGCTGCGAGTTAAATTACGTTTGAAATGGTCTTTATCGTGTTACTGAATAATGATACAGTATAATATAACATTTCCAAAGCCGGGCAGAAAATAACAACAGGAAAACTGAATAAAGTAAAATGTCATTTAAAAATACTCGTGGACGTAAAAGAGGAGCTTACATACAGCACATGTAGAAATAATATTTGTAGACTATTTCGCCTTTCAGCAGTCAGTCTATGGGTGAAATTAGAGACATAATTAACCAAAAGCTATTCAGACGAAAGTGTTGGAAGTTGTAACAACACTGAGATTAATGACACTGAGAGTGGTGGTGGTGGTGATTATTGTTTTAAGAGGAAGTACAACTAGGCAACCATCCTCCAATGACACTGAGAAGCATCCTCCGAAGTTAGATTGTTAAATAAATATTATGTAAGTGTAAAGTTAGTAACATTATGGATTAATTTTTCAAGGTTTAATTTTGTCCACCTCTGTGGTGTTGTGTGTTGGTGTGATTAGCTACCATCCTGGAGGCCCAGGTTCCATTACCACCTGTTTCACGAAATTTGAAAAGTGGTACGAGGAATGGAAAGGGGTCCACCCAGCCTCGGGAGGTCAACTGAGTAGAGGGGGTTTCGATTTCCACCTCAGCCACCTTCGAAGTGGTCTTCCGTGGTTTCCTACATCTCCTCCAGGAAAATACCAGTAAGGTACCTAACTTAAGGCCACAGCGCTTCCTTCCCTATTCCTTGTCCATCCCTTCCAGTCTTCCAAACACCTTACAAGGCCCCTATTCACCATAGCAGGCGAGGTCGCCTGTGCGAGGTACTAGTCCTTCTCCCTATCTGTATCCCCAGACCCAAAGTCTAACACTCCCTGAGGCGGAAGAGGTGGAATCGCTCTGCGAGGGAAAACCAATCCCTGGAGGGTAAACGGATTAAGAAAGAAAAAAATGTTAAATCATAGTAAGTAGGCCTACTGTACATTTAATAATTTTAAAACTATTTTTATGATAATTAAAATTTCTGTTAAATTAAATTTTACGATAACATTAAATTCCATTAAATTTCCTCTTAATTTTAAGTTTATATATCATATTTATGCGAGGAGTTACACGGTTTGGTATAATCGCAGGCTTCATAGCCTGAGCTCCGCCATGTATAGAATGCCATAAATAAATAAATAAATAAATAAATAAATAAATAAATAAATAAATAAATAAATAAATAAATAAATAAATAAATAAATAAATAAACTAAGCGCCTTCACATGCCTTTAATTGTAGCTAGCTCTGTGCTTTCTGTAATCAGTGGATCAACCGACAGGTGGCTGGTAAATGTTAACATTTTCAAATACCATCGGACCGAATCGGAGTCGAACCCATGAACTTGAGCTCAGAGAACGAGCCCTCTACCACCTGAACCTTTCATTACTGTCTATTTTACGTCGCACCGACACAGATACATCTTACGGTGACGATGGGAAAGAAAAGTGCTGGGAATGGGAAAGAAGCGGCTGTGGTTTTAATTAAGGTATAGCCCCAGGAGTTGCTTGGTGTGAAAATGGGAAACCTGGGGTAACCACCTTCAGGGATGCCGACGGTGGGATTTGAAATACTATCTTATGAATGCAAGCTGGTAGAAAACGCACTGCTACTTCCTCGGTACCATCTGAGTCTCTCACCCTACTGAGTATCTGTATAAATAAAAAAGTAACGACCGTTTATCTGCACATCGAATATGTTGGCAAAATTGGCGTTCAGTTGTCCACTTCACGTGTAATAATAACCATCTGCATATGTTTTAGCTTTGGTCTCTCTTTGTCTGTTTGAGTTCTTATCACTGGAAAACAACTGGATATATTTCTACTAAACTTCATATTTAGAATCTACCTACCCTTGGGTAGGTTTTAGGTTCAATATTATTTCTAAATCCCTGAAGTGACTGGTTTTCTTTAATGAAGATACAAACAGTGATTGTCAACCCCCACAAAATATACATAACCAAACTCAATGTAAATCAACCAGTCTTATAGGAAATCAGTTTCTAGAACTTTGTTTCTCATGTGCACCTTTTCGCCAGGAGGATTAATAAGGAAGATATCATTGATGGACGGTCTTGCAGTCCAAGTTCCAGCGGAGTTCGCCTTAAAGCGGGTAGGTGTAAAGCATATTTCCTGTAACTGGAAAACTAGTGGAAATATTTTAACCAAACTTCATATTTAGCATCCACATGTCGAAAGGTAGGTTCCTAATGTCCATACCATTTCAAATTCCCGGAACTGACTGGGGGTTTATAGGAAACCGAAACAGTGATTTTACTCCCACTAAATATGCATGATCACACTTACAGGAAATAAACCAGCCTTATTTAAAATCAATTTCTATTACATTTTTGTCATGTACTCCTTTTCGATAGGAGGGTTGATAAGGGATATATCATTAACGGACGATTTTACATCCCTAGTACGTAATAAATGAGCAAATCTCTTGATTCTTATACACAAAGTAACTTTACTGAAACACACAATCTATATATATAAAATAACATGTACTGACTGACTGACTGACTGACTGACTGACTGACTGACTGATTCATCATCCCCGAGCCAAAACTAATGGACATAAAGAAATGAAATTTTGAGGGTACATTTATATTAGGGTGTAGTTGCTCACTAAGGGAGGATTTTTGGATATTCCGTCGCTAAGGGGGTGACAAGGGGGAGAATTTTTAAAATGTCGATATCTATATCTCAAAAACTTCAACGTTTACAGACGTAAAACTTGGTATTTGGAATCTCTTTTAAAAACAAAGAAATACGAATATTTTTGTTTTAGAAAACTCCCGTTGGGGGTGAAAAAAGGGGGAAAATGGATTGACTTTTTAACACCCACTTGTCAAATGTTGATTATGTCTTTCATTTGTTTTGTTTTCATTGTCTTGGTGCCTTTTTACCTCAAACTGGCGTTGTGAAAACTTTGGTACGTAAATGGCGTTGTGGGGTCGAAAATGATACCATAGAATGAATGACGTCAAACACCCTTTATTTAAGTTTCAAAAATAAAAACATGCCAATTATTAACTTTTGCATTGCCTACAATGATAAATTAATAGCTTTGCTGATTATTGATTGTTGGGTGATGCACAATTGTTTTACCGTCATTGACTTTAAAAGAAAATCGCACTCCCATGAATTAAACTTAGATGAAAACTAATTTTAAATGTTCGTTGCTCCAAAGCAAATTCAAAGGTACATCTAAATATTTTAGTAAACAAACCTCATAAAACGTTTGAATTTCACAGTTATTTGCGTCATTTTCACAACCACTTAAAGGTTGGTCCTGACTTTGACATCTCACTTGCCTGTTGGGTTCGATAGCTAACAACTTCTATCTGTTCTTACCAGAGAAAGATGACGGCTGGTTATAGACGTCTAGGTTGTCCGTGAAACTTCCCTTTTCGTTTTCCTCACCTTTTTCTTGTTCCGAATCCGTATCGTGCTCGGAATTGTAATCTATCATTTTCACCTGAGAGATCGCTGTCGACACTACCTTCGGCATCTTCCCCTAAAACACTGCGATCCTAGGATCACACATTGACATGTCAGGGGGAGATGTGGAAGCCATAGCAAGGGTTATACGAAGAAAAATTTTAAAAACACCACAATATTTAAATCAAGTTCCTGAGAAATTCAATATTTACTAAACGCTACAAATCCATATAGAAGTTGACGATGCACTAAGTAACAGCTACAGTGAACGGCGATAGCGAGAACAGAATACTGAGGGAGCGCCAGCCTTGTACAAAGTCACTGTTATCTTTTAAGACCCCACAACGCCAGTCGAGGGTTATACTTAGTGACAGGAGCGGCATTTGTTCGTAAAAGTAGGCTCCATCGCAAGCAGTAGCTGTCTCCTCATAAATGAGAATATGCTACTAAGAATGAAAAGATAAAATAAGTAAGTAAGTATCGTTCTTGTAACATGAAGTTTCTTTCAGCGCCTTTAAAAATGTACGTCTTTGCAAGCTAGTTGACAACTCGCTAATCCTAAACCGTCTCTTACGTCAATGAGGAAATACAAATATCTGTTACCTTATTTAAGTCATTCCATCGTCATATTTTGTTCTTTACGCCGTTTCCTTGTAGCAAGGAGTGAAAGCTTTTGTGAAGTGTAGTGTTTAGCCGACAGTCAGTTAATTCCCCGCGCGGCCAGCTGTCAGTGAGCTATTAGCGCACTCTGACGTGCTGCGATCGAGTTACCGCCTGCCAACTTGAGATACCGCCAATCCTCATCAACAACTGAGGCGCCGCGCCGTGCACGACAGACTACATTACTTTCACACCAAGAAACAAAGAATTAGATCGAAGCCAAAAAGGATATTCTCAATTCCATTTGAGTGCCGAATTTTATTAGCCAGTTACTTGATGCTCCTCGGTGCTAACAATTCTCCGACCGTAAAACTGAATTAAAACCGTACCAATAGCTAACCCTAGAATATTGGCAAAAGGCCAGGAGAAGACGAAGAACTACTGGGCAACCATCCATTTATAACAAAGAAAAAGATGGCTGGCTTGTAGGATGTGCTTTTGTAGTGCTACGGAATAACAGTGAGGTGCATGCTGAAAAATTTAGATTATCTCCCTCATGTTCAGTCTTTCAAGCCGAATTGTGCGCTATACAACAGGCAGTTATGTGGATTAAAAACATAGCTGTGCTGCGCTAATATTGAGTGACTCTCAGGCAGCTTTGAGAGCAATCCAAGAAAAATATAACTTTCATCATGTAGATATAAGATCACACAGGCTACAGTAACCATATCTGCATGAAATGGGTCCGAGGTCATGCCGGAGTAGGAGGAAATGAGGGAGCTGATGAACTTGCCAAAGCAGCTACTACTTCTTCTGATGCCTTGTTGATATATGAAAAGTCCCCTATGTCTCATGTACAAAAGGAACTGAGGGAGTATACACAAGATATGTGGAACAACCAATGGATCTCCAGCACTAATGGCCGGCTAACAAAGGAGTTGTTCTTTCCAAATATTCAAGACAGACTACAAAGTAGGTTTTTGCAACGTGAACAAATTATAACTCAGTTTTTGACAGGACATGGAAAGTTTGGATCATACTTCGAGAGGTTTGGAATCAGTATTCAGAAGCCCTACAGCTGTACCTGTGAAATGCAACAAACTGTTCCTCATCTTTTATTCCAGTGTCCGATTTTTAACAGGAGTAGATATGAATTATTAATGCATTTAAGCATGTGTAATATAGAATACCAAGCACCTCTCACTATGGTATTTCAGAGAAGATGCTGTTATAAAATGTTTGTTAAATTTCTCCATCTCATTTATAAGTCAATTCAATTGTCATGTATTAACTTAGTCTCACTATCTACAGCCCTAATATACTACTTGTAAAATAGGGTTTGTAATGGGAAATTCAATAATAATAATAATAATAATAATAATAATAATAATAATAATAATAATAATAATAATATAACACATTCTTCTTGATGCTTATTCTTTAAAGAGGCCTAACATCTAGGTCCTTCTTATTATTCTTCTTCTTATTATTATTATTATTATTCCGGGCATTTCGTGGAACGCAGAGGTGTAAGAAGGTGCCGGGTTGAATGGGCAGACAAGGAAATGACCAGAGCATAACTTAAAGTACTACATTTTAAAATGTTATTTCCTTACTTATTTTCGTTTTTATTTGATTTTAAAATTTGTTAGATAACCCTAATTAATAACACAATATAATGATGAGCTCGTCGGCTCCCACAACAAAAATGACTTCAAGCTAAAAATCAGGTACCAATATTAGAGAGAATTATCCATGTGATCATACACAGGGGATGAGGGTAACCACTCTGAACCAGTACACTTTTAAAATAGCATGTTTGCTCCACTCGTTTGTATTCTATGAGACTTACCTCAGAAAGGTTACTGTAGTCCAGCCTCTAAGAGGCACAAGCTTCTTACAATAATATGTCTTACAACTTACAAAAACTGTGTTCGCAGTAACTTCTTCTCAACAGTCTGTTACACACTCGTTTATCAATAATTACACTTTAAATCGGGGCAGTGAGTGCCCATACTAAATGGCCTTAAGTAAGAAATAAAAGGTTTTACACGAAGGCCATAGACAAAAGGCTAGAAGACGAAACACTTGCACTCCTTTTAGAAAAACACTAAAATTCCTAATTGGGCTTATGGCCCGATGTTGTAGAGGCTAAGCCCATACTACAGAGGGGTGACTAAACGAAAAATATTAAATGCCGAAGGTGTGTGAAGAATTTAGAGGTTTATAAAAGTTTAGTCAGCCCATACCAAGTTGGATGGAAATCAACAGAGGGTGAACACTCTTTGTTCCCTTAATTAACATGTTTCCCAGCAGGTATTTGAGCAGAGTCCTCAGACTAGCAAAAATGTACATTTAAAATATGACTTCAGAATTTTACATTAATAAAAGAAGTCTGAAACCTTCCCCTCAAGTTTTCCGCCTGGGGCTATCACACGTTAAGAAATGTCTGCCATTACCTTGAGTAGATGGTTCTTCCGAACAACGGCAGGCAGTCACTGCCTCCTAATTACACGCCGCACTCACTAGACTGGAGCGTTGAAGGTGACAATACGGTTCTAAAGTGCCCAGCTTTTATAGCATTTCCGAGGGGAAGTTTCCAGAACTCTTTTCAGATAGGCAGGATGCACATCCCCAATTTTAATTGGCTAAATCGAATATTCCAAAAATTCCTGATTGGTTAATAACTAACGAAGAAGGCAGAAGGCGTGTTGACAAATTAGACACATAAAAAAACAATCAACAGAACTTAAGGTTTGCCACCTTCAAAGAAATGAAATTCTCTTGAGAATTAATTGTCCTCAATCCCGCCAGACATAGGCCGATGGTAGAGACATCTAACGGTTGAAGGTCCAAGTACCTTGTTTCATATTACTGTAGTTCAGGATTCATAGCACATATGGCCTTCTAGAAGGCGCACAGTTCAATAGGATGGAGAAGGTGTACCCCGGTACAATTAATATAATTCGTATTACTTACAGACACAAATAAAAGATGAAGACTTCAGTTTTATAGACACCTTTACATAATAACCAATAGCAGGTTAGCTAAGAAGATTTTAATATTGAAAACATTCCTTAGCAGACAAAGTAGGGGTCCCCATACTACCGAAAACATAAAAGCAATTTCCTCAATTGTACCGAAATTTGAAGGGCTAAAGGGCCCGAAATAGTTTTAAATTGTGGGTCTTAGATAGCTCTATCAAAGTAAAAAAATATTTGGAAAATCACTTCTGGCCTAAATGCAGTTCCGGAAAGAGAGCCGTTCTTTATTCATATTCTTTTTTATTCACATCCTAGCTAAATTAACTTATTTACGTAATTATTTCTGTTATGTATTAGTTGGTTCAGTACCCTCAGGTATTTTTCATTTTTTGAGAAATGTCCACACCGAATTTAGTTATAAGGGCTTAAGTGAAACTCTGCATTGAATCACATTACCACTCGTAGTGGTGCTTAAGTGAAACTATGCATTGACTCACATTAGCGCTTGTAGTGATAGAAAAAGTCAAACTGCTAATCTAATCGCCGGATAACGATGATTAAGAAGAGGATTGTAATTTTTAGGACTAAACAATGGATATATTCTCAGACTTTATTACATTTTATTTATCTTAAATTCGTAGCTCATATCCCTAGGATGTTTTCAACATGGAGTTGCTTGCCTGAAGGGTTAGAAAAGTTAGTTTTTTTACGGGATCTACATATTGAAACACATCACCGGTTGGATGAAAGATATACGACGGGATCTACAAAGACTGAAGATAGCATATGACTTAGTAACTAACAGGGTGACCTTCCGACAACAGATCACTTCTGAGGATTTTTCTCTTTTGCAGATTCGACATGAACCTGGGAGAGTGTTATCTGAGGAAGAGAAGCAGGCGATCAGCCATCGTATGCAGAAGTTCTGGGAAGAGAAGTAAAAACAAAATTGTACCATAGTCTTATGTTTAAGCGGTCTATAATTACCCAAATACTTTAACAATAATATTAATAATAATAAAACAGGGTTTTATCGTACACTGCAGAGGTAAGGAAGCTCTTGGGGTGAAAGGCGAGAGTGAAAGAGTGAAAGTTGTTGTTACAAAAATTTGGAAATTGTATTCCTTTCCTCTTTTAAATCCCAAATAGAATTGTGTTTTCCATTTATTAATAACCAGAAGAACATAGGGGCTCAAATTTCCATTTACAGTATTAAAAAATAACACTGACCTCGTCAGCTCTGAACACACACCGGACTTAGAATTCCTTAATCAGGTACAAAACTTAATGGGAGGAAACTCACAGTTATTAACCTACATATCAAAGAGCACGATTACTCCTATCAGGTACAGCATAATATAGTCTGAGCTCTTATTACATAGAGGCTAACCTCAATAAAAAGCTAAGTTGCTTGTTACTTCTCAATTTCATTGGTAAATTACTTGGTGACACCATTACATTGTGTTTATCAAAATATTTGCCCCATAGTGAGATAATCGTTTACGAGAATTACAAAACAGTGATATACTGTTACACACTTAAACCTAACTGTAGACACAGTTACCCGATAAACCTCATTACAGGGGCATATTACGCACACTACCAGGCCGCTAGAAAGAGAGAAGAAGAAAAAAGATTACACCAATACAGGCCGATGATAAAAGGAAATGAGTTAAAATACCAGCACTCCTGAAACTAATGTCACGGAGAAATACTAGAACCTAACAGGGCTTAAGGCGTAACGAAACAGAGGCTAATCCATGCTAAAAGGGTGACTAAAAGGGAACACATTAACGGCCGAGAACAAATTTCAAAATTTAGAAGTTGAGGAAACTTTAGTCACCCAAAGCAAATAGAAGGGGAGAATTCCGAGGGTAACCACTAGTGTACCCTTACATTAAATTAATTTCCTAGTTGGGAATATAAATATGAATCCGAAGACTGCGCAAAAGGTATTACAGTGAAAATGGAAAGCCTACCTATTATAGTGTTCACCCACCCACCGTCACAATCACATAATTAGGTTTATTCTGCCATACCTGTTATGTTTTGGTCTTCTTCGGGCCGGCCACCCCTACCTCCTGCCCTCTACAACCTCTGTCAAGTCACGCACAGAATAACCGGAGCAATATCAGACAAGAAGGCCCCAATGCGTTCGTCTTAAATGAATCCCCAGGGTAATGTTCTAGACAATTTTAGAATCCAGAGCGTTGATAGGCTAAGTTTCTTTTCAAATAATCAAAGTGGTGATAATATAATAATATACATAATCATAATAATAATAATATACATTTCAACTCCCATATGTTATTATTCATGCAATAACTGAAAATGAAAATCCACAGCCTGTTTCCAGTCATTCGACCGGGTCAGGAATGGAATGAATGAAGCCCCCATCTAGCGGCGAGGATAGAAATTGTGCCGGCTGCCGAAGCCTGTCGCACTCCTCTGGGGCAATGATTAATGAATGACAGATGAAATGAATTTTATTGGAGTGTGTTGCTGGAATGAATTTCGACAGGGAAAACCGGAGTACCCGGAGAAAAACATGTCCCGCCTCCGCTTTGTGCCCCAGGGGCTCTGAACTTTGGAGCGTGGGTTGGCGACCACGGGGCCCTCAGCTGAGTCCTGGCATTGCTTCCACTTACTTGTCCCAGGCTCCTCACATTCATCTATCCTATCCGACCTCCCTTGGTCAACTCTTGTTCTCTTCCGACCCCGACGCTATTAGGTTTGCGAGGGCTAGGGAGTCTTTCATTTTCACGCCCTTCGTGGCCCTTGTCTTTCTTTGACCGATATCTTCATTTTTCGAAGTGTCGAATCCCTTCCTTTTTTTCCCCTCAAATTAGTGTTATATAGAGGATGGTTGCCTAGTTGTACTTCCTCTTAAAACATTAATCACCACCACCACCACCTCCGCTTTGTCCAGCACAAATCTCACATGGAGTGACCGCGATTTGAACCACGGAACCCAGCGATGAGAGGCCGGCGCACTGCCGCCTGAGCCACGGAGGCTTCATGCAATAACTATTAACAACAATTTCTAAAATCAAATCCTTAGAATAAAAACCGGCCCAAAAAGTATACCAAGAAGTGCAAGATTAGAAATGTTAAAACACACAGCCGTCAATGGTATGTGATTACAAATATTCCCTATAAACCGAATATCTTGAGAATCCTTCATATTATGAATTAATGTACCAGCACACATAAACGAAAGAGCCTTAAATAATGCACGTGTTAAAAGATGAAAAAAAGCCAATTTAGGGGACCCTATTGCTAAAATTCTTCTTATTAAACCTATTTGACTTAAGGTTGATAAAGCGATAATCAAATTCAAAATTGGCCCCAATCCAGTTACAAATATAGTAAGACCATAAGTAATACAAATTTAGATAATCAAGTATCAACAAATGCTCTATTAAATGGAATTAATAGATATAGCCCTGAAGGAACTAACTTTGATGAGTAAACTAAGGCTGATACAGGTGTTGGAGCAGCTATAGCTGGTGGCAATCACGAAGAAAAAGGAACTTGAGCACTCTTATTTACAGCAGCCAATACCAATATAGTACTAATCAACATCGTAATAAAAGAATCCTTACCAAAATCTAAATAATATACATAATTTCAACTCCCATATTTTATTATTCATGCAATAACTATTAACAACACTACATCCCCAATTCGATTAGATAAGGCTGTTAATAAACCCGCATTATAAGATTAAACATTTTGATGGTAAATAACTAAACAATAGGAAACAAGACCTAATCCATCCCATCCTAATAAAACTCTAATTAAATTTGGTCTGATAACAAAAAAAATATTATTGATAAAACAAATATTAATACCAATATAATAAACCGATTAATAGTCAAATCACCGTGTATATACTGCATTAGAGGACGAACCCGCGGTACAGTTGACAAGTTCACACATTAAAAAAAAACAATAAACGTAAATAGGTTTATCAACTACAACAAATTAAAATATGTCTCCGTGACTTAACTGGAGTTTATCCTTCCAGAGATCGCTAGGAAATATGCCAGAGCCATCTAACCATCGGAGAAATAAGTCATAAAATTCTTAAGTGTTCTTAATCACTGTCAGAGATGGCCATAGTGCAGAATGCGCACAATTTAATAGGCGGGGAAGGTGTACCCCGTGTGCTGTAATAATAATAATAATAATAATAATAATAATAATAATAATAATAATAATAATAATAATAATAACTTTACGGGAATATCGTGGATTGCAGAGGTGTGAGAAGGTGCCGGAGTGAATGGGTGGGCAAAGAAAAGATCAAAGTATAATTTAAAACACTAAAATCTGACATTTTATGTCTTTCCTTTATTTATTTTTCTGAATTTGATATTTGATAAATAATCTGAATGAACAACAATAAATAACAGTTGAATAGAATAACGACGAGCTCGTCAGCTCAGATAACAGGAATGACTTCAGGTACACAAACAATTCACAAAAATGAGCTTGTAACTCCAAAGTTACACTAATTCAAGGAGCACTTTTGCTCCAATCAATTTACGCTCCAGGAGACTGAGCTCCAAAATTTTGCTACAGTCGGGCCTCTCAAAGGCACAAATTTCTTATCCAAATTTTGCATCAGATCACTTTGAAAACAGTGTTTACTCTCACATTTCTGCTTGACAGTCTGATACAACAATCTATAATTAGTGACACTTTAAACAGAGAAAATAAATGTCTATTCTAAATGGCCTTAGTGTTCAAAGAAAAGGTTTAAGAAATCAGCCATGAACAAAGTTCTAGGAGGCGAAGCACTTGCACTCCTTTTAAAATACATTAGAAAAACACCTAAAATCCTGTTTATAAGCTTATGGCCTGACGTTACAGAGGCTACGTTTATACTACATGAGGAGACTAGATGGTGAAAATATTAAGTTCCAAAAATGGAGTTTAAAATTTAGAGTTTTTAGATATCATTTTAACCCACATACCAATTTGAATGGGAATTAATAGAGAGTGAACACTCTTTATTCCCTAAGTTACATCTTTCCCAGCAGGGATTTGAATTGGGTCCTTAGACTTGCCTGAATTTTACATTTTAAATGTGATATTATACTTAAGAAATTTACATTAGAAAGAATTATTGAAACCTTCCCCTCTAGTTAACTTTCTGGAGCTATCACATTTTAAAAATATGTCTGTCATTACCTTTAGCTGGTAGGCCTTCCGACGATGGACAAGACTGCCCCTGCCTACACTAACACCGTATGCACTCTGGACTGGAGCGATGAAGAAGATAAAATGGCCCAAAAGCGCCCAGCTTATATAGCAGAGGGGACAGCTCCAGAAATTTCTAGACAGAATTCCTGTACACACACAAAATTTTAATTGGCTACAAAAATATATACAAATATTTCTGATTGGTTGACAACTTCTGGAAGAAGGAAGCCATGTAGTACTGACAACTTCAGCACATAAAAAAATTACAAACCCATAAAGTTTACCAAAGTAGACACTATGGAATTCCCATAAAAATTAATTGTCCGTCCTCCCGCCAAAGGGGCACATAAGTCAATGGTAGAGACATCTGAAGATTAAAGGTCCAAACTTCTTCCAATATATGGTTTCAGATGGCTCAGTTGAAATGCACGGTTTAATAATAATAATAATAATAATAATAATAATAATAATAATAATAATAATAATAATAATAATAATAATAATAATAATAATGCCCTATCAATGAAAGTGAGCTTTGCTTGGTCGTTTCTCTGGGACGTAGGGCTCTATGAATCTATGAACATGTCTTCCTTTCTTGGATGTTCTAGTAAGAAAGAAACCCGACGTCTCCTTAGGACATACCGTCTATCGTGAGCCTACCCACACAAATCGCTATCTTCATCCAGATTCTCACCACCACCCGCCACAAAAACAAGGCATTCTCACGACACTCGCCAAGAGGGCGAGACGAATTTGTGAGCCATCACATATCCAGATGGAGATGGACACGCTCAAAGTCGCGTTCAACGGTAATGGTTACAGCGATCAGTAGATTCATAGAGCCCTACATCTCAGAGAAACGACCAAGCAAAGCTCACAGAAGGAAGAAGTGAAGGGAACTGCCTACTTACCTTACATTCACAACACCACAGATCGAATTGCCAAGGTCCTCCGCAAACACAGTATAAAAAACCGTGTTTGGCACCGCCACTAAAATTGCTCACAGTCTGAGTAAAACCAAGGACAAATTGTCCCCACTTTTACATCCTGGGGTGTACGAAATTCCCTGTACATGCGGTAAAGTATACATCGACCAAACAGGCCGGTCCATTGGTACCCGCATCAAAGAACATGAACGTAATATTCGTCTCAACCAAGCTGACAAATCCGCAATAGCTGAGCACGCTCTATGTCATTTTCCAAGATGCTCGAGCTCTTACCCACACTAGACACTATAGGTCCAGGATTATACGGGAAGCTGTGGAAATACGTAGAAATCCTAACAATTTCAACAGGGACACTGGCTATCAATTAAGTAATACCTGGTTGCCAGCCATTAAGAATTTACGTAGGTAGTTCTCTTCCCTGCCCCTTCACTATTGTTATTTCGTCTCGGTGTTTTCCAAATTCGTACGTTCCTCGTCGCCAGATGTTTCATTCCAGGCTTATCTCTATGTCTTACACCTGCCATATGTTACGCAAATACGATATATGAACCGCTTAGTCTGATTGTGATGGGTCAGTCAGCTTTCGCTTTGAACGCTAGCGTTGTGCCACGTCCTGGGGGCCATCTGGTGGCGAATGAACGTACCATTTTTCACTTCTATTATAACATTCCAAATTTAAAGTGGCATTGTTTAAGAAGCCTTTCTCGTGGACAGTCGAGATTTCTTCTGAAGACGAAGAGCACAGTTCCCTGAGAAACGTTAAGAATTTCACCTTATTTTCTTGACACGGCATAAGCCCGAAAGCCTATACACTACCATGTCTATAAGTACGGGCCGTGAAAGCATTAATGACAGTATATCAGAATATTAATGAAAGTGTTAGTCGCTTAGCCGGCCCCGTGGTGTAGGGGTAGCGTGCCCGCCTCTTACCCGGAGACTCCGGGTTCGATTCCCGGCCAGGTCAGGCATTTATACTTGGGCCTGAGGGCTGGTTCGAGGTCCAATCAGCCTAATTGATTAGAACTGAGGAGCTATCTGGACGGTGAGATAGCAGCCCCCGTCTAGAAAGAGAAGAGTAAAGTCCGAGAGGATTCGTTGTGCTGACCACACGACACCTCTTAATCTGCAAGGCCTTCGGGCTGAGCAGCGGTCGCTTGGTAGGCCAAGGCCCTTCAAGGGCCGTAGTGCCAAGGGGTGTGTTTTGTTTGTTTAGTTGCTTAGCAACCTGTTAAGTACAGAATGTATTGTGGGCTAGGCTAGCCTTCGCCTGCAATTATTGGAGTGATTATTTAATAACTTCATTTTCTAATTACTCAAAGTTGGCTGGACTTAGAAACTTATCAATGTCTCACAATTCACCCACAGGTCATTGTGGATAGAAATGAACCTTATCGATCCAGTAGAAGGGACAGAGGAATTATGCCAAGCCCGTACTTAGTAAACTCCCTTAATGTACAGACTAGAGGACCGGTGCTGATTTGTTATAAATAGATCAGATGAATCGGCTAGTTGGCCGTGCGGTTAGGGGCGTACAGCTGTAGGCCTGCATCCGGGAGATGGTGGATTCGAACCCCACTGTCGGCAGCCCTGAAAATGGTTTTCCGTCGTTTCCCATTTTCACGCCAGGAAAATGCTGGGGCTGTACCTTACTTAAGGCCACGAATGCTTCCTTCCCACTCCTAGCCCTTTCCTATCCCATCGTCGCCATAAGACCTATCCGTATCGGTGCGACGAAAAGCAGCTTGCTTGGAAAATGATAACTCGGCTTGATGTGCGTGTCGTAGTCATTTTGTTTGCCTGCCGTTTTCAATGGTTTTATGAACATGTAATAAGAAGCGCCTTATGGTATGCCACAGTTCGTAGTCTCAATTCATCAATTCTGACGTCATTCTGTTTGGAAAACATCTGTCCATATATTCTCCTTTTTTATACTGCAAATCTTGATGTAAAGCTTAGTATTGTGTCGTAGAAGGGAATGGTATTTTAATCGAAGTTCTTCTGTATAGAATGGTTAACTTGTGAGCTCATAGGTTGCCAGGCAGAGAATGTTTTTAAGATACATGGCTTTCACTCTTTCCAATTTAGCTAGATTATCCTTCGATAGTTGTTCCCGAGTGATTACAAAGGAGTATGTCATGACGGGGTCTGTTTGTACGTAGACTTTTTTCTCTTAGCAGCATGTAAGTTATTAGGAACGATCTTCCATCTCTTGAATATATCTGGAAGCTGGGAAAGGTTAGAGAATCAAAGAGTATCTAGCAGGGAATAGTATTCTACTGTGACCGGAGGAAGCGTATACTTTCTGGCTTGACAGGTAGTAATTAAACATGGCTGCATGCAATGGCATTACTAAGGATGACAATCATACATCAGAATATTAATGAAAGTGTTAGCCGCTTAGCAACATGTTAAGTACAGACCGTATTGTCTTCGCCTGCTATTATTTTATGATTCATTTATGATTACTCAAAGTTGGCTGAATTTAGAAACATGTCATGCTTCACCAGCAAATAATTCCGGAGGGAATAAAATTAAAATGAACAAATCAGTACACTAGAACGGACGGATCTATTTGCCAAAGCTGTTCTTAGTGAATTTTTTAATACATAGAAGAATGCCGGTGAGTTCTGTTGTTATTTGGAAGCAGCGGATAAGGTTGACGCATTTAGAAATGCATTTTGATCTATCGTCACATACCTTGGATAGCAAATATTACGGTTTCTTCTACTGCTCTGTTAGAGAGTTTACGGCTACGAGTGTCTGACAGGATTACGGAATCACTCAAGAGTGCTCGTGTACGCCACGCACGTTTTACTGCGTGTCGCTGTCTTGTTTACAGCTTTCTTAGCAAAGAGTGTGTGGACTTAACGAGGCAAGTACAAACAGCATAAGCCTTGCTTATTGCTCCGAACTCACGAGCCGACACGCGCGCCCTAGAAGCAGATATCACGAACCCTAGGATCCCTCTTGAAAACTACTATAGCAATGCATGCAGATCTCGTTAATACAAGCACGTGGAAGAAATGTATTTACTTGGATTTTGTACCTGTTTGTTTAATTCATTCTTTGACCCATCAGATGCAACGTTTACGCGAATATTAGTGCACAAACAAGGTAAAAATAATGGTAGAAAAAATAGGAACGGGAGCCTGCGTGGATAAAGGGATTCATAATAAAGGAATCTCAGTGTTGTAGTGGTTAGCGAGTTGAACTGCCAATCCCCGGAGGGCCAGGTTCAATTCCCGGCTCTGCTACGAAATTTGAAAAGTGGTACGAGGACTGGAACGAGTTCCACTCACCCTCGGAAGGTCAACTCGGTGGACGGGTTCAATTCCCACCTCAAACATCCTCGAAGTGATTTTCTGTGGTTTCCCAATTCTCCTCCAGGTAAATGCCGGGATGGTACATTCTTAAGGCCACGGCCACTTTCTTCCCTTTTCCATGCCTACCCTTTATATTCTTTCCATCCCCCCACTAGGTCTCTGATCAGTATAGCAGGTGAGCCCACCAGGGCGAGGTATTGGTCCTCCTGACCACTTGATTCCTCCACCCAATGTTTCATGCTCCAGGATACTGCCCTTGAGGTGGTAGATGTGGGATCCTGAGTCCAAGGGAAATTCCAACCCTGCAGGGTAAATGGATTAAGAAAGAAAAGGATGCTGGGGAACAAATATTGATCGCAGAATTCATGACGAAAACGACATTAGTAGAATTCTATCAAATTATCAAAAGCATGGCAAAGAAATAGAGAAGTAAGATTTCAATTTGCTTTATGCCGCATCGTCACTGGTAGGTCTTATGGCGACGGAGGGTTTGGGAAGGGTTAGGAGTAGGGAGGAAGCGGCCGTGGCTTTAATATTAAGGTACATTAGCCTAGTGTGAAAATGGGAAACCACAGAAAACCTCTTCAGGGCTCCCAACAATGGAGTTCGAACCCACTATGCAAGCTCACAGCTGTGCGCATTTCACCACATGGCGAACACAATCGAAAAAGAAGTGAGAGACAGGAAGTGTTGGTTAATGGGATTCTACAAGAATAAAGGTCAAAGGGACGAAGATGACGAGAATCGATCCTTGGTTTATCGAGAAACAATGGAAGAGGCACACCAGTTCAGTGTCTCTAAGGAAACATATTCACTTAAATTCAAATACCTCGATAGTGATTCTAAAGCTAAAACCGAAGGAGAGGAAGAATTCCATACATTTGTTATAATCTTCCCTTCCTTATTTCTTTCTTCCTTTCTTTCTTTCTTTCTTTCTTTCTTTCCTTCTTTCTTTCTTTCTTTCTTAATCTGTGCACTCTCCAGGGTTCAGCGAGGGATCCCACTTCTACCGCCTCACGTGCAGGGTCTCTAGCGTGAGACTTCGAGTAAGGGGATACAGCTAGGGAGAATGACCAGTACCTCGCACAAAGGGCCTTATCTTCTATGCTGAACAGGGTCCTTATGGGAGGACGGGAAGATCGGAACGTAGACAATGAAGAGGAAAGGAAACGCCCATGGCCTCAAGTTAGGTATCATCCCGGCATTTGACTGGAGGAGAAGTGGTAAACCACGTAAAACCATTTCGAGAGTGGCTGAGGTGGTACTCGAAACCCCTCTACTCAATTGACTTCCGGAGACTGAGTGGACCCCGTTCCAACCCTAGTAACACATTTCAAATTTCCTGGCAGAGCCGGGAAACAAACCCGGGCCCCTGGAATGACTGATAATCCCTCTAACCACAACACCGCAGAGACGGACACAATTGTCACATTACTGAAAGAACATGGTCACGATGGGAAAGAAAGCAAAGACCAATCATCACTTATTTGCATTTAGAAAAGTCGCCTAATTAGCAGATTACCTATCAGTTGTTCGCCTAGTATTTTCTTAAATAATTACAATTAATTTGGAAATTCATCGAACGTTCTTCTTGGCAAATCATTCCTATCCGTAACTCCTCTTCCTATAAACGAAATATATGCCTCAGTTTGCCATATTGAACTCCAACTTTATATTCATATTGTGATATTCTCTACTTATAGAACCAGCTTCAAAGTTATTTGTCTACTAATTTCCCCAGTCTCCTGTAAACCACGGAACGTTTTGACGAGTAGTCCAAATGGATGTTTATCCATAATGTAATCTTCCGGAACCCCAATCTTCGCCAAGTTCAACCTCACTTCTAGAAACAATTTCAATTCTCTCTTCCTATTCCTGAAGAATTCAAAGATTCTCTTCTTTAGTCTGTTGCTGTCCATCCTCAACATGTGTCCATATAACTGTGTCTTTCTCGTCAGTTCAAACACTCCTTCTGTTCTTTGACACAATTCTTTGTTATATTTGAGTCTCGTCATTCTATTTTTCATTTGGACATAGAATTTTCCTTACCCAAACTTTTCTAAACATATCTAATGTTTCTGCTCTATATAGGCAGTCAGATTTAACAACAGTGCCTAGTTGCTTCAATTTAGATCTATGAGATAAATTTATTTTGGAGGTGTTCCTCGTATGTTGAAATGTATTTTCACTTTTTTCACCGACTCCTTAATGGCATTTTCTTCCGACCCATTCTCTTGCAATGTTTCTCCCAAATATTTAAAGGTCTTAACACGCGTTATTTTTTTCGTCTCCTTCTACAGCTTAGAGGCCTCTTTAATGTTGGGCGTGAACGCAGTCTTCTCAAAAGAAATTTGAGTCCACTCTTCTTTCCTGTCATCCGAAGTTTTTCAATCGTATTATTATTATTATTATTATTATTATTATTATTATTATTATTATTATTATTATTATTATTATTCATGTTTGTGGGTTACTGTAGTCACGTCCTAGTTCGTGAACCATGGGCAACGGCTGAGTGACCTAGTAAGTGGTCCTGAGAGTCGGGGTACCAGTTGCTATGGAAAGGGAGTGGGCACCTCGGACATATTCTGAGTCATAGCGCTCCTTGTGCTCAGGCGGCTAGGACTATACAATTCACCGGTGGTCCATAACCCGTTAGAGGAGAGATCCTCACTTGGACTATGTGCAAGTAGGGTAGCATCCTGCTTCATGAATTTACCGAGCTCAGAACATTTTAAGCAAGCCTCGGACCTATAGGAGTAATGGAGTCCCACTCCCATTTGACAGGCGAGGGACTCCTTGGAAACAACTTAGCGAACGAAATGGAATTCGATGGGCAGCTATCAATATTAATGGGGCTTATGGAAGAAAGAAGGTAGAACTGCCTGAGTCAGCAAAGAGGATGCATTTGGATGTGCTAGGAGTAAGTGATATTCGGGTAAGGGGAGATAATGAGGAAGAGATAGGAGATTATAAAGGGTACTTGACGGGTGTTAAGAGGGAAGGGCAGAGTCTGGGGTAGGGCTCTTTATCAGGAATACCATTGCACGCAACATAGTTTCTGTTAGGCACGTAAATGAGCGAATGATGTGGGTAGATTTGTCAGTTGGAGGAATTAGGACAAGAATTGTGTCCGTGTATTCACCATGTTAGGGTGCAGATGAGGATGAAGTTGACAAGTTTTGAAGCATTGAGTGACATCGTGGTCAGGGTCAACAGCAAGGATAGGATCTTGTAATGGGTGATTTCAATGCGAGAGTTGGGAATAGAACTGAAGGATACGAAAGGGTCATTGGTAAATGTGGGGAAGATATGGAAGCTAATGGGAATGGGAAGCGTTTTCTGGACTTCTGTGCTAGTATGGGTTTAGCTGTTAAGAATACATTCTTCACACACAAGGCTATTCACCGCTACACATGGGAGGCTAGGGGTACCAGATCCATAATAGACTATATCTTAACAGTCTTTGAATTCAGGAAATCTGTTAGGAATGTACGAGTTTTTCGCGGATTTTTCGGTGATACAGACCACTATCTGATCTGTAGTGAACTAAGTATCTCTAGGCCTAGGGTAGAGCAAGTGAAATCTATTTGCAAACGAATAAGGGTAGAAAATCTCCAGAACGAGGAAATTAGACAGAAGTACATCGATATGATTAGTGAGAAGTTTCGAACAGTAGACAGTAAGCAGGTTCATGATATAGAAAGTAAATGGGTGGCCTACAGGAATGCTGTAGAAGAAAGAGCAAGGGAATGCCTAGGAACAACTGTGTGTAAAGATGGGAAAAGGCGAACATCTTGGTGGAATGATGAAGTGAGAGCAGCCTGTAAACGTAAAAAGAAGGCTTATCAGAAATGGCTCCAAACAAGGGCCGAGGCAGACAGGGATTTGTGCGTAGATGAAAGAAACAGAGCGAAACAAATAGTTGTTGAATCAAAAAAGAAGTCATGGGAAGATTTTGGTAATAACCTGGAAAGGCTAGGTCAAGCAGCAGGGAAACCTTTCTGGACAGTAATAAAGAATCTTAGGAAGGGAGGGAAAAAGGAAATGAACAGTGTTTTGAGTAATTCAGGTGAACTCATAATAGATCCCAGGGAATCACTGGAGAGGTGGAGGGAATATTTTGAACAACTTCTCAATGTAAAATGAAGTCTTCCTGGTGGTGTTGCAAACAGCCAAGCTCATGGGGAGGAGGAAAATGATGTTGGTGAAATTATGCTTGAGGAAGTGGAAAGGATGGTAAATAAACTCCATTGTCATAAGGCAGCAGGAATAGATGAAATTAGACCTGAAATGGTGAAGTATAGTGGGAAGGCAGGGATGAAATGGCTTCATAGAGTAGTAAAATTGGCGTGGAGTGTTGGTAAGGTATCTTCAGATTGGACAAAAACAGTAATTGCACCTATTTGTAACCAAGGGAACAGGAAGGATTGTAACAACTATCGGGGTATCTCATTGATTAGTATACCAGGCAAAGTATTCACTGGCATCTTGGAAGGGAGGGTGCGATTAGTCGTTGAGAGGAAGTTGAATGAAAACCAGTGTGGTTTCAGACCACAAAGAGGCTGTCAAGATCAGATTATCAGTATGCGCCAGGTAATTGAAAAATGCTACGAGAGGAATAGGCAGATGTGTTTATGTTTCGTAGATCTAGAGAAAGCATATGACAGGTACCGAGGGAACAGATGTTCACTATACTGGGGGACTATGGAATTAAAGGTATATTATTAAAATCAATCAAAGGCATTTATGTTGACAATTGGGCTTCAGCGAGAATTGATGGTAGAATGAGTTCTTGGATCAGAGTACTTACAGGGTTAGAAAGGCTGTAATATTTCACTTATGCCGTTCGTAGTTTACATGGATCATCTGCTGAAAGGTATGAAGTGGCAGGGAGGGATACAGTTAGGTGGAAATGTAGTAAGCTGTTTGGCCTATGCTGACGACTTGCTCTTAGTGGCAGACTGTGCCGAAAGCCTGCAGTCTAATATCTTGGAACTTGAAAATAGGTGCAATGAGTATGGTATGAAAATTAGCCTCTCGAAGACTAAATTGATGTCAGTAGGTAAGACATTCAACAGAATCGAATGTCAGATTGGTGATACAAAGCTAGAACAGGTCGATAATTTCAAGTATTTAGGTTGTGTGTTCTCCCAGGATGGTAATATAGTAAGTGAGATTAAATCAAGGTGTAGTAAAGCTAATGCAGTGAGCTCGCAGTTGCGATCAGCAGTATTCTGTAAAAAGGAAGTCAGCTCCCAGACGAAACTATCTTTACATCGGTCTGTTTTCAGACCAACTTTGCTTTACGGGAGCGAAAGCTGGGTGGACTTATAATATCTTATTCATATGTTAGAAGTAACAGACATGAAAGTAGAAAGAATGATTGCTGGTACATACGGGTGGGAACAATTGCAGGAGGGTACTCGGAATGAGGAGATGAAGGCTAATTTAGGAATGAACTCAATGGATGAAGCTGTACGCATAAACCGACTTCGGTGGTGGGGTCATGTGAGGCGAAAGGAGGAGGATAGGTTACCTAGGAGAATATTGGACTCTTCTATAGAGGGTAAGAGAAGTAGAGGGAGACCAAGACGACGATGGTTAGACTCGGTTTCTAGCGATTTAAAGATAAGAGGTATAGGACTAAATGAGGCCACAACACTAGTTGCAAATCGAGGTTTGTGGCGACGTTTAGTAAATTTTCAGAGGCTTGCAGACTGAACGCTGAAAGGCATAACAGTCTATAATGATAATGTATGTAATGTATGTATGTATGTTTGTATTATTATTATTATTATTATTATTATTATTATTATTATTATTATCTAGGACTGCTATTTGAGAAACGTCTTAATCAGACCAAGCAAAAATTTTAAAGGGTTTCCTAATATCGGTATTCTATGTGATCCCAGCTCTACCGGTATAATATTACAAATTTTAGTTATGATATTACATCGAGTATTCGGTGAATATAAAAATCAGACTATTTTATCTTTCCTGTGTCCTCTCCTTAAGCGCTGTAATCTCGATCCGTGCGAAAAGGCAATTACAGGTTATTGAATTCCAAAGGCCAATTCAGGGTATAAGCATTCGTTCAAATTAAGACATTAAAGTAGGATGCTACAATCTGAGGAAGTTGTTAAACTAACTCGCCATACGAGCTAACAATTAAGCCAACAAATACTTGTGTTGGGAGCCATAGGATAAAGGTAATTTCATTTACACGAGTATATTCAATTAACTGGTACACAAGAACTAAACGAAAAGGAAATAACCTTCTATTTGACGTAAATTCTGTCAAATAAATTGAATGAAACTTAAAAAAGGAACTCGGAGAACTGTAACTGAGATATGGTGAAGAACTAAGGAACCTGTTATCATTTTGTTAATAAGGTTAAGGTGGTGGTGATGGTGATGATGGTGATGTTGTCACAGTTGCGTACTTGCCTTAGCGCGATCCTGTCAGGTCGGAGCTCCATGTTCGAATTCCTCCCATGGCAAAGGATTTTTCTTTTCGATTCGTGCTCTCAGTCCGGTTTTTGGCCACTTGCAGATATAACAACACCGCCTCGCAGAGCGCATTTTAATTCGTCGCGAAGAGATCGGATTGGTTAACTTCCGCGACTGATAAAATTACAAAAGCGCGAGATATCGATTTTTTCAAAATATTTATCAGTGTTACCAACCCTCTAACACCCATATACCCGGTTCGCGTTGTTCCCGACACCCTGTATATTTCAGGATTTGGATGAGAGTAAGTTAATAAAGTTAATAGATAAAATGTCTCCCACTCCATGGCTGATTGGTCTGTGATGAGGCCTTCGGTTCGGAGAGCTCCGTGTTCGATTCCCGGTGGGGTCGGCGATTTTAATCGCGTGTAATAATTATTCTTGCTCGAGGACTGATTGTTTGTGTTTCTCTTAATATTCAGACAACACACCGTACCACCAACCACCACAGAAACACACAATAGTAATCACATCTCTCAACATAAAGTTGATGTTAGGAGGGGCATTCGTCCGTAAAACGAGGCCATATTCACATGTGCAATACAGTTCACATCCGCCACCCCACAGGGTGTGAGAAAAGCGGTAGTAGAAGAAGAAGAAGGAATGGTAAAATGTAATATTACTACTGAGAATCCGGTGTATTTGCTAACAAATTAAGCTTGCTAAGAAATAGCGAATTGATCTTCCGTACACACTACCAGCATTAAAGAAATTATTCTGCACAAAACTATTACGGGAAGGCCGTGTAATATGGACCACTTAAATTTAATCGTCCATAACTCTACTGACCTTAATGGAAATTTCTCAAATTTTGTACACGATAATTGAAATGGAAATGGCGTATATCTTTTAGCGTTGGAAGTGTCCGAGTACACTTTCGGCTCGCCAGGTGCAGGTATTTTGATTTGACACCCGTAAGCGACCTGCGGGTCGTGATGACGATGAAATGATGATGAATACGACACACACACACACAGCCCCCATGCTGGCAGAATTAACCAATGATGATTAAAATTGCCAACCCTGCCGGGAATCGAACCCGGGACCCCTCTGACCAAAGGCCAGCACGCTAACCATTTAGCTATGGAGCCGGATATATGATAATTGATACAATGTAACAAATGATTTGATGAAAATAAATGTCAATATTGTCCTTAGGATTTGTTTAAAAGTAAAAGTAATATTTATTCTAAAATTTGTTACCGTATCGTTTAATTTGGACCGATTGCGTGTAAGTTGAACCAGGTGATCGTGTGATTTGTACTGATAAATATAAACACATATAAGTTATTTAATTATTTTATTATTTCATTTTTTAAATTACACTAAGCAATAAAATACGATCCTATGAATTGTGGTCGTCTCTGTTGGCATGTAGGACAATGATAAAACAATTCATCCTGAATTTGGGCCCAGTTTTCATGAGCCCACATTTTGCTACTATTGGGCTGAATCCAATCGTCATTATACAATGCCGTCAGATAACTCGTCACTTGTAATCACGTACGCTGAGTGGACCTCAAACCAGCCTTCACTTCGAGGTAAAAATCCCTGGCCTGGCCGGGAATCGAACCCGGGGCCTCCGGTTTAAAGGCAGACACACTACCCGCAAGGCCAGCCTCAAATTATGAAACAAATTAGTTTACAATCGCCAGTAAAACTACGAAGAAACGTAATTATTACAATTGTTTCAACGGTCCAAATTACACACTCTCCGGCAGTCCAAATTACACGTCGTGCAAAGGTGTAATAAAAAATTTAATTAGGGCTTCTTCTTCTCCTTTATCTGTTTACCCTCCAGGGTCGGGTTTTCCCTCGGACTCAGCGAGGGATCACACCTCTACCGCCTCAAGGGCAGTGTCCTGGAGCGTGAGACTTTGTGTTGTGGGATTCAACTGGGGAGGATGACCAGTACCTCGTCCAGGCGGCCTCACCTGCTATGCTGAACAGGGGCCTTGTGGGGGGGATGGGAAGATTGGAACGGATAAAAATTAAATAACATGCAAAGTATTTAAAGTTTATGAATCCAACTATTTTAAAACTTACCAAGATGTTTTATTAAGTACTTGTAAAAGCTAAGAATCTCCTCAGCCGGAATAAGTACCTTACTTGTCACCGTATAAGCTTACAACGAATGTGAGTATAGGGACCGTGCGAATGGCGAGTGGTGCGCTCTTGCGACTACCTCAGAAAACGTTTGATGGGGTTAGCTGAAAGCCAGCGCTCGAGTTAGTTCCATGACGGTGTTAACTGAAAGAATGGAGAGTCGAACGAGTAAAAGTAAAAGTAAACAAAACTTTCACTCATCTCCCAGCAAGGAATTGACATTAACATTTATTGTAGGGAACTTCTTCTTCAAATTAAAACGAACTAGCCTAGTGTTCACCCTGTTTTATTATGAGACATAAGGTGGGTTTTACAGCATGGTAAGCCACTCAACGTTGGCCAAAAAAGAGAAAGCAATGTCTCCTCAACCGCTGATAGCGTTTGGGACCGAATACAATGTATCTTTGTTACTGTTAGTTCTCTGCATTGAAAACTTTGAAGTGCGTCAGTGAGCAAGATAAAAAGCTAAAAGTGCATACACATGTCCCTCAATGTGACACTACCGGTACCCGTAACGACATATTCCGAATTAATGGCAGATAAGGGAATGGTAGTACACAGAAATTGCTCATGCCTTGAAATTTTGACAGTGATACTTCCTTTAGGATAATATACAAACAGTTCACATAAGTTGATGTTCAAAACGTACATGGATATCTGCACTTGGGTGTAGTAGACGTGACTATCTCTAATATTAATTTCACCTTGTTGTGTCGCATACAAATACGGTACATTGCTCCGTTTCTCTTGAATAATAGGCTTTCCTTTACACGAAAAAGGACACTTAATTTCCAGGAGAGAAAGCCATTGGGATGAAATACTATCCCGTCTGGACTTCAACACAGCAATGGGTGCTCTACTTTGATGCACACTCCCACCTGTTTTACAAAACAGTCACTGAGTTTGCAGTACTCAGCCACCGCAAGTTGTTCAGTGTTCCTACCTTACCTCATCGCAGGTGTGTTAAGGGATGTAGAAATTAGAAATGACCTTGCAAGCTGATCATAATCACCACTTCTCAGTGTCTTAATCTGATCAGCTTGCTGGCTGGCAGATAAGCGTAATTTTCTTTATTTGAACCACGCAGCAAAGCGATACTGAAACCTTGTGTCAAATGCAATTTTGTACGTCTGTTCTGTTGTAACTGTTTCATTTGCGATATAAAATAGTTGCACACCTTGAGGCAAGAAATCGAGATAATTCACGAGTTTGATTCATAATTTAACAGTGGACATTTTTGTAACAGAATAGCACCTAAGGACTACATGGGTATTCTGATTTTGTACTTCGTTCAGACACTAGATCAAATCCTCAATTTCGCTACGTTCTACAGCATCATCTATAACTTTTTGTAGAATGGAACTTGTCACCACGTAATTTTCACTCTAACATTCGGCTTTAAGCATATCAGTGAGGGCACACTCAATATGTTTTTACTCGTTGGTACAAACAAGTTTTATTGAAAGTGGTTGATTCTGTTTGTTCAGCAACGTGGACGTATGGTTTCAACAGTTCTGCTTCTCTCCTTTCGAATATAGATCCTTAGGAGCACACTTAGGTTTATTTTTTCCATTGCTGCACTATGGTGGTTTTGGAGGAGTCCCTCTCGGAGTTAATAAAGGAACACAAAGCAGCAATGTCCTTACAGCGTTTCGACTGACCTGCTTTGAATCCACAATCACTGTCAACAATGTTCCTGTTACTGTCAATGTGAAAATAAAATAATAAAAATACTTATAATGAGGAATTATTTATCGCATCACCTTTAGGAATTATATATTTTTGTTATAATCTTTGAACCATTTCATCGTCATTCACAGCTTAGCCCGCCTGCGCAGGGGAAGTACACTCAAGAAGAACGCAGGGGAAGTACGCTCAAGAAGAAGTTGTCGCGATGAATTGCGAGTCGGTTGTCCTTCCTCATTCATTATTTATAAAGTGAAAATCTGTCGGGATTTGAACCACAGTCGCCGGAACTTGAAGCAAGCCGCTCGCTATCCCCTTATAATACAGTAGAATAACTGAGAAAAACTGGCTTGCTTTTCTTATGTTAGCTTAGCTGCTAGCTTCTGAATTTAGTGACCGTGGTTTGAACCCAAGTGTCACTGAAGTGCGATTTTCAGTTGAAAGAATTGTGTTTCAGGAAAAGCATCCGACTCTAAATTCATGATTACAACTCTTATAGGACTCAGTGTATGCAATGGCACCGCTCAATGATTCAATTATTTTTAACTAAAGTTATTGTGAATAAATAATTAATTAACAATTTCCCGAAATAGGAATAAATTATAGTAAATACCTTAATTTCAACGTTGTATGGTGACTGATTAATACTAGTTTCCCGTAGACACTTGCCGTATATTTCTTGCCCTAACCTTTCCTTCACGTCAAAGACATGGTTACTGCTATTTAAATCTTCACCTTTCTTTAGCGTGGGTTCCCGGAAATAATCTGAGTGTTGCACTGTCTGAAACCCTACATAATTTATAGCGGTCGCTGCTACATTCGAAGCCATTATTGTCCGGCTTTATCTCTTTATTTTACAATCACAAGTCAAAGCTTACTGCCCTGGTTGTAATGAACTGCACTGTCAATGGTCTCGTGAGTGCCCCATCAAACGACTGCAGCTGTTTCCGTTAGGGGCGCTAGCTATTAAAAATCTCGTGCGCGCACGGTCCCTATTTAAACTGTTTTCCACTTCCGCGTTCAACCTTTAAGTCAATTTGCAAAACAACTTCCAGGAAGAAAGCTACGCTCGACTGTCTTGCTGACCTTGCCTCAGACAGGGGGTGACCAAACTTGCAAATACCAAAAATATTATTGGTCCAAATTATACGCAGGCCCATATTACACGGACTTCCCCTTAACCATAGAACTGACAATGTTAAATTCTGTATCGGCAGCTATTTTGTGTGATGTCTACCTACCAAGTGGATATTTATTTTCATCCTATTGTGAACGATCCTCCACGGCACTCTTGCATGTCGTTGGAAAGCTATTAAACTACAGATTTTTCTGTTTGCTAGTGATTTTACGTCGCACCGACACAGATAGGTCTTATGGCGGCGATGGGATAGGAAAGGCCTAGGAGTTGGAAGGAAGCGGCCGTGGCCTTAATTTAGGTACAGCCCCAGCATTTGCCTGGTGTGAAAATGGGAAACCATGGAAAACCATCTTCAGGGATACCGACAGTGAGATTCGAACCCACTATCTCCCGGATTCAAGCTCACAGCCGCGCGCCCTTATCCGCACGGCCAACTCGCCGGGTCAAAACTGCAGATTCAGATGGTAACTGCACCCATCAAATGAGTCTGATTGGCTAATTTTAATAGTTGTATTTAATAACTAATAGTAATAGTCCGGCAGGTGGAGACAAAGGACAGCATTAGAATTTTCTAGTAGCCAGTGCGTGAGAACAAAGCCTTGACAGAAGCCCACGCTTCCTTTCTTTGCTAAAAATATATTGATATCTCTGGAACACCTGCTATTGCGTCATCTTTCGAAATTACGCAGCAGTAGTGGAAAAGTACTGGAAGTAAGTGAGATAGAGAATCGCAGTCCTAGCTACCTGAAATCCCTTGATTTGGAATAGACCCGTCCATACAGTTGAATAACGGAATGTGTGCTCCAATCAGATCACTGGATTCAAATATTTTCAAAATTAGCGCGACAAAGTTGTATGTGGCTCATAAATAATCCCGGTCAGTAATTAATGAAGATTGTGTCAAAAGGAGATGGCAATAATTACTGAAATAATTCTTGACCAACTTACTGGTTTGTTGAAAACGGATTGAAGTATTTGCGTACCCAGGTGTTGGATAGCAACAGGAGTGGGAATCCCTTGCTAGCGCGGAGCGTGGTTCGGCAGCGCAGGACGAGATATAGTCTAACTAACGCCTACTATATTGTGAGAGAAATTATGAACAGTTCAAAAATCACGATGCATCGTGGTGGTAACATGCAATTATGGAAATTTGGCGTGCAAGGCATTCCATTTTTGAGTAACTTTATTTCGGAGCTACCTAGCACTATTTTAATTGGGATTTTAGGTGTCAAAAATTAGTATTCTTACGCCGATAAGTGCGCCAAACATCCCCGAGGAGCAACTTTCCACTGGTCAGTCGGCATCCAGAGTCTCCTTGCGTTCAGACGTGTTTTTAACTTCGCTCCGTTCTCAAGTACAGTTGTATTGAGTTATGTGTATTCACCATTATATTGGAGATGGAATCAAGTTTTATAAACATAAACTGAGTTGGTAAAGTGTTTGAAACCACATTATTGAGTTGATTAACAGATTAACAGATTTTATAAGTGTTCAATCTACGCAGGGTTGAAGTGAAACTTGGAATTGTGCAGTAGTTGCGTCAAATATGACACAGTTTGAATATGTAGCCTGCAGGAGAAGTTAGACATTCTAACGTGTATGTAAGCTGTAGTTGAGTGGAAAATATTTTGCTTGCTACTCTGAGGAGTTAGTTGATGGTTGGAACGTTGAGTGGAGAAGGCACTTTCACTATCTACAGAGATTTAGGTCAGGGAGGCCAGACCCTTCCCAGCTGCTTTGTGAATACAAAGGGGAGTGCAGATACCACGAAAGACTTCGCTGCATTAGAAGCAAACTTGAGCTAGAGCATAGTACGTTAAATCATGCTTAAGTTACAAGGTATTTGAGCACTGCGTGTGTTGTATGTATATATTATAAGTGTTTAATGTTGAGTGTTATAACAAGTTGTTATATTTAATATTATCATCAAGAGGAAACGCGTGTAAAAGTGTTAATACGGGTGAAAATTAGTATATAAGCCAATGTCGGATACAGGAAGAATGATGAATGGTGTTAATATGTCTGTCATGAGTCTGTAAAACAACATGACTGCCTCAAGTCCTGGTGATGCTGACGTGCCAATAATGTGAGTACAAATCTCATATTTTTAATAGAATCTAAAGCTTTTCTTTGATAAAATATCTTGATGTAAATAAATATGCGAGTGACGGTAGTATAATATAAGACCCGAGTACACAGCCATATAGTTAGGGTAATTCAGTTCATGATCAGTGTAAATATTATTATTATTATTATTAATCATGTGTGATATAGTTTGGAAGTATCATTTGATCAGTCAATATCGACTAATATATATTTATTTTGAGGTAATTATAATCAGCCATTTTTGTATACTTGGCATATTATTATTATTATTATTATTATTATTATTATTATTATTATTATTATTATTATTATTATTATTATTATTATTATTATTATATTTAGTACTTCATTTATGCAGATATTTTATTTGTTTAACGCAAACGTAGACACCGTGGTAGATGAGTGAGGAAGTGAATTAATGATGAAACCATATATATGATAGTTACTGTCGAAAATTCTGGTTGGGCGACAGTAACACATATACATCCATATATATTTTTGTTGCTATGGCAAGTACCATAATTAAACAGTTGGGTGGACAGTACTAATAATTAATTTTGGTTCAGGTAAATTGAAGTGCTGTTGAGCAATAGGCACGATATTGGGTGACGGTAATAATGTTTGAGATGTTTGAAGGTCCATAGTTATGATCATATAGTAATACATGATGTTATTTGCTGAAGAAAAGTATATAAAATAAAGAGTATGGTGAACATATTCTCTAATATGACTGGAAATGAAGGTATCCAGCATGATAGCTGAGATGTAAAAGAATTATGCAGAATGAAGTGGAAATGACTCCGTAAATGAAAAATGTAGGGGGAAAATAAGCCAGTCAAAGATGATGTATGATTTAGAAGGACCAAATGATACTTATACTATTTCAACTGTGACACAATATCGCTTACTAAGAGAAAAGTTATCGTACGCATTTGAGTGCTATTTTAATATTATGTTGGCAACATTTAACACCCAACTGAGCTGTTATGAATGGTCGCTAGTAGGAACTACTTTCGTTGGTTACAACAGATGATTATTATTATTATTATATATATACTTTCTTTGTTTTTGCCTCTTATTAGCAATCATTACGTGCATTCTTTTATTGTCTTTACACTGTCAGAGTATTCTATTGTGTGTGGACCACAGCAATAATTGTTCTGAGTTGTGGTCAGGTTTCAGCAAATTAAAACACTTGGACGCTGAAATAAACCAATAAATTGGTATGAGCATTTGTCAATGTACATTTATGTATATATTAGCACAAATTTAGGCATTAGGTTATTGTTTCTGGCTGTGTTATCTCGCTTGGTGTATATAGTAGAATAATTTAGAATATATTTTATTTTTAAGTGGGAGAGTATATTTTCTCCGGATTAATTTAAGGTAACTAGGAAAAGGACACTCGCATCTATGAAAAGCAAAGTTTTAGATTCTCATACAGCAACAACCAAGGTCCATCATTTGAGTTACATGTTACTGAATTCTAAGGTTTAAAATTATTGTTTAGTGTACCAGGAAAGAGGATATTTAAAATTATAAATTCCACATGGGAAGTCAGTAACAGTTTTATTCAGATCAATGTTATTATTATTATTATTATTATTATTATTATTATTATTATTATTATTATTATTATGATTATTATTATTATTATTATTATTATTATTATTATTATTATATAACCTGACATAGAAATACAGTTACTGTTAATCCACCATCCTAATAAACCATAATGTATTTGTGTCTGTTACCTTAGAACATTCATTTACCATAATTAATACCATTGGAATCTAAACTTTATTAACAGTGCTTACTGAATTTTCTTCATCTATAAAACAATATTTGCCAGTATATATTATAATTCCATGAAATACCTGATTCACTGTGTAAGGGCGTAAACATAAAATTCTCATAATAGTTATATAATTATTAATTAATAATAATAATAATAATAATAATAATAATAATAATTATTATTATTATTATTATTATTATTATTATTACTATTATTATTATTATTATTGGTTCTTATTATTTAATATTTTACCAGTGTAATTCACAGGCTATTTGGGAGTCCTGATGAGTATAATATTAATCATTTGAGTCAGTCAATTGTGGATTTATTAACTAATTCAATATTAACTTTTTATATTTTTTTTTCTCTATCCAATTTATCTACGGTTTGGTTGTCAACAGTATTGGATTTTGGTATGCAATTATCAATATTCTTAAGGATTTATTTGATGATAGCCAATATAAAATATATTCATTAGAAAATATTATTATTATTATTATTATTATTAGAAAATATTATTATTATTATTATTATTATTATTATTATTATTATTATTATTATTATTATTATTATTATTATTATTATTATTATTATTATTATTATTGCAATATTATTATTATTTCAATGCGTTGCTAATTCATTTGATATTATGAGGTTGGAAGATTTGGAGTCATAATATAATGGTTTACAGTGGTCAGCTAGGTAATTAATTAATTAATAAATTTGATTACCATTTATTTAGTAAAAAAATTAATTTTTTTACAGTAACTTCTTATATGTTGGTTTGTAAACTTATTTTATATATTTGAGGACTTATTAATAACATTTCTGGACTATAATTTAAGGAGAATCGTCATATTATTTCAGTATAATTATTATTATTATTATTGTTACTATTGTATTACATTTTCATTTTAGTTTTACAAAACTTTATACAGGCATTTGTGATATATTGTGGCGACATTTCTGAATTCTTTTGAATAGTTTATAATGCATTTCAGTGATATCATAAATTTTTATTAATTAATTAGTATCAACATTTTATTTATTTAAATATCTTAGAAGTATTTGTTATTATTATTTCGACTGATGACAAATAGTATTCCGACGATTAACTTGGGTTAGCCACATTAAATTTCATTCGCATCGGTATTATTATTATTATTATTATTATTATTATTAAATATTCTTCTTCTTATTATTACTGTTATTTATTGATCCACGTGCTATATAAACGCCGCTGTCCTAGTAAATGTGTACAGTTACACTGAGATCAAGGAATTGGATGAATAAATATGGAAATTATTATTTGATATAAAAATTAAATAATTAATTATAATATTTTTTTTACAAATGAGATGGTCATGTGTGTTGTTATGAGAATTTTAGTTTGTACAGTCTCATAATGTAATGATATGATATTAACAAAATTTTATTTCACATTTTTATAACAATTATCTTCACTTTTTTTGACTTCATAAAAAAAAATTCTTTTAATACACATTTAAATTGAAATCAGTGTGTGTCTTAAATTATTATAGTGAGTAGTTTTCCTAATGCACTATCCCTATGCATCCCTATTCGACGACGGGGACTGATCGCGCCTGAGAAGAGGATCTCACACACCTTCGGTAAGTATTTTTTTTTTAGGGCAGCCGAGGCAACATTTGACATCCAGTCAATGCCGAAGGAGCTCTGCAAGGGTGCAGTAACGTTAACTTTTCTGTGAGACTTCATAAGAAAAGAAACTGACACATGGAAATGGTGGAATTATTATTGCATGGCAATATCAACATTTTAACGTGTCCGGCTCCGTGGCTTAATGATTAGCGTGCTGACCTTTGGTTCAACGGGCTGCGGGTTCGATTCCCGACTGGGTCGAGGATTTTTACCTTAACTGGTTATTTCCACTGGTTCGGGGACTGGGTGTACGTGCCGTCATTAGAAATATAAAATAAAAGAATGAGAAAAATAAGAAAATAATATTCAGTAAAGAAAAACGACGTAAAATACGAGATGAAACATAAAAATACAAAATGTATAAAATGATGCACATATAACTTATACACATAATACGAGTGAAAGTTTCGAGTCTATGCAATAATATTTGTTTGATTGGTAAGAAGAAATATATTTTCCCATATATGAGCCACGCTAGGCCTATAACCAACGCGGGTGTACGAACTTGTTATAATAAATCTTACTACAGCAGCTATGCTACATACAGTACAAGCTAACTAAAACGAAAATGTTGTAGACGGAAATAATCACAACAAAACTGCACTTTTAACTCGCCAATAAATCTAATTACAGCCACAAAATAAGAGTGGTAGCGATAACAAGCACAGCACCATTACACGAAGTTTTGGTTTGTACAACTGCGAGTCGCTCATTTGTTTCCAAGGAAACATATACAGTACATGGAGATTGTTTCTATGAATAAAAATGAGTAAGAATCATCTGTAAACTTCTAGTATCACAAGACAAGACATGGAAGACCATCTGTTAGCGGAATAGTGCTAATAACGATGAAATAAAAATGCGTCGAAGAATTGACTCTGCCGCGACAGAAATGGGCAAACCGTCGATTCATCGACACTTGCCGGTTCTAAGGTTAAGTTCCAGTAACTATATTCACGGTTTTCAGAGACCAGAAGTGCCAGAATTTAGTCCCGCAGAAGTTCCTTTAAGCGGCAATTAATCTATTGACACGAGGGTGGTGTATCTGAGCAGCTCTAAATACCAACCGACTGCATTGGAATCGAACACACTAAATGAGGTTCAGAAGGCAGTAATCCCGGTACAAAACTAGTTGTATCATAACTTTTGTAATTGCGATTAAATTTTATGGAGGAATTAATCCGTTGTGTCTACTTGTGCTTCACGTTGATCAAAAGCTAGAAAAAGTTAATTACACAACTTCATAAATTCTCCTTGCAGTGAAAAAGCTCCTCTCGCAAGTTTCTCCAGGTGTGAAAAAATATCTCAAAAGATCTCAGTTTATCTCGCTCTAATGAAGACAATATTGTGATACGATTTAATTAGTTTTTTTCTTAAATAGAGCCCATCATATCGAGAAAAGCTACGTTATTACTCCGGCGACACGCTTTAAAGACATCTCAGCTATGATGAAGTTAACAAGCATCTCAGAAGTGTTTATACGCGACTTCCCTGCTGTAGAGAGAGACTCTGTAAAGAGAAGAATTTCTGCAAGTCAAATTTTTATTAGAGGACTTGGAGAGATGAGATTTCTTCTCTTTCCTCAACTTTGCCTATGCCGTGATGAATATGGACTGAGGCGAGAGAGAAGGAGATTTTTAAATAAATCAGGAGAAGAGTGACAGGAATATAAGAGGGGAACAGGTAATTGACTACTAGTGAATACCTTGATTAAAGTGAGTACAGACTTCCACCAACCTTATCAATAGGTTACTACGGCATAAAGGAACGACGTGCATATGAGAAGGTCCTAAAACCTAACCTCACCTTCAAGCCATAAATAGAGATAGAAGCTAAACTAATAACAAAACATTTCCAGAGATTTTTTTAAAGAAATAAATCGTCCTTCCTCCAAGGAGATGACCATTCATATCCGGAATACAGTCAATTGAGTTTTAAAAAATCAAAAAGTGGAAATAATTAATGCTTTTGCTATCTTCTTTATTCCAGGGGGAGTGGGAGAGGAATGTTAATCACGTTCACAGGTATAGATGGAAATGACTGATTTGTTGAGAGTATTACTGTTTTATTCGCACAATGGTACTTCCATTTTGCAGTAAGGTCGATGTCTGGCTAGGGAGGGTGTCTCTTGCTCTGAATAGCAGACCTCGGACAATCCACACATTGATAGGTATTTTATATTTTTCTGACAGGTAAGGCAAGCACGGTACATGAATAACTTGCTTTTCCAGGCCCACATCCCGAGCCTGATGTGAGTCTCTTTCAAAGCGAATGGTGGAATTTGAGACCACTGCTTTACCGTCCTGTCTGTTGGCTGCTACGTCAGCCGCCCGATTAGAGTCAAGGGTAGAGATGCAGTGAACCTCCTCGTGTACCTCCAATTCACGATGTCTCATGGATTGTGCAATCGACGTTCTTACACGGTGATGGGGATGGTTGCGCATTAGCTCAGTGCTCCTACAGAACCCCAGAAAATGTCCAAGGGTTTCTGTCCCGTTCCAGCCATTTTAGCGGCAATGGGTTGTGCTGAATAACCTACCGGGAACCGATACGCCTCCGGTGAGGTTGCATGACATCTTCAATGTGTTTATGTATTCAGAAGAGTACAGAGGTGATTTATGAGTCATCCATGAGTTTACTTTCGAGCAGTCTGAAAATAACACTGCTCCCTTGTGGTAACTGGTACCATGACTGAAAGGATCGATTTCTCATAAATTCGCGCAGTTTCTTCTTTAGGGGAAGACTGTCAATTTCCTATAAAGGGTTAAGATAGAATGCTGAACTGTCTTTAAATGCTCGCCACAGCCGCGGTTGTGTGAGATCTGCCATCCTCATTTGGTGAGAGCACAGCACATCTGCCATGATCAGTCCTTATTCGATTTTGTCGTCCCTTTGACGTCTGGGAATATGGAACCCAGCTGGCTAATATACGAGTTTTGAACAATTTTACTATTGACGTTACCAAGCGTTTGAGATCTCCGAAAAAGTCTGATGCCTTGGCTGAATGGTCATCATTCAGACCTTCAGTTCGAAGGGTCCCGGGTTCGATTACTCTTCATATTTGGACAGCACATAATACTACTAACCACCACAGAAACAAGCAATCGTGATTACATCCGTTCCCTGAACACTTTTCATGGAATATCACTAGCTTGAAATCTTTGGAGAGATCGTCTGCTGGTTTCCAGCCCGTGTCTTCGAGTGTTAAGCAGCCGTCGTTGGTCATATTTTAGTCCAGTGCTAGTTTTCGTTATCCAGATTCCAGGCTCCAATTTTCTGGTCATCGACTGTACTCAAGCATTGCCTTCAGTTCTTAGGAAAACGATGAAGAGTTTCACAAGACTAGTGTCAGTGCATTAGTACTAACTGAAGAATATATTCAGTAATAAATATACCAATTTCTAGCCTTTTCCCTAATATTCCTGAATTTCTACAAATCCAAATCTGCTTGTTGTGAACATGGCTTGTGGGATGTGCAGGTTTATTTAAGAAACACTCCGCCGCGAAACTTTGAAGTTAATAGTGTTTATTTTAGTCGTTCTACACTAATAAATACAATTTATTTATTACCAGTCAATCAGATTCAAAACAAAACAAGAGAAGCTAATTTTAACACATTATATTAGGTCTCTTAGAGTGGCTTCATAGCAACGTTCACTGTCTATCTAGCCTCTACGATAGGAGCCAATCTACTGGGTCATCCGTTTGGGATGTCAGAAAAGTAAAACGCAATACATAAGAAACTATGCACATTTATTGCTTGTTAACGGTGCATACATGTTAAAGAGAGTCTGGAGTTTGTGCCACAGCACATTAGCACTCAACATGCCCACCATCGCGCGTGCGGCACAAACGATACCTCGAGTCCATGTTGCGCCACGTGGCACGCAGCATTTCTGGAGTGATTTGCTGAAAGGCCGCTGTAATCTCCCTCCGTAGGTCAGCGAGATTCTGTGGTCTTCGTGCGTACAGTGCCGTGACGTAGCCCCATACAAAACAATCTTGAGGGATTAGGTCAGGGCTATTAGGAGGCCATGGGATGGGTACACCACGGCGTGTTGACTCGGCCACTCACATGGAATGTGGCTTCGTCCGTGAACAACCATCGTTTTAACCATTGATCGTCACCTTCCTACCGCTCACACATCATCGTAACAAAATTGAGTCGAGCTCCGTAATTCAACTGTGTCAACGCTTGCATGCGCTGCATACGGTATGAATGCATATGAAGATAACGCCTAACAATCCTGTGACTTGTTGTGTATGGTATATTCTGCTCTGCTGATAAGCGGCTGAGTGACTTTCGTGGACTCTGTGTCATGGCTTGTCGAATATCTTCCTCCTTGTTGCTATCACGCCACCTTCCATCTGTGTGAGGCATCTGCAATCCATTTTCCGAAAACATGTTGTACCATTTAACAATATCCCCATGTGATGGGACATGCCTAACGTTGTACTGACGTCTGAAAGCTCGCTGGGTCTCCACTACACTCGAAAATTTGGCATACCATACGACACACTGAGCACGTTGTTGTGGTGTAACGACCATCTTCACTCAACTCTGTATCAACACTGAGCACTAGAGTTGGGTAGTTCATGAACTAACTAGTTCATTTGAACGACTCGTTTATTTGAACTAGTTCGAGTTCGTTCAAATATTTTGAACGAGTCGTTCACGCGAGCATACAGCATATTAAAGGAGGACGAAGACGTAAGCAAGCACCATCTATTGTAAAACTTACATACTAGCTCGCGTGCGGTACGGTAAACTACCTCTCCTCACGCCGCTTGTCCTGTTGCCAAGAGAGCTCATAATAAACTACCTCGTTCATTTGAACGACGTGCCACGAGAGCGTTCCCATGAAGACAGCACAAATGAACTACCTCGTTCATTTGAACGACTTCGTTCGTTTGAACGACTTCGTTTATTTGAACGAAATGCCGCGAGAGCACAAATGAACTACCTCGTTCATTTGAACGACAAAATAAGCTCGTTCAAAAATGGCCAATGGCGTGCCATGTTAATGGTCACGTGACAGCACATTTCTCACCTGCTTATGAACTACCTCGTTCATTTGAACTAGTTCATTTGAACGACTCAAGGCGATGAACGGTATCGAATGAACTAGTTCAAGCAAATGAACTGACTGGACCCATCCCTACTGAGCACTAAGCGCGCGCGCTGACTTGTACCGCCTCTGTACCTGACATCTGGTGATTGCACTATGAACTACACGGCTGCGTTTTCTCGTGGAAGTCATTGTTGCAAAGAGAGTCATTGTTAACTCCCATCATTGTCACGTACATTACAGAAAATTGCATAGATATATATGCATTAACATAATGGCTATAACGTTATACTTTTCTGACATCCCAAACGGATGACCGTGTGTTTGAACGTGTATTGCGGAGCAAGAGAGCCCAGAGGAATGTTGAAGTGGACTCAGTTGCCCCATTGGCGTCTGAACTTTGCAATAATGTTCAGAAGGCGGACAAGGGAGTGGCATATTGTGAAGATGATTTGCAAAATTCTTGCGTGTATATAAATACTGGCAGTCTATCCACGATAAAATATTATATTAAACATATTATACCACTAACAACATTACTATCCAGAATGAATCGATTCAATCTCTGAGGTCAGCTGAAGCTTGCACACATCAAAAGGTGACAACCCATGGAATAGTTTTTTTTCTAAATAAACCTGATAATTAATCAATTCCTCCGTCCTTAAAGCGAAAACTGATATATTTTCTGTAGAAGAGGTTCGCTCTCGAGTTCGCTGAAGGAAATGGACTTATTCAGAACAGGAAGATGGAGAAAAAAGACTGGCGGCAAACACTTTTGCAAAGGTTGGGGATATTTGAATGGAAAGAACGAACTCTCTGCAAGACACGGTAGTTCTTCCAGCGACCACAAGAACAACCGGTCGATTTATAATATGGCAGTTGGAAGAACTTCTTTGTGTACTGATGTCGTTATTTGCAATTTTATATTTGTTTTGTGTAAGCCCAAAATTAAGGGGATTATTCTGATCAAAAACCAGTCAATGAAATGGTGTATGGCACCCCCCCCCCCGTGCCTGCGCAATTAACCATTGATGGTTAAGATTCTCGAACCTGCCAGGAATCGAGCCCGGGACCCCTAAGACTGAAGTCCAGCAGGCTAAACATTTAGCTATGGAGCCCGACATCAATAACCAGTGGTAAAATTACACTCACTCGGTCCAACCTGATGGAAGCATTTGCTCCACTGGTTGGGGCAAGTGAGTCCATGGGCTTTATGTTCTTGATTTTTTTAGCTATGGAGCCCGACATCAATAACCAGTGGTAAAATTACACTCACTCGGTCCAACCTGATGGAAGCACTTGCTCCACTGGTTGGGGCAAGTGAGTCCATGGGCTTTATGTTCTTGATTTTTTATTTCAAGCTTGCATATGTCTTACTTATTTCTTTTGGTTATTGAGTGTGATTAATAATGACTTAACCAATGTTTTCTGTATCTATTAATTTTAAATAATTATTCTGCAGTTATGACATATTTCTTTCTTTTCTTCTTTCTTTATTAATCTGTTTACCCTCCAGGGTTGGATTTCCCCCCCTATTCAGCGAGGGATTCCACCCTTACCGCCTCAAGGGCAGGGTCCTGGAGCGTGATATATTGGGTCTGAGGATACAACTGGAAAGGAGGACCAGAACCACGCCCAGGGCGACATCACCTGCTATGCTGAACGGGGTCCTTGTGGAAAGATGAGAAGATTAGAAAGGATAGATAAGGAAGAGGAAAGGAAGGGGCTGTGGCCTTAAGTGAGGTACCACCCCGGCATTTGCCTGGAGGAGAAGTGGGAAACCACAGAAAACCACTTCAAGGATAGCTGACGTGGGAAAGGAACCCCTTTCTTCTGAGTTGACCTCCCGAGGATGACGAACCCCGTTCCACCCCTTGTACCATTTTTAACATTTCGTGGCAGAGCCGAGAATCGAACCCGGACCTCCGGGGGTGGCGGATAATCTTGCTAACAACTGCAACACAGAGGCGGGCTGTAGTAGTTAGTGTAATGGAGAGCAGCATCAAACAACAACATGAGATATTTTACCTTAAGGTGACTCACTTGCCCCTCTCTCCCCTAAATAACTTGGATTGCAACGCACGCCATAATTTTCGTGGCATTTTGTTTGGCTGGCTCCTTGTAGTAGAAGATTTAACCTCGTTTTAGGGATAGTTGAAATAGAAGTTAGTACTTGACGCGACGACCTGGTGTCTCCTGGCCAAAATGAAGACAAACTGCACATCCCGCATGACTAAGCTCTGGGCTACAATTCAAGAGAAATAAAGAATAATAGTTACAGAAACGGGAAGAGCCAACTGCTTCCTCATGTCTGTTAAACGAGGACAGTACCGTAGGTTGTTCTCACCACGAGTAATAGAAACATTCTCCCTTTGTGCTGCCTAGCCCGAATAACCGGGTATTATTATTATTATTATTATTATTATTATTATTATTATTAGTATTATCTTTCTTTCTTTCTTTCTTTCTTTCTTTCTTTCTTTCTTTCTTTCTTTCTTAATCCGTTCATACTCGAGGGTTGGTTTCTCCCTCGAACTCAGCAAGGATCACACATCTACAACCGCAAGCGTAGTGTCCTGGAGAGTGAGACTTTGGATGATACAACTGAGGAGGAGGACAAGTAACTCGCCCAGGCTCCTGCACCTGCATGCTTGTGGGGGGGATGGGAAGAATGGAAGGCATAGACAAGGAAGAGGGATCGAAGCGGCCGTAGCCTTAAGTGAGGTACCATCCCGAGATTTGCCTGGAGGAGAAGTGAGAAACCACGGAAAACCACGTCGAGGATAGCTGAGGTGGAAATCGGAACCCCTCTACTCAGTTGACCTCCAGAGGCTGAGCACACCCTGCTCCAGCCCTCGTACTATTTTTCAAATTTCGTGGCAGCGCTGAGAATCGAACCCGGGCCTCCAGGTTGGGAGCTTATCACGCTAACCACTACACTATAGAGGTGGATTATTATTATTATTATTATTATTATTATTATTATTATTATTATTATTATTATTATTATTATTATTATTATTATTATTATTATTATTATTATTATTATTCCACTACGCCCTGCTAAGAAGCCGCATTTGAACGAATTTATTGCAATATTTTAATTCGTTCATTGAGATCCTTTCTGCGTTAGTCTGGCCATCATGTAAGGTACGGGGACAAATCCCGTCGCCGCACCTAATTTGGTCCCTCTAGGGATTTCCAGTTTGCACGATTGGTTCCTAATGTTTAGTCGCGCACACACGCGTAGCCTCATCCCCTTGTCTTGTTGTGAGAGTTGGTTGTGTGCACCACGTTTAGTTTCCGTGTATAAGGAGGATTCATTTTTCGTGCTGAGATGATTTAGTGCAGCATTTAAATTAAGAGCCTGTTATTCCTAGAGTGAGCACTGATATTTGTATTAAATACCCAGTCATGTGGTGTAGTTCTTGGCGTGTAATCGGTGCAGTGAGGAGATTGGCGTGAGTTACTGTAGCAGCCATTACAAAGAATTAGGGAATGTTCGTAATTACGTCCCCTTTCATTTTATTTGTTATATATGAAGTTTATTTTTATTTTCAGATGGAAGAACGCAAGCTGTGGGATAAGGTGGCTATGAAAAAAGGTTATTAAGGCATTAAGGGAGAAAGGAATATGTTAAAAACGTGTAAATATAGCATTTAACATCCCACAAGCAACGCTGAAAGACTGTGTTAAAAAGAATACCAAGAAAACATTTTTCATAAATGGTCTTCAAGTAATTCACTATAAAGAAATTTGGTAAGGTTAGAAGGGAAAAACAAACTAAAATTAATTGTACTTTTCATAAATTTGCCAACGGCCGTAGCCGTGTTGAAACACCGGATCCCGTGACATCGCCGAAGTTAAGCAACATTGGGCGAGGTCAAGATTTTGATGGGTTGCCACGCGCTGTTGGTGGGGGTAAGGGAATGGAGGAGCGGAAAGGAACTGACTACCCTACCTAACGTAAACTCCGGCTCAGGCAAACCTCTGCAAAGGTTCAGACCTGCCTTCGGGCAGAATGCACCCTTACCTTACCTTTCACAAATTTGGTGGAGGACGAAATTACGAACACATTTTTGGTATTTTAGTTCTTGTAGTGTTTACGTTTGTGTCAAATATTGACTATCTTATTTATTTACTTGTTTATTTATTCCTGACATTCATTTGTGGCAAAGTTAATGCTTTCTACTCATCCGGGATCGAAATGTTGGTTGACCGTACCGAGAAATGTTTACTGTTTCTTGGGGACTATGTGGAAAAGTGAACTTACATTGTGTGTTGACATAACCGTGTTGCCTATGTGTGGGTGGTTTTTCAAATGGCCATAACTTGGAAGTGTAACTTACATTTTGATTCTCCCCCTCGTATTTACACCTCCCATATTCTTCTTACTATGCTTCGTTAGTAACAGTGTTTCCGTCAATTAAGATTTAACAGGTTTTCTCTTACTACATGGCCCAGTTTTGTTTATATCTATACTGAAGGATCCAAGACCTCAAAAGGCGTGGGTGCTAAATCTCAGGTGTCAAGGAAGTACTCCTTACCTCCCCAGACGTCTATCATTACTGTAGAAATTTTAGGTATCCCTTCAGCCATTAGCAATGGAATTCATCTCTTCCGTAAGATTCCCATATTTTCTGACTCAAAATGTGCCCTTCAAAACCTACAACATTCACGCTGGGACCTGTCAACTTATTAGTATGTATTAGACGTATTGAACTTAATCTACACCGGCAAGAAAGTACCTCAGGAAATACATCTGCTATGAATTAAAGGCCACGCTGGTATAACGATGAACGAGTTAGTAGACTAGCGAGCGAAAGAAGCCACAACATGCGAACACCGCCACTACAAACAGTTACCATATTCTAATTTCCTGCCCACAATCAAGCAACAGGCCTACAGAAAATGCTCTGAGTACTGGAAAACATCGCTGCTTACAAGCGAAAACACTACGCTAAAATTCAGCCGACCATCCCAACGCAAGTCTGGTTCAAGAATTTGAAATTTACACGAAGACATTCCTAATAAGTAAGCGTCTGGGTCATGGAACCTATCAGAGTCATCTCCACAAGATCAAGGTATTGGTTGGATACCCCTCACTGCTGAGAAGACCCTGGCGAAATAACTGACTTGAACCACATCCTAGTGTCATGTGAAGGGGCTCATTCATTTTCGAGCGTGTTCGCCAACAGGTCCCGACTTTGGTCGCACTGAGCGGCTCGAATTTGTGTGTGTGGGGGGAGGGGGTGTTCGTGGTTGTGCTCGGGTTTGGGTGGGAGTAGGCTGTTCGACAGTTAAACCGACGAACCCGACCCTTATGCCAACCCGCCAGTGTGTGTATGGCCGACCGGCTCGCCGGGCTTTTGTCTGTAGCCTCATCTAGTTTCCAAGAATTTCTTAATGCATGAATTTGCGAAGTTAATTACCTGGAATAACAATATGACTTTTGAGGAGAATGAGCAGTTCTGGGAAGAATTTATTGAAATGTACCGCGCTAGTCCTTGTTTCCTCTGGGAGGTAAAATCAAAGGATGAAACAAATATTCAATTTAACCGTACCAGTGTTGATTATTTCAAATTTATTTTGTAATGAACTTTCCATTGAGTAATAATGGTAATAATAGGAGCCTCCGTGGCTCAGGCGGCAGCGCGCCGGCCTCTCACCGCTGGATACCGTGGTTCAAATCCCGGTCACGAAATGTGGGATTTGTGCTGGACAAAGCGGAGGCGGGACAGGTTTTTCTCCGGGTACTCCGGTTTTCCCTGTCATCTTTCATTCCAGAAACACTCTCCAATATCATATCATTTCATTAGTCATTCATTAATCATTGCCCCGGAGGAGTGGGACAGGCTTCGGCAGCCGGCACATTTCCTATCCTCGCCGCTAGATGGGGGCTTCATTCATTCCATTCCTGACCCGTTCGAATGACTGGAAACAGGCTGTGGATTTTCAATAATAATAATAATAATAATAATAATAATAATAACTAGACGATCCATGCTGCTACGCAGCATTCTTAATAAATAGGTCAGACAACTCGTCTTGATATGCCTGTCTTAGTGACTTTTTTTTACCTCCCCTTTTCAGTGGTTTTATGAACATTTAACAAGAAGAGCGTTATGGCTTGCCGCAGTTCATAGTCAGAATCCATTCTGACGTCATCATGCCGTCTGTTCGGTAAAAACTATCCATATATTAGTTTTTTTATTCTGCAGTTCTTGATATAAAGCACGGTATTGAGTCATAGAAGTCAATGGTATTTTTAATCGCAGTTCTATATAGAACGGTTGTCTTGTGAGCTCATGGTTTAGTCTCGAAGGAGCGTATTTTTAAGATACATGGGCTTCAATCTTTCTAGTTTATCTAAGATCCCAGGTAATGTCCAAGGCGTGTGTCATGTTGGGGTGTGTTTGTACGTAGACTTTTTTCTCTTAGCAGCATGTAAATTATTAGGAGCACTCTCCCATTTGTTGAATATATTTCGAAGTTGGAAAAAGTTAGAGAATCAAATAGTATCTAGCAGGGAATAGTATTCTTCCGTGATCACAGGAAGTGCATACTCTCTGGCTAGACAGGCAGTAATCAAACATGGCTGCATGCAATGTCATTACTTAGGTTGAAAATCACATATATCAGAATATTAATGAAAGTGTTAGTCGCTTACCAACTCTTCTTTATTGAAGTTAAGTACCCCAATGTCAAACACAATTGTCATCCTCTTATCATATCCAAAAATTATGCGCTGTAATTTCACAACATTTATCAGACTACAGTATTAATTTGTAAGTTGTGATTCCTTTCCAACCACTAAGATCTATAAATGTATGCGCCTCACTGTGTGAATGCTGTCGGCATGGTCTTTCGAGGCCGAATGCCATTTGCGTATTTAAAAAATGGTACAAGCGTATGCATGCAAGTAACTCCAGCCTACAAGACAGTGCACTAAGTTGATGGCACCAGACTTGGAATATGGAGAAATGAAGAGGTCTTTATTAAGTAACAGGCTTACCTACAAGAGAGAACACGCCATTTGCCTTTGTGTTCTTAGTAGCTCTTTTCGTATTGTTTTCAAATGTCTTTTCCACTGTAATTTATCACCTAAGCAATTTTCTTTACTCGCTTCTGACAAAATTAATTACATTTAGAAAAGTAGCTGTAATTCTCCGTTAACTGGCTCTGCTGTGGTGGAATTCTGTTTTGTGTAATTTCACCGTTCTCGATTGTTTAATGAACATCTCCTCCTTTGTTGAAAGACGCACTTCTCTCTCTCCGAGTTAAGACAGATTAAGAGCCTTCCCTAGCAGTACACAGTTCACCTTTGACAGTGGAGAAATGCTCTTCATATCGAGCAACATCCTGGCCTTAATTTGGGACAAGAAGAAGATAAAATATATTTCAACTCGTCGGCATGTCGGAGTATGTTCTATCAAATTGTTATTATAATCGAATGCTTTAGTGATGGTGTCGGGCTCGAGGTCTGAGGACAGTGAATCCCGGCTTCCATTCTATGCCACGTCATGGATTTTCATCTGAATCTGAGGGCTGGTTCGAGATACTCTCACAGGTAATAACATTGAGAAATAATCTAACTCTGAGATAGTTGAGTTTTGGTCCCTTTTTATTTACAAATTGTTGTACGTCGCACTGACACAGTTAGGTCTTATGGCAACGATGCGATAGGAGTTGGAAAGAAGCGGTAGTTGCCTTAACTGAGGTAAAGCCCCCGCATTTGCCTGGTGTAAAAATGGGAAACCACGGAAAGCAATCTGCAGGGCTGTCACCAATGGGGTTCGAACCAAATATCTTCCGAATGCAAGCTTAGAGCTGCGCCCCCCTAACCGCATGACCAACTCACTCGGTACTGAGATAGCAACCCCGGTTTAGAAAGACAAAAATTACGTCACGCTGAACACGCACCCCTAGCGGACGCCTGGCAGGCCAAAGTCCATCAGGGTTCTAGTACAATGGATATTTTGTTGGGGAGAGGTTTATTTAGTAAATTGTACTTCCCCTTAAATAATTTATCGCCAACACAAGCTCGATATACTTAGAGCAAACTCCAGATTTATCCGACTTGCGGATGATCCGTACATACTTGAGTGATTTTAAAAATTAAAAAAAGGAAGCCTGAAGTATTGTATTATGTTATAATTATAACAAATCATTTCGGTTAGAATGCACCGTTGCAGAATTTTCGGAAAATAATTTTTATGACTAGTAGGCACTAAGAATTTTAAAGGTAAAAACAGGGGTTTCCAATTTGTAAGGGCTCGAGGGCCATTTTGGAAACCTTAGTCATGTTCGCGGGCCGCACTTCAATAGGCCAATTTTGCGTTAAATTCTGCAAATAGTACAGAAGGACCACTATGAAAGAACATGCATAGTTCAATTGAGATGAGCGTTTGATCATTTTAATTGCTTGAAACATAATATTAAAATTGCACAAAAGAGTGAAATTCGGAGCGGGCTGAGTGGCTGAGGCGGTTGAGGCGCTAGCCTTCTGATCCCAGTTTTGCAGGTTCGATTCTGGTTCAGTCCGGTGATATTTGGACGTGCTCAAATACGTCAGCCTCGTGTCTGTAGATTTACTGGCACGTAAAAGAACACCAGTAGGACAACATTTCGACACCTCGGCGTCTCCGAAAACCATCAAAAGTAGTCATTGGGACGCAAAAATATAAGATTATTACTTGGAATTTGGATTTTAAATGCTTTAAAATCAAATATAATCTGTCGAGAACAAGTGAATACTTGAAAAGAGGTACTAGTATTAAGGAATAATTAGTTCTGACTTGGGTCTATAAGGTGTATAAGAATTAATACGTTTTTGAACGAGCTAATATATATGTTTGTGACTTTTCTTCACATTATTTCTTACAGTGCTCTCGCGGGCCGCATGTGGCCCGCAGGCCGCCATTTGGAAACCCATGGCTAAAAACATACGAATAATAGGTTAAACAGCATGTAGTAGGGCCAGCCATCTGGTTACACAGTACCATAATAATTACCAATCACTTGATATACAAAGTAGCAGGTCTCCTTAAGACTTTCAACCTAACTATGTATACATAGTAATATATTTTGAGATAATTTCAGGAACATCAGCAGATTTATGGATAGTGCTAAGATTATTGTGACCATTAGAAACCGAAACATACTAGGACATGTTCCAAATGTTCGTTTAGTTTAAAAAAAGTCACAGTTTGAGTTTTCAGCACACAATGCTACTAACTTTGCTTTAATACAACGATGTCTCAAACATGTAACTTTAAAGCTTTTCAGCCCGTGGAGACGGGAGGTGAAATAGGAACAGAGTTCACTGCCAAGAGAATTTTCCATTTACCCCTCTGCTTAGCTACTGATCATGGCCACTGACAACAGTCAGAATGCAGTTGCTGAAGGTGAGGGACGATTGATTAGCAGCTTAGATAAGTACAGAAACATTTATATAAGTTAATAAGATGACAATGGAAGACTACTACGATCATTACTTGCTATTACTTGTTCACTATATCACCAACTCTCAATAACTGACAAGTTTACGCAACGAAAACAATATTGTACATATATAAGCATGATTTAAAGTGATTTGATAGAATCTGAGGATGTTCTTGTAGAACGAAACATGTCGTTCTTCGTTTAAGAGTGTGTAATTTTTACAGGTACGTTAAAAGTGTTATAATTATCCTTTTCGATAGAATGAAAAGTTTAAATGTTACTTTCACTAAGTCGACACTGGAAAATACGGCTTCCTCCTTAAAAAACAAACAAAAAATTCAAACATTCAATGAAGAATGCACAAATGTAGAATGTAGAAATGATGTTTGTAGTTTCTCCAGGCAATGATTTCAGTTCTAATAATTTAACAGCTATTCTCTCAGTAGGAATACAGTATCTTAGTAGTATAGGAAATATGGTGATGTTCTTTAGTTTGAAGTGTCTGCCATTACTTAAACGAAATTATCCTTTAAAAATGAATTTATTAATCGTAAATGGACTTGAAAATCCACAGTTTGTTTCCAGTCATTTGACCGGGTCAGCAATGGAATGAATTAAACGCGGCGAGGATAGAAATTATGCCGACTGCCGAAGCCTGTGCAGTCTTCTGGGGCAATGATTAATGATTGTCAAATGAAATGATATTGGAGAGTGTTGTTGGAATGAAACCGAAGTACCCGGAGAAAAACCTATCCCTCCTTCGCTTAACATAGCACAAATCTCACATGGATGACCGGGATTTGAAGCACGGAACCCAGCGGTGGGAGCCCGGCGCACTGCCGACTGATCCACAGAGGCTCAATAAATTTACTTAAACATTTAATAAAATCTCCTCCGCTTTCGTAAGGCCTCAAGTAAATTTTGGCTCAAAAACACACTGCAGAAGTCCCGACATAGAGTCTAAAGATTTACTTTGTTGCACTGTGTGGTACAAAAAATACTCCTTAAGTTGCTTCTAATTTAATAACTTTGTAACATAATTATTCACTCTTGAAATATGTAGTAAAAGCAGAACTAGATGGCCTTGCGTGGACATCACCCTAATGTTTTCCAATACTTAAATGATGCGTAATATCAGATCACTACCATGAGTTACGGAAAATAAAGAACAAGTACAGTAACGAGGATCAGAAGCGTATACTCTTTCTCTAGTTTAGCATTGAAAGTACACTTCTGTTTCACAATTAACATTTCTCACAAATCTGCCGAAATCCGAAATCCTCTCAGCTGATTGTAGCACTGTCCACTGCCTCAATTTATTGCAAATACTTAATATAATCAAATACCAAACTCCACTAATCCTAAAATACTAGCATACGTAAATTTAACGTGTATGCGTCATACAACTGCGCACAGCTCCTTCACTTGCGTGTTATTAGTATGTAACAGGTATTTGGAAGTTGCCGTATGCGGGTAGATTGCTCATTCCGGATGGTTGCTTTATAGTTATTGTTTTTAGGTATTTGGCTTTCCAGTACACAATGGATAACCGAATAGTGATATAGGAGGAGTATATTTGCCGTATTCTTGACGAGCTGGATGAAGATGAAAGCGGGGAAGACAACCGTTTAGAAAATGCATTGTGAGCACGAAGACGCTCCGATGACGATCCGAACTATTCACTCAGTGACAATGGTTCCGAACATAATCTTGACTGTGATCCTGATTTAGGAGCTTCTGTTGAAATTCTGCAGATTGAGTGGTCTTCGACAGGGAAACCTCATCAAGGAACTAGGAAGAGAAGAGAAGGAGTGACTACTTCCAACAGCTCAGCTTCAGCCTCGCAGCCACTAAAACTGGATATTTTTAGTGTGAAGTTGATAAACTATTTGGTAAGGATGGACTTATGAGAAATAACTGATTCAAACACACGAAAATACCAATAAGAAAGAACATAGTTCATATCCGAAGAGGACCTACGTCGACAGTAGGTGTTTTGAATTATTCTTTACTAACAACATAATGCAAACTATACCTTGTAGATACTTAAATATTTTAATTTATTTGTACTTCCTACAATGATAATCTGCCTAAATATGACGAAGTATACCACAACATTTGAATATTGAATGTATGTGTAACCATGAAGAGTTTTCTGGAGTGAATACTTCTCGTATGTAGTATTATAGAGGTGATTTCTAACTATTTGGGCGGAGCCTTTTGCCAAGACGGATAAATTACAGAACAGTTTCTTGGGAATGCCCACACTTTTGAAGAACTCAACTAAGAATTTTGATATGGTTCCTCTTGCTCCTATGAAAAGTCCTACAACCCTTATACAGTGATGTATGATTCTTTGAAGTAGCTGATGTTTGGTTCATAGATGGCTCGCTTATCCGCGTCTACCTCTGCTGGCTGACTGGAGTCGACCACACATCTAATGGTGGGATCTTGAATAAATGCAAAGTATTTTTCTCGGCCAATTGCGATTATATCTATTCTCCGGTTGCTTCCCCCGTCAGCAACACATGACACCTCTTCATGTACTTCGTAACCTTTCTGAGAGAATGCTGCTGCAATTCTAGATCTTATTCCGGTGTGCTTAACACACCTAAGCAAGTCCCCCCCCCCCCGTGGACATGAACCAGGAACATGAGCTAGGGTTTCATACTCACTGCAATGTCTGCAATGGAGTCCATCCCGGCTACGTCCAGGGAGGGCCCGTGTAGGAACCACAGCGTGTCTTTCCACTCTGATCCGCAGAGTCCATTTAGGGTGTCGTTTCATCGGCTAGCCGGTGTGTATTCCTGATAGAGGATGGCTCCCTTACCGTGAGCTCTTAATGCACACCATTTGCTGTGCTCCTTTTTTCCTTGGAACTTCTCTTTAAGTTCCTTGCGCTAAGTTCTTCGAGTTGGGTGTTATATGCATTTCTTAGGCCAAGTCTCTGAACGCGAATTTTCCTCTCTTCTACCAGATTGCGCGACGATGTTACGTACTCATTACCAGTGTTCTCTAGTAGGTGACGGATGTTAAGATGTTGAATTGGTGCCTCCCATCCTGCTATCCACAGCCCAAGCCCGTCATTTTCTTTTATATTATAGAGAGCTGTCTGGCGTGTCTGCAGGCAACTGAAGAATTTCTTTGATTGTGCTTTTCACGATCTTGCGACATGAACAACAACAACATTGTGGAATTTGATTATTGTTTTAGAGTAGATAGGGACATGCACGTAAATTTTACGCATGTTTTTATTGGGCAACTAGCGACTAATGTTAGTGTTCTAGGGCTAATGTAGCTTAATATATGAGGCCTTCCGGAAGAGAAGGGCGGACCCGCCAGTGGTCGATAACTTTTTATTGCATCTCCAGGTAGCTGAGACCATCCACTATAACACTAGCTTGACAAAATCTGACGTGCTCGCCCTTACTGTATCGGAAACAGCATTTGTTTCGAAAGCCACAGGTACGGTACTGCATAGCATGTGACAGATACATAATGCTCATATTGTTCTGCAAATGAAAGGCGATCCACTGGATACTCTCCAAATTTAGCAGTTGATAATTAGTGGTATTTGCTTTTACGTCCCACTAACTATTTTTAATGTTTTCAGAGACGCCGAGGTGCCAGAATTTAGTCCCGCTGGAGTTCTTTCACGTGCCAGTAAATCTACCGACACGAGGCTGACGCATTTGATCACCTTTAAATACCACTGTACAGAGCCAGAATCGAACCTGCCAAGTTGAGGACAGAAGGCCAGCGCCTCAATCGTCTGAGCCACTCATTCCGGCACTTAACAGTTCATCGCGCAGCCAGCCTTTTAACAAACCAAACCGTAACTGTAGTGTGTCGTTACGTACATTTATAGAGGTATCATTATGAGTAACAGTGAAAATGATAATCAGCATGGTATGCCTGGTTATTACAACCAGTTAATCAATTCATTCGGAGCCTTTATTTATCTGATGTATGGTATTAAAATTTCCACTGTAATAATACATAAATAATGTAGTCTATGATCAATAATTAAATAAACGTGTCCGTATCTCAGTTTAAGGAGAATGATTATCTTAAACAGATATCCGTGGGGGTTCCCCTTACCTCATTTACGTACATGCTGACTTTGAACATCAAAATCTCTAACCCTTCATTTGGCGGGTTCGCCGTTCTCTTCCGGAACGCCTCATATTGTCTCTTTAATTTTGAAAACACGCGCAACGTAGCCAAATATGACGGCCAATACTGTGTTCGTTTACATTACTTCATCAAAAACAGGGCCGCCAGATGGAGAGTTGTGTTGTGTTGTGTTGTGTTGTGTTGTGTTGTGTTGTGTTGTGTTGTGTTGTGTTGTGTTGTGTTGTGTTGTGTTGTGTTGTGTTGTGTTGTGTTGTGTTGTGTTGTGTTGTGTTGTGTTGTGTTGTGTTGTGTTGTGTTGTGTTGTAGGGTGCTCCAATACGTACAGAAATACTACTTATGTGATATTCTATTCTTTTCCTAAGAGGATAACTGAGGCTGAAACGCGGCAAAAATGGACTCAAGCAGTGTAAAAAGTAACTTTGTGTCTTTTTTCACTCATTTACAGTATAAATATCTTAGACATAAATTACAGACATACACAAAACTATATTTTATTCTTTCTATTAGCCCAGGTGGTTCATGTTGGCAACCAACACTAAAATCAGGAATTCGCAGTGCACATTTCATTGGAAATAGGTGGTTTGGTCATCCTGAGAATCCTGTATATATATCTACCACCTTTCCAAACGAATATAAGAAAAGGAATATTTCCAATGATTTGGATGAAGAGCATTTCTAAAGGGCTTTACATAGAACAGAAAGAAAAATAAGAGAACAGAATGAGATCCTAGAAGTATATTGTAAGAGTAGGAGTAAATTCGTGGAAGCATTTAGGGAAACTGGCATGAGGAATAGTGTGACACAATAGTAAGCTTTTTCCTGAATATTTCTTTTTAGTGGCTTTACGTCGCACCGGCACAGATAGGTCTTATAGCGAGGATGGGGTAGGAAAGGGCCAGGAGTTAGAAGGAATCGGCCTTGGCCTTAATTAAGGTACAGCCCCAGCATTTGCCTGGTGTGAAAATGGAAAAGCATGGAAAACCATCTTAATGGCTGCCAACAGTGGGATTCGAACCCACTATCTCCCTGATGCAAGCTCACAGCTGCGCGCTCCTAACCGCACGGCCAACTCGCCCGGTGCCTGAGTGACTGATGGTAATGATATTGGTAGGGATATTGTAAAAAGGATAATAGTGATGATGAATTAATTGAATCAATAGGCTTTGAATGTTACTCATCCATTAAAGAAAATTCTGAACGCAGAGACTTGACGGGTTTTAATTTAATTTTAAAGAAGTTGCCAGATCGGAAGGAACTAAAAGTTACTAAAGGAAATCGTTTACTTCTTTTATTTAATGAAGATGATAATTTGTTGTCCTATTAAGCATTGCCAGTTTTGTTTGGTGTTCATCGTACTACAGTATCTAGAACTTTTACGGTGACCCTTAGAACTTTTGCCGCGACTATGAGAGTTGAACAACCCAGCCGAATTGGACTTACAACGTAGAATATATCTGTATTCACATTACAAGGGACGTTACACAGTGAAATATCTCACAGGAATGACACCAAATGGTACGATCAACTTTAAATCTAAGTGCTACGGTGGAAGGGCCAGCGACACATTTATAACTACTAATGCTAGCGGACAGCTGTAATCATTAGAAGCTGGTGATGATGAAATGGTTGATAAAGGGTTCCCTGGAATAACAATAAGCACGAAAGATAGCGGCATAATTGTTGTAACGCCACCCTTACATGATACGAGACTGACTGCTAGAGGAAATAAACAAAACTCACAGTATTGCTAGTGTCAGAATTCATGTCGAATTATGTATTCAACGTATTAAAATATTTTAAGCTAAATTGTCTATCGAACTTCTTCCATATGCGGATGATATAATTCCCAAGTGTTGTGTGTTAACTAATCTTTAAAAACCAATAATTTAAGAATAACTACTGCTACCAAAATGTTTTCATTCTTCCCCTGAAGGGGGAGGCGGGCCTCTTAAACGATGATGCCGTCTCAGGTCGGGATATTTGTTACGGTGAGGGAGATGCTCAGAGAAGTTGAGGGGGTTGGCGGCCGTGGCCTATACTAGGAACTGTCCCGACATTCGCCTTAGTGCAGGAGATGGAAAACCATGGAAAACCATTATCAGGACAGCTGACGGTTGGGGCCAGCCGTGAGGTCCAGCCCTGTCCCTTCTCCCGCATTCAGAGGTGTAGTGCCACGGTAGAGTCGTGGCCACCCCTCCTCTGCTCGGTTGGCCGTGGCCACTTATGGGCCGAGACCCACTCTGCATCTACCGACTTAAAGAATAACATATTTACTTACGTATGTTCCTGGAATCTGAGAACAAGTAGCAAATAAAAATGCAAATATTAGAACTTTGTAAAGCTAGGTATCCCCCAACTTTGTAGCAGAATATCTTGGAGAAAGAACATTATTGTTGATATAATACACTAGCAATGTGTTTACATGATCCTCCTCCTGTAGGCCAGGAACATTCTCCACTTAAAACACTGCGCTCCAAATCAATCTGAACAAATTCCAATAAAACTAAAAGTCAGAAGTTTCATATTTACTTAGTCAAGTGGAATGGATAATTAAAATATAAAAAATATATAAAATTATACAGTTACCTGGAGTTTACTGTCTACGGTGGTAGTGTTACAGGCGTTTGTCGTATCACACTTGCATAAATAATTGATGTATCATCTCTTCTTATTTCCTTCACTTTATTCACATGTCTACTTAAGCACAAAGTTTCGCCCTTAGAAAGTGAAACGCATTCAAATTTTATACTTCTGATGGGTAGAAATACGCATTCGATGCTTAGATCCATAATTTCTTAATGCCACTCCGGAACTCGTCAGTAGACGCAAGCCCACGTTTAATTCGCCTCAGTACCGCTGTGCGGCGCCGCTAGTACATCCCGCACGGCCCCTTATATTGCTGATGAAATGAAATGGCGTATGGCTTTTAGTGCCGGAAGTGTCCGAGGACAAGTTCGGCTCGCCAGATGCAGGTCTTCTTCTCTGACTCCCGTAGGCAACCTGCACGTCGTGATGAGGATGAAATGATGATGAAGACGACACATATCCCCAGCCCCCGTGCCAGCGAAATTAACCAATTATGGTTAAAATTCCCGACCCTGTCGGAAATCGAGCCCGGGACCCGTGTGACCAAAAGCCAGCACGCTAAACATTTAGCCATGGGGTCAGACATATTGCTGATGATGGCATGCTACACCTCAAACCCCCTGCAACTTAGTATACACACAAAGCGAGCCGACAGTGGCCAATGAACAAATCCCTTTTTTGCGCAAGGAAATAAGGAAAGGATGAACAAGAAATAATAGCCAGTTAAAATATTTTAATATTGTGCCAAGAGGGAGAATTGTGTCAAAAGGATAAGGTGGGTGAAAAATGTAGACCTTTTGACACTTAAATCATCAAAATTAGAACAATTCGCGTCCCGATTTAGTTTTAAAAGAAGTAAGGACAAAGGATGAAATAAGAGAACTAAGCCTAACCGTAGCCTAAACAATTACTCATGTAACATATCGTTATGAGACTACGATACTGCGATGCTGAATTTGCGATTACGTACTAGCTTAGCGGTGTAAGCTAACCGATGATTATTGAGGAATTACATTTTTTACTTCCTCGCGGGTGTCTCAAGTAAGGCATATCAGGAGAAATTACCAACTTAGTTACGATTTCACCATCAGTATGTCGATAACATTTAAATGCGCATCAGTACTTTTAATGAATAAAAAAATAATAAGTGTATGCGCGTAATGAAACTAACTTACATCAAGTTTCCCAAAGTTAAAATATATCTGGCATTAATTCTTATAAATTGCTTTACGTCGCACCAACACAGATATCTCTTATGGCGACGATGGGACAGAAAAAGACTAGGAATGGGGAGGAAATGGCTGTAACTTGCATATTATTCACCATATCGGCACTTGCCTCAATTAGAATGATTGTGAAACCATGGACAACCATTTCTAGGAAATAACGAAAGTATAGTCCTTCCACGAAGGGAGTTCAATATACAATGCCACACATTTTATTTTGTGAACTCAGGTTGGATTTATTGAGGATTCAAATACACCATGTTATTCCCCAATCCTTTTGCTACAATATCCTATTTTTCAACATAATCTCTGTACAATGCTACGGCCTTACACCACCGGAATCGGAGGGCCTGTATGCCTGCACAGCACCACTCGACTGGTCGATGTCAGAGCCATGGTCGTGCTGCATCGATGACTTTCCCATCATCCAAGTAGTGCTTCCAGCGGAGTGCATCCTTCATTGGACCAAACAGATGGAAGTCAGAAGGCACGAGATCCGGGCTGTGGGGTGGATGAGGAAGAACAGTCCACTGAAGGCTAGTTATAGCACTGCCACATCAGAAATTAATGAAACTCTACGAAACGAAGCAGGAATATTCAAGCATGTCCCAAACAAAAATCCAATTTTTTAAAACTAAAATTGGCCGAGGAATAAAATGTGTTGGATTATATATTGAACGCCTCTCGTAATCTGTCATGGTGAGTCTGGTTTAATTATTGTATTATTGTATTGTATTATTATAAATAATAATAGTAATAATAATAATAATAATAATGATGATGATGATGATGATGCACAGTCCACCTCTGTGGCATAGTGGTTAGTGTGATTAGATTAAAAACCCGGAGGCCCGGGCTCGATTCCCGGCTCTGCCACGAAATTTGGAATATGGTATGATAACTGGCACTCAGCCTTGGGAGGAAAACGGAGTAGAAGGGGCTTTGATTTTCACATAAGTCATCCTAGAAGTGGTTTTACGTGCTTCTCCAGGCAAATGACAAGATGGTACCTAACTTAAGGCCAAGGCCGCTTTCTTCCCTCTTCCTTACCTACCCCTTCCAAACTTCTCATTCCTTACAAGGCCCCCTGTTCAGCATAGCAGGTGAAGGAGCCTGGTCGAGGTACTTGTCCTCCTTCCCAGTTTTATCGCCCGACCCAAAAGTCTCACGCTACAGGACACTGCCCTTGAGGCGGTAGAGGAGGGATCCCTTGCGATGTCCGAGGGAAAAACGAACCCTGGCGTGTAAGTGGATTGAGAAAGAAAGAATAAAATGTACATTGTTAACTTTTATTTCACTTTTAAGCAAGGGGGAGTAAACCATGTAATCTTAGACATACATATTAGATAAGTTTTCTGGGCCGCGATTCCTAATGTGCCCTTAATTGCGAGTAAAATTCTTTCTTTATCATGCAGATATTCCTTGGTAATGACTCCATAAATACTCGCAAAATGCCTCGGGAAATTCTTACGTACAGTTTTTTTTCTTCTCATAAAGAAGGCGAAAAAGAAATAATTGCTGTGAAATTATGATTGTGGTTAATGCACTGGGTAGTAAATTACGTTAAACTTCTGTGCAAAAGTGGCCCATGTCATTACGAAAGAAAATGAAGCGAGTATATTCTATTCCCTTGTTTTCTACATTGCACACTGAATGTACGTTCGCAAACAAGCTTCAAGTTATAAATTAATTAAGTTCTCTGTGGGTTTGGTAATTCTCCAGTAACCTACTTTGAACTAACGAAAATAAATCACGGAAAGCAATGCACGTTTTCTCTGCGCAGAATACTAAATCACCAATTGTGTACACGTGTTCGAATTGTTCTAGTTCAGCAAAGTCCCTATCATTTTTTCTAGGTAAAAATAGTTTATTTTAAAGCTGCATTCTGAGGAGACCACCCGTACCAGCAAAATGTTTTCCCTAATATAATTTTACGTAATGGCCTAGAAAAGATAATTGCACGTAGCTCCTAAAAGACATCTCTCCGAGGATCTATTTTGTAGTTCAGCTTTTCCCAAGATAAATAATAATGTAAGTTTTCACCCGCTTGCAATATATTCTGGCAGTCGTCAGCGGGATACAGGAGATGCCACAGAAGATGACTACCGCAGCGGTAGTCGAAACGTCTGGGAGAAGCGAGAGGAGTGGACCACGGCATAACAGCCCGGAAGAATTTTATTTTATTATATTCTGGAAGTGTTAGTAAATAAAAGCATCGAAACACATTATGTCAATGTATGGTGATAATGTTGTAAGAAAAGCCTCGTGGCTCAGATGGCAGCGCGGTGGCCTCTCACCGCTGGATTCCGTCGTTCAATTCCCGGTCACTCCATGTGAGATTTGTGCTGGACAAAGCGGAGGTTTTTCTCCAGGTACTCCGGTTTTCCCAGTTATATTTAATTCCAGCAACACTCCCCAGTATCATTTGATTTAATCTGTCAGTTATTAACCATTGCCCCAGAGGAGTGCTACAGGCTTCGGCAACCGGCACAATTCAATTATTCGCCGCTAGATGGGGGCTTCATTCATTCCATTCCTGACCCGGTCGAATGACCGGAAACAGGCTGTGGATTTTCAATACTGTAAGTACCGAGCGAGTTGGTCGTGTGGATTGGGTCACGCAGCTATGGGCTTGCATTCGGCAGATAGTGGATTCGAACCCCGCTGTTGGCAGCCCTGATGGTTTTTCGTAGTTTCCCATTTTCACACCAGGGAAATACTGAGGATGTACATATTAAGGTCACGGTCGCTTCATTTCCACGCTTTTCTTTCTACAATTGGCTTGACGTCGCACCGACGCAGATAGAAGGAAAGTGCTAGAAGCGGGAAGGAAGCGGCCATGGCTTTAATTAAGGTACAGCCCCATAATTTTCCTGGTTTTAAAATGGGAAATCATGGAAGACTATTTTCAGGACTTCTAATAATGGGTATCAAACCTACTATCTCCCGAATGCAACGTACTTGACCCCAACTGTGTAACTAATTCACTCGATAAGTTCGTATGTTTTATAACTAAACAATCAACGCAGACGGGAGTAAATATGTTTATTATGAGACAGTTCGTACTTATTAAGCGCATTTCCTAACAATAAGTCTGCAAAAACAAAGAAAAATTTGAAATAAGATAAGTGAGAAAAAGGAAAAGAGAGAAAAGAGGAAGAATTTCGGATAACGTGCTGGCGTGCCTCGAACTCGAGACGCTGTGTGCATGTCAGGATTGCTGAAAACTAGACCATCGGCGCTTACATGTACAGTAGTCGTATACAAATTGCCAACAGTTATGCAGGCTGTTAATTTAAATGGCCCTTTCCTCGTTAAAGAAGTGCCAATGGCTGGCCGAGCCAAAGCAGCCCAATGTTCTTGTCACTGTCACTTTGTGGGAGGGTCCGGGCCTATCTCTGTCTGTGCTCTGCGCAGGCATGATGTTAATTCTAATTTTGTCCCCTCTGGAACATAGAATGCGTTGTTGTGTTCTGTCGTTTGATGCGCCAACCAGCCACGCACGGATTTACCTTAACAGGTGTCTAATCGGAACATTTGGCGTAGTTCCTAAGAACAAAAGAGCATCGTTCTCCGTGCTTTAGTGCAGCGCTCTCTCGCGTGGGACTTGGTGGGACGGTGCTCTAGTTCTGCCGTTAATTTTTGATGTGGGCCAAAACTTTAACGAAACGGTGACCCCATATTTGTGGCTTCTCGTCGTTAAATACAGTAAATTACTCTGTGAAGTCTGTCCTAATCCCTGGCCGTGAATGAGCCCGCAGTGTGCACAGTCCCTACCATCACTTACCGTCGGTTCTTCTGATCTAAGCCTCTGGGATATCTTTCCTCCTCAAGGGTGCGATTATAGTGGAGCGGCGAGGAGCGAGGAGAGTGTAGAGGACAAGAGCAGAGGAATCAAAATAATGTAACAGTATGTGTAGAATTGTAGTGGAGAGGGGAGCCGCGAAGAAGAATGTGTATAATAGTGGTACAGAGCGAAACAGAAGTATTTGTTTCACACAGCGGTGACCAGCGCTGTCGGATAAGTTTGGCAACCCTCGGTCGATTTTGTTGGATACGCTGTTTCCTTCCTCAGAGTGTAGCTTTGTGTATAACGTAGACCACGTGTATTTGTTCACTTGTTTATAATGTATTTTTCAGCTGAGCAGTTAATAAGTGCAGATTTTATACGTCGGCCATTGTGGGACCAAAGAGACAAGGAACACCACAAGATATACTTTTTGGAAAACCTTTGGGACTAGGTGGCATCTGAGTTGTAGAGTATCTCTCACTGGTAAGTCAAAGGATATAACAGAATGTTGGAACAGAATCCTAAAATACTACCGAAATTTATCTGCATACAAACGCAACTTCTCTTATAAACGGCTGAATTCTCCGTTTTCTGGCCTATCCGTTTTAATAGGATGAACGTTCCATCGCCTTGGATTTCTGGCTGAATATATATATAATAATATTTAGTTGCATTATTACTTTCAAGACATGTCCATTTACGATACTTCGACAGAGATATCTTGATAACACAGTGTGGAAGCTGCGATTAGATTCAGTAAACTCTATGTCGTTGGACAGTCCCTTCTTATTTGTGCAAAGCACCGCTCTACTGTAAACTCTAAGCACTCTCCTCTCCACTCTCCTCTTCGCACACCTCGCCACTCCACTATAAACTCTTCGCACTCTCCGCTCTCCTCTCCACTCTCCTTTTCGCACACCTCGCCACTCCACTACACTAATCACTCTCCGCTCCCCTCTTCGCAATACTCGCCACTCCACTATAAACTCTACGCACTCTCCGCTCTCCTCTTCGCACACCTCGCCACTCCACTATAAATTCAAAGCACTCTCTATTCTCCTCTTGGCACACCTCGCCACTCCACTATAATCTCCAATCACTCTCCGCTCTCCTCACCACTCCACTACAAACTCTAAGCACACTCCACTCTCCTCTCCACTTTCGTCTTCACACTCCTCGCTACTCCGCTATAAATTCTAAGCACTCCCCATTCTTCTTCGCACTCCTCGCCACTCCACTACAAAATCTAAGCACTCTCCACTCTCCTCTCCACTCTCGTCTTCACACTCCTAGCCACTGCACTATAAACTCTAAGCACTCTCCGCTCTCCTCTTCACACAACTCGCCACTCCACTATAAACGCACAGACTAAGACCAAAAGATCCGAAACAATTTGCTTTAAGTGGCACCGACATAGATATGTCTTATGACGACGACAGCATGATAGGAAAGGTCTATAAGTGGGAAGGAAGCTGGCATAGCCGTAATTAAGGTACAGCCCCAGCATTTGTCTGGTGTGGAAATGGGAAACCACGGAAGACCCCCTTGAGGGCTGCCGACAGTGGAGCTCCAACCCACTATCTCCCGGAAGCAAGGTCACAGTTGCGTGCCCCTAGCCGCCCTACTCACCCGGTATTTAGATTAACATAAATGTTTATATATTTCTAAATATATTCGAGTGTGAGTTGATATAATCTGATATGTACTTTAAATCCTTAAATGCTAGAGAAGAGGGAAGTGAGGACTTAATTACGATAAGTTCCAAATTTCTTCTTCTCAGTCGCATAACTCACATCTAAGTATCGTGATCTCATGTGTACTTTATTATTCGACGGTGTCCACCTGCAGTAGCCATTATCTACGGTCTCTACGTCAATCGAAGAGGTGTGTGAGTTGCGTTTTTGATCTGGTCATCCATCTTCTGGGAGTTTTTCCATGCGGCCTGGTCCCATTCAATTTTCTGTGGATAACTAGTTTTCAAGGCTATTGTCTCTCCTTATAAAGTGTCCAAAAATCTGCACGGTTCTCTGTCTTACAAGAGTCGAAACTGGATTCGGCATACCAAGCACTTTAATTATGGACGAGTTGGATATTTTCTCGTCCAAAGTATTTCAGACATCATTCGCCAGCACAACATTTCAAAACCATCGATGTGCATTTCTTGTCCTTGACTTTCACCGCATGATTGTCGGTTAGTCTACCCCATGCGAATGAAAGTAAAAGCTTCTACAGTATAACTACATTATTCTGGTTTACTGTTTACAGAGATGTTGCATCATTATAACTTTATTACTGACAGGAGCTGAGGGGATCAAATGATGTGGGTAGGGTTGACATATGAGGATAGTGTGTGGAGAAAAGAGAACCAGGGTAGAGTGTTATCTAGGAATTAGGTTGAGGCAGATGTAGAGGAGAAGGTGGTAGTATAAGGTGTAAGGCAAGCAGGTATAAGTACCAACATAGTTGGGGATGTGTGGGAACTGGTAAATGCAGCACGGGTGAAGTTTAAGGAAGCAGAGATTGTTATCAGTGGAATACTGTGCAGAAGGGATACTGACTGGAAGAAGATTAAGGATTTAAATGAGACTATGGAGTGGATATGTGGGAAAATGGGAGCGAGATTTCTAGATCGTAATGGGTGGGTAGGAGATAGGGATCTTCTCGCAGATGGCCTTCACTTAAACCGCAGTGGTACGTATAAGTTAGGAGATTTGTTTAGAAGGGTTATAGGGAGGTACATTCAGGGAAATTGCGTGGTCAATGAAGCGGTGTTAAGGGTATACGGATCTAGAAGTCATGTAGGAGTGACATAAAAATGCTAGTGTAGAAAGAAAAGAATAGATGTAAGTAATTCAATAGATATATACTTACCAGATATTGTAATAGGAGTTAATCATGGCTGGGAAATGATATGATGGATGCAGATATTTTCTCACGGAACTGATTGTTCGGTCACGCTAAATCGTTCGGAGCTTATCCATAGCAAATTTTCCAAGAACAATATTAGAACAATATTTTGTCTTCTGATCTCCTTCTCGCAGCTACCAGTGTTGATCAGTAAGGAGCCAACATAAATGAATTCATTAGCAACCTCTATACCTACTAGACGCTTACTAAACTAGAGCTTCGTTCCTCTATCAACAGCCATAACCTTGGTTTTACTGTGATTCATTCCAATCCAGGCTGAAGAATTTCGCTTTCTACCCGCTGCAATAATTCTGCAAGTTAATCTTCACTGCTTGCCAAAAGGATAGTAGGCTATCATCCCGAAAACGCAGATTCTGCAACCTCCTTCTTCCAATTGACACTTTTTGTATAATTTCCTTTACATCGCCCCGACACACATAGGTCTTATGACGACGATGGGATAGAAAAGGGCCAGGAGCAGGAAAGAATTGGCCGTGGCCTTCATTAAGGTACCGCCCCAATATTTGCCTGTCGTGAAAATGGGGAACCACGGGAAACCATCTTCATGGCTGCCGACAGTGGGATTCGAAGTCACTATCTCCCGAATGCAAGCTGACAGCTACGTGCTGCGAATCATGCGGCCACTCGCTCCGTCAATTGACACTTCACATGCCAGCTGACCAGAGCCCTTCGCATGATGTATTCCCCGTATATATTGAACAACACTGGGTGGAATATAGAATGCAACCTTGTCTCACTCCATTTAACACTCTGGAGAACTCAGTCCAGCTTGACTTGGGCAGAACTTGCTTTCAATAAAAAACATGCAATGGAGAAATGCTCGACATGGGGTGCATACACGTTTTTGTATTAGTAAATACTACAACCACTTGCCACATTCTCAAATTTAAGTTAAGAAAATTCCCAAGAATGTGATTTTTCTGTAGCATGTTACATTTTACAATGTAACAGATTTTATACTTTCTTCAGTTAATTAATTAATTAATTAATTAATTCAATCATTCGAATTATAATCCTTTATACACTTTCAGTATCTTTATATTTTCCATGTTCTCTTCTACTGTTTTCAGTTTTCCAACATATAAACATAGTTCATGCTACTCTCCTTCCATCTAACGTGAGTTTGCACACTTTAACTTTTATGGAGTTCATAAAGTCTGGAGATTCGATCTCTCTCTGACCTAACTTTAGGGAATTAAAAATGTTCACTGTGAGAAATGTGTTATAAACATTATTACTTCTCGTAACTGAATTGATGGCATTAATATCTACAAACCGGAAAAAATAATTTCGAAGAACTTCTCTGCTGCTTCTTTTCCTTATTCTGTAAGAGAGAAAATCTCATTGTAAAATGGAAATGTGATGAATATTTCATGAGTAACACGTGGCAAGGGAAGACTTTCAAAATTTGCTAATATATAATCTTACTCAGGTTGGGAGTTGGTTAAGCTGTCAGGGGAATCGGATACATCACCAGAATGCCACCTTTAGCGAGTCAAGTAATTAATTCTGTGTGCCAGTACTGACACTATTATTACTTATTATTATGATGATTATTATTATTATTCTTTCTTCTCTCTCTCTTAATCTGTTTACGCTCCAGGGCAGTGTTCTGGAGTGTGAGACTTTGGGTCGAGGGATACAACTTGGGAAGATGATCAGTACCCCGCCCAGGCGTCCTCACCTGCTATGCTGAACTGGGCCCTTGTCAGGGGATGGGAAGATTGGAAGGGATAGGCAAGGAAGAGGGAAGGAAGCGGCCGTGGCCTTAAGTTACGTATCATCCCGGTATTTGCCTGGAGAAGAAGTGAGAAACCACGGAAAACCACTTCTAGGATGGCGGAGGAGGGAATCGAACCCCACCTCTACTTATTTGACCTTCCAGCCCTCGTACCACTTGTTCAAGTTTCATGGCAGAGCTGGGAATCGAACCCGGGCCTCCGGGGGTGGCAGCTAATCACACTAACCACTACACCACACAGGCTGACATTATTAGTACATTCATATAGGAAGGCTCGGCTGGTGACGATATTATAATGCGCAGTCTCGGCCTAAGCAAGGAGTCACACTCTTAATTAGGAAACTATACAGATATATACAAATATTTACAAGATAAATAATTGTATCATATATATACAACAAATGCGCACAAATGATGTCCCCAAATATTTTTTATCTCCCCTTTTTTTGGGAATCTGTCCTTCAGTATCACCGGAACTGCGGCCTGTATCTTCATGCTGTGTGGTGTAAGTCATTCATAGAATCTTTATCACAATGTGGCAGGTGGCTCTCTGTAGTTCAGCATAGGTGATGTAGGTTTAATGCGGCCAGAGTGCTGTGCAAGCTTTTCGGAATAACACCTTTACGCCTACATGATATCACAATTGGAACTGTGATGACTGATTCAAGTTTCCCTAAGTGCAGTATTTCTATTGCCAGTTCTGTGTGTTGTGTTATCTGTGCGGCTATTGTTGCTTGCAGATTAGAGGTGTTTGGACAATCAATGACTATAAGGGATGTGGATCTTTTTTATTATCGATTAGAATAATATCTGGCGTATTGTTGCCGGGCGTGACATCGGTTACGACATCTTGGTCCTATAGAAGTGGTCTGCGGGCGAAAGTACGACGTCTTAAATTATTCTCCCTGTCCTTGTCCATGTGTACGAAGAAACAGTCTGAAAAAATCCACAGTTCTATCCCTTCAGGAAAGCAACTCAATGTTGAATATCCAAGGGATATGAGCTACGAATTTTAGGTACATAAAATATAATAAAGTATGAGAATATATTCTTTTTCCATTCTTTAAAATTACAACCCGTTCCTTAATCATCGTTATCTGTTCGATTACATTAGCAGTTCGTCTTTATCTACCACTACGAGAGCTAATATAAGTCAATACATTGTTTCACTTAAGCTCTTATAACTACATTCGGGGTGGACATTTTCAATAAAACAAAAAATGACTGAGAATATTGAACCAAGGAACACATTACAGAAAGAATTATATAAATAAGTAAATTTGGCAAGGATTTAAATAAAAAGGAATCGAGTAAAGAAAGAAGCGGTATTAGGCTACATTTCCAGAACTGCATTTAGCCCGGAAGTGATTTTCCGAAATTTGTTTTGTATTAGTTTGATAAAGCTATCTAAGACTCACAATTTGAAATCTTTCCGGGACTTTTAACCCTTTACCCCTCGGCACAATTGAGGAAATTGCTTAATTTTACGATTTTGGAAATACGGTGACCCCTACTTTGTCAACTAAGAAGTGTTTTCAGCATTGAAAACTGTGGGTAAAAAATGCAAGAGTAAAACATTAGTCGTTATGCGCTTCTAATCCGAGACGGAGGTAAGGTCAGAAACGCTGATCATTTTATTAGCGTGTTTCCGCTACTCACACCAAAATTTCTGACGCGTAGCCTGGCTATAGAGGTAAAAGCCCCATTTCCTCGTTAGGAAAGGTTCAATAGCGCAAGTTCTCGGACAAAATATTCCGTTATTTCTGGCAAAAGATCGACTTCCCGAAGTTTGAAAGAAATCGGTGACCCCAAAGCAATGCCCGCCCCCCCCCCCCTTCGCTACTGGTATTATCTCCGATTCCTTAGCAATGGCCTCCCCTCGCTACTGGCATATCTCCGATTCCTTAGCAATGGCCTCCCCTCGCTACTGGCATATCTCCTATTCCTTAGCAATGGCCTCATCTCGCTAGTGGCATATCTCAGATTCCTTAGCAGTGGCCGCCACTCGCTAGTGGCTTATCTTCGATTCCCTAGCAGTGGCCTCCCCTCGCTAAGTGGCATATCTCCGATTCCTTAGCAATGGCTTCCCCTCGCTAGTGGCATATCTCCGATTCCTTAGCAGTGGCCTCCCCTGCCTAGTGGCATATCTCCGATTCCTTAGCAATGGCTTCCTCTCGCTAGTGGCATATCTCCGATTCCTTAGCAGTGGCCTCCCCTAGCTAGTGGCATATCTCCGATTCCATCCCAACCTCAGCATCCCTTCTGGTCGCTATGGTCGTTAAGACGTCAAGCCTGTTTGGCCTGCCACGGTGGTTATGCTGTTCGAGTCCCGTTTATGGAAAAGTTATCCCCACCAGGCTAGCTAGGAGAGGTGATTGTAGACTTTTTCTAATAATTAGACTCCGTGTCAGATGCCAGGGTTTAATTCCGTGCCATACGGAGTGAGGGCATATTACACTTATGATGGTGATTTCTCCGTCGGATGGGAAAACTCCTTGGTGTTACTCGACAGGTGTAGGCTATATGACGTCTATGAGTCCCGCGCTGCGACGGGCCGCAGACAGCAGATCAGATTTATACTCCCATATATTAAATGACGAGGCTGTGTGAATTGCAGTTGAGTTTACGAACAAATTTGCGAGTAGTTGAATTACAACAGATGTTTCGCCGCGGGCTGTTTTCCTACTACCTGAAAACAGGCAAATATTGTTCCACGTCTCAAATCAGGCAACAAATTTACTGTTTCATCCTACTGACCAATTTCTATTCTCCCCACACAATCCTTTATCTCTGAAAAAAAAATACACCAGCGTCTTCTCGCATTCACCTCGCCCTATATCTTAAAAATTCAGCATGGTTTTCTACCAGATGGTTCTTGTCTAATAAACCTGGCCACTCTGTATAGTTTTGCATCACATGCCATTGCAGATAAATCACACCTGGATATCTGCTACGTAGATATTTCGAAAGCTTTCGATTGTGTAGACCACACTATGCTGCTCCGTAAAATCTCCGAACGATTTAACATACATGGCAGTCTTCTGATCCTTCTTGCTGCCTTCCTACATAACCGTTGGCAGAGAGTGGTAATATCAGGCGCATCATCCACATGGTTACCAGTCACCTCCGGTGTCCCACAAGGCAGTACTCTTGGCCCCTTGCTGTTTTCCTTGTTTATGGACGAGCTGCCATCCAAACTCAACGAAACAGCAAATACCCTACATTTTGCTGACGACTACAAGATGTTTTGGGAGATCAGGAATCCAGCAGATGCAGCACTTCTACAGTCCTCACTTAACGTCCTCTCGAACTGGTGCCGTACTTGGGAACTTAACCCCAATCCACAAAAATGAAGCCACATGACCAAAACGGTACTAATCTCCTCTACCGGCATATAACCTACTCGACAAGCCCATCGCCGTAGTTACGCAACAGCGTGACTTAGATGTAATATTCGATACAAAATTACAATTCAACAACCACATAGAAACATGTACAACGAAGGCTATGAAATTACTAGGAATTTTCTACCGCTTCACTCAATTTTCTGATCCGACTGCTCTTCGTCACCTCTTCCTTACGATGCTGCAATTGTTGGGAACAGAAACCCCAAGCTCAGAAATCTGTCTACGCAGCAGGTATTAAGGGCAATGAATGTGTCACCGCTGCACATCAGGCGACAGGTAGCTGACCTGAGTTTCCTCTATGGGACCTTATATGGGCATTACCGCTCTTAACATCTTGTCTCGCTCTTCTATCTCCATGTTCCTTGCCTCTCCACCAGAATCAAAGACCTTCTCTACATTCCCCACACTCAGCAATCCATACTTCAACGATCTTTCCTAATCCACCTCCCAACTCTCTTCACCACTCTTAATAGGAGACAAGAGCTTGATATAGCATCATATAAAAGTACATTCTAGAGGGGTGTAAATAGTTTCTTAAGGATAAGTTGATGTGAAGTGGTTATACCGCCATCTGGACTCACGACGACTTGGCTATGAACATGGACATTCGCATGGTTTTCGATTTGGACAGTTGTTATCAGTAGGCTGTGTATCTGATCTTGTTATCTTTTGTTATGTTTCATCACGAAGGTTTACATTTGTTAGTCTGTTAACAGTACAAGTGAAATTTGCTCAGTGTAGCTCTATCTTGTGCCTTGTCAATGAATAAATAAATAAATAAGAAATTAAATACAATGGTGAGCTGAGTTTCTTTAAAATAATGTTGTAGAGCGAATAGCACTTGTATTTCATTCAGTTCATGACGCATGCAGCCCTGTTACCACAGTTGACACATAAGGATGTCCCTGGTGACCAGTTTTACTGCCCAAATCTCCATCGGTGTCCCACGGCCTCATTTTTAAAGCAAAGTACAAACAATATCTCCAAATGTTATGAACACATTGAGAATTTACATGAATCTCATGGTAACAAATGCTTCTTCTGAACGAGCAATTTTCAGTAAAAACTACTTTAAGGGTTACCATCGAACTTCAGTGGCACAAGAACGACCAAATTTCTCTTGCCATTATTTTTCTTTAATATGACATCTTGCAAGTGAAAATCTAGATAGCCTCAATGATTCCATTGCAAAAATAGAGGGAAATATAATGTTGAAAGTGATGTTAGTATGTTTAACTTTCAAATGCTCTTTTCTGTTTTGTAGCGCTGCGTTATATTGCTTAACGTTAATATTATGTAATGAATAACTGGAGTTTTAATGAAGACTTCATGATTTTGTAATTTGGCTTTGTTAGCTGTTTTATTAGAATTTGGAGGTGGTATTAAATATGTCCTCCTTACCTTAGCCACAGCGTAGTATTCCATTGTGTCACCGGGCCTTCTGCCCCATTAATATTTTTGTACTAATATCATGGAGTTGATGGGGGTTGTCAAGGGGACCCGAAGAGCTCAACTGCCTATAGGCCCATATCGGGTTTAATCCGGCCATTGTTATTCTCATCATCATTTCACATCCGTATATGCAGGTCGCCCTTGGGTTTGCATCAGGCAAGCCGCACATATCCTCAGACACTCCTGATACTAAAAGGCATAAGCTAAATACATATCCTAAGCACTTTAAACTCGGGATGATCCATTACTTGGTTCTTAATTGGTACATTTAGATACGGTACATTCCTTCTCTCTTAATATGCATATCAATCCTTCATGTATGAGAATATCCAAATATTTCATCTCATAATGACACGTACGTATGAAAATAAGAGGTCATTAGACGTGTGAGGCCTATAGTACAGGCTCGACAAAATTAAACTGGCCCGGAAAATATTTACAAGACAGACGCGAAATTTACCTATCATAGGAAATGCTGGAAAACGTGATTTTGATGCACTAAACCGTTGCTGTCACACATTTGCTCCTGAGTATCTCGCGAGTACGACGCTGTGTTGTTACGTTTGAGTGAGAGGAGCAGCCATGTTTAGTGACCGGTTAAATGTAACACAAAATGGGGCTCACGATAAAACAGTGCGTGCTCGTTATCGAGTGTAATGCGAAGCGCGATTCATGGTAAATCTGTGCGGAACTGTTTGCACAAGAGTTAAAGACAGGAAGTGTTTTGGCAAAACCTCCAGCAATGCAAAACTTGGTGGCAAAATGATGTGAAACGAGCTCTGTAGCGAATAAAAATCGTAACTATCCGAAAAGAGTTCGAACACCATAAAACATTGTTGCCATTTATGCTTTCATGGCCCGTACTTTCAGACATGGTATAGGCTTTTGGGCTTATGCTGTGTGAAGGAAATAAGGGGAAATTCTTTACGTTTCGCAGAGAACTGTGCTCTGTGTCATCAGAAGAAAACCTTGACTGTCCACGAGAAAGGCTTCTTAAACAATGAGCTTTGAAGTTAGACATTATAATAGAAGTTGAAATGGTGCGTCCATTCGTCACCAGATGGCTCCCTGGACGCGGTACAGCGTTAGCGTTCGAAGCGGAAGCTGACGGAAACATTAGAATCAGTCTAAGAGGGTGACATAACATGTGTACGTAACATATGACATATGGCTGCATATCGTAGTTTCAGCAGCAGCAGTTGAACTCTGTCTGTGGTACTTTTGTTGCTTTGTACTTTATCCGTGATGTTCTCACCTAAGTGCCGGAAGCTGTTGACTCTCTCTACCACTTGGCCTTTTACATTCCAATCAGTCTTCGTATTCAGTACCTTCGTCTTGTTGTAGGCTATTTTTAGACCAGCCTTTGCTGCAGTCACGTCTAGATTTGCTAGTGCCAACTTCGCGCCTTCTTCCTTCTCAAGTAACAATACCATATCATCTGCGAAGGCAAGGCAAATCCACTATGACAGTGTGTTTGATCTTATATCCAATCGGTACACCTTCAATTCCCATGGTTCTATTCAACTTCTCCACTGCTTCACCACTTCATCCAAAACTAGGTTAAATAATATTGGCGACAGACCATCCCCTTGTCGGACTCCTGTCTTAATTTCGAAGCTGTCTGACAACATACTCCGGAATCTTACTCTAGCGGTTGTAGTCTCCAGTGTTTCTCCCACGAATGCATGTGTCGTAGAATCCAACTTCTGTCGCGTAGGATGTTCAGTAATGTGTTCCTGTCTATCGAGTCGTACGCTTTTGCGAAGTCTACAAATGTCACTATTCTGCTGTTTTTCCTGACTTTGGTGTTCGTGATCTCCTCTTGTTTTTTGTCTCGGATCGCTACGTGGTCTATCTGCCTTTCACGAATTTTGTTGCCCGGACTTACCCAGGTTGTCTTTTTACTCGCCTTGGCTTTATAGTGTATGGTCATGATTCTCATCTTGTGCCTTTTGCACTAGTTCGCAAGACTTCATCCATTCTTATTTGTTTTCTTGTGCGAAGGGCAATCCCCTACAGGGCCTTTGAATCTCCTTTCAGTGCCCAGCTGTGCATTGAAATCTCCCAGCAAGATCGTGACACCTCTCTTCTTTGCTTCCGTTACTACCTTATCCAGTGCGTCCCAGAAGTTCTCTGTCTCTGCCTTGTATTTTTTATTCTTATCATTTGTGGGTGCATGTGCATTGACAAGTGTAAAAGTTTTATTGCCAATTTTCATCATCAAGTATGACAGTCACTCATTCACACCCCTCCAGTCAATGACACTACTCAAGAAGCTTCGGTCTACTATAAACGCCGTACCAAACATAAACGGCTGTTGCTTCATCCTAATAACCGGTTTTCCCTTGAATATTACATATCCTTCTGATTCCACCGTATTTTCATCTCTGAATCTCGTTTCCTGTAGAGCCAGTATGCCGATTCCATATTCTCTCATTGCATCTAGGACTTCTTCCAAGTTCTCCCCTCTGATCATGGTCTGTACGTTGATGGTTCCTACTTCAAAAGGTTCCCTTGGGTCTGATCTTTTGTGTCTGGCGTATTGAGGACGTTGAGGTATTGGGGAGCTCCGACTCTTCCTCCGCACACAATGCAGGTTCCCCAGAATCCGACAACCTGCTTACGTCGACCGAGGTAGACGGAGGATTAACCCTCTGGGGTAAAGTAGTGATTATCATGTGTTCCATGGTTACTTCACAAGCCGAAGTATTAAGCTGGGCTCCGCAGTTGTTACAGCTGGGGTAAAGAGCCCCAGAAGGCATTTTATACCTTCTGCCAGGATATTGTTCACCGTAGTTGGTCAGGGCTGGGAGTAGGAGTTTACTCCACACCCCCCCAATAGCTATGGCTTTCCCGCCATTACTCGGGTGGCTGACTGCAGTGGTTTCCCACTGGGCTATGGGTTCACCACATCCCTACGCCAAATAATAATAATAATAATAATAATAATAATAATAATAATAATAATAATAATAATAATAATAATAATAATAACTACCAAAAACTTACACACTCATTCACTACTAGGTGTTGTGACCGACAGTTTGGGAAAGTCTACTGTTCCTACCGTAGACTATACACTTCTGGAAAACTAAAAGTTAAACTCTACGTTCAAAGAATCAGATTGTGAAACTTCATTCAAAAGTGCGATGTAGCCAGTTTGATTTTGTACCTTCCTGTTCTGTAGTGGTAATAAATTGCACATCGATTCCGGAAGGAATCCTAACACTGTTACGAGTTCACGCGAATTATGCCATTTCCCTCACTTGGAGAACGTAGAAAGAGGTCGTAATGTCTAGACCAGTCGCCGCTAATTTGATCTCCGTCTCCCCTGGCGCGCGCTGCAGACATGTACAGACATTGTTTACGAGCAATTCACCAGTGGCTCGGCGTCGAGCTTCCGAACTCTGCAACATTCTCAGCATTAACAAAGTCGTATTCGAGTAGAATTATGTCATTTTGTTTCCCTCATTACTGTCGTTCGGTGCCTCAAGCAGAGGTATGCCCGAATTTCTTAGGTTTTAGAATTTTAGTCTGATTGCTACAAAACACTTATATCAACCGACGTGAAATCGGAAAGTTGTGGGTTTGGTTCACACTGGTAGTTTGGTGGGCCAATTTAGTTGTATGCTAAGGGATTTTTTGTTTTTGTGATATCTGATTCCACCTCTTTTCAATTTCTACTCACATAATTTATAAGTGTTATGATCCTCAGTCTGTCCAAACTAAATTTCAGTAAATACATTTTTAAACTACCTAAAAGAAAAACATATCTATAACCTAGTTCTAATACCACGTATCTGAAATTCTCTTCCTAACCATTATTTTCTTTAAGACTGGTCACGCCTCCCAGCCACATATGTGCTACATATGTATATGTAGCCCATGAGAGCAAATTACCTTGTGCATATTTTCCTATGCTACCAAACCCATCTCTCCAACTCCCATAATTCCCTGATATCCCCCAATCCTCATCCCTCTCCCCACCAGCACACTCAATAAGGCAACAATTAATAAGCATAAAAACCAAGTGAGCCTTCGTTGAGCTCCTCCCTCCCCTCCAAACAAAGTAATTGTTGTACTGAGAACAAGATAATTATAATAATCTACTCTGTTTCAGATAGTCAGAATACACCAGATTAAGGTATTCAATGTAACCAACTTGTAAATATACCCAACCTGCTATCAACTGTGCGTAAACAAATAGAACACATTACTTGCAATTAACTAACCCATTGTAAATATCTATCATATGAATCTGTAAAATTTCAATTCAGAAACCATTAGTATTGTAAATATCTATCTGCAAAACATCGTGAATATTGTATGTATAACATTAACACCCAGTTTTATTAATAAATGAAAGAGCTCGATAGCTGCAGTCGCTTAAGTTCGGCCAGTATCCAGTAATCGGGAGATAGTGGGGTCGAGCCCCACTGTCGGCAGCCCTGAAGATGGTTTTCCGTGGTTTCCCATTTTCACACCAGGTGAATGCCGGGGCTGTACCTTAATAAAAGCCACGGCTGCTTCCTTCCAATTCCTAGGCCTTTCCTATCCCATCGTCGCCATAAACCTATCTGTGTCGGTGCGATGTTAAGCAAATAGCAAAAAAAGAAAAAAACTGTAACCCACATCAAATCCCAACAAAAAGGAAACAGGGCAAATTGAAAAATTGTTAAAATAAAATTTTCAAAGCTATATCCTTACATATATATATATATGGAACAACAGAAATTCTAAATTAGAAACAGTAACCTTACATTGTAACAAAGCAAAATTGTAAAGCCAAAATCATAACTACATTGTAAAACAAATGGAACAGCAAATTGTAAACTGAAAAAAATCTCTAAAATGCTTAATATGAATCGAAAATTGTTAAACCATCGTATAATTATAAAAACCAATAAAGCACTTAGCCAAGAGACCGAAACCCCACCCAGCTCCTTCACCGGTTTAAACCTAACCACCCACCTCCTAACTCCTTCAGATCTCCAAACCCGCCGAATCTCCTGACCAGAGAGAAGGCGTTACCTTCTAGTTGGCCCGCCCCTCCCCTTCAGGGAGCGGGATGAAAACCCTTCCTAGGTCCTAGTTTCCTATGCTTATGTGCAAAGGAAAATTAACCTTAAATACATTGTAATCTAGGAGTGTGTAATTACGTCATACAAACATCCATTCCTACAGCTCAGCACCGTAAGGTTCATTTTTCCTTTATGCATTCGCATAGGAAAATGAACACAACGGCAATATATTGTTCTTATCGACTACATATCCATACGTGGTCGGGAGGCTTGACCAGTCTTAAGGAGAATAATAAATATGAAGAGCATTTTCAGATACGTGGTCGTAGAACTAGGCCATCGATATAGTAATAGAATTATACCTCGAGCAAATTAATTAAAATAAAATGACAGGAACTCTTGGTCTATGCAGGCCCTAAGATCCCAGAATGAAATTAGCAGGATGGTGAATGTATTCCACTCGTCAGCTATTGAAATTCGAATACATCTTTTGGACGCCTCATAGACAGAGAGTTCCTTGTGCCTGTTCTGCGTATTTAGTAACTGAAAGTTATACTTCCTTATTTTATCTACCGGATATTTCAAATGCATGAAGACTTCTCTGTTTTCATGATCTCTATTGCTTTAATATTATTATCATTATTATTATTATTATTTGTTGTTGATTTGGTATTATTATTTGTATTTATTATATCATCTCCAATCAGAGCAAAATGACCCTGTTGACGATAAAGAAACAAATCAAATGTTTCTTTCTTGAATGAATTAAATCACACTCAAATATTTAGAAATTATAGCCCTTTATATTTATTTCTGTTTAAATACTTAGGAACTTCAAATCTGGATCTTATTTTAATAAAGTAGTTTTTCTCTCCACCCAAGCACTGAATACCTAAGGCATATTTGAGTGTCATTTGATGGAATCTGATTATGTTTGCGAAGGTTAAAACATGGGGTGATTTCCCTGCATGACGGAGCAAAAATCAATCAATCAATCAATCAATCAATCAATCAATCAATCAATCAATCAATCAATCAATCAATCAATCAATCAATCAATCAATCAATCAATCAATCAATCAATCAATCAATCAATCAATCAATCAATCAATCAATCAATCAATTATCTGCATTTAGGGCTGTCGTACAGATGGTAGATTTCCTATCAATTCTTTACCTAGCATTTTATTAAATATTTTCAATGAACTTGGAAATTTACAGTACATTTCCCTTGATAATTTCTTCCAATCTCTTACCCAGTTATGTCATTCCACGCCATCCCTCCACTGACAGCTCGGAACATACCACATAGCTGAAAATCTCATCTCCTTACTCCCAAGTCTTTCCTGCCTAATGGCCCTGAGGTTCACTCAGCTTACTCCAAAAATGAGTATCAGTTAAATTTCTGGGGGCAAAGGCGGCCGGGCGTAGAGCTAACCACTCTACCCCATCAAGTGCCGAGGTTACGCATAGTGGAAGCCCCTACCTTTACACACACACACACATTCCCCCTCCAGGGCCTTCATGGCCTGTATGGAGATGACTAATTTGCTTTGCTTTTTTTTCTTTGCTGTCTTTCCAGCCCAAAATTTGCAAAATTTTCGTAACGTTACTCCTTTGTTGGAGATCACCCAGAACGAATCATGCTCCTCTCCTTTAAACTTTCCCGTTTCTCGTTTCAAGTAGTCCTGGTGAGGGTTCCATACACTGGAACCATACTCTAACTGCGGACTTACCAGAAACTTATATGACCTCTCCTTTTCATCCTTACTACAACCCTTAAATACTCTCATAACCACGTGAAGAGATCTGTAACCTTTCTTAACAACCTCGATTGAGATGATTCCTTGTATTAACACCTAGGTACTGAAATTATTCCCCATGAGGTACCATCACCCCACCCCCTGTTTCCTTGTACATGCACATCAAGGCCCCGACAGTCAGCTCATGCCACTCATCAAAACATAATTTTTAAAACTTGTGTATCAATTTGCTGAGGAATTGAGAGCTGAACATAGGTTTAATAAAACTAAAATGATGGCAGGAAAGACTTTTTATGATTTTATGAAGAGGCATTAAGACCTCCGTTTGAGAACGGTTGAGTCTATCAGCTTGTAGCGAGCAGTAGGCTTCAATAAGGAGCAAGTGGACATATTTTTGATAAATTAAATGATCTTGTGACTAAATATTTGTTTAGTCCATCAAATATCCTCAACGCCAATGAGTGTGATATTTGTGATTTTTTTTTAATCTAAAAAAAATTGTTAAAAAAGATTGACCGTCCGATACCACCCTACTCTACTTAATTTGTTAATATTCAGCGTTTTTAATTGTGATTAAATATATTCTAGTGAGTACGTTGATACAAGAATATAGATGCTTATAAAATGCATTACATGATTTTTTCCTATTCCATAAACAAATTATGGCAGAAAAGTTAAACTGTCCGATACCTCCCGACTTTCCCCTACATCCACGGTATCCCCTGCCTGTCGTAAGAGGCATCTAAAAGGTGCGACCAAGGGATGATGAAATTAGAACCATGAGAATAATTGTGATTAGTACCGTTACGTACGCAACACCATAGGTCGACGTTACTTGCGACAAGTACCACCTTGAAAGGGTCTAAGTAATATAGGAGGAGTACCATTCTACGTGGAACGTTATGGGTCTGAGTGTTGCTTGTGAAATAGGTCGTCATGTGTATTCCACTGTGTTCAGTATGATCTGCATTAACTATGAGTAGTAGCACTTTATGTGTAACACCATGGGTCTACTTTGACTGCGGTTAGTACTAATATATGAGAAACAAAACGGGTTTGGCTGACAACCGTGATTAGTACCAATAATTGAGGAAAATCGCTGGTCTGCGTTGCCAGAGAGTAGTATTATTATGTGAGGAACATCTGGGATTGTGTTTCCTGTGGGCATTGCCATAATGTGTGATGCACCGTGGTTCTGCCCTGCCTATGATTTGTACCACTATGTGAGCGACTCCATGAGTATACGTGACCTGTAACTAGTTCCACTAAGTGAGGAACACCACTAGAATACCGGCACCCGTGATTAGTACACCTAAGTGAGGAACACCATGGGTCTGCGTTGCTCGTGAGTGCTGCCCTTATGTGCGAAGCGCCATGGGTTTGTGCTGCCTGCGAGTGGTGCCACTGTGTGTGACATACCATGGGTTTCCATTACCTGTGATTAGTACCGCCATGCGGGAAACACCAAGCGTCCACGTTACTTGTGATTAGTGAAATGAACTGGCGTATGGCTTTTAGCGCCGGGAGTGTCCGAGGAGAAGTTCGGCTCGCCAGATGCAGGTCTTCTGATTTGACACCCGTAGGCGACCTGCGCGTCGTGGTTATAATGGAATGATGATGAAGACGATACACACACCCAGCCCCCGTGCCAGCGAAATTAACCAATTATGGTTAAAATTCCCGACCCTGCCGAGAATCGAACCCTGGACCCCTGTGACCAAAGGTCAGCACGCTAACCATTTAGCCATGCAGCCGGACACGTGTGATTAGTACCGTTGTGAGGGGCCGGTAACCTGAATTTTGGGCCCCTTTAGATAATAAGCATCATTCCAATAATTAGGACATTGTGAATTGGATCCACTTGTTTTTTTTTTGTTTCACGATCATTTTTGCATCACCATTCGATTCAAATTCTGGTAAGTGGATACATTTCGAAGTTTTAATTTGTATTTCGTTACACCGATGACCTAGCTGTTAGGCCCATTTAAACAACAAACATCATCATCATCATCATTATCACCCCATCAACACACTTATTAACACTGAGAGGACTTTTCCACTTAGTGAAACTTACAACTTGACTTTTCATCCAATTTACATTCATACCATTGTCTGCTGTCCATCTCAGAACATAGTTTAAGTCCCCCTGAAGTCACTCACAATTCTACAACTCATTTATTACTGGTCATAGTAACGTGGTCTACTCATGGGATCCGAAACATTCTGCGGTACATCCATATTTCAAAGACGTAGAGTTAGATTTGCCGTAGTTAATTGTCGGAGGCTTTGGTGTGCATTTTTCGACAGTATAAAGCAGCACACAGATAGGTCTTATGGGGACGGATAGGAAAGGGCTAGGAGTGGGAAGGAAGCGGCCGTGGTCTTAATTAAGGGTGTGAAAATTGGAAACCACTGAAATCCACCTTCAGGGCTGCCGAGAGTGGGATTAGAACCCACTATCTCCCGGACACAAGCTCACAGCTGCGCGCCCCTAATCGCTCGCCAACTGGCCCGGTTCATGACACGGCAACACATTTCGTATCGAAGTTCATGGTTCAATACAAGATGTTTTAATTAGAGAAAATATTTTCGTGAAAATGCATTAAATGTTCGAATTTTGTAGAGAGGAACAGCCTGAAGCTTCTTCTATCCGGAAAATTATGATTCGTACCATTACGACCATTTCTGATTAAGCTGCGGTCATATTTTAATCATCCTGACCTTCTAATTTTTCTTAACCTCAATCGAGAGGTTGGCGGGGTTGCAGAATCCTTTTTTCTAAGGCCAAACTCTTCACCTTCCCCCCCTATCTTAATCTCGTCCATGAATTCCTGCTTTGGTCACCCTCTTGCATTACGTCCTTCCATCACACCCCCCCAAACACACGAGCAAGGTCATGAACCATCTTGAAGGTCACAGTAGGTGACCAGACGTACCATTAATTTGTCTACATTTGTTTTCAGCAGATCGATCTATTATTTCCCCGTTAGTCACTCTCTATATGGTGAAAGCAACATATGAACAATGTGCATTCTGTGTAGTTTATTTATTTTTAATTTAGTGCATAGTTGCGAATGTGTGTGTGTGTGTTTGTGTGAATCAGCTGGCCACTGTATGTACGAGGAAATTAAGGTAAGCCGCATATTTTACATTCCGTTAGCATGCTTGAGTTGAGAAGTGCTATTGAAAGTCCCCCTCCTTGCTCCCTCCCTCACCCCTCAGCATTCCCCTGCAGGACAGACCCCCAACACTCACCCTCCACAGCCCTTTCACCGGAACATACGTCTGGAAGGACACGACCTGCCACTGACCGTTCCTCAACACTTTCTACTTCCTATTCTACCCATACCATTTTAGAGAAGGAACTGATGTCATTTAATCGCGCCCTGTTGTGTGCGTATGTCAACAGCCAATCCATCGTTGCTCACCTCGACGAACTGAAGATGGTATTTGAAGACAGCCCTATTCATATCGTTGCTGTAAGCGAGAGTTGGCTCCGTAGTTCGATTCCCGCAAGCATGGTTGACATATCGGGCTATGATATTCACAGACATGATCGGACGAACAGACGAGGTGGTGGGGTCGCCCTATATTGTAAATCAATGCTCAAGAGCAAAGTTGTTCACACGTCTACTCCTGCTGTAAAAACGGCTCCTGAATATATGTTTGTAGAGGTGCTTGTCAATTCTGTAAAAGTACTTGTAGGTGTAGTATATAGGCCTCCTGACGCAGTGCGAGATTTTCATGACTTAGAAGACAGCTTACTGAGACTGCTACCATCATACGAGCACGTAATACTTTTTGGAGACTTTAACACCAATTTATTAACTCTGAACAACGACGCCTCACGACTACAAAATATGTTTAAATCCTGTGACATGACTATATTACCCCTTAAACCCACCCACCACGTCCATACTTCCACTATTTCCGCTGATACATTCATAGACCTAGTAATAACAAATAACCCTCAAAAAATCCTTCACCAAGGTCAAGTATCTGTTCCTGACATATCTAAACATGACCTCATATACTTAGCATACTCTCTTCGCGTGCCGAAGTACCGACCGAAATATGTAACGTTTAGAGACTTTAAAAGGATGAATTTAATACAACTGAGACAAGATGCACAACTTTGCCCCTGGTATGACATAATGATGAAGAGTGACATTGACGAGAAAGTGGAAATATTTAATTCCCTTTTACATGAATTGTACAACAAACATGCACCAAAGCGTTCTGTGAGAGTAACACGTCCACCCTGCCCTTGGCTGACTGCTGATGTTAAGACTATGATGAAAGAACGAGACGCACTACACCGACGCTATAAGCAGACTCAACTAGCTGACGTACATGAGCAGTACCGTGTTCTTCGAAACCGAATTAAGCTTGTAATTCGTAATAAGAAATTTAATTATTTCCAGCATTTAAACAAAAACATTAACACTGGTTCCACATGGCGACAACTTCGGTCACTGGGTATTGGCAAACCACTTGCGAAGCATACTGCTCCCGAGGTGTCTCTTGATGAGTTAAATACATATTTCTCCACGGAACGCCTCACTCCTGACACAACGACAGTACAAAACACCATTGACAATATATTAAGGCAACAATCCCCAGTCCGTCCTGTATTTGAATTTGATACTGTTACAGAACATGAAGTAAGAAGGGAAGTTAATTCAATAAAATCTCACGCAACAGGAGCTGATGAAATTCCCATTTCATTTGTGACTTACATAATCGACATAATACTGCCCATTTTTACGCATTTACTTAATACCTGTCTTACTTCAGGCAAAATCCCAATTAAGTGGAAAGATGCACTCATTGTCCCTGTCCCAAAAATCTCTCCTGCAAGCAATACATCTGACTACCGACCTGTCTGCATCCTCACAGCACTTTCTAAGGTTCTGGAGAAGATAATGCATAAACAAATTGTTAAATACTTGGAAAAACATTCTGTACTTGATCCCTTACAGTCTGGTTTTAAGAAAGGACACAGTACTGCAACTACACTAATCAAAATCACGGATGACATTAGACGGGCTATGGACGAACGAAAACTGACTATACTTATCCTTTTAGACTTTAGCAGTGCGTTTGACACTGTAAATATAGACATATTGTTAGCTAAGTTACAAAAACTTCACATGGCGCATTCTGCTGTTCAGCTCTTGGGCTCATACCTCAAAAACAGACGACAGCGAGTTGTATCAAACATGAAGACTACAGAATGGAGGACTAAGCTATCTGGCGTTCCCCAAGGGTCTATTCTTGGACCTCTGTTGTTCTTAATCTATATTAATGACATTTCTTCTCATCTGAACGACTGCAACTATCATCTTTATGCCGACGATCTTCAGATATACTCACACTTTAAGGTCCCCGACATTGACAAAGCAATCCACCATATGAACTCGACTTTAAATACAATTAGCTCGTATGCTAAAGAGAACTGCCTATTAATTAACCCGAAGAAAACGCAAGCAATCATTATAGGACAATCTAGACTTTTAAATACGCTAAACATCATACAACAGCCTAACCTCATGCTCTGTGGAGAAGCTATACCTTTTCAGAAGTCTGTAAAAAACCTAGGCGTTGTCATGAATGACACATTAAACTGGAATGACCATATAACAAATGTCTGCAGAAAAGTATATGCATCTCTTCACCCCCTAAAAATGAAACAATCCATTCTTCCACACAGCATGAAAATAAAACTTATTCAAACCCTCATTTTCCCAATAATTTATTACTGTGATGTCGTATTAACCGATGCAACTGCAGAACAAACTATGAAACTTCAAAGGGCAATGAACTCTTGCATACGATTTATATTTTCTTTGAACTTTAGGACACATATTTCCCCTTATTATGAGAACCTATCCTGGCTGAAAATTGATCAACTAAGGAATTTACATACTGCGACACTAATTTATCGACTTCTGAACGAATCTACACCTGAATACCTATCCTCACATTTTAACTTCCTCTCATCTCTCCATGGACATAATACCAGATCGACTTCTACCCTTATGATACCGGTTAATCATTCATCTGTATACAGTCACTCTTTCCAAGTATCTGGGGCAAGGCTATGGAACACACTCCCTGTCAGTATACGTAATAGTACTTCAACAGTCTCATTTAAACGGTCTTGTCGAGATTTCCTCTTAAATACGTGAGCAGCTTGTATGAATGTTAGTGTGTATGATTGCAAGCGTGATTTAGAACTATTGTTAGGTGATGTAGATGTAGATAGGCTAGATAATATTAATCATTAAAAATAACAATTATAATCTGTTATAACATTACTCCATAAATTTAGGTAGCTCCTAGGGTCTGCTAATGTTGTTTTACCAAATTATGTGATTATGTACTGTACGTAGTGGTTAAGTGTAAGAGAGGGCCGTGAGCCCTAACTTCGCCACATACAAAGGCATAAAATAAATAAATAAATAAATATATCCATGGTACCTTCAACACCCTTCTCCAGCACCACTTCTCCAAAGCCTCAACTTGATTTTTTCATTTTCTGTTGTTCTTAATGTACAAGTTTCAGAGGCGTAAGTGACTAAGCTCCAAACATAGCTTTTGACCAACCGTTTTCTGGATTTGAGTGGCACATTTCCTGATATGAACAGACTTTTCTTCTTGAAGAGTACCTCCAAGGCTTGGGCTATTCTGGACTTTAACTCTGCTGTATTTCTACCGTCCGATGCTATACAGGGTCCCTCATATAAACTAAAACCGTCGAAGTGGCGTTAATACTCTCCGATACGTAAGCTCCAGTTTGGGAGGCGCGCGCATAGTTCTTGACCTTGCAAGCAACATGCACGTGTTCGATCTGGCAAGTGTCATGGTCGTGTGAACTGTCATAACTTTCGCTACTTGGGTGCAGGATATCCTAATGGTGTTTTTGAAGTCCTTTACTATGACAGGAAGATTGGTGTTTGGGGTGCTGTTAGTGCAAGACGAATAATTGGACTTTTTTTATTTTCGAGACGACAGTAAAGCAGAGAGGTACCAAGATGATATTTTGGCGCAGTTATTCCATCAGTTAACGGAAGAAGAAAACTTGCGTGGGTGGTTTGAAGAAGATTCAGTCCCTGGTCATACAGCAGATGATCCCCTTCGTATAATCTCGGAAGTTTTTTGCAGACAGAGTGATCAGTGCTGGTCTATTTCCCCCTCGTTCTCTAGATCAAACAGTTACTTTTGGGGGTAAACTGAAAGAAGAAGTGTATCGAACAAATCCTTAAACACTGGAGGAACTGAAAGAAAACATTACGAATGAAATCAGAAATATTACAGTGGCAGAACTCGGAATGTGGTTACCAGATACAATGCCTGTGTAACTCAGGAAGGATGACAATTCCAGATGTCATATAAGAATGTACATATTGTAGCGAAAGTGGAAGTTTCAGTTATGGTATACCATCAATGGTGAAGGTGCACCTTCACTGACACCTTTAGTGAAAGTGGATTATTGATACCAGTTTTACCGAACAATACATCAAGATTCAGTCCCATCCCTAGTGAAGGTATACCATTACTGCCAAGAGGTAAGGAATATGAACCATGGTGCTGCAATAACAGAAGATAGTCATATTTCGAAATTTGCATTTTATGAGCTGCAATTTGAAAATATAGTGAAATTACATAGAATTGCATGGAAAGTATAAGGTATGAACAGAAAAAAAAAAGGCTGCATTGGAAGTTGCGTTTTAGTTTATGAAAAAGGAACAGAATTTACCAATCATGTATTGCAGCAAGGACGTGCCCCATGGTATTCAGAGTTGTACAACACATTTTTCTTTCTGAAAAAGCATCTCAGAGTCTGACATTTGTGCTGACAGATGCATTTGAAGAATCCCTGGTCGCTTCCCGTCGACTGAGACGTCGCAACTGCCCTCAAGGCAACAGCTTTCTCTGCTGGAACTTCCTCCTCTTAGATTATCCTATCTAAGAGGGCAAGTAGACAACTGGCACCTAAAAAAATGTTGTCGCAGTCGTAGTCGCATATCGTCTCGTCCCGTCCAGAAATATTTGAAAGCAATTCATGTATTACTTTGTGCAAAGCTGGCTCAGCACATCATTTCTCGTCATCTGCCATCAGCCGCTGTCTCGAGGACTACACCTAACTTCGACCTTTCATCTACTCTTCCTCGATAGAAGTTGGGAACTGGAACTCTCACTGCAATCTCTTTTTCAGTGGTGGCAAGCGACGATATAAGCACAGCTACATCATTTGTACTTGTTCTTCGAAACACTTGTACGCCTCAGTTCTGTGTTTTTAATAGCATGAGTTGACTCGTCTAAATCAGTCAGACAGTATTCATTATTGCTGTAACACATTCATCCTCTCTGTTCTCAACCTGTGTTCCTGTTGGTATGTTATCCTCTTGCACTGGACGTTTGCTATGATCTGTAACGTTTCAGTCCCTTTCCCACCGCTAACACTCACTCAATTAATTATATTTTACCAGGTCGTCCTCAGATAGAACGTTCGCCAAGCTTCAGGAGATAAACTTGATTAGGTAAACAATCTTTAGGAGGGCATGCAAACATCGCTTAGTGCGAGGACCTTTGAATTCCAAAATATACAGCGCTGTTCTTCAATATCTGGGCAAACCTTGGTGCATGGCTCCAGTCCGCGGTGTTGTACTCCTTCATCCATGTAGTTAGCACTTTTTTTGTCTCGATTTGTTCACTCTACGCTGTCTTGGCTCTGGTTGTGTATAGGTTTACCGTGCAAAATTTGAAAAATGTTCCATACTTCAGTTAAACTGCTCATTATTTTTTTAATGAACTCTCGACCATTATCTGACTGCAATACTGAGGGAGCACCTAACAACGTATAAATGTTAATAACTTTATCGGTAAACTCCTCAGATTTTTCGGACTCCAGTGATCTGAGAACACCGAATTTAATGAGGTTGTCCTGATAAACCATTATGAATGTGTAGTCTTCATCTGGTTGCGATTGGAAGTCAATGAAATCAACTTGACATCTGGAATTTAACTTTTTGAACTGCATAGGCTTCACAACAATTCTTATCTTCTGGCATAAATCTGGACATCTCTGTATTTTATATTATGGTACTTTGACTTTAAGCATTTTATCATTCGGTCGCATTCACCGTGGCCAGTCGTTACATGAGCATCATGAAGAATATCGTACAGTTCTTCGTCATAAACATAATATTAATCTTGACTTCTTCAGTAACAGGTTGTATTAATTTCGTTATTCCATTCACCTCGAGCATTTTATATCTCTTCGAAAACTTGTAGTCGTTGCCGTCCCTCTTTCGTCCAGATTTTAGTGTTAACCTTGCTGATAAGTGACTCGTACCAGTCCATGAAGACATAATTATAATTGGGGTTTGCCCGTCCGACTCTAAGATCTTAGTAGAGCTTCACTGATTCAACCATAACTGCACTGCTGTATAACATAACAATAACCAACTGACGACAATTACATTGATGCCGATGCCTGGTACCATTGTTGGATACAAATAGGAGGTCATTTTAGAGGCCAAATATATCAGTCTATTGTTTCAATCATATTCATAGCCGGTAGAGGTGTGACAAACGGTTATTTTTGTGTAACCACTACATCTGCCACTGCTACACAGTGGCGGCCGGTCAATACGTGCTACCGGGCTCCAGCACGTAGCTTGGAACTGTACGGAATTATGTATGTACAGTACAATTATCCTGGTGCCTTTTCTTTGTTTTGAGTACGGTATGAATTTGTGTTTGGTGAAAATCAGGACAAGATCTGTTGAACACCTAGCTCTCTTCTCCCGGGAAACTTAGTCCGTGCTCATCTGAAATGAGCTCTGGCCTGTAGCCTGAAGGAAGCAATACGCAGGCGCAGCCAAGCTTGCAACACACCCCGTAACCGGTGGACTATACCATAAACCGGGCTCAACTTTCACTGATCCCGTCAATAGTTACTTTTTCTCCCGCAAGGGGGGTAGAACTGCACGATGTTTCCTGCTACCCTGATGTTGAACGTGGTAAGTGGTTAGCGATTCGGCCACTAGAGAATAGTATCGCCTGGGATTGAAAGCAACGTCAGTCTCGAAAGTAAAGCGTAAGTGGAGGCAATCTATCGCAACGATAATGTTGTTATTAAGGAAACCAACCAATGCTTATTAAAATATCCATCTTCCTTTTGGAATCAAAAATAAGGAATTCGTTGGTGAGTCAAAGAATCTTTGATTGGCCCTAAATGTTTTCCTGCATTACAATGTAATTTTGTTCTTGTTTGTTCTGAGTTATAAATTGTGAGAAAAGCTTTATTATTATTATTATTATTATTATTATTATTATTATTATTATTATTATTATTATTATTATTATTATTATTATTATTATTATTATTATTATTATTATTATTATTATTAACAGGTTTGAAGTATGTTGGTCATCATGGCAATATGCAGACTTAAAGAAAGCTTATTCAGTGGTTTTCTTGTAGCACGTAGGCTGATTTTTTCACGAGCCGCCACTGCTGCTACAATAAAGCAACTGTGAAAAGTAACGGTTAAAAATAACGTCCAACGTTATTCACCTTTTACTGGTCACAGCCTGGTCATGGCTTCAAGCTTGTCTCGTTAAAACTGTGTTGCGAAATCTCATTCATTCGAACGCTTCAATCGCTACACTGTTGTAAGTCGGTGTAGTAAAACACGCATTCCCATTTGCTATAAAGTTAACGAGAGGCAGACAACGGATGAAATGAGAAGACAGCATAGCGTCTTTTCTGAAACCTAGAGGAGTGAGTTTTACAATGCCCCGATCAAGGGTAGAAGACAAGAAAACATGATGATCTGTGGTAAACCTCGATACAAACCGGTACAAGAGGATCGATGAAGTAAAATTAAGTAATGTTACGTTACCTAGAATATGTTATCTATAATATCCATATGGAAAGTTAGCATACTAATTTATTTATGGTACAAGAAAAATTATGCAGGTGAAACTTATAATATTATAATGTAAGTAGCCCTGCGCGATGTCTGAGTCAATGATAACCCCTGAGCAGTTGAATATGTCATAACAGTTTACACTTTAGTTACCAGATGACAGCAGCAACTTAAACAAATACACTATAAGAGTATATTGTACACTATAGTGTATTTGACTTAAAGCAATCTCCTACGAAAGCGCTCTCACTTGGAAGACATGCGTACTATTGGTGTCTGTAAGCTGCTACTATAGTGACAGTTCCCACTTCCCAGTTACTGTTTTCACTACTACGTTATTCTGTTGTCGTTCCTCCGTAACCTCTTATTTTTTGTCCTCTATATATTTGTAATAGTGACAGGCATGTAACTGTGACGAAGTAACTGCTACGTTATTTTTCAGCCATATCTAATAGCCGGTGAAAATTCACGACCAAATTAAGCACGTACCATTAATAATCTGCTACTGTACACATCCACTAACCGGGGCCAGTGATGGTACATCTTACCTAGAGGATGTGTTTTATTCCTTTTATGGTAAGCATTCACTGATCATTTTAGTGATGGTATACGAGCACTTACCTTCCCTAACCATCCACTTCCACTATAACATATACACACTAAAAGCAGGGCGGCCGCGCGCGACGTAAGTTCGGCTCAGGCAGCTGCCGTAGGGCAGAGTACAAATACCGTGCGGTCGGTCTGAGTTTATATGAGAGACCCTGTAGATTTCCCGAGGTATTTGAAATAACTAACTTCTATAGGCGGTTATCCTTGTGGTCATACGTCTGCGATCTGTTTTCCATCTCTCGGGCCCTTCATGATCTTCGTTTCTTCTTGCTGTAGTTATCCTTCAGTATATTGTTCATATTGTGTAGTGCGTCTTGTAGTTCTTCTACATCGTAAAGCCCCTAGCAAAAAAAAAGTTCTTCTACATCATTTTCCAGCAAAGCAATATCATCTGCACAGCCATTTCAATATCCGTATCTCCCCTTTCTCCCTGGACTGACTCCTGAAACCCATAAAAATACGTCCATTTGGTTCCCAGTAATCGTGCTTCTCAAAATGTTACTTACATTATAGGAGAGTGGCATCAACATAACTTATTTCAAGATGTTTCCAAGGATTGAAACACATTTTTAATGAAAGTTGATATGGAGAAAATTTCCAAAAGAGCACTTCTTGTCACCCCGAAGATTTAGCATAGCCATTGGAGAATTTAGTATGGGATGTAGTGCAGCACAGGGACTGAAAATAGCTGTAATGAATGAAGAGCTTTCTTCAAAGTATATCAAATTAGCTGCAAGAAGAGATTAAAGGAGAATATGTGCCAGTCTACGGTCTGGCTCTGCGCCGAAGGGAGCAGTCAGGAGAAAACTGAAAAACTTAAGGTGTAAAGGGAGGAATGTAAGGACAAGCTAGAGGGCCAAACCAATCTCGTTAGTGAATTGTTTTGAATGTCTTGACTTCAAACCCAATTTTCTCAGACCTTTCTTTTTGTCGTTTGCAATGTTACATGTCGTGCAAATATTGGCCTGTTCTCATAAGAATAGTGTAAAGTTACTAAATGAGCATACAAACAAAATTTAGCGTAGTTTTTATATTCAACAGTGTTTTTATTTCATACAGTAAAATATATTATAATTTGGTAAGAATAAATCATAGAAAGGCCAACAAAAATCGAAATCAATGTAATTTAATTTCAGACTATTTTAGAAAATATGAAAACATTTGATTATCGTATAGAGAGACATTGTTTTCCTAGTAGTCAACTTCATACACAAATTTTTATATTGCATGGGACGTTTTAAAGTATGTAGGCCATGAATGATGTCGTAAGTCCAAAACGATTTATGCACTCCTCCTGAAATTAATATTATTATTCCTTGGCAGGGTTGAATGGTTCAGACGACTGTTGAAGCGCTGGCCTTTTGAACCCACCGTGGCAGGTTCTGTTCTGGCTCAGGTGCTCAAATACGTCAGCCTCGTACCGGTAGATTTACTGGCACGTAAAAGAAATCCTGCGGTATAAAATTCCCGCACATGGGCGTCTCCAATACTGTATAAACGTACATAGTGGGACGTAAATAACAACATTATTATTTGTTATTCTCAAAATTCCTACAATTTTTAGGTTGACTTCGGTAAAACTCTGGAAAATAGAAAAATGTGCCCCACGGTTCTTTATATTGCAGTATTCCTCAAATGTTTCGAATCAACAGCAAAGATCTTCGAAAACTCACTAATGTGACGACATTTATTTATTTATTTATTTATTTATTTATTTATTTATTTATTTATTTATTTATTTATTTATTTATTTATTTATTTATTTATTTATTTATTTATTTATTTATTTATTTAGCATATGGCTTTTGGGATACATTCTGAGAAACATAATTACATTCATCACTATATTATACACAAACATCTGTTTCTTGGATGTATCTGATGGAATTTGGGGTTACCATTAGCAATTCCTCATACTCTCCTCCGTAAGGTCTGCTATGGTACGCAGTAGTCACATGCAGTTGAGGATTGCACTCCCCACTTGAAGAGTGAGTCTGCACATCTTCAATGACCTGTTCTCAACCGATTGAGTGTTATCCATACCTTATGAGGTAGATCAAACCTAGGGACCGTCTCAGAGATGCAAGGTAACAGTTGACGTGTTTCTGGAGCATTTTGGAGATATTCTCATCTCCAGGAAACAGTGATGTAAAATCTAGTGGAATTATTTCCACGTTTGAGAGGAGAATGGCTGAACGAAGTTTGTTGATTCTGAGGTCAGGAATATCAGAATGCCGATGTAGTCCAGGGTTTGCTAAGATCTTATTATATTCCCTAATCAATGATTTTTTCTTCCAATATTTTCGCCTGGTATGTGACATAGACAGGTAGCCAGATGATGGTGTAGACCTGATTGTTCCCGAAATAATACGCATACAAATATGGGGCGATCCTGTGCGTTCTCACTGCCAATGTTTATACGCGTAATAAACAAATTATATAACGGTCGAATAGAGAAGAAGTTTCTTCCATAATAATTTTCCTTTATTGTTATCCTGCCACCTTCTTCTCTCTGCTGTTCTCATTCTGCGGCAAGCAGCTGTACTAATTGCTCACCACCAGCTCATTTCCCCGTCTGTTTTATGCTTCATTCCATCCCCTGTTCCCATCTAATGAACACGGGGATAAGAAACCTAACGACAATCAATGTAATTTTCAATTACACGCAGAAAAAATTGATACAGAAAAGAAAAGGAGAAGAGAACTTCTCGAACAACTTTTAGTAATAACGTAATTTTCATCTCCTTCTCCAATTTAAAATGGAAAAGAGGAGACGGCCGAACGATGATTTCATTTGCCCAGTTTTTAACTTTAATGAGTGTTTTTCGCGTCCCTGCCTCAAACTTTGGAGTTCTCTTTTTTCTCCCTTGTCATTTCAGCACTTCTTTATTCTTGTTTTACCTTTTCAGATCAATACATTCTTCATAACTGTGAGTTTGTTTTTAGTTCTTTCTATATTTTAGGAGCACATCAGCTGAATTACGAACACTACTAGTGGTATTGCCTTGGAAACTGAAATAACCTATTAAATATTGGTTTCATATTTTCATGATTCAGTTATTGAAATTGCACCTTTTTCTTCTTCTTGAAAATTAGTCAATATTTTCCTGTAGAAATACATTTATATTCATGTATTCCTTCCCTCTTCTTTCATTCGCTGTGTTAATTATCATCTTGAATAATAATGGTCTTCACCCACTCAATATACGGAACAGAAGCTCTATCGGGGATATAAAAAGATTCGGGAATTTCCTTTGAGATGAAGGTTACATTTGCATAGCCCCATGTATAACACCTTGCTTCGACAGCCAGGATTCGAGCATGGAAGTTAGCATAACCTTCATATCAAATAAAAAATCTTCTTTTTCGTATAAATGGTGTCTTTCATCTGCGTGTTACTATTTTTTCGATAGATGCACTTTTCTGTCACTTTCCACAGCGCAGAACTAAATGTAGTTTCCACAAAAATCTGAGTCTCATTTATGGCTGTTGCAGTATGGACGATGGTAAAGCGTAGTTGGAACCGAGTAATGAAATTTGGATCATGACTGGTACGTCCGGAATTAATGAAAGGTGCTATTCGACGAATAGCACTTACTGTTTCAGCGAGGAAAGGGAACGGTAGATATATAGATAGATAGATAGATAGATAGACAGATAGATAGATAGATAGATAGATAGATAGATAGATAGATAGATAGATAGATAGATAGATAGATAGATAGATAGATAGATAGATAGATAATGCCTTAATTGGTGACGAAATTAGGGCTCAAAGCCCTCTCTTACACTTAACCACTAGAAGAGTATACATGTACATAACTTATAATTACAAATTGCTAATAATAATAATAATAATAATAATAATAATAATAATAATAATAATAATAATAATAATAATAGAACCCTTAATTTTAAAATACACAAAATAAAGTACACTTGAATGACGTAACTACAGTAATCCATTCATTAATCTCGTTCATTCACTCCTTCATTCGGTCAACAATTATCCAGCAAGTCAGCGGGATCTACTCAGCAAATGCTCGCGGCAAGCCACTTTAAAGCTGCGATGAGAGGGATTGACTCTAATATTCGCAGGTAGGGAATTCCATGACGAAGACACAGAGATTATGAAGGAACGGTGGTAAACAGCAGTGCGGTTTACAGGTATGGCAATAGAACAGCCAGATTTCGTATTGTGGTCATGATAGGAGGAGAGGTAAGGAAAAGGTGAAGAAAGATAGTTGGGAGTATTAGTGGAAAGTATTTTGTGCAGAAGTTTATGGCGCGGCGCTGGCGCACTCGAAGCCACGACAGCTCCTTATAATAAGGTGATATAATATGAGCATCATATCGCAGATTAAAGATATACCTTACGCAGTTGTCCAGTTTCCTGTTACTGTTGCAGGTTATTTCAGTCAACACAGTGCCACAACAGTCAAATATAGGAAGTACCAAAGAGTGAATTAGTTTATTTATGTACTTATCACATGTGCTTATCATCTGCTGAATCCAATTTAGAGTCTCAGTCATAGTCATTCCTTAGTTAGTCACTGAAGTAGAGTAGGGTATGATTTTATTGTTTTTAAATTATTGGAGAGATGTCCTGTTGCTTGAGGGAATGTAGGTTTTTAGTTGTACCGATGATAATAATAACTTGAGTTTTATTCGGGATTGTTATAGTTCCGTTTCTGTGAGTTTTGACCTGGCATTTAACCGGAAGTCAGACATTGGTGGCAAATTGTTACGAGTACAAACAGCTGATTCACGACTCACAACACGAACGCAAATGTACTGTATAGACTCGAATATAAGTCCAGAATAAATTATTCCTTATAGCAACGTTTATACCTTTTTGACAATAACACATAACATATTTTGGATAAGGCTAATGATAAAAATATATCAATGTTTGGAAAGGCAATAGGCAAGAAAATGAAATGAAATTTTTGCTCACCATCTAGAAGACTTAGAGTTCCTAATCGATTCAATTTCTCCTACCGAAGGAAAAATCCTACAAAGAGAATACACCACTCATTTATAAGTCACTATCAGCATTGTCATCGTCTGTGATACTTTCCCTCCCCCAAGCTTCACTTATCTCGGATTGTGTCTGACAACCTTGCTGCAGTCTTCCGCATTTACACGGCCTGCGGCTTCCCAAAGAAGTATTTCAATTTCCGAAGTTGTGAAGAGTCGATTATTCGCAGCTTCATTTCCCACCCTTGAGCCCAAATCAGACCTATGGCGTTAAAATTGCAATGGTGTGATGGAAGGCGAACTACGTTATGCCCATGCCTCCTGGCCATTTCATCCACCACGTAAAATGGGTACTAAGGCTTTATTTATTTCAGAAGGTGCATGAGATCCTCCCTTCCTCAAGCTATCGGAAACCGAAATATTGTGGTCCTTCAACCATTCAATTAACTCATTACGTCTAGCCCTCCTCGTTGGTACTTTGTTAAGAATGACCGAGTGAACTGACAAAGACCGCGAAAAGAACTGAGCTCAATACAACACACAGCTGATAGCACATGGTTATAGTAAACGACAGATCGACAACACTGGTAACCGGAACTAGAGTCTAACGCGCTCTATCGGAGCGATCCGCTGTCTATGATTGGCTGTTTATGAATTCACTTAGCCTCCGCTAAAAGAAAGCGCTCAAATGTCAAGTCGAATCACATATTTGCATAGTTGCTAAGATGTTGAAGGTCGGAATTTATTTTAGTAATTGCAGTATCGAGATCACTCGCACCCATCTTGCCTAGTTTGTCTCATTATGGTACCACAATCGGCTTTTATGGTGCATAATTTTCAGTGGTGTTATTTATGGATTCAGTCAGCCTTCGGGCTGATGGTTTGATAGACATGGACCGATGACCTAGATGTTATGCCCCTTTTAATAACGGGTACCACCATTATCATCTTTGACAGACATGTCTGTCTAATCACTATGCAAAGTCATTTTCAAGTCATCTTTCAAGTACAAAAAAGGCAAAACTGTCACTGATCCATCTCCGAACACGCCGTGAAGGCCCCTGGATGAGTGGAAGTTAAACTCTTCCACTACCCATAACCTTCGGTAACAAGTGGCGGGGTGGGGGGGGGGAGCGGTTACCTCTATGTTAGGCCCCACTAATCAAAAGCTAATTCCCGAACAAGCCGACTTCAGATCCAGGAAGTCTCAAATAGTTAATCTAGTCCAACATGTACAGCCGTAATACTGAAAGATGCATTCTGACATACTGCCTGCCTGGGTGGGAAGAAGGGAATATAGGGTATGGTTGCCATGGAAATGCGGACGGATCCACTGCGGTTGCCATGGAGATAAGCCTGCTAGCCATCTCTTGTTGCTTGAAATTGGCAAACCTCTCACTTGTGAATTAAGTACAACAGAACACAGCGGTCTGAATGAACGAAAAAGTGAACCGGAAGCGAAGGGAAAGAAAATAGAATGCAGAAATGTGACAACACCGTGCAATGCTCCTTCCTCCAACCCTGTCTGTCAAAACGTTTCTTTTAATATTACGGTTATAGAAGATGGTTTTGAAGAAGGAAAGATTACCGTCCTTGCTCTCGTCGATTTAAGCATAACAAATTGCTGCAGGATCTTTACTTGAGAAAGTACTTTCAGTTGTATAAAAAATTAAAAATCAAAATCTCTTTTTATTCAAATAAGATGTCTACCTCGGTGGCAAATGGTACACTAAAATACATTATTGCCTAGCCCTAAATTTTAAATTAACAAGAGAAGAAGAAAGTTTTCCTAGAATACAATACTATACAACTTACGCTAACATTTTTTTCTATTACACACACAGCTCATCCTTAATAAATTTATATTGTTTACAAAATTCTACTTATGATATCTCCTGTACTTACAAACGTAGTCAACTCATATACAGTCTGTGGAATTACTTCAAATAATACTAGGCCCTATACAACTGGAATAAGATTATAATTTACATTGCATTTATTTACTTGTATTTTTTTTTACCCATTTTGGAATCTAAGTATCATAACGACCGGCTGCGTCTTAACCAGAGCCCCTTTTACCACCACTTTTCAGAGTTCCTGAAGGGCCTTCACAGCTACCGCAGCGGTCCCAGGGTCCTCGAAGTCCCCACTGTACTTCACCCCTACAGGCAGTCCCCTACTTCGGCTGTCCAAACTCCATAGACCAGGGGAGGGAATTAATTTATTCACACACTTTTTTTTTACAATAACCTACACTGGTCGAATGCCGTCTAACATTTCATTTATTTTCTCTGTTGCTGTTTATTCTCTTCTTGAATATCTGTACAGATTTTGGAAAAGGATCAAACACTACCCCTGGTAAACTGTTTCACTCCTTCACGCCCTTCCCAATGAATGAAAATTTACCCCAATTGCTTCTGCTAAAATTCCTTCTAATTTTATACTTGTGGTCAGTCCTGCCGATATAATTATTTTCCAACTGAAGCCTCTCACGGATTTCTCCCCATGCTTCTTCTCCTGTATGGGATCTATATAATCCTAAGAGTCTAGTTTTCTCCCTTCTCTTACTTAAAGTTTCCCACCTTCCTCTAACATTTATGATACACTACTTTTTCTCCTGAAATCCCCTGTTACAAATCTTGCTGCTTCCCCCTGCACACTATCTATTTCTTTTATTAGGTATTCTGGGTGAGGATCCCAAACACTTTTTGCATATTCCAATAATGGACGAACCATACTTAAGTAACTTATCTCTTTTAATTCTTTGTTGCATCCTTTAAGTAGCCTCATTATGACATGTAACGATCTGTATGCTTTCCCAACAATGTCATCCACATGACCCTTCCAGTGCAAATTACTTTCAAATCTCACACCTAAGTATTTGCACTTGCCATCTTCTGGGGTAACTACCGCATCCAAAGTATATTCAAATTCAGTTTTAAAGCTTCTGTTTTTAAACGTTGTAACAGTTGATTTGCCTCCATTAACCTTCATATTATTTTCTTCAACCCATTGTTGGATACTCTCAAGGTCCCTTTGTAGTTCTGAACAATCCTCAGTGTTATTTATTTCCCTATAAACAATTATGTCATCTGCATACAATCTGATTTTTGGATGTTATATTGTTCCCTAAACCATTTGTGTATATTAAGAAAAGTAACGGACCGATCATACTACCCTGTGCAATTCCCTTCCAAACTTTCTCTTCCTGTGATACATTATTTCCTACTTTGACTTTCTGAACCCTTGAATTTAGAAATGTTCTTATACAACGTATAACCCTTGCGTCCAATCCTAATCCCTCCAATTTCTTTAATAATATTCCATGTGCCACTCTATCAAAGGCTTTGGAAAGATCTATGCGTATGCAATCTAACTGGCCTCCTGAATCCAACTGATCTGATATGTCCTGCTGAAATCCCACCAGTTGTGCCTTACAAGAAAATTTCATTGTAAATCCATACTGGCTCCTCATGAACCAATTTTTATCACATATCCCTCTGATGTACTTTGCTATCAAACCCTCCAGTATTTTACAAACTATACTGGTCAGGCTGATTGGTCTGTAGTCCTCCGGTTTCCTTTTATCACCCTTTCCTTTATAAATTGGTATTATTACAGATTCCTTCTATTCCTTTGGTATTACACTATTATTTATGGCATAGCCAAAATTTAAATAAGGCACTATGAACCACCCAATTGTCTTTATTACCTCCCCAGTAATTTGATCACTTCCTGCTGCTTTTCCTTGCTGAAGCAGTTGAATGTCTCTGAAAATATCTTCATTTGTGTTTATTTGGCACCTTTATACATAATTGCAGTCCTGCTCTATAGCTAAATGGTTAACGTCCTGGCCTTTGGTCATAGAAGCCCCGGATTCGATTTCCGGCAGGGTGGGTAATTTCAACAATAATTGGTTAAATTCGCTGGCACGGGGTCTGAGTGTATGTGTCGTCTTCATCATTCCACCCTCATTAGGACTCGCAGGTCACCTACGGGAGTCAAATCAAAATACCTGCATCTGGCGAGTCGAACTTGTTCTCGGACACTCCCGGCACTAAAAGTCATACACCATTTCATTTCCATAATCGCAGATGTTTTGTCAGAGTCCATGAAAAGAACAGCAGGTGGCACTTACAGAAGAATGGGCTCCATCAAGGCAGTATTCTAGCCCATTAGCTATGAGTACCTCCGTGAAATAAGGTTGGATGTGACACCTGAAAAAATTTTCAGGACAAGAAAAAAACAAATTTAGGGTATGAAAACGTAACATATGTTACTGAAAATATTAAGACAACATTTATTGCAAACCAAACTATACTTCCATAACACATTCCATTGTCTCCATTTTGATATATTGAATAAATGTTATTTTGCCAGCTTTCCAATGAAAGGAGGTTGGATGTGATATACGGTCCTATTATAGCCTGTACATATGAGTGTGGAAGAACGTTGGATGTAGCATAAAATACATTTTAAGCCTTCCTCAACCATACATTTTCACAACGTTTTATTAAACTTCAGAAAATATAACGATAGAATATTTACAATCTTACAATGTACAGAACTTAACAAACAAGGGTAAGAACAATGATGTTTCCGTCTTCAGATACGCATATGCCTTCCCCTGGCTGACTGTGTTTTTCAGCGTCTGTTCCGGGTAAGGAGTAATAAAATTTCCTGTTCGGCTCCATAAGAAGGCACATGTTCAGAGGGTCATGCTTTATTTTTCCTGAAGTAATAGGAATATGAGCTTTATACATTGGCATCTGATTTCCCAGGTCTCGTCTTACTAGGTTCACTTATATGGTCACTCAGGAATGCAGTATGCTCATTGTAATATTTACTGTAGAAGGTATCGAACTCTTGCATCTTCTTATCAACATCCATAAATTTTCACCCAGGTCTGGAGCACTTGTTGGAGCAAACTACTGTAGATCCTACAAGAACAGGAGAAGGTGAATAACTAATTAAACACTTCCGTACCATTCTTGAAAGTTTTAAATATTATTTTTAATATCCAGTTCAGCATGGAGCCCTATTTCACAAGAGTATATTAGGGCTAAAGTTTACAATTTTAAAATATTAAGAGTTCAGTTTGTTAAAGATGTGCTGAATGAATGTTAAGAATTGCTTATAACTTCTTAGAGAAATCACGCAATGGTTTAGGAAATATGAGATCACAACTGTTCAGGTGGTACTGAAATATAAGTCTTTTCATTGCAAACACGAGGCAGAAGAAAAGTGGATGATCCACTGTCTGAGCGGAACCACAAAAGCATAAATATCCATCTGCAATTTGGATTTTAAATCGCTCAAGGTAAGATTTAAATCTTCCATGTCTAGAAATAAATTGCGTTAGGACAAAGTTTGGCACTAATACCAATACGAATGAAGTCGATCTATAACTTCAGCCAAGAATACTTCTCTTATAAAGATCCTTTCAAGACAGAAGTCTAGCTATTTTTCCATTGATGCATGATAAATTTCTTAATTTGTCGCTTAATATAGCACACTGGAGGTTCATTCCGATGTTTGATGTGGCGGCTAATTTTGCAAAAAAATCTGCTCTTTTATTTCCATCAAATCCTGTATCACCACGAATCCAAGACATACGGATGTGAGGACATTCTTCAGCTTTTATTCTTGTACTAGCGGCTATCGGATTCATATTGTACATGTTATTAATGAAGCTGAACGCTGCTTGCGAATCACTGAGCATCTTCATATTCTTGTTGTTATTTTTACACCACAGCACTGCATTCTTTATGGCCCAGAGTTCAGCCTGAAAAACTGAGCAGCTATTTGAAAGCCTATACTGGGCTGATAAAATATCAGCACCAGCCTGATAGATTAAATATTACTCGTCAGTAAAATACTTTCAAGTTTCAAGACTGCCTTAACCTGAAAAAAATCTCTTCAAACCATTTAGAAACAAGAATAAATAAGAAATGAAGCAGCTGAATATTAAAATTATTGGATAAATTATTACCAATGTACGTGCAACAGGGCTATATTCATATACAATTTAACATCAGCAACATCAAACGTTTTTCCAAACTCATATGAAGAGCTTTTCTCTTAGACAACCTTTCCTTTACGATTACAATACTCATCCCACTGTTCCTTGTGATCTCCCTAGCATTGTATTTCCATTTTTCGAAATTCAGCTTACGTTTTCTAGACCAATTCACGTTTTTAACAGCTGATGGTGTGAGCTTGAAACATGATGCATCAACCGTCTTGTACAACATCCAACGTTCTTCCAGGGAAGCCAACATTTGGGATCAAAAGAAAGTATGTTTAAGAACGAAATTTTTCCTAGACTACTTAATAACTTGTGGACGGAATAACAAACAACGTTATTTCACTGGAAGCTCACTTCTGACCAAAGTGTCACATTCAACCTTATTTCACGGAGGTACTCATTTATCAAACGATGAACCCTTACAGGAAACAAACAGGCAGTATGTTTATGCAGTTGATACGCCTATTGCTGCATAAGGGAAGGGCTTCGAAGAAGCAGAACATAAGTTGTCAATGGCTCTGGACAAACTATCGAGCTACTATGACGACAACTTCCTGATACCATTTCCCTCAAAGACCTTATTCTGCTACGCAACTGGAAATCAAGGAGGAATCAGGCGCGATCAGCAGCTAGAACACTGCTTTAATTCTAAATATCGCAGAGTTACTTTGAATGAATTCCTTTCATTCAGACAGCAACGCCTCAACACCGCAACGAAGGTTAATGCGAACGTTAAGGCAAAATCTTGCTTGGAAATCATGAGGAGCACAACCAGCAGTATTCGTAACACTAACATTGGCACTCTCTTTCGCTGACACCGAGTACGCCGCTCCTGCATGGAGTGAATCAGCTGAAGCAAATCAGGTTGACTTAATTTTCAACCAAACGGTTCGTCTTATTTGGGGCTGCCTCAAAAGTGTTCTCTTCTACCATCTGTAAACCCTCGCTGACAACGTAACACCGAAAATAAGAAGGGCAGTTGTCACGGAGGTGTAAAGGTAGAAGCAAGAGATGGATCCTATGTGCCTAATGTATGGTCACCTACCAGCCACCCTAGACTTCGATTCCTTCAAAAGTTTCTGGCAAGAACTACGTCTTTCATAAGAATTGGGGAAACTGGAGGGCTTCCGAAATGGAGAGTGGAGGGCCAGTTTCCCACCGTTACACTAAAGAAAGAGCATAATTTATTTTTCTTATGTCTTCATCTTCATCACAGCGAACAACAGTAGGACACAAGAAAATTTCGTCATAGAATTTATATCGGTGATGAAAACATATGACAGTGGCTTCGGAATGTCATTCATTCAAGATAGTTTTATTGGTATTCTAACTTTATAAGCTGGTATGTACGGAAAATATATGCATGATATACCTTGGCCTGGTTGCTTCATAGGGAAGGTATGCCTTACACAACTATCAATAAATGGAGAAGCAATTATTGTACTGGGATATTGAGACTCATAAATAAGTTGAAATTATGTAATTTATTGTTTTGTCCATTGCCAGGGAGTGGCTATGCGCTGAAATTGTGTCCTTCTTCTTCTGCTTTTCGATTTTTGTCATCTAAGGATCCTTCTTTTCTTGACTACCAGTAGTTCTTCATCCTTTCAATTTGCTGTTTCCTTCTCCCTTGTGTCCAGATGATATTACTTTTGGTCTTCTCCTTCTCCTGCACTATCTTATGTAAATCATCTGAAAATAGTTTTGTCTTGTATAGAATCTTCTGTTATTTCAGTCTCTGTCACATCTTTTTTACACTTTGGATCCACTGGTTACGATCCTTGCTCTTGTAGAATTGTTGAAAATTCGTTTTGTCAATCTTCTCTTATTAATCCTCATTGTTGTTTGAATCATCCGTCTATAGACTGGTTTGATGCAGCTTCCCATGCTATTCCATCGTGTGCTAGATTTTTTCAACTACTACATCCTACATCTGCTCTGATCTGCTTGTCATATTGATACCTCGGTCTTCCTCTATAGTTCCTACCCACTACACTTCCCCCCAAAACAAACTGAACAACTGCTGGGTGTCTTAACATGTGTGCCATTTCACAGTTCTTTATATGAACTGATCGGAACAAAAATGGAGTCCATGTTACTAAAATGTCAAAGTTAAAACATCTAGCGTAAATACGAGCTGAAATGATGATCATTTCATCAGGCATTTACCGAAGGAACCGCACATACAGGGCGGTGGAAAAAGAATGACAAATGGAGATTATTTAAACCTATTATTAAAATGAAGACTTTCATCTGAATAGCATTCTTTCAACTGACCTTCAGGAAGTAAGACATAATCGAGTACGAGAACATAGATCAGCTTATCGGTATTAAACATCAAGTATTAACGGAAAGTATAATTCGCGGCAACACGCACGACAGCAACTGCAGAAGTTAAATCTCTGCGCGAAATTAAACGTCCTGTGAAAAGAGCTATTAAGATTGCTACTGCGATACGTCACAACTGGACTTGGACGATATATATTTATCTGATACTCCCTATTACAAACAGCTGTGAGACTGACCAGCTGACCAGTGCATTAAAGAGAAGAAAACATAGAGAACCATGTTTGCTTTCTAAGCAAGATAAATAACCATTACCTATCCCATTCTATTTAAGACGATCTTATTGAGATAAACTGTCCCATAACAAAACCTGCATATCGTAGTCATTCCAAAACAGATATCGACTGTAAGATGACGACATTGAGTAATATGTTTTATTATTCTATTCCACATGCACGAACCACCACCATGATGCTGTAAAAGGAAAAGGCGATACTACTCAGATGATGGCGGCGCGGAGCGATGTTGATGATCCATGATGGCTAGGAATCAGCTGAGAGAAGCAACTATTTACCCTAATTCCTAAAGGAGATCCATGGAGCGATGTCCACACATCCCTCCTAGATGCGAGACGGCAGCACGGTTCCATAAGTAAAGTTAAGTCCACTATAAGTCGCAATTGTAAGTAAGAATCTTTTTGTTTGTTGGCTATGTGTTGTCATAACTTGGTGACAGTGTGAATATGTGCGTAAACGATTATCTAAGTGAGGTTACAGGATGTAGGTATTCTTCTACATTTAATGTCAAGTCCACATGTAGGCGTAGTCAGCCAGTGATAACCGTTCGTAATGTTATCATTGCGATGTGAGAGAAGGTAATTTGTATTTCTATCCTTATCAGTGAAGTGCATAGAGTGTGAGATAGATGTTAATACACATATTATGTGAAAATATTACCAAGCTGAGGTAATAAGAGATCGTATATAGGATATGTTTACGGTGAAAATGTGAAATAATACTTCTCAGAATTATGATATGTTTTTAACACTATGACAGTTGTAATGATTATTGGTAATATGAATTGAATTGAATTGAATTGAATTGAATTGAATTTATTGATAATGATGATATGCATGCCACTGAGGCTAAAAAGCCCCTTTATGTAGCGTCTACTTATAACACAATACAAGTTTATGAATATACTAACTACATTTTATAATATTCAAATATCAAATTAAACATTAAACTTAAAAATGAAAATACAGATACCAATTCAAATAAAGTTAAAACATAAATCATATAAGAAGTAATCAAGCATATCATTCGATTTTTTAATATTTTAGGCTGCAAGAATCTCAGGAATATAAAAAACAGAAACAATTTTCTTAGAAATATACATATTTCTTATTATTAGACACAAGAATACCTGATCTCAGCCCCTTGCGTACACCTCCAGTAAGATACATGTTAAGGACTGCTTTAGTTGGGTGCAGTTCCTGTCATTTGCGAAACGGTGAAGGTTAAAGACATTGAAGATACGGGATGCAGTGCAAACAAAAGATTTGTTAAATTTAGTGGTACGATGGAAGAGATTATGATGTATATACGTCGTTTCTAATGAAATATGTGCTTATAATGTAAGGAAGTGTTTTCTACGTGAGTTATGGAATGATAATTGAGGATTTGGAGTAAAGATATAGGATGGTGACGGTTAATGATGGTGATATTTATTATTCTTCGAGAGGTTGGTCATAGTAGTTTGGTGACGTGATGTTATTGTCAAGTTATACATTCTGAGATAGATTTTGGAAATGTGCTACTTTCATTTCGAAGATATTAACCCATTAATGTCCACTGGGTCAAAAACGACCCAGTGACTTTAAAATTATATTAGTAACTCTATATCCATTGTTGACGTTTGTTACCCGGTCTGCTGCACACTCTATAATGCACGTCGCACATTGTCACTCTTGGTACACTGTAGGCAATTTTCATTCTGGAGCTAGATGTGCAAGTGTGTTGGTGAGTCGAAAAGTCTTCTCCAGCCAGCCTGTCGAGCTTCAGAAAAACGTAAGTACAGCTGAACTTGTTTAAGTCTTATATAATCTATATATATAAAATAAGAGTTTTGTCTGTACAATACTCAGAATTTGAAAAGAATGGTATTTATGTATCAGTCATGTCCACAGTAACAAGGAAATGCACTTTTTACTTTTCCGTAATTTATGTCTGTCTGTCTGTCTGTCTGTCTGTCTGTCTGTCTGTCTGTCTGTCTGTCTGTCTGTCTGTCTGTCTGTCTGTCTGTCTGTCTGTCTGTCTGTCTGTCTGTCTGTCTGTCTGTCTGTCTGTCTGTCTGTCTGTATGTACACGCATCACGAGAAAACGGCTGAAGAGAATTTAATGAAAATCGGTATGATAAGTCGGGGTATGAGCCACTACAATCTAGGCTATAAATCATTTTATTCACACTGAGTGAAATAGTAGTTTAGGGGAAGGCCTATAATTTAATTCTCAAATATTTACATTATTAGTGGTCCTATCAATAAATACTACGTAACTAAAGATATATAGAATTACATTCCGATCATTTATGTCTTATACATTTTTACCGTACCGGCTATGATAACACGGATATTCATTAATTTGTATTTTTGTTGCTAACTCTATATCAGTGCCGAGTCACGAGAAAATGGGTTATCAGAATTTAATGAAAGTAGGTATATAGAGTCGGGGAATAATAAAGTACAGTCTAAGCTATAAACAATTTTATTCACCCGGGATGAAATTGTAGTTTAGGGGAACGTGCCTAAAATGTAATTTTTAAACACCTATGTCATTGGTCCTATCGAAAAGTACTAAATAACAAAAGTTATAGAGAATAAAATTTCCGATCATGTTTTATTCAGTTTTACCATATCGTCTATGATAAGAGCGGTAGGGGCATATTTCAGAGTTGAAAGAAAACAAAATGTGAAGGCTACAATATTGAAAGCGCGTAACAGTGATCAGCAATAACATCACACTGACCATTGTTTGTTGTGACGTTCTTTGTCTCTTATGGTGCCACTCATCTCCGATAGATGAGATTACTGCTGCGTACCGAGTATAACAGCCTGACTGAATATTGGCGGGAAATAGGTGGAAAGTTACGTAACTTTCTTCTTTAGCATGCCATTTCTCTGGTTCATACATTTTCTGATAATACTGGCACGTAACACATTGGTTCATCATAGTATTCAAGCTATTCGATCCCTACTCTGACGCGTTTTTTGAATGAGCCGTATCACTGGCCGTGTGCACACTTAAGGCACAGCCTCACTTAGTAGTAGTAGTAGTAGTAGTAGTAGTAGTAGTAGTAGTAGTAGTAGTAGTAGTAGTAGTATAACCTGGTATAAAATTACAATTACGGCCTATTCCAAATTATAGCACCACAACTCATTAAATAACTCAAAATTCAACCCTGAAAAGAGCCGTTTCTTAATAAAAACTTCTTCCTCTTCATTTCATTAAATTCTTCATTAATTTTATTCCAAATTAGCAGCGAAGAGGGGGTTTCTCCTCTAGCCTGGAGGAAAAATTTGCCTCCAAATAAGATAAAGTTTTCCGCGGCCAGTGAAGTGAATTGAGATTTTCCGACTCCTCGGGAACTCCTATCAAACAGATGAGTAAGAGGGCATAGTTTTTGCCCTGGGACTCTATTCACCCTTCCCCCGTCTTCACCCCTCCCCCGCCCCGCCTCCCGAAATTAAAGAGTGTTCACGGCTCGCGGCTGTCTGTGGCCTGGTTATTCCAGCTCTGGAACTTCGGACTGTTAGAGTGGCAGCGTAGTACTGTTCGTTAAAAGTGAGAAAACATGTGTTTTTTTTTTATTTGATCGAGTATTTCATATGACAGCATTACTTTTAATCGCGAGATTCCTACTGGCGTCATTGTACTGATATCTGTTGATTTCAGTTGTGAAAACCACTAAGACAGCCTTTCTGAGATGTAAAAAGGCAGGTGGAGATTAAGTGTAATGAAAACTCCCCGACTTGATTGTGACTGATAGTAGGCAAAGGGCCTACCATTACAATAAAGATTCCCTAACCCAGTCTTCCCAAAAGAAAAGACGTTTAGTGACTTTCCCATCACGTTTCTAGGGTAGCGTTAAGAGCTATGCAATTTAATACAATCTTGCTCATAACGTGTTCACTACCTAACCTAGAATTCTGTATACAATGTAGAATTCCGTAGCGAAGCACGGACACATCAGCTAGTTGAATAATATATTTTGCATTTGCATACTACTATTTAGCATATATAAAATCTATTGCACATCTTATGGTTTAATGGCTATAACTGGCCGAATTATGGATGGGTCGAAAAAGACCCAGTGGGCAGGATGTAAAAGTAACTTTTTTGTTGAAGTTGGGGAGTTATGAATATCATGCACTCTTGTCATACCATATCATTATTACACAATTGCAGCATGTAAGATTAGAACAAATATTTTAGAAATATGAATTCTATGATCACTGCTGTATTTAGGAATTCATAGTAAAATATATCAGTCATTCTGAATATCTCATCTGTTACATGCCGTATTTACTGACCTAATTCCAATCCATTTCTTTTCCTGTTTATAGTGGCCTATCGACTTATGAAGAGCACTGCTAGAAGAGGAATATATTCCAGGTGATATCGATATCTACATCTCGCCTCCAGATGATGACGGAGTCGACACAGATGGTGACTCCGGAGAAGATGAATGCAACGACCCAGATCGTTTGAGTCGTTGGCTGTTGGAAGCCTCTGCAGAAATTGTTATCAGTGGTGTGAATGAAACTGTTGAAAGTATTCCTCCATGCTTCACAGCTCCTTCGGCAGACGAAGAGATTCTCTTTACAGGTTCACGAGGATCCAAAGGGCTACCAATGCACCAGCATCCATAAAAGGCAAGAACAAATAGGATGTGGAAATTAGGGGATTCCATAACTGCTCCCCACAAAAACTTTCTACCATGCTGTGTACCACCGCTTACTGTGAGTGAAAAAAGTCATCCAGATGATTTTTTAAACTATACTTACATGACGAATTCATCCTTGATATAGAGAAGCACACGGTTATGTATGCAGTTTCTAAGAATAATCCAACTTTTGCAGTGTATCTTGCGGATATGCATACATTCATTGGTATATGGTTATTAAGTGGTTACGCAGTACTGCCCAGACGACGAATGTATTGGGAGACACAGAATGATGTACATAATGATTTAGTGTCAAATGCAATGATACGTAACAGTTTTGAAGAAATTTTCCGATATCTTCATGTAGCAGACAACAGTAATCTTCCTGCAGGAGACAAGATGGGTAAAGGCCGACCTATGCTAAATTCTTTGAATGAGTCCTTTTTAAAAAACTTTCCCATCCAGAAAGATCTCTCAGCTAATGAATACATAATACCCTATTTTGGAAGGCACGGCTGCAAGCAATTTAAACGAGGCAAGCCAGTGCGCTTTGGATTCAAAGCATGGGTTTTAGCAAATCCTAATGGATATGCTGTTCACATGGATATTTATCAGGGTCGAAAGACTGGAGACGCGACAACACATGCCACTAACTTAGGTGAGTCTGTTGTTCTTGGATTTTGTGGTGTTCTACAAGCCAATTACCCTAACGCAATATTCTCCTTATATTTTGATAACTTCTTAACATCTGTTAGGCTCCTTACCGAGCTTGGCAAGAGGGGATTGCAAGGAACCGGGACCGTTAGAGAAAACAGAACTGAGAAATGTACTTTGACAGACGCTAAGACATTAGGAAAAGAAGCAAGAGGCATATATGATTCTCGTGTGAATGAAGACAATGCCATAATTGCAGTGAAGTGGAAAGGCAATAACGTTGTGACTATGCTCTTTATGAACATGGGTTACTACCACTTCAGCGAGCAAAGAGATATTCCTGCATTGAAAGGAAGAATATCGAAGTGAGTCAACCCTTTTTGTTTTATAAATATAGCAAGGGAATGGGCGGTGTTGACCAGCTGGGTAACAACGTTTCAAATTACAGGATCTCCATGAGAGGAAAAAAATTGTAACATTCCAGTTATTTTGTGGTTGCTGGATGTGTCGATGAACAACGCCTGGCTTCTGAGTAGAAGGGTAGGGTTGTCCCTGGATGCTCTAGGATTTCGAAGAGCTGTAGTCCGAGCCTTGTTAACAATGTATGGTAAACCATGCCTGAGTCCCGGACCTCAACAACATTTGCAGTGTAGAAGGAGAGTTGAAGATCCAATTCGGACCAATGCAACTCAACACATTATTCTCACTGATCAGCCGAGTAGAAGATGTGCCCAGTGCTCCAACAAAACAGTGAAAGCCTGGAAGAAGTGCTCTGTTCCACTGCATGACAAGTGTTTTGCAGCTTTCCATCATATGTAATTATTGTGTATTGTGAAACCTCAAAAAGTTTAAACAGTAAATGTGAAACAATTTTTAAAACGAATTCAGAACAAGTGAACTCTGAGTAACTTGTGTTATTTGTAACTGTATTAGATAAGAATATACTTATTTTGTTAAAGATTAATCCTGCATTTAAAATAATTAACCATAAAATCTTGATCACAACTACATACGAGGTCATGCCCACTGGGTCGTTTTCGACCCATGCTATTTTCACAATACAGAATACGCAATAACGTAAAATTTGTACAAATTGTTATGTTTGAGTCTCATATACAAAACATAAGCATAAATGATCAAAATTAGCGAAAAAAAAGTTAGGGCATAAATGGGTTAACCCGAAATATACTCGAGCTAGCTTAGGATACGATCTCAGCGATATCATAGTGGGGTAATTATTTACATTTAAGATCATCAAACGAGCCATGATGATAGCCTGATATCTAGCCTTCACTGAAATATTTCTAATGATTATAGAGAACTCTCACATATAATAAGTTAATTTCAGATTTTATTTAAGCAATTCGACACATCACTGGTGACTTAGTTACATATATAAGGATCATTAGTTGAAGATAGTGTCTTCTGACCAAACAGATTTTCTACTTGTGGTATGTTGTAGAAGTTTAGCAAGATATACTCATTAATGCAACTTCTAGCTCAAATACGCACTTTAATAAATTTGTAAACTTGGAATAAGGTGATAGTTTCCTAGAATTTACCACATATGCCATATGATTATGCTATTTTATGTTAAATGTCGACTTAGTTCGGAGATAGCTTTGCTTATATTGAAGTAAACTCCAAGAAACAAGATGATGCGGATAACATGAAAGCTTACATTAACTATCTAAAGTTATAAGAAATGTGAGATCGATTTTCCATATTCTTTTCTTTGTGTATGGACACATAATATTTAGTGCAGCCCAGGATAACGTTTTTCGTTAAGCAAGAATGGATTAAATGTTAGCTGACAGAACTTTTAAGTTAATTTGAGGAGCAATTTCGCTCAAGAGGAAGAGATTCCAACCCTTAAAGAAATATTTATCGAAATTCTTAACTGCGTTCTACATTCTCAAGACAACCTCGATCTGAAATATTGTATATAGCAATTAACATAATTTTCTTTTCATCTTTATTTGGTTAGATACATCTAATGTTTTTGTTGTTATTTAATATATTTTTCTCATTCAAATACTTTAATTTTAGACTGATGTTCTGAATATTTTCCAATATTTTACTTAATTTTCCAATATTTTCATGAGGCCAATAATTTAATGGACCAACATACTTATGGCCTAGGACATTGGTACTCTTTATTAACTCCATGAACTAAACTTTCCTTTTACTACAATTTAGTCTAGTACGAATCTACTGTACTTTGAATTAGCTATTTGACAGAGGTCGAAACGACTTTAATTTCAAGTAATTTGAATAGGTAAAGGAATTCTAAGAACACAACGAGGTTCACTGACCAATATTACCTGAGTTAATGAAGTATCAGAAAAATATTTCTTCGTTGTTCACAGGGTGTGATTAATAAATAATGCATTGTGAAACCTCACACTTCTTTCAATGCCTTCTTAGGATAAGCATTACTTGTAAGCCTGTATTATTTTATTTTATTTGCGATTTCTCTGGCAATGTTTATGGTATCTAACTGATAGCGTGTAGGAGACGTCCTTCGGCGTGAGTTAGGGTTTACCATAAAATTAACCGGCACTTTCTCTAGCGGGACTCATAGCCCATAAACTTTGATCAGCGAATACCATTTTACAATAAGAGCTAGTCTGTATCTTATGCATCCTTACCTGGACGCGGGAACGGCGCACATGTGTCCTATCATTCTCACCAAATTTAGCCAAATCAATCTCCTCCTACCAAATCGATTCAATATCCCTTCATTTGTGATTCGATCTATTCATCTCACCATCAGCATTCTTCTATAAAACCACATTTCAAAAGCTTCTGTTCTCTTTCTGAGCTAGTTGTCGTCCATGTTTCACTTCCATACAATGGCACACTCCAGATGAAAGTCTTGAAAAACATCTTTCTATTTGTTATTTATTCTTTTTCAATGTTAAGTAGTTCCAAACCTTCTTCGGTTTCTTTGAAAAATGCTGGTTTGGTTTTCTTATTATTACTTATTATCTGGGGTCATCGAGGACTTTCCTTTCGTTTGAGTCCAGAATGCACTCCTTTTTATGAGAGGGTCTGCTGGTGTTCCTCTGTCCAAGGTACACCGTGTCTTCTTTTTGGTTGTTCATCTCGGTTTATCCCGTTCGTCACTATCCTTTCTTACGGAAGAGATTTCTGTCAAAGATGTAATCGAGCTTGATTTGTACTAGCATTTACAGGTCTTCTTTGGGTTTTCTAAATGAAGGTATCGTGGTTTTGGGTTTTGAACAAAAAAAGTGAACGATCTTGTGGTCAACTTACTTCCGACAATTTGTTTGATGTGATCGTAAAATCGCGGTCCTCTTTATCGGATTATGTCTGTAATTTTTTTTCTATTATGCTATAGAATTCCCTGCTGAAAGTTGTTTTGGTGGATGCCACTCTTGTAATTGGATCCCTTGATTCCACTAATGATTCTGCGCTTTTTCTCCGTCCAGTTCTTCGAGGAGTCTTTTATTGACATTCAGGGATAGAGTTTCGGCTGCAATTAATATTATTCTTTCTTTCTTTCTCCGTTAGGGTCTTCTAGGGACCACGACACAATTCCAATGCTTCATCCATATTGTTCCTTGTTCCTCCTCCAACATTCCTTCATATGCTCACTATGTCTCCTTTTACTCTCCTCATACCATTTTGAGCCTGTTTTCTTTCCCTCGCGACCTTGGGTTCCTTCCATTTTTAATACCTTATTTCCAAAATTCCCCCCCTCTCTCTCTCTCTCTCTCTCTCTGTTGCTTCTTCTTCCCTTATGTTGTTTCTTTCCAGATCTTTTTGATTTCAAGAATCCAGGTTGTTGTTAACTTCTTGTTCCAAAGATATTTGAAGATTATCTTTATTATTATTATTATTATTATTATTATTATTATTATTATTATTATTATTAGTTTACATGTATTAACGTCGTTTGTTGTGTTTTTTTTAAATCATTATATTTCATTATTAAACGTCCATTATTCAAATTGTCACACTGATATTTCCGATGAAACAACACAGTTGCGTTATCTACGAGTACATTCTGTAAATAACTGGATTTCTCAGAGAAACATATTTATTATATGTGTCTGTCGAGAGAATGTCAAAAGTTTGGAATTGCAGAGTGAACATGCAGGGAAAATTCACCTTGTTATTACTGTTTAGCTTATTAAAATATTCCCTGCAGCATGTTTAAATGTCATCTGACATGGAAACAGAAATGTGAAATGTCACGAGCACGTTATGTTGTAACTCACTGAATTCATCAGATTCTCTTTTTAAAACTCCGTCAAGACTCGATTGAGAGACCGTTCCTATCAACTGCATACTGGTGAACTTAGCATACAACATTTCCAGTAATCATATCCATATATGTATAAAATAAGATTTTTTTATGTACATTGCTCACAATTTAAAAAGAATGGTATTTCTATATCAGACGTATCCACAGTAACAAGGAAATGTAGTTTTTAATTTTCCTTCATTTCTGTCTGTCTCTATGTAAGCGCATCACGAAAAAACGACCGAATAGAATTTAATGCAAATCGGTATGTAAAGTCGAGGAATGAGCCACTACAATCTAGGTCATAAATCATTTTATACACGCTGAGTGAAATGGTAGTTCAGGAGAAGACCTAAATATTATTTTCAAATATTTATGTTATTCATGGGCCTATCAATAAATACTACATAACTGAAGTTATGTAGAACTAAATTTCCAATAATTGATGTCTTATACCTTTTTACCGTACCGGCTAGGATAACAGAGGTATTTATGAATTTTTATTTTTGTTGCTAAGTCCATATCAACGCCGAGCCACGAGAAAATGGCTAAACAGAATGTAATGGAAATCGGTATGTGGAGCCGGGGAATAAAAAGTGCATTCGATGCTGTAAATAATTGAATTCACCCTGGATGAAATGTTAGTTCATGGGAAGGAGCCTAAATATTTATTTTTAAGTACCTATATTATTGGTCCTATCGAAAAGTACTACATAAAAAAGTGATAGAGAATACAATTTCGGATCATTTTGTTTGATCCAGTTTTACAATACCGACTATAATAAGAGTGGTATTTCAGAGTCGGAAGAAAACGAAATGTGAAGGCCTACAATATCGAAACCCCATGAAATTGATCAACAATAACATTACATTGACCGTTATTTGTTGTGATATTCTTTGTCTCGTATGGTGCCACTTATCTCCAATAGATTGGATTACTGCTGCGTACCGAGTATGACAGCCTGCCTAAATATTGGCGGGAAATATCTGGCGAATAAGATAAACTTTCTTCTTTAGCGTACCATTACTCAGGTTCATACATCTCCTTATACTGCTGGTACGTAACACACTGGTTCATCATAGTATTCCAGCTGTTCGATCTGAACTCTGAGGCGGTGATTGGATGAGTAGTGTGCACACTTAATGAAATAATAATAGGAAGGAATGAAAATATTTAGTAGTAGTAGTAGAGGTGTATTCACGGCTGTGTGTGGCCTGGTAATTCCAGCTCTGGAACTTTAGACTGTTAGATTGGCAGAATAGTAGTGTTCGTTAAAAGTGAGGAAATGTTTGGTTTTTCCTTTAATCGAGTATTTCATATGATAGCATTGCTCTTAATCACAGCATTCCTCCCGACATCATTGTAATGACCTGTGTTGATTTAAGTTGGGAAAACTACTAAGACAGTCTTTCTGGGGCTTGAAACAGGCAGATGGAAAGTGACAACTTCTTGACTTGATTGTGACCGATGGTAGACAAGAGGGCTACCATTATAACGAAAATTCCCTAACCCAGTCTTCACATGAGAAAAGATGTATGGTGGCTTCTGCCGTCGCGTTTCTGGGGTAGCGTTAAGAGCTATGCAATTTAATATAATCTTACAACGTGTACACTACCTAACCTAAAATTCTGTATACAATGTAGAATTCCGTAGCGAATTACGGGTACATCAGCTAGTGTAAACATAAATCTCAAAAATAGTTCCTTAAATTCACCTTAATTTTAAGGTATATAAAAGTTATTACATTGATAATTTCCCTTCATATTGTATGTTACGGGAACAGTCACGTGTCCACAAATTTACTAAAGCAGTCACCACTTGGGAAGGCCCTTGGCCGCGTAGAGGGAGTCTGTCTTACTCTTTCCCAGACTGAGATGTTGCCGTCCCTCCATCCCTCGCCACATGCCGACCGGATGTGCATTTCTCTTTGTATCCAGCTAAAATGTTTAAATTGGATATGATTGCTTTTTTAACCAAATAAAGACAACTAAAAAGCCTGTTAAAGCAGTAAGCATGCATCTGACCCACGGTGACATATAATATAGCCTTTATGTTTATGCACTTTCTTGCCCCCTCATCCATCACTCATCACCCAACGCCAACTTCCAGTATAAAAACTAACCCATGGCACTACAGCCTTAGCCTACCAAGCGACTGCTGCTGATCCCGAAGGCCTGCAGGTTACGAGGTGTCGTATGGTCAGCACGACGAATCCTCTCGGCTGTTATTCTTGGCTTTCTAGACCGGGGCCGCTATCTCACCGTTAGACAGCTCCTCAATTGTAATCACGTAGGCTAAGTGGACCTCAAACTAGCCCTCAGAACAAGGTCAAAATCCATGACCTGGCCGGGAATCGATCACGGGGCACCCGTGTAACAGTCAGGTACGGTATCCCTATTCCACGGAACAGGCACACCTTCGAGTATGGTCCTGATTAACGTAGGTTTCATCCATGTAATACAGTGTTGCAGTCCCTTCCTCACGAATTTCCTACATTTTCCGTGGGAATTTCACCCGCGCAGCTGCAATGCACTTCATTCCATGTTAATCAGCGTTTTCTAAAGTCACTGTACATATTTGTGTTTCGTTTGATTTCCCGTTTGTCTCTGAATTGGTATTGTCCATCTGCGAGTTTTGGGTCTAGAATTTTCCTTATGACCTTGCGTTCCCTTTTCTCAATGTTTTCAATTAGCGTTTCTGATCCATAAAAACATCCTGGTTTAATTACTGTGTTGTAATCTCTTAGCTGTTTTACTTGGAGATACATTATTGTTGTAGACATTTTGGCTTTTTCGGTATACAGTTTCCATCTTGTTTCCATCTAATTTCGAGTCCATTTACCTAAATTGTTTCACCAATATATTTATAAAATGTGATACTCGTTTAATTTTGTCGTATTTTGTCTCCATGTATTGTGGTGGTTGTTTTTTGCAGGTCATGCATTCTATCCTCGTACAAAAAATATCAGGAGGCTGAATTTTTCGCCATGAAATTAATCTTGGACTTCTTCCCCTCTTAGTATCTGTTTTACGGTTTCAAGTGTTTTCATGCCTAAACCTTATTCTTTCGATATTTGGAAGAGTGGTTCGCAATCAACAGAGTGATAGGCTTTTTTGAAATCAACAAATGTGCAGACTAAACTTTTGCTACATGTTCTGTGGATGATCACAAGGTTCATCATATTCTCTGAGCACGATCGGCCTGAACTGATTCCTGCCTCATATTTTCCGATGTTTGTATCTATTTGTTGTTGTTGTTGTTGTTGTTGTGCTCCATCGAGAAGAAACTGGTAGGCCTATAGAATTTTGTATGTTACCGATAACAGTGAGATTCCTCTGTAGTTGATCACATCTGTTCTGTCTCCCTTCTTGTGTTTCGGGTGAATTAATATATTTTTTCAGTCTTCTGAGATTTGTTCTGTTTCTCAAATGTCTTGCAGAATTTTGGTGATTTCTTTTATGGTGTTTGGACCTGCTGATTTGAGGACTTCCGCTATGGTTCCATCTTCCCCGATGCTTTATTGTTATTAAGTCTTTTGCGATTTCTCCTTCATCTGGAAGTATTGAGTTTTGGTTAGTGTTCCAGGTTCTTGTGGCGAAACTTCTTGTATTGGCTCTGGGCAGTTCAGTATTTCTTTAAAATATCTGGTGACTTCCTCGTAGTTTTTTTGGTTGTTTAGTGTTAATTGCCCATTTTCTTTCTCGAAGCAGAGACCTTGTTGTTTGTATCCTCCTGTAAGCTTAGTTTTGAAACGTCAGGTGCTGTTCAAATTCTTTTCGATTTCAAATAGTTGTTCCTTTTTGCAGCTCCTTTTAGTCTGTCTGATTTATTGTACTGTCTCTTTCCTCACCATCAGGAATGTTTTGTAGTTATTCCCCATTTTGTTGCTGTTCCAATAGTTACATGCATTCTGTCGAGACTGGATTGCATGTTCACATTCCACCAGGGGTCGCTTTTTATTTTCTGCAGAGGAAATAACGTTTGCGCTGTTGTAATCAGTTTGCTTTTGAGTCGTTGCCTCTTTCCTTTCTCTAGTTCTTCTTTAGGAGATGGTTGGATCCGAGCGGTGTGAAATTTTGGGATTAGTGGCTTCGTCTTCTTCCTTTTTCTTAAGAATATCTGAAGTTTCAAACATAGTTTGATTCTTGTGAGGTAATGTTTGCACCCTTATGACTTGAAAAATTTATCATTACATTATTATTATTATTATTATTATTATTATTATTATTATTATTATTATTATTATTTAATAATTTGGTCAATTATAGACCACTTAGAACCTAAAACTATGATACATTATTTTTTTCTTCCCAGACCTTCTTCATACGTCATTGATCGCCTGTTTTTCTTCCTCCAATAACACTCTCCGAGGTTGACGTCGAAGTTGCAAAAGCGAAAAATCCACAGAAGTGATCCGTTGTTGCCGGAAGGCCACCCTTTTATTTATTACGTCACATCTGCGATCTTCAGTCTTTATAGATCCCATCCTGTTTTTCAGCCAACCGGTGGTGTGTTTTAATTTTGGAGATATCAAAAATCGTTTTAGTTAGCCTGTCGTTGTTCATTCGGTGAACGTGACAGAAAGTTGTAGTCTTCGTCTTTTAATTGTGCATGTAATTTTCTCTATATTGCGGCAGAGGTTTTCTTTTTTCTTTTCATCCAAATATCCTTATTATTTAGTGTCCTTCTTCTTCTTTCTTCGTTATGCCCATTCAAAGACTGGATTTGAACCTGTTCGTTGGCCTGATTGTTTTCGCCTACTTATCCTCCCAAAAATCTCTTCATGAATGCACTGGATTGCACCTTGCGTCCTGTGGACCACTTCCTACAAGCTTTCTTTTTAGTTTTCTCCATGAATTTCTGTTTGATTACTATTGTACTAAAAGCCCCACGATCTTCTGTGACGTCGTTCGTGATATTCAATCCTTGGAGGTCCGCCTTACTTTCTTCTAGCCAGTTTATTTTGACCTTCTTTGAGTTGATTACTGTAAATAATCTTTTGGTAAGTCTGATGCTGTCCATTCTATAGATATCGCCATTGAATTTCAGACGTCTCTTGTTGTCAATTATGTTTTCAATTAATGTCAATTAAATGTAAATTAATGAGCAGACGTCTGCTGTTATCCTCTTAAACCACACTCCATTTTATTTCGTGGGACCATACATTTCCGGAGAATTTTCTTTCCTTGATTTTCAATTTCGATAATTTTCGAGTGACCTGCACGGGATATGGTTTCCGAAGCGTATAAGGATTTCGGAAAAACAACTGTCTTGTAGTGTCGTAATTTTGTATTACGAGACATGACTGTTTTGTTGTAGTATTTCCGCATTAGTCTGTACGCCTTATGAAGGTTGGTTGATCTTTCTATGTTGGTCCTACTGTGTAGTTCCGATGGTGGTATGATTTCTCCAAGGTATTTGAAGGAAGACACATGTGAAATTGTGCCGTTTTCCATCTCTAGCGAAGTTCCTTTTGCTATTTCGATGTAGATTTTCAACGAACTGTTGTTTTCCGTACGACATCTGGAGGCCTGCATATCCGGTTTCATCTCTGGTCTTGGCAATGATTGCCAGGTTATCGGTAAAGGATAAACATTTAACCTCGACTTTGCTTTCCAAATTTCCGATACCCGCACATTTGACGTCCCTTTCCCATTCTCTAATAACATTACATAGAAGTAAGTTCAACATAATTGGGGAGATGCTGTCAGTTTGAGGAACGCCCGTACATATTTCAAAAGGCTCTGAAATTTCCTCAAGGAATTTCACGTTGGAATTCGTATTCATGAGACTTTACCGGATTAGTTCTCTGGTCTTCCTGCCCACTCACATTTCTTCTGGAGTATTATTATTATTATTATTATTATTATTATTATTATTATTATTATTATTATTATTATTATTATTATTATTATTATTATGTCCGGCTCCATGGCTAAATGATTAGCGTGCTGGCCATTTATTACAAGGGTTTCTGGTTCCATTCCCTGCAGGGTCGGAAATTTTAACCATGATTGGTTAATTTAGCTGGCACGGGGTCTGGGTGTGTACGTGTCGTATTCATTATCACTTCATCCTCATCACGACTCGCAGGTCGCCTACGGGAGTCGAATCAAGAGACCTGCATCTGGCAAGCCGAACTTATCCTCGGACACTCCCGGCACTAAAAGCCATATGCCATTTCATTATTATTATTATTATTATTATGATTATCATTATTATTATTATTATTAATTTTCATCAGTGGTGAAATCATAGCAGTGACATCATACAACATGAGTATAGCCACAGATGGGCAGTAATACTATTACTAATTTTCACATCATTCCGCGATGGCTATTTTTTAAGAAGGCAATAACTTTCGTTTTTTCGTTTCCTTAAACAATAAATTCTCTGGAACTCAATACCGAATTTTACAGAAAAGTCTTCATCTTATTCAGCTAGGTGCATTATTACCGTTTAGATCTTTGGTTAGTGTTCTGCATAAAAATCTTCCGCTCACGGATGGAAAAAATGTAGAATATAAAAAGCAAATAAAGGGATTACCGTTAAATTGCGATGAATATGCTAATACCAGCCTTCCTCTCCATTTGTCGTTCTTCAATGAGAGGATGAGGTTAACTGGAGCCCAATAAATCTTGACAAGGGGTGGGTGGAGACCCCAATCAATGTGCCATGTAATGTGAGCGGTGGAAGGAATATGGAGTAAGGAATCATGATGTGAAAAGTGAAACATGAGGGAACTCGTTGCACGTGACACGAGTGCTGATGCCTGGGCGAGCGGACGTTTCTTTATAGGTACAGCCGGGTCCTACGAGTTCCATACTTTTCGCTTCAAGGATTTTGTACGGTACATTAAAAATGCCAGTAGTCAAGGTGTGATGTCGGCAGGTCATGGTCATCAATATCAATATTAAGAATATTCCACTGAAATGAGCCAAAATCTTTACATTCCTAGACTGCAACGTTTCTGTAGATGGACGAGGAATATCTGTTAAAAAGAGCAGAATTACCAGTGGCAGGAGGAATAGAAATGTATAGTGTGACGACTTGTGCTGGTTGATATGTTCCTTCACTACGCGGCGCTGGTATAGATAGATAGGGATCAGCCGTCTTTGAACTTGCGTTTCTAACTGGGAACTGATATGATTTAATTCGAAATTTATAGTTTAAATAAGTGATTTGAAACCGTTTATTCATTACTGTGGTGCTTCAGGACTGTGCATTGTGTTTACTAACTGATGACTGTGTTTGTGCTATATATGTTTGTTGCAAATTAAGATATAGCGCTTCATGTTTTGAAAGTAATTCGTGAAAAATACTTAGGAAGTATTTTACAGTTAATAATGATATAAGGACATTATTTCAGAAATTGGTTCTTCTGTAACGTAATCAATATCGCCAACGTTTATGCTTAGTTGCGCCAAGTGCTCATTCAGTAATTAACGACGTAAATGACTGCATGACCTCTGCGGGCTCTCCATATTATTGTTATAAACACGTATGTCATACGCATGTAATTTTTACATAAATACTTCATTTACTGTATATGATAATACGCAACATGCTCATCTTAATCATGAATCTTAATAGTAACTTCCGCTGGAGGTGTTTTATTCTCTTTTTAAAGATGAATTCCTGCTGATTATCAGCACTAACTTTGTGTTGTAGTCTTACGTAAACAAACAACAATAATAATAATCAATAACTAACCATTACAATATGATTAACATAATAAAATTTGAATAAAATTAATACTTAATCGCCTCACGCTTGGGAGTAAGTTTAAATCTAATTCAAAATATATGAATACATAACTGAAACAATAACTAGCATAATATTAAAACTGATAAAATTAATAAAAGTAATATTTCGAAATGTTCATAGTATGGGCGCCAGAGTTCAACAGAATGGATCCCTCGAATTTTGATAGAGCATGATAATTCTCTCTCCCACGGCGTGTACATAGCTGCGTACTGGTATATCTGCTTCAGGCCTTACCTAACTTACTGAAAACGGCTAAATAGGTAGGAACTGCACCAAGGTTCATCAATAACTTCAGTGATTCGAAAATAACTAACTATATTCTAAATAATATCCGCGCATGAGCACCTCATCAACACACAAAATATAGATGAAATACACTCACAAATTACCGTTGGAAGACTCCATATTTACAACAATAACTGCAACGAAAACAGTGGGAAACAAAAGTAAGGACCAAGCTAACATTTGTGGTCAGACGGCTGAACAAAGCACATATATGTAGATAACTACCCTTCACTGTCTCTGTGTATCAACATGATTTGCATATTCTCATAATTGGCACCTGTTATCACGCAGGTACTGTACCTTTATAATACTGTATCCACTGATTCTAACACTTGCTTTAAAGATACATTCACTTGTCGTTCTAAAACATGAATTCTGGAAAGTCTGAAATACAGCACCACACAGCTTTTACCAACGTATAATACCAAGTCGCCACAAGTGATACAATACCCAGTGCCTAAGCACTCCACAGTTGTAGGTCAGTCATGTTCCACAAACATAATACGACCACGTTCCACCAAAGTATGAAGTCCAATCCAGTATCGTCCAGTGTGCTTCTCGCCGTATGATAGATGCCTATATAGACCTTAGATTCGCCCTTCTCTCACATGATACGTCAAAATTGATCCTGGCCAGTCAACCACGAGTAGATCCCCTTGTTAAGACCACGCTCTGAACTTCTCCCAAATCACATGACAATAACAACATCAAGAGAGTCTAGCGTATTTTGCAGGAGTCATCGGAACTTTCCGACTTCAACATCAACAAGGCCACCTCCTCAGACTCTGGGCTATACACATGACTCAGACAAATTTTCCAAGTTGAAAATAACACTGTTTTCCTATCCGATAGTACAATACAAATTACTCGTATCACATATGGAGACCTTCCAGCTTGAACTATCAAGAATAAATACCGGTATACAAATGAAATAATAATTATAATAATAATTCTAATAATCTCACTTCTAAATACAGTGTGAGGGTGTGATATATGTACTATCACAGTGTTATCACCAGCGCTAGAGCATACAGAGTTAGTTCTAGAGGAGTCCAATATGGAATGATCATGAGTGGAAGGAAAATATGATTTAGTAGATTGGCGTTGTTATGGGCATCTTCTTACTATGATGTTTCGGGAAGATTTTGAAAAATGTGTGGGACTGCTGTGGGATCCATTTTGCGTCTCTACCTTGGAATTTCCACTTTTTCACGATTAATAATGAAAATGTCACAGTTTTGGATAAGTTCGGTGGTAAAATGCAGATCACGGGTGCGATATTCATCACTCAAAGGCAGATCCTGTTGTGGAGTAGCCTTCGACCACTTGGAGAACATATTTGTATCATTTTGGGTGAAGAAAAATGTTTTTCATTCCAATATTTATCGCAACCCGACTTGTAATCCGGGACATAGCAAGTAGTTGGCATATTCTCACGAGGTAGTAAATTGAAGAATATGCCGAAGTGTTCGTCCTACTTCTCAAATACATAATATTTCTCACTGCTCAGTTCACGAAACGTTAACACCAGATATTTTGCGCGTATAAAATTACCGAAAAAGACCAAAAAGTGTTTACACACTTCCGCTTTCAGCCTTCAAAAATCGCCCCTACTTGGCCTGTATATCGACAGCAGTGCTGCAGACGGCAGAGACAATGTACACCGTGTCTGTTAACATGTGATTCAGAGGGAGTCATCACTCTGTTCATTTCTATTCGTCATGCCAGTGGTAAGATGATATTCAGCAAGGATATTGCCATTCGGTAAATGAAAATCCACAACCTCTTTCCATACATTCGACCGGTCAGGAATGGGATGCATGAAGCCCTCATATAGCGGCGAGGATAGAAATTGTGCCGCCTGTCGAAGCCTGTCGCACTCCTCTGGGGCAATGATTAATGACTGATAGATGAACTGATATTGGAGACTGATTCTGGAATGAAAGATGATAGTAAAACCCGGAGTACCCGAAGAAAAATCTGTCCCTCCTCCGCTTTGTCCAGCACGAATCCTACATGGAGTGACTGGGATTTTAACCACGGACCCCAGTGGTGAGAAGGCATTGCACTGCCGCCTGAGCCACAGAGGCTCCGAGATTGTCATTCTAAACACTAAAATCCTATCCAAAGGAGTGAAAATAAAATGTTTAAAAAGTTAGGTAACATGGACGGTTGGCCAAAATGAAAATAGAACATACTATAATACCGTTGCCTACGTAATATACAAGGCCTGGAAGAACGAGCGATTTTCCACCAGAATAGCAGGACTCTTTAGGTTTGTAGTCTTACCGGTAGATGTCAGGATTATGGGCTGTTGTCAGTGAGTTAGAGCCGCACCTTGGTATAAGATTCGCATTATATGTGTGATATGTTTGCAGATTATTAATGGTTGGCGTGGTATCTATTCTGGTATCCACATCAATTCCAAAAGCATCCCGAAGAGAAACACAATAGAAACGGAAGGAAATCTATCTTGCTGAGGGAGTTAAATGATAGATATAAGAAAGTAATTTATAAGCTTCGACAGAACTAAAGTAATTAAAATCCGAGAAGGTGAAGACAACAAAATTACAGAAGAAAGCAGATCAGCTACACTCGTACGGAAAGAAAACCCTCAAATTTGCTGAGATTACTTAAAAAAACTATTTTGTGGCATAGAAAAGTGCCTAATATTTACATTTTAATTAGATGGTTGCTTAAAACTTCTACACAGGAATACATTGAAAATTACCTTATATAAACTAAAGGAGAGACTGGATAGTCTTGAAAATTTAAATGATTCTGCATAATATTACAGACGAGAGGTACGGAATAAGTATTAGTGATGTAAACTGATTTATTTTTTGTAAATTTTCTCCTTCCTTATAACATTTGTATGAGCCTATCAGGTGAATATGGACATACTTGTGTTTTTTCCCATTTAAGAGCATTGTGTAGGTCAGCCCATAAAGATGCCATCTAGCGGCATATTTTGAAACTCACCGCGACCCTATCAGCTGGCCAGCATTTCCAGGCGTTGTATAGCACGTAGGCAACGATTTACATATCATACTCCAGCACTGGATGCATTATATTTACCATAACACGTTATTTTTATTACGTCCGGCTACATGGATAAATGGTTAGAGTGCTGGCCTTTGCTCCAGAGGGCCTGCGTTTGATTCCTGGCCGGGTCGGAGATTTTAACATTCAGAGGTTAATTACTATGGCTCGGGGGCTGGGTGAGTGTGTGCCGTCTTCATTAGAATTCATCATAGATAGGGGCTCATCCTCACAGATGCGCAGGTCTCCCATACGGCGTCAACTCGAAAGATCTGAACCAGGCCTCTTCAGAGACCACACGCCATTATTGTTATTTTTACTGTAGTAGAAGCTCAATGGAACGCGATTGTTGTGGGGCGTGCTTTAAACCGCGTTTTTGCTCAGCCGCGGTAAATGTAATTTTTATTTTTATTTTTTTTCTATTTGCTTTACGTCGCATCGACACAGATATATCTTATGGCGACGACGGGGTAAGTAGAGAATGGTGACAGAAGATCAGTAGACTACAAGTGAACAAAGATTTATGAAAGACACTGTACCTGAAATGACATACAATCGACATTCCATTCTTCACACGATCGATTATGTTTAATTTATTGTTCACAGAGTACGGTTTTCTTTTTCGTGACATCACAGCACCTTCTAGGAAAGTAATAATAATGTGATAACATCATCCATCTCTTGTACACAGGGAAGTTACTTACTTACTTACTTACTTACTTCCTTCCTTACTTACTTACTTATCCGGCGCTACAGCCCTGTGTGAACCTTGGCCTCTTCTACGATAGTCCGCCATCTACTTCGATCCTGAGCGGCTGGTCTCCATGGGCGGATGTTCATTGCCCTCAAGTCTGCTTCAACTTCATCGCTCCATCTATTATGGGGCCTTCCATGTCGCCGTCTATTATCTACTCGAGACTTAACTACTTTTCTTGGCATTCGACCTTCCTCCATTCTTTCTACATGGCCAAAGCCATCGCAGTCTATGTGCCTTAATAAATCTAACTATACCCTCCTGGTCTAATATGTTCTGTATTTCATCATTCGTCCTTATCCTCCAACCATTCTGGTCTTGAATTGGGCCATATATTTGTCTAATAATCTTTCTTTCAAATATTCTTAATTTATTTGCATCATCAACTAAAAGGTTCCAGGTTTCTGAGCCATATGTCCCTACAAGTCTAATAAGGGTCTTATATATTTTGCATTTTGTAGGTTTAGACAATAGACGAGATTTAAATAATGTAAGATTTGTATAATAGGCCCTGTTTCCAGCTATTATTCTACGATGTATCTACTCACTTATTCTATTATTGTTTGTCAACATGGTTCCCAAATACTCAAAACTTCGTACATTCTCAAAATTATGCCCATTTATTGTCAGATTATCTTGACTTCTTCTGCCCTCTATATCAGTCACATGTATGTACTTGGATTTACTGTCATTCACCTCCAATCCTATCCGTTCTCCTGCTCCCTCCATTTCAAGAAACATTTCCTTCAAATATCTATCATTCCTGGCCATTAATACTACATCATCTGCATACGCACAAATTTGTTTAGATTTATACACAGGGAAGTTGAGAAGTTAAAATGATCAGTAACTGTAACTCTGAAACATATTTTATGTATCTGATTAGCACTTTAAAATACATGATTGTGTTAACCTAGATATTTTCGTAATATTTTCACTTTTTACCCATACATGTTCTTGATTTGTGCAGAAGGGACCTGAGAAAAGTTGAGAGCTCACAATAATCAATAACTGTGAAACATGTTTTGTTATTTGATTGTCATTTAAAATATACCAGTGGATCCGTACCAACGGCCGTAGCCGTGTTGGAACACCGGATCCCGTGAGATCTCCGAAGTTAAGCAACATTGGGCGTGGTCAGGAGTTGGGTGGGTTGCCACGCGCTGTTGGTGTGGGGTAAGGGAATGGAGGAGCGGAAAGGAACTGGCCACCCTACCGCACGTAAATTCCGGCTCAGGAACGCCTCTGCGGAGGTTCGGACCTGCCTTTGGGCAGAATAATCCTTAGTGGATCCGTGGTGCTCTACAGCATTCGTTATAAATACGTCAGATTACTTGTCTTGATATGCCTGTCGCAGTTTTGTCTGCCTTTTCTAATAATTTTACGAACATTTACAGTAATACCGGTACATAATAAATGATTCATTCGTTATGAAGTTTATAACACTTCTCTCCATACAGCATTCATTGTGCTTCGACCATTCGGGCGTATCTGGATCTTAATATTTTCAAACGATTTTGCCCGAGATAGAGAAACGTACAATTGGTCGTGACTGAATAGTGTTTCGGGTAAGTAGACACACACTTGTTCAAGAAGTTGTCCCTGCGCTTTAATACTAGTTATGGTTATACAGTAGACTAGTCCACTTGATACCTATCCGTCTGTGCGTACGTCGATGTTTTCTATTAGCAGCATATCAATAATTAGGAAGGTAGGCCATCTGTTGAGTATATTTAGAAGCTGGGGAAGGTCAGAGAAGCGAAGGATATATAGCACAGAATACTATTCTACCAAGATTAGACGAAGTGTATATTCTCTCGCTTGACAGGTAGTAATCAAACAGGCCTGTTTGCAGTGACATTACTAAGGATGGATATTACATAATATATCAGAATATTAATGAAAGAATTAGTCGCATAGGAACCTGCTAATTACAGAATGTATTGCGTGTTAGAGTAAGCCCTAGTAGACAATTATTACAGTGATAATTGAATGATAATTACGCAAAGTTAGCTGAACTTAGAGACCTATCAATGTCTCATGACCACCGCCAGTTAATTCCGGAGAAAATAAAACAAAATGAAGTAAATCGTTCATGTATAACGGACGGACGGATTTACCAAATCTGTTTTTACTAAACTTTTTAAATATAGACCCACAGCATTCGTTATAAATTGGTCTGTTAACTCGTCCCCTATGCCTGTCGTAGTCTTATTGTTTTGTCTGCCCTTTTAAATGGTTTTATGAATATTTAATAAGAAGCGCGTTTTGATATGCCGAAGTTCGTAGTCAGGATTCATTACGCTGTCTCTATGTTAAAGAAAACTATCCATATATTTACTTTTATAGCCCGCAGTTCTTGATGTAAAGCTTGGTATTGTGTAGTAGAAGGCAATGATATTTGTAATCGCAATTATTCTATATAGAACAGTTGTCTTGAGAGCTCATACGTTAGTCTCGAAGGAGCGCTGTTTGCCAGGGAGAGAACTATTTTGAGATACAAGGCATTCACTCTTTCTAGCGTAGTTAGGTTATACTTCGATAGCTGTTCCCAGAGAATGTCTAAGGCGTATGTCATGATGGGGTCTATTTGTACGTGTACTTTTTTCTCTTAGCAGCATGTAAGTAATTAGGAACGCTCTGCCATCTATTGAATATATTTGGAAACCGGAAAAGTTTAGAGAATCAAAGAGTATCTAGTAGAGGATAGTATCCTTCCGTGATCGGAGGAAGTGTATACTCACTGGCTTGACAGGCAATAATCAAACATGACTGCATGCAATGACATTACTAAGGATGAAAATCACATGTAACACAATAATAATGAAAGTGTTAGTTGCTTAGCAACCTGATAAGTACAGAATGTATTGCGGGTTAGGGTAAGCCTTCTCCTGCACTTATTGGAGTGATCATTTAATGATTTGATTTTATGATTACTCAAAGTTGGCTGAACTTGGAGACATATCAATGTACCATGATTCACTGGCAAGTAATTCCAGAGAGAATGAAAGAACAATGAAGCGAACCGATCCAGTAGAACGGAAGAACGGATTTGCCAAATCTGATTTTAGCAATCGTTTCTTAATATACTATATAGATGATTGTGTTAACCTCGATATTTGTGTAACGTATTTATTATTTATCTATACATGTTCCCGATTTTTGCAGAAGGGGCCTCAGTCCAGTGATTTTTGCAGCCCATAAATGAAAATTATACAGCTGAACATCTGCATGCTCTTACAGAATCCTTAATCGAGCTGCAAGCTACCTAATGAACGTGTTTTAAATGCGATTTAGATGATGTATTGGCTAAAAATATTTTAATGTTTTCGCAGAAAGTAACTGTTTTGGACTAAGGATCTCTTCGCATGACGCGAGTCAGGTATTTTTTTATATGAAGAGGAATAAGGGCCTTCTGATTAGTAGTTAAAAGGCCATCCATGGATGCCTAGTTACACTTCCCAATGACCAATTCTGTAACATGTAGATCTCCTTTATGATCACTTCTTGTGAAGTCGTATAATCCATTGTGAGTGTGAAGTATGTAACAACACTATTCTTTGCATATCTGTAGGCTAAACATCGTTACTCGAGTACACGGAAAATACCCCCTGGAAACAATGCTAGGAAGAATAAGAAGACTGGTTAATTCGGAGAGGGAACTACAACCTGTTATATCCGCACTTTTATTTAATATAGATCTTTAGCTTCATTTAATGAGGAATCTCACTGGGCATTGTGAAAGCTTCTAACTGACCATTAACTCGAACATTTCTTTTTTCTTTTTAATCTGAAAGCCATCTATCACTTTACAATAATCGAACATAATATTGGAAGAAGAAATAGTTAAGGACTTGAACTTCCATTAAAAGCCGCTTCTTTTCTTTCGTGAGAACCTTTCAAAAGCGAGGGGCGCAGACAAGTTGGATATAATTAATGAAATTCGATGGAAAGCCGATCTTATAGAAGGAAGAGCACATTAAAAAGATTTTCCGCGTACTCCAGTTTCCAAAATCTATACAAGAAATTTTTATTATTATTATTATTATTATTATTATTATTATTATTATTAGTGGTGGTAGTAGTATTAGTTGTTGTTGTTGTTGTTGTTGTTGTTGTTGTTGTGGTACTATCTCCGTGGCAAATTTAGGACTCTAGGCCTCCTGTTACACCTAGCCATATTTTGATTACTATCTAAAATAAAGTAGTAAAGTTAATAAAAATAGTAAATACTAAAAAATTAATAAAATTAACAAGAATTTAAGGACACATGGTACAGTTGGGAATAGGACTAAGCATAACAATACATGGTTTTTTGATCCCAACTTATTCCCATCCCATCAGACATAAAATACTCAAATTTTATGCATGCACTCTATAGTTATTCTTTAACACAAAACAAAAATATGGCAACATGTATGCATTAATTTCCAGAAAATATTAATTTAATGTAAAATATTATTATTACATATATTTTTCTCTAAAGGTGCTTTTTTCGCAGAATGTGGCCCTAATAGAGCAACTGCACTTCATACATATGATTTATAGACATAGATTTACATACCGGAGAGATATTCTATTAACTTTCTTTACAATTTGGTAAAAATTTTAACTTCAACTACCATATTTTCATATTATTTGACAGTATTTAATATTTTTGTGGTAAACATTTTATTTCTTTTCAAGATATCCTTGACCTGTTATGTAGTAGTATTAGTAGCAGTAGTAGTAATAGTAGTAGTAGTTGTTGTGGTACTTTCTCCGTGGCAAATTTAGGACTCTAGGCCCCCTGTTACACCTAGCCATATTTTGATTACGATCTAAAATAAAGTAGTAAAGTTAACAAAAATTGTAAATACTAAAACATTAATCCCCGTGGATATCCTCAACAAATATTACTTCAATTGTTTCAACGGTTTCAGAGAGAAATGTACCTTTAAATATAAAAAGTATAAAAATAATATTTTACACATGAACTTAGTTCTTTATTGAATTCATAAATCATGCTATATATTTTTTGGGTTAGAGAAGAATTATGTGATGCATGTTTAAATTTGAGTGTTCTATGTAATAAAATGGAAATAAGGTGGGCTCACAAAAACATGTTTTGTCGTGCTTAGTTCTATTTCCATCTCTGCAATGAGTCCTTAAATAAATAACAAATTACATTGACATTAAAAACTGACTTTTTTAATTTAACACTTTAAGTAAACGTCAGATAATTAAGGTAACCGAAGTTGAATATGAAAAATATTGAAACCTTAAATTGCGAAAATTAGAATATTCTTTAAGAGCAAGTATAAATACAATAATACAGTAAAATCTGACTTTCGGGGAACCTTTATGAACCGGAAAACTGTCCACAATGGAAAATTTTCCCGGTCCCGTGAATTATGGTTTAATATACAAGCAAGTTTACCTGTAGATAGCGGAACCTCTCTGATGCCAAAGCGGAAGGAAATGTTGCTACTATAACGGAAAAAATATGTAAATTTCCATCCTAACCCCTTTCAGTGCAAGTGTATTCCGAATGGATCTAAGATGGCCGAGATAGAATTCGCCCCGGAAATGTCTGTGTTCGATGCTGTAATATGGATAGCAGAAGCACATAAAGGAGTATCGCCAAACACGGTACATCAGTGCTTTCACAAAGCCAAGTTTGTCTCACACCCTGAAGAAGGAACCATAATAAATGCAAATACTGATGTGCCACAACAAACTCTTCAACAGTGTAATATTATGATGGTGTCAGTGACGAAGATTACATAGCGATTGATCTAGAAGTTGAGACAGAGACGATGTTACAAAACATCGAAGAGTTCGCCACCCATCTCCTCCAAGAAATGAAATAGAAATTGATAGTGATGATAATGAAACGAGGACGATGAAGATGGTTTATGTAATGCCCAGCTTATCCCCTCCCCGTTAACTCATCACTTCACTTCCCCTTAGACAGCGCAGCGGGAATGCCCGCACTTCACAGTTCAGGTCCGTGCTTAGAACGTGTATTAAGTATTCATCTGTCACTTCAACTGTTCTCGAGCTGTGAAGTTGTACTTTGTGTATAATTCTCATAATGCCTCAACATGTGAGGAAAGTATATTTATGTACGATAATTATCTGAGAACAGAATCTTGCAGGGATGTCGTTAGGCGATATGTAACACAATTTCCAGGTGTATGCCCTACACATAGACAGACCGTGCGGAAACTCGTAAACAAATTGAGAGGAACTAGTTCTTTACTCGATAAGAAGTTTTGAAAACGTGTACTTAACAAGAAAGAAGTAAATGAAATCGCAGAAAGATTAGAACATACACCTACAAAATCACTAAGACGACTTGTTTCGACAAGCTCAGCATGGTGCGCTATGAAAATTTTAAAATTGAAACCTTGAATTTGAGTTTTCTAAGACAATGCCAGAAATGTGTGGATGCAGGAAGAGAACATTCCCATTATCTCCTGTCATAAGGTACAAGCCTATTTTCTTACTTTTTAATTACTAATTTTCTTAATTCTTGTATTCTCAATTTTAATTGTTATCTCGTGTCATGCACGGATAAAATCAGCGAAGTGCTGTCCTCGTTGCTATGCCGCGGAGCGGGGAGTGATGAGTCAACGGAAGGTCCTATTATTGAAATGCTCTTAAAACTCTGTAACCAATCCTCAGGCACAGACCTATTCATACTTCAACCATTCAATCAGCAGGATATATCGGCAGGTGACCTGAAATCTCGATAACGAGCTATTTTCTCTGACTTGAGCTGGCAGGGAATTCCATAATCTGGCGTTGGGTATCAGAAATGTATTTGTGCGGTGCAAGGGATGGAAAGAAAGGAGATCAAACGGATATTTATGTCGTGAAAAGATGACAAAGAGGTGAATTTAGAAGAAAATACACAACGGCTGTTTTTCAGCTAACAATCTGTCTATTACTACGGGTGGGTTTACGGTAACCCGAATGACCTAAAGTTCCACCTGATTTCCTAGAATCCAAAACATAGATATCTTAATGGGTCCTCTCATCACCACCCTTGGCAAAAGCGTGTTGTGCTTAACACCCTTATCAGCCGAGTAAGGAGGTTTGTGAGGAGGGTAAATTAAACGGTAAACTTGAGTTCCTAACCAGAATATTTCTGAGCAATGGCTACCCAAGGAAACAGATTGACTAAGCGCTACATCCTAAGCCAAAAGACAAATTGTCACGTAATTATCGTCCTTTGAGTCCGGCCTTCTTGCCATACGTACAATCTGTCATGGATAGGATTGGCAACATTCTCGGAAGGCAGAATATCAAGACCATTTTTAAGCCTAATATCATTATAGGCAATTGCTTGTGATCTGTCAAAGATCCTATTGGCTTAAACTGTGCTGGAATATATATGATTCCTTGCTCCTGTGGTTCGGTTTATGTTGGCCAAACATGTAGGAAGGTAGCATCAAGGGTTAAAGAACATCGCAGGCACTTACGTCTTTGCCAGCCAGAGAAGTCTGCTGTGGCAGAACATACCATACATAATGACCATCAAATCATTTTTGAAGTAACTTCTGTCATTTCTAAAGAGAAACATTTTGTACGTGATGAGATGGAAATTGCTAAACACCCGAATAATTTTAACAAAGTTGACGGCTGTATACTGAGTAATCATGGCTACCCTCCATAGTTAACTCGTCAACATATTTCTCCGTGACTCTGGAGGTCCTGAAATAAGCTATATAATTTCTTAACAATGTCTATCTTGAGTCTGGTTACTATGGAGTAATGAAATGGCGTATGGCTTTTAGTGCCGGGAGTGTCCGAGGACAAGATCGGCTCGCCAGGTGCAGGTCTTTTGATTTGACGCCCGTAGGCGACCTGCGCGTCGTAATGAGGATGAAATGATGATGAAGACGATACATACACCCAGTCCCCGTGCCAGCAAAATTAACCAATGATGGTTAAAATTCCCGACCCTGCCCGGAATCGAGTCCGAGACCCTGTGACCAAAGGCCAGCACGCTAACCATTTAGCCAGGGAGCCGGACTACTATGGAGTGACAGTTGCCATTATATTATTTGTTACTGCTCTGAAAACGATCCTGGTCGCAGGATCGAAACGCGTCAGCTGATTATTAATATTACGCGACCTAATATCCCCAGATCATTATAATATCATTTAGTGGTCGTGAAAGTCCACTTATTAAGGTAACGTCACAATATGTTTTCTCTAAATTTGAACCACCGCCGTATCCATACGTGTTTCTTTAACATTTTTCGTTTAGCAATTAAATGGAAAGATTCTGATTATCATAAAGTAGGTTTGTTCCAAAGCTCTTGTATTGATTAGGTTGCAAGAATAAATAGAGTGATAATTATAATTGAAGGGCTAAATAAAAGAATTTCTTCAAGTTAGATTTCAACCATCCCAGCCAATAGCAAGACTAGTCAAAAAAAGAAAGTTCTCAGGGAAAGCATTTTTTTAAACAATACGAAATCACCGATTCACGAAATGCTTTCAAACCAATCTGCGTTATATAAAACAGCAGTTTAATTAATATTGTGGTTGGATTTTGCTTAATTCAAGAAAAGAATGAAGTATCTGCTTGAGATTTTGAATGAAAATGACTTGTCCTACTTTTTTATTTTTATTTTTGCTAGTTGTTTTACGTCGCACCGACACAGATACGTCTTATGGCGACGATGGGACAGGTAAGGGCTGGGAGTGGGAAGGAAGCGGCCGTGGCCTTAATTAAGGTACAGCCCCAGCATTTGCCTGAAGTGAAAATGGGAAACCACGGAAAACCATCTTCAGGGCTGCCGACAGCAGGGTTCGAACCCACTATCTCCCGAATACTGGATACTGGCCGCACTTAAGCGACTGCAGCTATCGAGCTCTGTTTGTCCTATATTGAGCGGGCATTATTTTATTATGAGGACCAGTAAAAACCAAAGCGTGATGGTCACATTTGTGTATTGTTAGCTAGTAAGATGTAATAGTTGTTGTCAACAGAACCAGCTGAGCAAATTCACTGCCAATAATTCATTTACAAGATAATAATGTTCACGTCAACAATAACCACAGAAAATGTATTACACATACGACCAACTTACGTAGTTGAAGTCACTTCATTAACAACATTCAAAATATTAACAAGGTAACGCAACTTATCTGGTACTTACCGGGGACTGTTTCGTGTTCTTGAATACTCTGGAAATAAAATTTGGCCTTTTTTTTCAGTATTGTGACAAAATGACTTATCCTGTTAGTGTCAAATGATAGACATCATTGACCTTAGTAGGTTACTGCAAAAATTAAAGAAAACGAAAAAATTACTCATCTGGTTTTTCCTCGGGATGAGTGATTTATAAATTGGTAAGGTAAGGTAAGGTAAGGATGTATCCTGCCCGAAAGCAGGTCCGAACCTCCGCAGAGGTGTGCCTGAGCCGGAGTTTACGTGCTGTAGGATGGCCAGTTCCTTTCCGCTCCTCCATTCCCTTAACCCCACCACCACCAAGAGCACGTGGCAACCCATCCAAATCCTGACCACGCCCAATGTTGCTTAACTTCGGAGATCTCACGGGATCCGGTATTTCAACACGGCTACGGCCGTTGGCTATAAATACTGAAGAATGAATTTTAAGTCCGTGTAAGCTAAGAAAGTTACTTAAAATGTCCACTTGTTTACATAAAAATTTATCCTTTTGGCCACTAACAAAACTTTCTTTCTTTCTTTCTTTCTTTCTTTCTTTCTTTTATAATTTACTTTACGTCGCATCGACGTAGATAGGTCTTATGGTGACAATGAGATAGGAAAGAGTTGGGAATAGAAGGAAGATTTTTTTTTTTTTTGCTAGGGGCTTTACGTCGCACCGACACAGATAGGTCTTACGGCGACGATGGGATAGGAAAGGCCTAGGAGTTGGAAGGAAGCTGCCGTTGCCTTAATTAAGGTACAGCCCCAGCATTTTCCTGGTGTGAAAATGGGAAACCACGGAAAACCATCTTCAAGGCTGCCGATAGTGGGATTCGAACCTACTATCTCCCGGATGCAAGCTCATAGCCGCACGCCTCTTCGCGCACGGCCAACTCGCCCGGTAATAGAAGGAAGAGACCGTGGCTTTGAGGACGGTACAGTCTCAGCATTTACATGGAAAACCATCTTCGGGGCTGCTGACAGTGGAGTTCAAACCCACTATCTCCCGATTACAAGCCGACAGCTCCATGAACAAACCCACGCAGCCACTTCCTAGGCACCACATTCTTATTCAGGCCATCAGTTGACTGTAAAGTAATTAACTTAGTGTAATATTAATATATCAGGAGCAACAGAATAATGATGCCGATGAATTAATTATAATTAAATGGAATTGAAGGATATGATGCCAAATCTTCTTAAGTCCATATCCCCGGATTATTTATTTATTTATTTATTTATTTATTTATTTATTTATTTATTTATTTATTTATTTATTTACTTATGTATTTATTTATTTTACCAAGCATGCGAATACACGCTGAAATGAGTCTTCTTTAAACTATAACTACCAATCAAAGTCAAAATTTGTTTTGTTCGATGTTAAAAAGCTGGTATCTGCACGGTGTATCTGAGAACTGGCTCAGTCCAAGGAGAAGGGAAATTCGTAACTCACTCAGTGAATTTCACATGCGTACCGTAGTACCCAAGATTGTTATAGTTTCTCCTACCGGGTATTATAGTATGTTTAAGCTGCATGGTAAGCCATAAAATTCGAAATTAACTGGAAAGTGAAAGTCTACGAAATCATAATCGGTGTAACATTCCCATTCCAAACATCAGAACACGAAGTGATAGGGAGTGCGCGTCTAGTTGGCACAGTTTTTCAACGTTTTTGATGAGCAATAATATGTTTTAATATTAATATGAAAGCTGTCTGTAGGAAAGTATCGTTCATATTGTAGGTTTATAAAATATAACCACATTTCACGAAGGTCACAAAGAAACGTTAATTTATTTCATCCTCCCACATGGAACTTTGGCAAAATTTGAGCTATAAATGACTTGAACTAAAATATCAATTCATTACCCCATTAATTAAAATTTAAGATACTTCTGTAAAATAAGTCTCACTAAGAGTGGGCTGAAACCCTTCTCTCGACAGCCCTGAAGATGGTTTTCCGTGGTATTTTCACACCAAGCAAATGCTGGAGCTGTACCATAATTGAGACCACGGTCGCTTCCTTCCCACCCCTAGCCCTTTCCTATCCCACCGTCGCCATAATACCTATCTGTGCCAGTGCGACGTAAAGCAGATTGTTAAAAAAATATATATATATTCCAAGGTCAGAACAAGGAGAAGGAAGGAAGCGGCCGTGGTTTTTATTTAAGTACCATCCCGGCATTTGCCTGGAGGAAGAGTGGGAAACCACGGAAAATCACTTCGAGGATGACTGAGGTGGGAATCGAACCCCCCTCTACTCAGTTGACCTTCCGAGGTAGAGTGTACCACCTTCCAGTCCACCACTTTTCAAACTTCGTGGCGGAGCCAAAAATCGAACACGGACCTCCAGGGATAGCAGCTAATCATACTAACCACTACACCACAGAGGAGGACCTAAATATACCTAAGGATTCAAATGATTTTTCACCCGAAGGTTGAAAACTCGTTATTTAATTTGCTATTAGATTGATTGTAATTACTATTGTAATATACCACTAATTGATTCCGTTTGACTACGAAAGAAATAAAAGCTCTCTTCACTGTTCTTCACAAAGGTTTCAACTCTGGGATAGCAGATGAACCAATCAAGTTGTAGCTCTGAGAAGGTTGATTGTAATTTCGTTCTTTGGTGAATTCGTAACATATCGTTCGTGAAATGTCCACGATTAAAATATTGAGGATCATTGTTCAATAACTGAACAGTAGGCAGAATAGGTTAAGCATTTTTGCTTTTAAAAAAGTAGATATCACCACTCCTTTACTTTTCCAGAACAATAAATAGGAGTAGAGTTATGTAACCAGTCAAACATTTTTTTAATGCTATTTGTTCGGGGCGTCTACATTTGTGGCACCGTATGATATGAACCTGCGTGTAAAGTGGAATGTCGGAAGTTTAGAGTGTTGTATGTGAGCAAAGGAACATTAGGGACGACACAAACGCCCAGTCCCCAAGCCAGGGATATTTATCATTACAATTAAAAAACACTGACCCGGTCCGGAATCGAACCCGGGGCCGCCGGTTGACAGGCGAACGCGTTGCCCCGTACACCGCGGGGCCCAACAACCAGTCAAGCTTACTCGACTGATAAATGTTAAAAACTGCTCTAGGTGTTGATGATCTACACCTAGCTCGATGATGACAATAATATGTTATCACATGGACCTCCAGCTCTATTTTAATCCTGGCCATATACACCATATATCTAGGTACAATGACGCGCAATACCTGACAGAAAGTGGTCTGTGCATCATATGAGTTCACGCTGCATACAAAGATAGGTGAATACCCTATCAGTTCCTGTTGGTGAATGGGAAATGTTTTCCGCTCCCTCTTTGACAACATTTTATTCTGTATTATATCTGGATTATGCCTTTGCTGGCAGGTCGTAGTGTTTACAGTGCACTATGTCTTCTGGTGTGGGCTAGAGCAATATTGTTACTTTCATTGATCTGTCTCATCATTATCCTTGGCTTTGACAAAATGAAAGTGACTGACGTATGAGCGATGCTAGTAATGCCATTCCTTATGCAGTCAGTCCCTGCTATGAATGGTGTGAAAATGTTGCTCATAGGGTCAGTTGGTGCATGCATTTCAGTGGGCTTGGCAAACTGATATGTAATAGCAACTTCTGGCTCGGTGAGGAAAGCAACGGGAAACGACCTCACTCCTCATTTCCCTAGTACGCTTCTTCAGTGATGCCTAGTCCATCTATGACAGCTGATGGATGAGCTGTTGAGGATCCAACAAGCCTTTGGGCTGAGGAATAAACATACATACATATCTGGATTATTTTACATCAAAATACTAATGATTGATCAATCAGTCATCACTGATCTGCATTTAGGGCAGTCGCTCAGGAGACAGATTCCCTATTTGTTGTTTACCAACACTTTTCTTAAATAATTGCAAAGAATTTGGAAATTTATTGAACATCTCCCTTGGTAAATTACTCCAGTCCCTAACTCTTCTTCCTATTAACGAATATTTGTCCCAATTTGTGCTTTTGAATTCCAAATGTATCTTCATATTGTCATCTTTCCTAGTTTCAAAGACACCGCTCAAGCTTATTCGTCTACACCATCTCTCCACGGACAGCTCGGAACATACCACTTAGTCTTCCCAGCCCAAACTTTGCAACATTTCCGTAACGCTATTCCTTTGGCGGAACTCCCCACAAAAATCGAGCTGCTTTTCTTTGGCCTTTTTCCAGTGCTCGAATAAAGTAATGCTGGTGAGGGTCCCATACACTGAAAGCATACTCTAGCTGGGGTCTTACCAGAGACTTATATTCCCTCTCCTTAACATACTTTCTACAACCTCTAAATACCCTCATAACCATGTGCGGAAATTTGTCCCCTTTATTTGCAATACCGTTTATGTTTTTAATTTCGTGTGGCTATTTTTAGCTGGGTGCAGCCCTTGTAAGATGGACCCTCCGACGAGGGTGACTGGCATCTGCCATGTGTAGATAACTGCGTGTTATTGTGGTGGAGGATAGTGTTATGTGTGGTGTTGGGGATGTTGGGGACAGCACAGGCACCCTGTTCTCGAGCCAAGGGAATTAACCATTTACGGTTAAGATCTCGGACCCGGTCAGCAATCGAACCTGGGACCTCTGTGACCAAAGGCCAGCACGCTAACCATTTAGCCATGGAACCGGACACCGTTTATGTGATTACCCCAATGAAAGTCGTTCCTTATCACGTAGGTACTTACAGTGATCCCCCATTAGGAACTTTTACCCCCACCAACGCAGTAATTAAAACTGAGAGGACTTTCCCTATTGGTGAAATTCACAACCCGACTTTTAACCCCGTTTGTGATCACACCATTGCCTGCTCTCCATCTCACATAATATTATAACTATATTCTTTTTACAAACATAGTGATTTATTTGTTATTGTGAACCAATTCTCTCCTCTCAAAAGTTGATGCACTTGGTCGGGCGGCTTGAAACTCTATTTTTACATTCTAACGAAAATTAGCCACGCGTATCATATTTCATCTCGCGATTTTGATAGATTTTGCAAGGAAATATGTCAGTTTTCAACATATCTACTTTAATCTAAAGCGATGAATTTCATCAAAAGAATGTAATCAAGAATAAGATTTACAAAAGGATTTGCTGGATTCCAAAGTGTTAAGATTCACAACCACACAGGTATTTACTCATATAGTGCCCTGTATTTTGAAGACCTAATTCGCGTGACACTCTCGATGACCTACCTCAGAGAAGTCACGATGCGTGCAGTAATAACCCTTGAACCTCTCAAGAGGAAGTAGGTAATGGCTCTCAATATCCCGTCAAGTGGACACACGATCTGTATTGGAAGAGCCTGAAAGCGCGACACATGAGATCCTCTAAGAAGGCTCAACTCCCAACAAGAGATTTTTCCTTCTTCATTTACAGAACATGGCCTCCAATATCGTGACCATTGGCCTTACTGTGACGCGACAGAACACGAGACAATACTTGAGAAGGCTTTGATTGCAGGATAAGAGGCCATGGAATATCCCTTAAGATTCTTAAATTGTCGAAAATTATAATTTTGTCTGTGATTTACACTTTAAATTTTTTTTGCATCCTGTGGCGACTCGTGGACAAAGCATTTGAGTGTTCACACTAGCTGAAAGGAAACTGGAAAGTAAACAATAGAGGAACTTTTATTTATTAAAATGTTTCACAGATACACAGTCCATCTAATCACCAAATCATTATAGTATTTCACCAACTCACAGCAGTCTCGCAAATAATGAGTGTAAGAATACAGGGTGGACAAAATAAATCTGGCCCTAGAAAATATTGACTGACATGTAACTACTTCTAGTTAATGAAAAGGAGACTTTCCCATCACAGGAAATGCTGCAAACCGTGATTTCGATGCACTAACGGGTTGCTGTCACATATCTGCTCGTGTGCATCTCCCGCATCACCCGAGCACGTCGCTGTGTTACTTGTGAGTGAGTGAGAGGGGCAGACTGTTTAGTGACCTGTTGAATGCAACACAAAATGGTGCTCACTATAAAACAGCGCGTGTTCACTGTCGAGTGTTATGCGAAGCACGGTTCGTGGAAAACCTGAGTGGAACTGTTTTCGCAAGAGTTTAAGACTGGAAGTGTTTGGGCAAAACCTCCAGCAAAGTCTGCACTGCAAAACTTGGTGGCAAAATGGCGTGAAACGGGCTCTGTGGTGAATAAGAACTGTAATTATCTGAAGAAACTTCGAACACCAGAAAACATTGTTCGAGTGAAGGAAAGCCGAAGTCCAACGAAATCTCAACGCCGTTTATCTGTGCAAGTGGGAATTAAGAGATCGAAGAGTGGAAACATTATCAATGGCGGTTCTCAGCTGGACGTGTGCTACATTGATATTGCACAGCCTTTTGATACCGTGGACCACGCACTTTCTTCCTATTAAATCTCATAACCTTTTAATGTCCATGGTCGCTTCCTAACTCTCCTACATACAGTAGCTTCCTCAACACCAGAACTTAGCGTGTGGTTCTTGATGGATTCAGTTCGACTCTTGTTATGATAAATTCCGGCGTCCCACAGGGCATCGTCATGGGTCCCCTCCTTTTTTGTCCTATTTATTGACGATCTCATTAATGCCATATCCTCCGTTTCTTGCGAAATTCTACTATTTGCAGATGACTGTAAAATATTCAAACAAATCGATCCTTTATCAACTCCTTACAGAGTGGGCTTGACTCACTCTCTGAATGGTGCTCTACTTGACGTCTTAAGCCTAATCCTACCAAGTATTCCTCTATTTCGATTATGCTTCTTATATCCCCTACTTTTAGTAAATACTACCCCTCGGTAACCCGTTACAAACTCTAAACGAACAACATGACTTAGGAGTGTTGTTTGACAGTAAATTGTTATTTGATCCCCACATACATAAGATAGCCTCACGGCCAAAGCCACTTCTCGGTTCGTTGTATAGATTTGCTGACATCACCGATATCCAGGCCCTCAGAGCCTGCTATGTATCTTGCATCCTAGCGGTTATTGAATTCGCGTCTCCCATTTGGTCTACCTCCTCACCCACGAATCTGAATCACATTGACCGCGTGCAGCCATTCTTCTGTGCCGTTGTTATTTCCAGAGTATCTAATTGTCGAAACTTGAGCAGCAATCGGATACTGGGTAAGTTCAAATTCCGCCCGTCATCTACTCGCAGGGAAGTATCCGGCCATAGATTCCTATATAATGCTGTTAACGGTTTATTTCGTTCTCCTGAACCTGATCCTTCTTTTTTTTTTTTTTTACCACACGTCCCAACTCGCAAAACCAGGATAAATTCACCCCTTCATATTCCACATTCCCGCCTCTCTCTTGTTCAAAGAACTTTATTTATCCGCATTCCAACCCTCCTTAACTCTTTATCTTCTGACCGGAACTTGGACGTTTTTCTTCATATGCCTCCTTTCATCGATTCTTCCTTAACTTTTTTCTTTTTCTTCTTATACCTTTCTTCTCTGTTCATTGCTGTCCCCTCTGTTGTACACAATACAGCATTTATTTATTTTTTACTGCACCATACCGTTACTTATGTGTCATACCTGTATTTATCTTACTGTTCCTAGTTATAAGTTATTCTCTACGTTTTACTTTCAATTATTAATTTTCCTCGCTCTTTCCTTTTTCCTTTATGTTTTATTGTTAATTGTTGTGTCTCTACAGTTTTAATTTTCTTTCGCTACTTTTCTCATTAGATGATTTTTTTATCAGTGTTCTTCCACTTTCCTTTATGTTTTTCATTACGGAACTCTGTAATTCAGCTTCTCGCTGTTTTGGTTTCTCAAATAAATAAATAAATAAATAAATAAATAAATAAATAAATAAATAAATAAATAAATAAATAAATAAATAAATAAATAAATAAATAAATAAATAAATAAATAAATAAATAAATAAATACTAGCTAATAACCTTAATGAAGCTCGGAATTAAATCACAAGTCTCCAAATTTTGCTGGAAAATAGGATCAATAATTTCATTTGATAAAACTTAAATAATGGATGTAGATTCCCTTGTAATAAGCAGTGTTCTGATTTGTGGGAAAGACATATAAATTGAAAAACAATTTAAATACCTTGGAGAAACTATAACATACAATTTACATGAAAAAATTCTTGGACAGAGAGAACGAATAAATTATTCAGAGCCTAAAAGTAACCAGAAATACATACAGCAAGAAATGTTTCTCAATAAATATAAATTGAAGCATTATAAGACTGTAGTCCAAGCTGTAATAACTTACGGAAGTGAAACATTATTTAAAATAAAGCAAAAGAATAACATAGACGAAATTTTAAAAATAGAAAGAAGAATAGTAAGAACATGCATTAATAAGAAGTACCAAAAGGAAGGAGAAAGGCGTATCATCCCAAATACAACAGTATATAAGGAAATAGAACCTATAACGAATTTCATAAGAAAGAAGAGAATATCATTCTTTGGTCATCTGCTGAGAAAGTTTTGGAAACTAAAACAACAACCTGTCTGGATAAAAGAAATAAAAGAAGACATGAAAGAATTAGACATAACACTGGAGGTTTTAAAGAATAAATCAAACAAAATAAATAAATTGAAGAATAGTAAAGTTAGATTCCTACAAAAATGTGATAAAAGAGAAACAACTAGAAGAACGAGAACGAAGGTCAGATAGAATGAAGAAATACTGGAAGAACAGGAAAGAAAAAAAGAAAACATCATAGAAGACGGGACAGAAATTGATTATAGTGGTAATGCGGCCGTAAAAGCACAATAATAAATAAATAAATAAATAAATAAATAAATAAATAAATAAATAAATAAATAAATAAATAAATAAATAAATAAATAAAATGACTGGCACCTGTATCCTTACAAATTTACTGTTCATGCGTTAAAGCGTCCAGACGAATCTTCGCGTGTTGAGTTCTGCCGGTGGTTTCTGAGTGAAGTGGAGGCAGGACTTTTGGATCCTCACTTTTTATTTCTTCAGATGAGGCCTTTTCCAGTCTGTTCTGTGATGTTCATTAACAGAGGTCAATTCCGCATCAGTCCTATTGTAGGCTAAATATTTCTCGGACCAGCTTTATTTTTCCCGCCCGATATAATACTGTTATAACACAACTTTCAAACGAACACAGGCTGGAACCTGTGAATTCTAATCGTGTTCATGCTGTCTGTGAATACGAACTTAACAAATGACTGAAAATAATCCCAGTAATTGGAATAATTTACATTCAAATCGTACTCTAGGCTACTTTATGAAGTCAGGTAGCATATTTTCTTTTGTAAAATTGTAGAATTCACTAACAGTAGTGCAAGAGCGATATTTGGTGGAGAGTTATAATGTTTAGGAACGGTATCCGTTTATATATCGTCGCTCCTGTGTCAAAACCGTGAATGTGGTAATGTTCTTCCTATCCGTTATTTTCCTTAAGACTAGTCACGCCTCCAAGCCACATAATGATATGCAGTCCATCAGAATAATTTTCGTTGAATTCATTTTCCTACGCACGTGTGTAAAGAAAAATGAACTTTATTGTACGGTACTGCAGGCATGTATGTTTCCATTACATATTTACCTATTCCTGGAGTACGATACAACAAATACCTAAATCGTTTTGGAGATTATTTGGAAAAAATTTATATGAAACTACTAAACGTGTAGGGTTAAAATCATTTTGTTATATCAATGTGTCCTTTTTATAGCCCATCGGATGTTGAAAAGAAAGCCCTCGTACAAATGTGAGATATACTTGAAGATTATTTTTCATTGTGTCACGTCCTATTCACACATTATTTTTAAACCCTTAAGGTATAAAATTTAATATGGTTTTTAATAGATGAACCCATTTGTATACTTGCATATGGGACTTTTTCAAGTAGTCTGTACCGAGAAACACATCCCAAAAATAATTTTCCTCCATCCTGAAAAGATACTGAATTTATGGTTACAACCTTTTCTCCGGAAGGGTCTTCAATTTTAAGAACAAATTATCCCACTTTTAACTATCTGAAACAGTATTTAATTTGACTAAAACTTTAATTTAGTGCTTTTTTTTTACATTTTACAGCTAAGCTTAGATGCCCAAAAGTTAATTTTTAAAGGCCTAAAATCCGAGGTTTGATGGTAAGCTACAGTTGATAATGCTCGGTTTGATCTCGCAAGCCTCGTTCTATTCCTGTACTTTACGCTACTTACGAGTGAATTCAGCAGTGTTGATTGACATCGTTTTGGCACGACCTGCGCAAGGCGTGTGCACTGGCTGTTAAATCATGCCCCGCCTACACCATGTTCTCGAGTCTGCTACATTTCTACGGTACACAGCCGATACGCCCACTGTCCATTGAAGGTACAATGAGTGCGTGCTATTTTCTCTAGCTGTTGTAAGCCAGTGCGTGAGAGAGGTAGCAATTATCTCATCACTTAAATGTCAACTTAAACTCTTCTGTGTAATATTACTTCACTCTTCTTTGCTCCTAATTAGACTTCCTAATCAGATAAGTTTATGAGCATGTCACTAATTTATGCAGGAAAGTTCTTTCATCACTTCTTTACCTTAAGATTCACCAGACAGTATTACCTCTCAGCTTAAAAATAAGACTGGTTGATCCTTCCAATCTTTAACTATTGTGACGTTTTGTTGCTGGATGCTACCAGTGAACAAAATAAAAAAACTGCCGTGAGCTTTCAACTCCTGCATTAGATTAAATTTTTCATTGAACTTTGCCTCACATGTATCCGCTTTTTATACACAACGGACAACTTTCTTTGTTAAAAGTAGAGCAGCAGAGAAATCAGCATGTTTCGACCCTAATCTATCGACTCTTGACTGAAAATATACCTGAATATCTCCAAATACAGTAGAGACAATACGCGACACTCTGCTAGATATCGAGGGACAGCGTTAGAGCTCTATCTAGCGGAAAGACCTGAGAGTTACTGATTCTGTCATGAGAGCACGTGTATTTGTTTGTGAAGTTTTGGGGGTTATTTACGCCTTTGCATTAAGTTGACATAAGTAAATAGTAGCGTGTGTCATTCCTTTATACCTCATGTTAATATGAGTGGAGAGATATGTGCAGCGTTTGGCTGCAATAACTATGAAGTGCAGAAGGATTCACGGTCTTTCTTCCGTTTCCCTCGTGACAAGAAAATGTAAGTAAATACTGTGTTTGCATATATTCTTCCGGTTACTAAGATATTTTTATAGAGGGCCTACTTCATAAACTTCTGACCTGCGCGACCCATGCTTTAACTGACTTAAAATTTAATAAGCTTATTTTATTGTATTAGTGCAGCAGTTAACCTTCAATACCGATGTGTTGTTGTAGGTGTGATCTGTGGATTTTGATTTGAGGAAAACGCATATGCATATGTGTGTGGCTGGTTGTATTCCAAGTTACCCCATTTGGAATGCCGTAATGCGTTGTCAAGCACTGAAGAAAACATGAGTGATTTAAGAAATGTGATGATGATGCAAATTTGCTTTACCCTAATGTAATGGCAAGTATTGCTTATGGGGAAATTTTGAATGTTTTTGCGGCTAAATTTATAGATTTTCTTTCTGTTAGTGAGCTTCAAGTTGAAAGGAAAATTGTCCAGCTCTTAAATGTAAATTCATTGAATCATGTGTGTAAGGAATGTGCCGATATATTTATTGACAAGTGTCCTAATGTGATGATACAATGCTTTTAAATGAGAAAAAAAGACAACTCTAGCCGTGAAAGTTCAGGCAGGTATTCTAAAGCTAAAAAAAGTAATGCATAAATGAAAGATCAAACCCTTTCACAGCAGTCCATTTCACATCTCGATTATATGCCTGATTTCAGTCTTTAAATAATAACCTGTTAAATAATTCTTCATTCGTGAGTCTAGAATTGCTTAAGCAACTTTGAAGTTAATATTTTAGCAACACCTTCTTTCCAGACGTAACTTATTTATACATTTCCGTTGATATTTGAATTTAGCGCGAATTTTCAGGTCACGCCACTAGGAGTGCCACTTGCGAATTGTCTCCCATTTTAACAAGACTAAATCCGTAAGTGTCGAGTATTGTCTCTACTGTATTTGATATCCCTCCAGTAATTTCCGTTTTTTATCTTCCTTTCATGACCGTGACATGTGATCTGGGTCAATAATTGCAATACCTCCACACCATGCATCTGCCCAGTGGCGGCTCGTGGGTTGTAAGTTTGGTGCAGCCCAGCACTCGCATCTGCAGTAAATGTGTAGCCTACATTTTGAATAGGTGTGTTGGATAATCTAGCTAGGAGGAAATAAGGGATCGGGGAGATCTTTTGGTATGATAATGGTCTACAAATATGCACTGTGTAATTTTCATGCAATTACTTTAAAAAGCACAATGTAACTATAACATTAACTAAAACACAAATATTACATTCGGTAACGTCTATTGCTTGTACGTTAAATCTATTCTTCGGTCCTTTGAAGCAGCGAACTTGTCAATGATGTCATCGTAAAAGGGCATTGTATCCATCAAGTCGCTGAGCAGTGACTTCTCCAGGGATATGGTTGCCAGCGCAGTCAACCTCTCCTGCGGTGTTGAATTCCTTAAGTAGGATTTTATCCGCTTAAGGCACGAAAAGCTTCTTTCTACTGAGGAGCTGGTAGACGGTATGGTAAGTATTAATTAAAATAATTTATACGCTTCTTTGGAAACGTCCGTGAGTTCATTTTTATTGAGCGACAGAATTATTTCCTCCAAACTGGTATTTTTGTAGGTGGAATCAGAATAGATAAATTGAAGTTCATTTTTTTAACCTGTGTGTGTCAAATGTCGTGGGATAAGACATTTTTAAGTTCTCTAGACCATCAAGAGGGAGGATTTTAGAAAATTCTTCAAAATTAGAGCTATCCCCTAAGCAAAGAAATTGGAGCTTCTGCATATCTTGAAATCTTGTATCAGTCTCTACGGAGACTAAATCCAGTATCTGAAAATAAAGTACTCGGTACTTTAGAAAAATTTCACTTTCTGTTTTTAACCCAGAATGTCTTTTTTAGTTCAATTTTGGTTTTCATCTCAGCCGTACGAAAACTGGTTTTAAATGTTTCTTCATTCCTTTTACCTAGTATCAGTTGCCGTGTGGGTCTTACTTTTGAGAAGCAGAACTAAACGTCCAGAGACTTCTTTTGGAGCACGTTAAATAATATATTAGCAAGCTCAAAAATGTCATTGAATACTATTGATAAAAATGTGAACTGTAAGCTATTAAAGTTATTAAACAACCCCTCTGATTGGCGAATGGTTTTTTCGTCTGACTGAGGATCGTACATGAGTCTTTCAAAAATTTATTTCAATCCCTCCCACTCCTCGACAACCACGCTCAAAAGTTTCCCATGTGACGACCAAAGTGTATCCACACCAGATGGTATTCGCTTCGCAATTACTGAATCAGCGACGAAAGTTCTTTGGACTGATGAATGAATGAATAAATGAAAGAATACCACCAAGACTCGCAAAAAAAAAAAAAAAACGGCACTCTGACATGTTGGTAATACTTTGCTGTACCACTAGATTTAATCAGTGTGCCGAACAATGTACAAATAATGCTTGAGGGGCATCCTCCTTGACCTAAGTTTGAAGACCATTTAGATGACCTGCCATGACACTAGCTCCGTTATAACACTGGGCAATCAATTAAGTTTTGTAGGAAATTTCACTCAATACAGTCTGCACCAAGCTGAATAAAGTAATCGCCGTACGGTCCAAACTAACTTCAAAAAACCAAGAAAGCGTTCAACTAGCGCACCTTTGTGGATAATATACCGAAGTATCACCGAACACTGCGATTTCTTTGTGATATCAGTTGTATCGTCGATCTGAACTGTAAAGAAAGAGGTTTCTAAAATTTCTTTTTTCACAGCATCCCTAATGAAGGTATAGATGCAGTCTATTAACTCACATTGTATAGTTTTCGATTCTGCGCTAAAAACTTTCTTTATAGAAGCATAATGGTGCTGCATTTCTAATGAGCTGTTGGAAACTAGAAGTTTCAACAGTTCTTTGAAATTCCCTCTATTTAAGGAGTCGCCGCTCTCATCATGGCCTCTAAATGTCATTTCCTGCTTAGAAAGAAATAAAACTGCATCGATTTGCAATCGCATGAAAAGTCTGTTAAGCCTCACATTCTCATTAAATTTTGTGATGTATAGACGAGCATTTTTTCTTAGAGCGCCAGCAATTTGATTCTGATTCTTCTTAAGTTCTTTAAATCCCACGGCATTTTTATATGCTCCGAGGAACCTTCGTGCTTTTGGAAAGACCTAGTAGCACAGGACATATTTTCAAATCCTGTGTGATTCCAGACTCCCTGTTTCACTCCAACAATAAGACAAGGCCAACAAAAGTGCTTCTGCAAATAATGACTACCGCATAACCACGGATAACTACTATACCAAGATACTTGGAAAGTTCGTGTGTGCATCTTTCCGGAAGCAATAGGCTACCTGTTATTTTCTGATAAGTCAAATCTGGCTGGGGACGATTGACTGATAAAATTTCTCTTTTATCCTCCTCCTTCCATTTCGAAAACGGAGTTTCTCTTAAAATACAAACTAAATCCACGGAGGGTTCCATGTTAAAGCACGCTTTGGAGGGAACACTATTCTTTCACACTATAAGAAAAGATTTAAATACTATAATACTACATATTTATATCCCTAATGAATTTCAAATGCACTTCCTCTACAAACATCCATACGACAATAATTATTCTACGCTTCACATAGTAACTATGAAAACGCCAAGAGCTCACCGTGTGAGCTGTGCTACTAAATGCTCTTCAAATGCGCTTATGTTATTTACATTTCACTCACAATTAATCCGCCACACGGCCACGATTCACAATATAACAACGGACATTTATTTTCACTCTTTGCTGGCAGGACCTAGTGTTTACAGTGCACTGTGTCTTCTGGTATAGGCTAGAGCAATTTTGTTACTTTCATAGATCTGTCTCTGTCTTATCCTTGGCTTTGACAATATGAAAGTGACTGAGGTATGAGCGATGCTAGTAATGCCATTCGTTATGCAGCCAGTCCCTGCTATGAATGGTGTGAAAATGTTGCTCATAGGGTCAGTTGGTGTATGCATTTCAGTGGGCTTGGCAGACTGATATGTAATAGCAACTCTGGCTCGGTGAGGAAAGCAACGGGAAACTACCTCACTCCTCATTTCCCTAGTACGCTTCTTCAGTGATGCCTAGGCCATCTATGACAGCTGATGGCAGAGCTGTTGAGGATCCCACCAGCGGAATCGCTGACAGACTGAACATACATACATGAAAGAATACTCCGTGCACCACACGTTCAAATTTATAACAAGCTACTTGTTACAGCTGGTGTAACAACGACAAAATATACTAGTAAATGTGTCTTTGTTTGATTGTGTTTTAGCGTGAGATTGAGATACCAATATTGGCAGCAATGCTGTAGGAGCCCACATGTGTTCAACCTAAGCAGAGAGGGCAGGTTACACGTTCGGTTGGGTTCGGATAATATCGTCCCAGCTCGGGCCAAGCAGCCGAATATCCCAGAGACTCGCTGGGCTGCACCACGCAAAATACAACCGTATGCGTACTCATGACAGTCTCGAGCGTTGTCATGGCAACCGTTGTGTTACACGTCACAAGTCAGCCCGCACTGCTTTGAGCATTGAGAGGGCTGCACTCAGTCCGCAGCACTCGTAAGTGAAGCGAACAGCGGTGGTTGCTTAACTATGAGCGCTACGCATGTTGAGTAATCACAACATATAGAGAGCACTCTTCGGTTTTTTCAACGAATATGTTTTAAACAGAAAATGTAGGGATACAGAAAATGATAGACAATTGTTTTGAGAAATGTTAGTGCAGCCGGGCTGTACCTGATGCACCTGAAAAGCCGCTACTGCATCTGCCTTCAGTAATTCTTTCTGTTACGGAGTATTGGTGGATCAGCAGAGGTGAAAGAAGGTGCGGGCTGGAATGGGTCTAACTACAAGTTCGAAAAATGAATTAAAATTTCAACAAAGGTTATATTTTCAAAACTTAACAGTGGTGACATAGAATTTGAAAACTTAACAAGTCAACAACAAGCCAAAATCAGGTACAAAGAAATTACAAGTGTTAGGGGATAATTACAAGATCTGGGCTTCGAGCCCCACAATGACAATCCTTGAGCTATTAGCCCAACTTTACCAAGGTACAGAATTAAACAAAGGGGCAGAAAACCCCATCATACCAAGGAGCACTTGCTCCTAATTACAATGTTAAGCCCCCTAGAGGCGCACAGGAATCAAATTTAGGAAAGAGCAGACCTGCTCGCAATAGTTCAAGCCTATCAGGAGGCCATAAGCAGACCTTACACTCAACTGCCCTTAAGGCAATAAATCAACAGGGGCAACTTGTACCCAATCTACTGGGCCTTAGTGTGCAAAACTAGGTTAATTTAAATGGCCCAAAACAAAAGGATGGAGGCGATTACTTGCACTCCTACACTAAAGTTTTTGTTTTAAAACCTATGTGGCGCTAGGCCGATAATACAGGGGCTAATCCCAAGCTAGGGAGGTGACCCATATGAAAAAACATTAACACATTAAGGAAGAGAAGAAACGGTTACGAAACGTGGTCACCTTAATTTCAAAATGAAGGGGAGCTCGAGGGGGTAAAGCACTCTCTATCCCCGCTTTACAGTAAAATATATTTGTAGTTTTTACATAGACTGAAAGTAATTTACATTTTAAAGAGATGGGTTACATATTAAAGGTTTCGAACCCTCCCCGAGAGTTAAACTGCTGAGTTAGCAAGAAATGAAGGTATTAAAAGGCCATTACCTTGTTGAAGAGCTGCTGCTTGAAGAAAGAGGCGCTTCCCGCCCCCTGCTGCATATCCACACACTGAGTTAGATGTTATACTAGTGGCCCCGAGACAAGGTAATCAGCAGTTTTATACCCTCGTGGAAAAATTCGAGACCTTTCAGGAATGAGTTGACACACCCTCTCACTTTTATTGGATAGCTTAGAGCAACATATCCATATCGAAGAAGAAAGCAATGATTGGAGGAAAATTAATTACAGAAATTAGTGATCGGTTAAATTCAAAACAGGCCGAAAGAAAGGATCAATGTTGCCAACCCACAAACCACAGAACAAAATTTAGTAAAAACAAAACTTAGGAATACAAAATTTGTTCAAGAAGGTACATTCCTTCACACCAGAGTGCATGATCATAGTTTTTTGTAGAGACATCTGGTAGAGAACGTCCACACTTCTTGATCAATGACCAACAAAAACACATCAAAATTCACACAGAGCCATCTTCGGAGAAACCGTTGAGTTAATACAGTTTTTTAAAGTTCAGGCTTTCTCCTGTAGAGGAGTTTCAATTGGCGCAATATTTGAACAAGCGGCGTGGAGGTGTACCACCCGGTACACATTCCTTGTGTCGTGGGCTGGAATATGGAATGCACTACCCCATGATTAGAAATTGTTCCCCATTAATTACGTTCAAAGACAGTCCAAAGATTTCCTCTTGAATACGTAGGCTATATTATGTAGTTATGTCTGAATGTGTGAGTGAATGCCTTGAGTAAATAGTTCCCAAGTGTTTTCATAAGTTACTGTTATATTATATGAATTTCATGTAGAGTAGTTAATATTGAATTTATTTTTCTCGTTTTAGACTGAGGATATAGATCTTTTAGTTTCAGTCTATATTAAGTTATATTATTATATGGTATACGGTATACTAATTTTGAAAATATATAATGTATTCAGTACCAAGCCGCATAATGTGGTTAAGTGTAAGAGAGGTCCAAGAGCCTTAACTTCACCACAAATAAAGATACCAATCAATAAATAAACAAATAAATAAATAAATTATAACTCTTAATTTCTTCAGTGTGCCGAAATTAATTGAATTGTTTATTTTTAAAGCCCCTTACGTCACTCACTTCTTCATTGTGGTGTTATGCGAGAAAAAGGAAGCTGTAACATAGGCACATCATTCTATGTAGAAATCCCTCGATTCTGATTAATTGAATGGATGTGAGTACACCGGGAATTTTTGATCTGGTTTTGAAGCTCTGTGTATGTTCAGTCCGTCAGCAATTTCGCTGGTGGGATCCTCAACAGCTCTGCCATCAGCTGTCATAGATGGCCTAGGCATCACTGAAGAGGCGTACTAGGGAAATAAGGAGTGAGGTAGTTTCCCGTTGCTTTCCTCATGAAGCTCTGTAAATAATTGATTTTTGGGGTTTCTCAATGCAACTATTGTTGACTACAAATCCTGGTGGCCTCCACTGTTCAAGAAATCTGTCATGCCCATAGAATCGCATGGGAACGGGGTGCCTTGAGATAGTAATATTTCATGTGTTACAATTCAACAATTTAATATATTCTGGGGATCATTTGGTATAATACTAGTCAGTACATTGATGGTCTGGTAAACTTATAACCAGAGGCTTTTTAACAGTACCCCCAGTGCCATCGCGATGCCATAAAGAAGAGCGTGCAAACGCACTGTTCCGATGAATATAAAGAAAATGGAGGATTTGAAAAATGGAAGGATAAGTACTGAATGAAGGGGAAATTCAAAGATTGTGGATAACCGTGTATGACTACCTTATCACTGACAAAGGGATTGGTTAAAACGGACGTTAATTTCAAAATCATTTGTTCAGTGGGTACGTTCATAAAAACGTAAGTTTCTTAAGTTTTTATAGTTTTTTACTAACTGACACATGAATCATTGTGTAGATGAATATTGTAATTCTACATATTATTGTAAGAAACAAGTGCCATTGAAGCGTTATTTTTCAAAATACGCTAGTTATGTCATATATTTTGGACAATCAACTGTCTACGTGACATAAAATTTAAATTGTGTCTCTCATCGGCACTTGTAATTTTGGTGGATAATTTCATTCCGTTATGGACCTTGTATTCACGGCCTAGTGATTGTACGGAGCTGTGATATTACCACGATTATATGAGACTGGAATTCTACTATATTTGAAGTATTGGATGAATAAGACTTTGTATCTGGTGAATTCGGATAAATCGTACCTAAGCACTTTGAACTCTTTTCCTACTGGTCATCTACTCTGTCTGTGCATGGAGAAGTGAACCTTTCGTCACATGGTTATACTGTGTGTCATTATCTCCCTTGCGGATGGCTACACGTATTCTTTCGCCATCTATGAGACAACATTGCTACTACAGTGTGTGTTTAGACAACGCCCACCAGGGCGAGTATCGGTCTAGTCCGTGTGGCTCCTAGCGGGGAACTTGGAAGTGCACTGTTCTACGCTTGAAGGTGTTTGAAGACAGACGTCTCGGAGCCATGGCTTACATTACCGCTGCCAATAATATGCGTCTGCAGACTGGTATAGGGTGATACCCTAAAACCTTCCCACCTGGGGAATTGTGTTTTATTTAATGTGTAATTTTGTTCTATAGTCCTTCTAGTGTAAATATGTAGTTGTAAGAATGTGAATATGTAAAGTTTATTTCTTACTGGTGAGTTGTAGTGATAGTTCAAAACAGGGTTGCCTTACCTAGGCATATATGGATTAAAGTAAGCACGCCGTTATCATTTCGTTGTGCTCATATTTTTTTCTTGTGTAAGTTCGTATATGCTGATGCGTGTGTCCGTTATGATTTAAACATATATCTTAGTTTGGTGGTAAGGCGTCATGTTTTCTATGTGTTCTGTTTGTAACTAAGTATGCCATTATCGCCTAGGTAATTTAAAAATTCTCCTCCGCCTTGATTGAAAGTTGATTTTCCCTTTTGTTTATTTGTTTTCCGTATTTTTGCGAGTGATTATGGCCTTTGATGCTTGTGCCGTTCCTATTTTGAATATTTTGAAACTTTTGCTGTCGTGGTGTGTGTTTGGTACAATTTCCTGCGTGTGATTTTGTCGTTATTCTCATCTAAATTTTCGTACATCTTTCTGTGCGTTTAGGCATTTCATATGCCCGTGTTCGAACTAACACTACGCTTACACTGGTTTCTAAAGTTTTTGTTGGGTTCATGTATTATTATTATTATTATTATTATTATTATTATTATTATTATTATTATTATTATTATCGTTTATTTAAATTTTTTCTCTTTGGTAATATTTATTTGTGTTTAGTTAGTTTATTTTCATCCCTATTGCGGGCTTTTAATGAGATCCTTGTTCTAATTATTTTGTAAAACCGCATTTAAATTAACGTTTGTCAACAATGTCATTGTAACGTGTTCATTTAATCGAGGGCTTGGATACCCCTAGTGCGAAAGATATGGAGCCTGGTCCTTATCTTATCGCTCCTGATCACTGTTGTGTTATCTCTTCGTGCCTGACGGTTACGTAACCTTTTATTATTATTGGGGATATTGTGAATTGTCGCCGGCGCGATAAGAGCATCTTGTGGATTGCTCCGTGAATATTATTATGACTTGTTTCCTTCCGAATCTGTGTGTTTGTTTTTTGGGTCTCGGTGATGTTATGTGAAATGATTGTATCATGTAAATTATGTTTCGGTGTTTAATTTATTAATTATATTTTTATTTTCTGGGCGTGTCTGCTGTGGCGACTTTATGGTCGGTTTTTGTTGTGTTCTCTGTTAATGGTGATATGTCGGGTTTCTTCATTAATATGTGGATTGGTGGAATTTTAGTTTCCACTGGGGTGCTGTCAAAAGCCCTCGATTTACAATCCAACACTTCCTTTTTCTGTGTTAAATTTTAAATTCATTTAATATTAATATACTTCAAACATGTGTTTATCATGGGTAATTATTAAGCTAAGTTGATGCATCAGTATATATTTTTTTGGAAATAGAAAGGTACTATTTATTAGGGATATTATTTTAATTACATCCAAGTCATTTATTTAATGAATATTTGTTTTACTCCTTAATGTTGTGGTTTTTTTTGCAGCTTCCATTATTCCTCAGAATTATTTAATTTATTTTAAATTTGGTGTATATTTGTAACCATTATTAATTAATTATATTTTTATTTTATTTTTTGAAAATTCTGGTGTCATTCTGAGGTGAATTGCGTCGTGATTCCTTGGATCCCCTCCTCTATCCTTTTTTATGGGTAGGTTCCTGCACTCTTCCTTGCTACCTTTTATTTTGGTGTGTTATTTTGTGTTTTGAGGTTTATTTGCTCCTTGTTTATTTTTGTCTCGTGTGCACACATCCCTATGACGCACGTCATTCATTATCAATCTTAGGGGGTGTTGCACCATGTTATTATAAAAAAGTCCTCATTAGTTTTTGAAATCTCTTAAGTCATGAACATTTAAACGAGACTAGCAACAATTGTGATATTTATACAAGCAAACTACATACCTCAGGGAATTCCCAATCAAGATTTAAATTTTGGATGTAATAAAGCGTGTACAAGTTTTCTACGTTAGTAGTTATTCAGTTTTTCTCTTTTCCCACAAATTTACAATCCTTAACTTAGCGGGTTTTAAAAATAACCGATTCAATTCTGAATAAATAGATTTATAAACTACCTGAAAACGGAAATATATGTGACCCGTTGTGCCTAGTGTTATTTTTTTGAGATGTTTGTGCTCCTATAATTACGTAGCATAAGGTACTGAGCTTCTAGGTGCAATACTCCAGAAGATATTAATTATCGACTATTGCTATTAGGAAAACTCTATTTATAGAAAAACTCAATTACAGCCCTCACTAATTTTCTTACGAGTTGTACAAAGTTTTCATGACATCGATTCTTGGAGGCTCGAACTGCTGCATAACTTAGTTTCTTAAGAAGACCCATAGGTAGCGCTAGAAGTCAAAACACAGTAAAGCAATTCTTACACCCCAGACACTATGTTCAGTTCCGCTGTAAAACTTCGTAATATTATTATATCCGAATAAATAACTGAAATAATTGAAATAAAAGTAATTAATAGAAATGCCCGTAGTATGGGCGACAGATTCCACCAGAATGGATCCCTCAAATTTTAATAGAGCATGATAATTTTCTCTCCCAAGACGTGTACATTAAGCTTTGTACTGGTTCATCTGCTTCAGGGCTTACCTAACCTTCTGAAAACGATTAAATAGATAGGAACTGCACCTAGGCACATCAATACCTTCACTGATTCTAAAATAACTAACTATATTCGGAATAATATCCGTGCATGAGCACCTCATCAACACACCAAAATATACATAAAATACACTCCAAAATAGTGCTGGAAGGCCACATATTTACACAATTCTCCAACAGCAACAACAGTGGGAAACGAAAAGCGAGTACCAAGCTACCATTTGTAGTCAGCCCGATGAACATTAATTACAAAGCATGTACATATGTAGATGAATAGCCTTCACTGTCTCTGTGTATCAACCAACACAACTTGCATAATCTCATTATTAGCACTTGTTATAACACATAGATACTGTACCGTTATAATTCTGTGTTCACTGATTTTAACACTTGATTTGTTTAAAGGTACTTTCACTTCAGCAACATTCGCTTGTTGTTACAGAACATAAATTATGGAGAGTCTGAAATTCAGTACCCCATAACTTTCACCAACATACAAGACACCAAGGCCACAAGTGATATAATATCAAGTGCCTAAGCACTCCATAGTTTGTAAGTCAGTACCACACACAATATTCCATAAAATTTCACGTCAACTACGTTCCACAAAAGTTTTAAGGCAAGTCCTCTCCGTCGTTTTCTCACATGCTGTATATCACTTGTGACGGCTTGGTGTCTTATATGTTGGTGAAAACTATGGGGAACCATATTTGAGATTTTCCATAATTTATGTTCTGGAACAATAAGCGTGTGTTGCTCACGTGTGAAATAGACCTCAGCTTCCCCCTACTCTCACATGATACATCTAGATCGATCCTGGCCATCCAATCACGAATGGAAGATACTCTTGCCATACCATGACCACGCCCCCAACCTCTTCCGGATACCAAGACAATAACCACCAGGCGGCCTCATCGGACGCTGGGCTGTTCCACATGACTCACACATACAAATATTTTAAAAAGTATAAATATTTATTTCTTTTTGAATCCTGAAATACTTGAATTTTGGAACTTATTTTAATGAAAAGGTAGCTTCGCTGCACTCTCAACGTGATTTGATATAATCTGATAAATCAAGAAGCAAACAAAAGTAATAATCGGTATACTGTATAGAGGTTACAAAATCACCTTGTGTTCGAAGGAAAGTAGCTGCAGACAAGGAGAGGACTAGAGTGGAGCAACAAAGACTCATCCTCTACATGGCCTTACACATCCAGCCCAGAGACTGAAGTCAAGAAAATGTTTCCTACGAACGTCTGAGGAACTAACTGGATCAAATGACACTGTAAGACTACGGCTTTGGAAAGCTAACATGCCCGTCATCCCAGGACAGATGACAGTTGCAGAACGTTTGCCACCCGGATGTCATGAAGACTGGTCTGTCTGGAAGTCCTTGAACAGACCGAGGACAGGAGTGGGCAGATCCAAAGTCAACCTAGCAAGATGGGTCTTTATCGATGTCATAAAATTTGACTGAGGCGAAGAACAAACTATGCAGTATATGCCTCAGTGTTCACTGGGTCCATTTTCATGCATTGAAGATGATCTTTTTCATGCATCAGGGAATTTACCTGATGTTGCTAGGTTCTGGTCGAGATTGTTGTGAAGTGCTTTGATTTTTATATGTGTTATAGTTTATAATATTTTTAATGTTTGTTCTGCATAATATAACTGTTTAAATGATATTTCTGATACGTAATAATTAAAAAAAACAAAAGCTATAGCAAAAAAAAAATATTACGGCACTACAACACAGTCACCGAGCTCGATAGCTGCAGTCGCTTAAGTGCGGCCAGTATCCAGTAATCGGGAGATAGTGGGTTCGAGTCCCACTGTCGGCAGCCTTGAAGATGGTTTTCCGTGGTTTCGCATTTTCACACCAACCAAATGCCGGGGCTGTACCATAATTAAGGCCACGGCCGCTTCCTTCCAACTCCTAGGCCTTTCCTATCCCATCGTCGCCATAAGACCTATCTGTGTCAGTGCGACGTAAAGCAAATAGCAAAAAAAAAAAAAAAAAAAAAAAACAGTCATCAAACTAGAGGCACTTTAAGCAACGGAAACCCTGCGAGCTGGCGGCAGGTCACAAATAAAATATATCGTAGAACATGAGGGAAACATTTCAGAAAGTTCCTAGGACCAAAATTCGAAAATTGAATTTGGATGAAAAAAACACAGGAAATATATGAAGTCACAGAAAAGCTACAGGTACAATCATAAGAAGGCTATTGAAACCTACGTACATCTGCGCAGAATGGCCAACAACAGGCTGACAAAAAAACTTCTAAACCTTGCACTATCCCTGAAAAGTCTCAATAATTGGTTATAGGAAATAAGCGAATATCTACAAGAAATTGGTATTACCGAGGAAAACATTCAAGACAGAACGACATTTAGAAGCTCAGTAACCAAACATAACTCTGCACAGACACTTGAAAGAAAACATATAGGATGGACAGGAGAACGCACAAAGGAACTCAGCGAACGAATGAAGAGATACAGGGAAGAAAAGGAGGAATATTGTACTAAATCAGTTCAAACACTCCCCTTAGTTGGGCATAGTGAGTTATTATTATTATTATTATTATTATTATTATTATTATTATTATTATTATTATTATTATTATTATTATTATTATTATTGCCTCCGTGGCTCAGGCAGTAGTGCGCCGGCCTCTCACCGCTGGATACCATGGTTCAAATCCCCGTCACTAAATGAGAGATTTTTGCTGTACAAAGCGCAGGCGGGACAGTTTTTTCTCCGTGTACTACACTTTTCCCTGTCATCTTTCATTCCAGCTACACTCTCCACTAAAATTTCATTTCATCTGCCAGTCATTTATTGTTGCCCCAGAGGAGTGCGTCAGTCTTCGGCAGCCGGCACAATTCCTACCCTCGCCGCTATATGAGTGCTTCATTAAATCCATTCCTGACCCGGTCGAATGACTGGAAGCAGGCTGTGGATTTTTCATTTTCAATTTAGTGAGGTATTTCTCCAGTTGCGTCTACCACTTTGAATTCGCACGTTTGATTTGCAAAAAAAAAAAAAAAAATGTGTATTCGATAAGTAAGTCTCTTGTTATTCATTCTTCCCAAATGCCTTAAAAATTGAATTCGTCGCAGTCCCATTTCATCAGTAAGTTTAGACATTTCTAAATACATTTCTGAGTTGGGTTGGGGTGATGCAGGCCTATTCCATTTTTAATTCTTAGTCCTAAGATTTATCTCACGATTTTCCTTTCTTTAATCTCTAACTAGCAGTTTCCCGCTGGCTCCGCCTGCAATGTACAAAGTATGGTGTTGTTCGTTACTATCCTCACGGATGTATTTGCAAAGTTTCGAGTTAATGAACAAAGCACATGATCTGCTTTGGTAACAGAATAAAATACTATGTCAACAAAACACTTGAAAATATATTACACAAAGAAATTGAATTAGACGTTGCTTGGAATAACACTACGCGCCGAACTGTTAAAATGTCCTTTAAAGATCTTCGTCATGGAGACAAATGTACTTTTCTCAGAATCTACCAATTTAAATAGTTATTACCTGAAAAGAAAGCGCTTGATCCACTGAGTATTCTTACACCAAAATGAACTGAGTGCCTCAGTTACCTTCAATGAGAAAAATGTTGAAGGAATGAAACGTCAAATTTAATGTGCACTCATAACTTTCCTCAGAATCAACCAATTTGAACAGTTAAGCGGGGAGACCTGGGTCAACACGGGGAAAAAAGGCCACTATTCATTCGATTGTTATATATGCTACAAACGTTGTTGACAAATGCTGCACATACCCCAGGATTGGCATGCTTAAGAGCAATCAGAAGCAACTTCAACAATGTCAAAGTTCTAATTATGACATTTTAAAATAAAATGTTCAAAATTTCCCGCCTTTTTAACGATATATCACGATTTCCTTCATAACTATGTTAGTGATTCACGGATAATTATGATTTTTTCAGAGTTTTCTCCCATAATGTTGTACTACAATCTGTACCTCATTCAGATTAATAGGATTTAAATTCGATTTTATATAACATTTTTATTTAAAAAGCTATTAATATTTTCTGGTGCTCGGACTAAAAACGCGACAAAAAATCCAAATAACAGTGTATGTTTATGATTGAGGTTCATTTTGTAGCTGGAGTTTTTATACACACTTTAAAAAATGAAAAGTACGAAAATTCTTGTAAACTTGGAATTTATAAGGAAAACAGTGATATACTGTTAAAAAGGCGGGAAATTTTGAATATTTCATTTTAAAATATTACAATTATTAAAATTCTGACATTATTGAAGTTGATTCTGGTTGCCAGGAAGCATGCCAATACTGGGATATGTGCAGCAATTGTCAACAACAATTGTAGCATATTTAACAATCGAATGAATAATAACCTATTTTTGTCCTTTGTTAAGCTGGGTCTCCCCCCTTAAGAGCTGAAATGAAAGAACTTGATCCACTGAGTGTTCTTAGGCCAAAACGAACTCCGTACCTCAATTAGAACCAAAGAAATGATTGCTTCAACGAGACAAACATTTGAAAAATATCAAATAATTTGAGGAAGGCGGAAGTTAAGTAATTTATAGTACCGGATTACAAATCTGTGCATGAATGCCTTTCAGTTAAAAATGAAGGAAATCGACCGGATAGAATGGCCGGACTGACTGGCTTTAGTTTTCATATTTTTTAAAATATATAGATTTTTCCTTTATTTTTTATGATGTAAATGGAGCGTTTCTGAAGCGTAAAGCTTCAGGTTTGTTAAGTAATGACGAAATTTACTGTTCCAGGGGAAGCATCTTCTGTTATAAACATTATTTGTGTGTTGAAAAGCAATTTCTATTTTGAGAATTATTGAACTTTCTTCTCCTTCTTTCTTAAACAGTTTACTCTCCAGCATTGGTTTCTCCCTCGGAACAAGCGAGGGACTCCTCCTCTACCGCCTCATGGGCAGTGTCCTGGAGCGGGAGACATTGGGTCAGGGGATAAAACCGGGGAGGAGGACCAGTACCTTGCCAACTCAGCCTCACCTGTTATGTTGAACAGGAGCCTTGTGGCGGGGGGGGGGGGGTATGGGAAGATTGGAAAGGAGAGACAAGGAAGAGGGAATAAAGCGGCCGTGGCCTTAAGTTAGTTACCATTCCAGCGTTTGCCTGGAGAAGAAGTTGGAAACCACGGAAAACCACTTCAAGGATGGTTGAGGTGGAAATCGAACACACTTCTATTGAGTTAACGTCCCGAGGCTGAGTGGACCATGTTCCAGCCCTCGTACCACTGTTCAAATTTCGTGACAGAGCTGGGAATTGAACCCGGGTCTCCGGGGGTGGTCGCTAATCTCGCTAACCACTACACGACTGAGGTGGCCCTGAATGTTTTTTTTCTGTGTCGCACCGACACAGATAGGTCTTATGGCGACGATGGGATAGGAGAGGCCTAGGAGTTGGAAGGAAGCGGCCGTGGCCTTAATTAAGGTACAGCCCCAGCATTTTCCTGGTGTGAAAATGGGAAACCACGGAAAACCGTTTTCAGGGCTGCCGATAGTGGGATTCGAACCTACTATCCCCCGGATGCAAGCTCTCAGCCGCGCGCCTCTACACGCACGGCCAACTCGCCCGGTATATTATTATTATTATTATTATTATTATTATTATTATTATTATTATTATTATTATTTATTTATTTATTTATTTATTTATTTATTTATTTATTCAGTGATGAACATAACAGGCTTTTTGCCCAATTACAATGTTCACAATATACAGTAAAATTAATAGTTACACTACTAAACATTAAATGAAAAAGACAATACAAAGAATACAATGAACTACCCAAACAATACAAAGTTGGTAATACAATAAAAATATACAGTTACTACATTAATAATTATTATTTTACAGTGGTGCCTAACACAAAGTAACACATTCAGTTATACAGTCTTAGTATTAAACATGACACATTATCCAAAATAATATTCTAAAAGAGAAATAAAGTGTTTAATTTATCGGTCATTTGAAAACTGTGAATTCAAATAGAAGAGAAATAAAAGAACAACTAGAAGAATGAAATAAAACACATATACAGAAAACAGAGATAACATTTAACAGTATGTGCATTATAGGAAAGTACCACACGCCAATTCAAAGTTGATTCGATTCATGAAAACGTTATCCAAATTATATGTATTTAATGTATTATAAAGTTTCAGAATTTTATTAAGAGGAGAATTCTTATGGGCTTCTGTGCGGCATTTCTTAATGTAAAACAAATTCTTGAACCTGCCAGACTTCCGAGGAACTTAAAATGGTATTATAATTATTGGTATTATTATTATTATTATTATTATTATTATTATTATTATTATTATTATTATTATTATTATTATTATTATTATTATTAAAAAACCGTTTCGTGGTGATCTGTTCAGATATTGAAAGTCTAGTTTATAGTAATATATCGCGCTTCATCTAATCCTGTACGACAGAGAAGACGTCCAGACACCTTGTTTCATCAGTGACGGATAGAAATGTAAGTCGATCCTAATCTCAAAGGTTTCCAGCGGCTCCTTGGGAGTAGTGTTTCGAAGTTTCGAATAAGAGTCACGTAGAAAGTGGGTAAAGTTGCCCTATACAGTGTAGTGTCCTAAGAAGGGGATAAGACTGACTCGGAAAGAAAGTATACAATAGTGAGAGAGAGAGAGAGCGCTGAAAGCCACAAGTCCTCCTGTACAGGCCCTAATTGGTTTCCAGCCCGCCGCTGGAACCGAATTTAATGAACGCGTCAGTTAATTGGAATGGATGTGGCATTAAAATGGATCAGTACCTGGCGAAGTTGGCGCCATCACACAAGGGAGCGACGAGGATAGAGAACCCTGCCTGCGGGTTGTTTATGGCCGCAGAATGGAACTGGCAGCCGCTTTGCACTCTTTCTGCCTCTTTACGATAAGCAGTTAATACTATTAATGTACTATTGCGGTAAAACGAAATACTGTAACGGACTTGTCTGGGTTAAATTAATTTAAAACCAAGAGAAATACGGATAAAAGATGCAGCACACACTGTAGTTGAATTATATAGATTGCGTCTAGCTCATATTATTTCGTGAAATACTATACTCATTAATAGGTCGGTAGATGCAGTGGGCCTCGGCTCATAAGTGGCCACGGCTGATCCGTGGTCCAACAGCTCTGCACTCTGACCGGCCAACCGAGGAGAGCAGGGGACCGTGGCTCTACGCCACGGTACAGGGCTGGACCTAACGGCTGGCACCAACCGTCGGCTGTCCTGATAATGGTTTTTCGTGCTTTTCCATTAACCTGTACTAAGCACTAGGGCGAATGCCAGGACAATTCCTAGTATAGGCCACGGCCGCCAACCCCCTCACCTCCGAGCATCTCTTTCACTGTAACAAATCTCCCGGCCTGGGAGACGGCGTCAAGGTCTAAGAGGCCCGCCTCCCCCTTCAGGGAGGAATGAAAACTTTTTAGTAGTAGTAGTAGTAGTACTCATTAATAACAGCAAAGTAAATTCGTGTCCTCATCCCGCGGTGGTACAGCTCTTTTCAGGCACACCCCAATGAAGGTGAGCTGCATGTACCATTTCAACCACATACCAGCCCTCTTGAAATTCCTAAATTTCTGGCAGTACCGGGAATAGAACTCGGGCCCCCGAGAACCGCAGCTATTTATTTATTTAGCCTGTGACTTAGATAGGACACAAAACAAGGGGGAATATACAGTACCAGTCAAGAGTTTAAGATCACATAAAAAATCGCGAAATGTCATCTAGAAACTAAAATTCTGCAACTAGGCCTCTGCTATTTTCTTTCTGAGCTTTCACATTTAATGTGATATATGTGCCCTGATTTCATTGGCTTAGTTCAATTACTGTAGAAGTTATGAACTTTTAACTCTTGGAACGTCACACCAAAAACTAAAAAACAATTGATAATGCAATGTACTGCATACTCTAATTGGTTGCAAATATCACCACCAAGATTTTTTGTAGACTTAGCAGTAGATGGAGGCCATTTTAGTGTGAATATAAAAAATCGAAAATAATGCGGCACCGTTTTTTGCGTGTTATACCTTTCTTGAAGCAGCGCCAAGTGGGTCGATTTTTCCTTGTTCTTGTCCTGTGTCGCCCAAGGTCTCAAATCGAGCTATTGGAGTCAGACTTAACTGCCCTGATAGTTTAATTTGCAATCTTCAGATGGAATCTAAGAATACATTTCTGATGCCGATAGCTCACACTAAGACCTATGACAAAGAAAAGGAAAAACTGACCATCGTAACATTGGTTTGAACAAAAATAAACTCACCAAAATCGGTGCTACGTTTTTTTTTGAATTTTTATATTTATACAAAATGGCCCCCACCTGTTGGTAAGTCTACAAAAGAATCTTGGTGATGATATTTGAAGCCAATTAGCGTGTGTAGTACATAATATTTTCAAAAATCTTGACATTCTGATGTGACCATCCAGCAGTACTTGGCGTAACTCAGTGAAACAAGGCGACGTATATCATATTAGATGCATTAGCTCAGGGAAAAAATACAGAGGTCTAGTGGCACAATTTTAGGTTCTACTTGACATTTCACGATTTTTTAATGTGGCCCTAAAGTTTTGACCTGTACTGTACAAAGAAAAGAAAAATAAGTTCATGTTGGACATTTTCCAGCAACCCTTATAAATTACAGTCCAGGTTCATGAGCCATTCAACTACAGTACATCAGGTGTCACATCAATAAAATCATGACTCTAGCCTGGGTAACATCTGATAGGACATTCAAAGGCGATGTGGTAGATTATCTGACTGTCATTCCCACAATTGCAGGCAGCTAATGGTTTCCAACCCTATTTATATGCCAAGGCAGCACAGCGTCCATGATTAGCGCGTATCCGGTTAAATCCCGCCCATAACTGATGGGGTAGCAGGAATCCCGGGGGTTTCTTTTTATGCTGTTTGAATCGTTGCCTTTGTGGAGATACCTTGGTGAGCCATTCTTCATTCCCTTTCTGTTGTAGTGTTTACTAAGTGAATCAATCCTGGTGATATTGGTACGTACCCATAAGGCAAAATTACCTAATAGGAATTGGAATATACCTGGTAGATTACACAATTAAATTTACCTGGAACAAGCAAAATTGTGTACATGCCTAGAGATTAAAGGGCAGTCAAATCATATCATACATTTTGCGGGAAAGCTGGCAACACCGTTGTTAGGTATCGATACTGCCATCGCTGTGGTAGAACTGCATAAGTGACAACTCACAGGTACACTCAGTTGTTGGGTGATGTCTTTGTTGGTGCGTGGACTGCTCTAGTGTGTTCGTCCAGATGTAGAAATGAAGCCAAGCAGAGAAGTGTGGTTCGTTTTCTGGTGGCGTAGCGCTATGCAGAAACTTTGCAGAAACTGCGACGCGCCATAAATTCAAAACGCCCTGGAATGCTGTCGGACGGAGTCATTCTGTTACATGCTTTCAGTCTTAGGAAGGCTACACTTCTACGATTTGATTGGGAAACACTTCAACATCCTCCGTACAGCCCGGATCTTACACCTTGTGATTATCACATTTTTGGTGACCTGAGGAAAGATATTTGTGGACGTCAGTTACATTCATATGAGGAACTGCAAGACTGGGTTCGCTTGTGGATCCGTCAGCGAGCTACCTCTTTCTACAAAATTGAATTTGATAGTCTCGGCTCCTACTGGATAAAAGTATTAACGATTTTGGTAATTACTTTTGAATAAAATCATTCCATGGTCACGTTGTAGCGGGTGTTGGTGTTCCATTTGACTGTCCCGTATATGTAATAGAGAAAGCAACATGTCAGGAAGATTAATAGTTATTTGGAAAATGTAAAGAAGCAAACTTTGAATATAAATAATATCAGAATACGGAAAGTAATATATATTTGAAAAATAAACGAAATTAAGGGAAGACCGAATGCCCTACCTCGCCAATGTTAATTTTGTATAATTTATGTTCTTTCTTCTCTGAAATCGCTAATTATAAATGCATGAAACTTTTACAGTATATTCTTCAACTCTTACTAAATGCTGAGATCTACAATCGGAACTGTGGTTCAATAAATGTGGGAGTAAGGATTTTTCTTGAAAAGATATATTCCAATTAAAAAATCATGAACAATGAGGCATAACTCTCAAGATATTAGTCGCAATGCCCTGATTGTAGATCCTCAGCTGTATTGTGTACACATTAAGTACCTGTCAAAATTTCATGGTTATATATTGTATAGTCATGAAGAAAAAGGAAAATTTATTGAGATTTTTTAGGTTTCAAGAAAATCAACTCCAAAGTTGAAGAGTGAAAACAGTATCTTAAAAGTTACACTATACGTTTTCCTAGACCAATTAGCATCCAGCACCATAATCTGACTCGTCACTGGCTAACTGCTCCTTTTTTTCTTCTTTCTTGCTTCTTTTGTTACCAGATTTGCTGCAAATTCTGCTTTTTGCACCCTTAACCTGCCAAGCACTTTATATCCAGATGCTGTATCTTTCCTATTTCTACTCCCAGTTCTTCAAGAACTTTAGAGCTGCCTGAATCCCTATGATTTAAGGTTATTGCAGCATATGAGACCCCTGGTCTGGTGAAACCATAACATGGATTCAATAAACATATAACTTTATCGCCAATTATTTGTTTGTAAACAACAGTAGGCAGACATCTTAGAGCGCAGCAGTATAGCCAACTTCCGGAACTTTAAAACGAGCAAAACCACAGCCTTCTAGGTCAAGAAGTTCCTGATATATCAATGACTGTACCAATCGGTGCAACATGAAACAACAATTCATGCAGTGTATATGTGAATTTTAAAAAATAATTAAAAATACTTCTAGAACGAATTTCTATATAAATGATACACCAAAATGTTCCTTAAAGTCCTATTTGTAACATAAGTCAATAAACGAAAAAAGTATTTTTTTTTCATATTTTGGCGTTCGGTCTTACCTCTTGAATGTTAATCAAAATTAACTGTAGCTTGGAAAAAGTAAAATATCTAAGTGCCAAAATCTGCTTTTGTGGATATGCCTTTAGTTACTGTAAGTTCAAAAATAAGTTGAAAATTTACATTATGGTTTTTCTTGCAGGTTTAGGTAAAAAAAACTGTTATTATTTTGTGAAAGGTGTGAAAACATATTTTAATTTGATACATTTGAAAAAGAACTAACTCACTTTTTATGTGTACTTCAAAAGTCTCTAAGTCCATGGTGTTGAGAGACAGTTCTGTAATTCAACCTCTTTTAAATCTACACATTCATACTTATTATGATCACGGTTATTACAAAGGGTTTGAAACTGTTTACGAGAAAGATCAACTGACAAAACACTGTATTTATAACTGTCCTAAGATGTCACTGTGCATAAATACAGTCTCACATAGATTGATATAATGAACGTTTTCTTAAAAAGAGATTAAATCGAATTATTATCTGATTTTATTTTACAGTTTCAGTATCCAGTTACATTAATCCATTACCGTTGATCAGCACAGAGAAGTTGGAAATTACGGAGAAAGTGGAGAATATTCCATCACATGAGGCAATATTTTTGCAGGATTGGAACATCCACTCTCAACACAGAAAACCACACAAACAGAACACAGAGAACCAAGCAGCTAAACAGGGCACATAGCTCTTTTCGAATTTCCAATCATAGTGGAGATACAATAACCAACATATTGTGAGGAATATATGAATTACCAGAAAAAAACCTAGACACATAGCTCTTTCAGCTGTGCACCTGCCTTAGTACATAGTTCACATTCGTAGCGAAATCTGATTTTCATTACTTTGAAAGCTTTCCCAGGCTACGATCGGTAGCAGTGGCGTATGCTGAATCTGGAGTATGTGCGTCCTGTTAAAAATATGTAGTTGGTCCCTAAGTCACACAATTCTTACAAGTGAAATATCGAGTGTACGTTAACTGCCATTTTTAGTATATAATTTACTATTGTTTATATTTAACAACACTTACATGCATTTAGTAATTCAAATTACGTACCTCATTCAATATTGAGTTAGTCCAGATGGGACTTGTACTGAAAAACGATCCGTTAACGGTATCTCCCTTATTAACCCTCGTATCGAAATGATGCGTATTAGAAAGACGGTTTAGAAACTGATTTCCATTAAGGCGGGTAGATTTTCATTAAGTGTATATTTTGTGGGAGTGAAAAATCACGGTTACGATTTCGTATAAACCCCCAGTTATTTCAGGGATTTATAAACAATATTTGCACTAAAACTTACCCAAGGACAGGTGGATTCTAAATATGAAGTTTGATAGAAATATATCCAGTAGTTTTCAAGTTATAGGCAAACAAACGTACGTCAAAGCTAAAAAAAATTCAGTTGGTCATTATTTTATTACATCTGAAACGGATAACTGTACGGAAATTTCGCCAAAATTGTCGATGTTCCGACACACGGTCGTTACGATTTTATTTATATAGATGAACACCGGTGACCTTCGTTACACTGGTTTCGGGAAATTGATGACTATTTCCAGATAGTCCGCCAGCCCAAAAATATATCCATGTTAAAATTCCTGATCCATATATATTGTGTGCAAAAATCCAGATTTTGAATCCCAAACCTCTCCGCAGTACTCATACGGAATGAGGGCATATGATGCTAATGATGGTGATTTGTCCGTGGGATAGGGATGTTAAGCCTTGAGCGGACACCTTGGTGTACTTCGATAAGAGGAGGCTACGTGCCTATGGGAGAAACACAATAGATCTAATTAGCCACAGTGCAAGGTCATACCTACCCTTTGTAACCTGACGTAATGTTTGCCTTAAGTCATTCATGGTTAGCAGCAACTTCTAGGCTCATGCTTACAGGTGCAATGCCAGCAAGGCAATATGCAATATATATAGGAGTTGGTATTAAAGCAGCCAGAACCTTCTATTATTATTATTATTATTATTATTATTATTATTATTATTATTATTATTATTATTATTATTATTATTATTATTATTATTATTGTTACGGAGATATCCGTGGTAGTTAGAGGTAAAAGAAGGTGCGGGCTGGAATAGGTCTCAACTACAAAAGTTCGAAAGATGAATTAAAATTTCAACAAGGTTATATTTTCAAAACTTAACAATGGTAACATAGAATTTTGAGCATACAACAAATAACAACAGTTAAATCAGGTACACAGCAACTTTACAAATTCTGGGCTACAAGCCCCAAAGTCTGCGCTTTCAGCCTACACCCACAATTTAACAAAGGGCAGAAAACCCCTTCATTACATGGAGCTCTTGCTCCCGCTTAATAATGCCAGGCCTTCTGGAGGCACCTAGAGATCAAATTTAGGAAAGAGCAGACCTGCTCTCAATAGTTCAAGCCTATCAGAAGGTCATAAGCAAACCTTACACTAGACTGCCCTTAAGGCATACTTATAAATAAACAGGGGTATCTCGTACCCAATCTACTGGGCATTAGTGTGCAAAAACCAGGTTAATTTAAATGGCCCAAAACAAAAGGATGGAGGCGTGAATTGGCACTCCTAAATCTACATTTTAAAACCTAAGTGGTTCTAGGCCGATACACAGGGGCTAATCCCAAGCTAGGGAGGTGACCCGTATGAAAAAACTTTAATACATTAAGGAAGAGAAGAAACGATTATGAAAACGTAGTCACCTCAATTTCAAAATGAAGGGGAGCTCGAGAGGGTGAAGCACTCTCTAACCCCGCATTAAAGTTCAAGAAAACTAAAGTTTACCAGAAAAAGGGTTTACATGTTTAATAGGTTACATAGTAAAGGTTTCGAACCCTCCCCGAGAGTTAGACTGCTGAGCTATCAAGAAATAAAGATGTTAAGAGGCCATTACCTTGTAGAAGTACTGCTGACTGAAGAACGAGGCGCTTCCCGCCCCCTGCTACATATTCACACACTGAGTTAGATGTTATACTAGTGGCGCGGAGACAAGAAAATCAGCAGTTTTATACCCTCGTGGAAAATTCGAGACCTTTCAAGAATTAGTAGACACCCCCCCCCTCAACTTTATTGGATAGCTTAGAGCTACATATCCATATCGAAGAAGACATACATGATTGGCTGAGTATTAATTTAAAAAATTTTGGATTGGCTAAGTTCAAACCTGGCGGAAGGAAGGATTAATATTGCCAACCCAAAAAATGAAAGAACAAAATTTAGTAAAGACAACAACTTTTGAATACAAAATTTCTTCAAGAAGGTTCATTCCTTTGCACCAGAGTGCTTGATCATAGTTTTTTTTTTTTGTAGAGACATCTGGTAGAGAACGTCCACACTTCTTGATCAGTGACAAACAAAAACACATCAAAATTCACACAGAGCCATCTTCGGAGAAACTGTTGAGTTAATACAGATTTTTAAAGTTCAGGCTTTCTCCTGTAGAGGAGTTTCAATTGGCGCAATATTTGAACTAGCGGCGTGGAGGTGTACCGCCCGGTACAATTATTATTACTTTTCTTTTTCCGTTAGGGTCTTCTAGGGACCATGTGACAATTTGTTCTTCCTTCTTCTTCCTCCAATACTCCTTCATCTGTTCACCATGTCTCCTTTTCCTTATCTCTGACCATTTTGAACCTATTTTTCCCGTTTTGACCTTGGAATCCTTCCATTCTAACACTTTATTTCCAAACAACTCCCTCTGTTGCTGCTTATTCTCTTATATTGTCTGCTTCGAAATCGTTCTTTACTTCATCAATGCGGGTTGTTATTGACTTCTTGTGCCAAAGATATTTTAAGATCTGTTTGGTTAACCCGTTGCAATTCATTCTGTATACCCACCCCCATGGAGCTACAGTCTTGGAAGGGCCATGGCCTACCAAGCGACCACTGTTCAGCCCGAAGGCCTGCATATTGCGAGGTGTCGTGTGGTCGGCATGTTGAATCATCTCGGCCGTTATTCTTAGCTTTCTAGACCGTGGCCGTCAACTCACCGTCAGATAGCTCTTCAATTTTAATCCCGTAGGCTGAGTGGACCCCGAACCAGCCCTCAGGTCCAGGTAAACATTTCTGATCTTGCCGGGAATCAAATCCGGGGCCTCCGGGTGAGAGGCAGGCACGCTACCCCTATACCATGGAGCCGGATCATTCTGTATAAATATCCAAAAATGACCAATCACCTCTTCCGCATTGTTTCTGTTATATTTTCTACGTTCCACTATATTTCATCATTACTGTACTTGTTGATTTCCAGAGGCTTTTTTTTGAAAATTTGCTTTACGTTGCACCGACACAGATAGGTATCATGGCGACGAAGGGATAGGAAAGGCCTAGCGGAAGGAAGCGGCCGTGGCCTTAATTAAGGTACATCCGCAGCATTTGCCTGGTGTCAAAATGCGAAAACAAGGAAAATCATCTTCAGGGTTGCCGGCAGTGGGGTTCGAACCCACTATCTCCCGGATGCATACTCACAGCTGTGCGCCTCAACCGCACGGCCAACTCGCCAGGTGATTTCTAGAGTTCTGTAGTTCTCAGCGGATCTAGTATTTTCCGTATATTTTTTCTTTTCTGTACTTCTAATTAATTCAGCTTGTAATTCGGTACTAGACATTAACTTACGCATAGGCATTCCGGTTTGACTAATCTGTTGTAGTGTTGTATTTTGAGGGTTTTAGATCAACACTTTTTGTTGTAGATATTCCTAGTTATGCCGTATCCTCTTTCTATCTTGTGTTTCCTTTGTTCTACAGCGGGATTTTCCAAACCATTTATTGAATTACTATTATTAATATTATTATTATTATTATTATTATATTTTATTATATATAGTTCACAATTTTATAATTGGGTTTATGAGCTTCTTGGGTACAATGTACATGGAAGAAGTACTGTTTAGTACTTACGCACATATGCTTCATACTGAACCCATGACCTTTGTGCCCAAAGAACATTATGCATAAATCGACAATCATTTAAAAGTTGGATTCTTGATAGCATGGATTTGACACGTGACGAGGAGGTGATTACCTTCGGTCCCACGCTCGGGGGTACGTGACGTCAGCCACACGTGTCAACGGCGGAAGAATCTCAAGTCATTTTTGTGAACTATTTCAAAGCGCGTGTACATGGCGTGACCCACGCCAAGTCAAAAAATATAGTGCCTATCAAAGGAGGTCAATCATCTCGCAAATCGAACCCGTAAAAATTTTAAATGTCCATGAACACTACCGCCAGAAATGTAGCAAGCATGTAGTCACTTTCAAAACTCTTGAAAGTACAGTTTAGGTAAGTCAGAAAATTTATAGAAATTTTCTTGGCGGCAAAGGGAGAGATCCGAAGAGAGGGGGTAACTGCTATAAATATGAAGGGACGCCATGACGAAGTCTCCTTCTCCGGCATTTGTGATACAAAGCGGACGAAAAATTGTTGAGCTGCTCTGCGAAATCAAACAACGAAAGTAGACTGAGTTCAACTGCAGATTTCAGCCAGTGTGGCTAGGTCTTGACTCCGTGAGGAGATAGTTTTCTTGAGTGAAATAATTGTACCAGATAGGACGGTCAAAGTACTGAATAAATTCTAATGTGATTAAGTAATTCGTGTACGGAAATAATTATAATCCATCGTGTGCACTCAGCAAACAAGTGAAGGGTATTTTCTTTTTTTATGCTTTATTCCAGGAAAGCTGAAGATATTAAAAAAATGGTTTGTAAAGCCAGGAATGTAAAAATGGCTAAATAAAATACCAGGGTCGCAGGTGAGCCCTATGACGAACACTGGCGTGACGACATGAGGTAGGTGACTTTCCATCTTACTACCTCTTATATCTTGTCTCGTGATCTAAAAGTGTATTCGAATGGGGATATACGACGCAGTGGTCATCCCTACTAAGTTTTGTAAATGTGAGAATACGACTAAAAGAGTCATTTGTTTTATTTTCCACTTGGATAAATTTTTGAAGTCTTGCGAGTGCCGTATAATGTTGTAAAAAGTTATTGAATAGGGTTCCGAAGTGATATCACGTCCAATGTAGATCGTCATCCGTGTGTAGTGTACTGCCTATATTTTGTGATGCCAAATTAAGATGTTCATTCGACGTAAAAGTTTTTTGTCTGCAATTTGACGTTAATAATAATAATCCATGGTTACTCATTTTCAATCGAGTGGAAGCGCGCTGTCGGGTGAGAACCTAGGGTGATGAATTTGGTCACGGAGAGAAACGTTTTTCTCGGCTCATTTTAAACTGTGTCTGACTGACAATAAAAGATCTAGTAGAATGTTTCAGTCATTTCTCGTAAAAATCAAGTTATTAAATACTATCTCATTTATGCGAAGTTATTCATGAGTAATGCATTGTGCCATATTAGACGTCGAGATTTCTAGTGAGGATTTATTCCAGTTCTTTGTCGATGGTAATTGTGGAGCTGGGAAACAGAGGTTAGTTTTGTTGATATGTGATTTGTGAATCAGGTTGGACCTGTCATTGAAGCCGGGACATGGAGGCCCGAGGAATGTTTTATATGAGTTGAGATGAGATGTGCGAATCAGGTTAGAGTCCTGTCATTGAAGCCGGGACGTGATAGCCCGAGGTATATATTTATAATGTTGGGAATGGAAAGAAATTCATAGAAATCCATAGCGGTATCAATTGGCGACGCGTATAATTAGTGTGGGCATCTTGAAGCATAATCTGTGCATTTTGTTGGTTAGAATATCGTATTTGTTTAATTATGTCGGCAGAGTTTAAAGGGAGCATTTTGAGAAGTCAGTCAGGTAGAACGAACCGGGTGTTTCATGTAACTGCCAAGCGAACTTGGGGGCTAGAGGCCTCAACTGTGATAACGGGACAGGCGTGGAATTAAGATTGTACTGTATTCTCGGCCAGGAAAACGTTAAAATGCTGGATTTAGTTGAAATTCATTGCCGGTAATGATCTGAGTATTGTGAAATACTGTTATTGGGGACGTAATGAACATTTGAAATCACGAACTTTGAGTATAAGGAACAGAGTAACCAAATTCAGGGTTGTCCAAAATATAGAGCGATGGTTGTGATGATCGGTTTGTCTGTGGGGGGTGTGCAAAATTCATAATGGTATGACGAGATAGGACATCGTAATTATATGGCGATTTGTTTGGTTTGTACGTAGAGTATTAGGATATCCAAGTGTTAATAACGGTTAGGACTAGATTAGATTTTAAAAGTGTGAGATCAGGAGACAAGATATATAACTGGACATGAATTATGTAACAATTCTTTTCCAGCCAGATAAACATCGCAATATTGAATTTACATCACAGCTGCGTAGGAATTTGTGAAGAAACCAGAGTCCGCGGAGATAAAATTTACTGTTCTTTAACATTTCGCTAAATCATTTAAATTTATTTAATTATTAAATTCAGTTAAACCGCATTTTGAAATAACTTTAATCAAGCGAATAACTTGGAGATGCATTCTGGAAATTTTAGTTTGTTTTTCTGGGGGAATATTAAAATATAAAGTAACGTTTAAGGGGACATATCCGAAGGAAATGGATTTTACTGCCACAAAGTTTGTGAGCATTGCTATTGTTGTAATTATTGAACTTTGATTGATTGAGCAGTGAATGTGCTGGGATAGTAAAGTGGAAACTTTGGTCATCAACCGATGTAACTTAATTGTGTTTAGCCTTCAGCCTAGAAACTTGGATGGTCAGGGGGTCATCAACCTCAGTGACTTAGATTAGGGCCATATGCCATTGTAGCATCATTTCCTTGCGGTCATCATCCACAATGACTTTCAAGTAACTTAGAAGATTAGATGTCGGTCCATGACATAGACGCAGGTCACATCGATTCAATTAAGGGTCCATGCCGTAGAACCACTGTGTGGCACACACCGATTGGACGGCCTTAATTATACCCAGAGTCCAGAGTTCGTGTTACGAGGGCTGCACATAACGAATCACTATGATGGTACATGTGGTCTCACATGGAAGCCGAATTTAAGTATTTCCAGACTTTCCTTTCCAGTGTTCTGACGTTTATGTAAAAATGATTGTGGTGTCCAGTGGACACAATTGACTTCTATGATATCATTGACATATCAAATGCTTCAAAATTTCCTTAATAAATAGGAATCTTTTAAACAGATCTTTCATTCCACTAGATAGATTAGAATTACTGAATCCTACCTTTACCTCAGCAAGTGACGAAGAACCCGATACGACCCAAGAGACAGATCTCATGAGCTTTGCTGATAGGTAAGAAAGGTAGGTATCCCTCATTATGGACCTAAAGAGTTCAATACATATCGGTATATACTTACATTGGTGACAAATAAATTTGACAGATATTTATGAGATATTTAGTATACATAAATGGTCAAAATTATTGGTGGACGATTTTCATTAGCCCTCTGTATATGGTGGATGGTTCATGCCAATAAACGTCCTCACTATGTGACAAGTGGCCAGGATTGCTGATTTTTTTAATTCTCTGTAAGAGGGAGGGTGGAGATTAAGAGCTCCAATGCTCCTGTGTAGTGTCCTTGGTATAAAACCATTACATCCAATCACTACTGGAATTATGATAACATTGTCGAGTTTTCACATGGTTTTTATCTCTGTGGCCAGATCTGTGTATTTGGAAATCTTCTCTGAATGTGTTGATTGGAGGTTGTGTGTATTAGGGCATGCTGTGTCAATTATGAAGCAGATTTTCTTGTTCCTATCTACAAAAGTTATATCTGGTCTATTGCAGGTAATAGTTTTATCAGTGATGATACTTCTATCCCAGTAAAGTTTATAATTTTCACTTTCCAAGACTAATTGGGGTTTGTAATTATTATTATTAATTATTATTATTATTAATTAATAATAATTCATAATTATTATTATTATTATTATTAATAATATTATTATTATTAATATTATTATTTCGTTATACCCAACTATGGAGCGCATTTGAACTTATTTAGTACATTGTTTCTTCTTTTTTTGCTAATATCTCCTCATCTGTTCACGGAGTTCGTTTCTACATTCTCTTGCCCATTCCTTATACTTTCTGTTAGATTTCTCTGCAAATTTAAGTTTGCTTACTAATCTTCTAAAATTTTTACTGTCTTGGAATTGTTTCCTTGGTGATGTCATTATCAGATGTTAATTTATTTCCAGCAACCAATTGTTCTTTTTTTACGGATAGTTTTAGGATTAAAAGTTTCTTTAATCGTCTTTTTCTAATCGATTGTGTGATTTTTTCTGTGACTTCATAAATTTCCCGTGGTTTCTCTTTTATCCAAATTCCATTTTCGCATTTTGGTGTCAAGTATTTTCTGATTATCCTAGAACTGGTTTAACACCATCCAGCACTACCCTTCGATTTAATTTTAAAATACGCCTGTTTTCCATTCACCTTGCATTCAGTATTACGATTAACAAATATCAAGGGAAGTATTTAGACCGTGCTGGTGTTTATTTAGCCACCGCCAGCCGTACGTAGTAATGTCTCGAGTACGATCATTTGGCAGTTTCAAACTATAAATAGTGCCAGGGAGTCATAGCACAATAAAAGTAGTGTGTAAAGAGGTGCTAACAGCGCTACCTACATTTCAGAGACATTGGAACAAAATTTCTCTCTAAAGTAATAGGTACTTAACACTTTGATCTATAAATGTATTCCTGGAGTCTGTATTTAGCCACTCTTAACTACACGTAGCAAACGCTGTCACTCGAAGAACATACTTTACCAAACCAAGAACTTAATATTCCATTGAATTTCAACGGGTACAATCTAGTTATTATAAATCAGGGCCTCTCAGGGTGCATGCACTGTGCACGGTGCAAGAGACGACTTGGCTTGGTTGACCAGAGTGCAGACCCCCCACTCCTCGATTTGGAGCAATAACGCTTACTCTCTCTTTCCTCACGCCTGTCTCGCTCGCTCCGCCTGTCTCCCTCTGCCCCACTTGCGCCGTAGCGCTCAAAATCCAAGCTGACTTGAGCCGAGCATAGGCGAGTTGAGCCGAGCTTAGCCGAGAAGCCCAGAGACGAAGCGTTGATCCGAGCCATGCCGAGCGGCAGCGATGCACAGTGCACGGAGCTCTTGCGCCTCTATCTGCACGCGTGAGATTTTGGGCGTTTGAGAGGCCCTGTTATAAATGTTCAAAGGTACTGGTAACAGTGACTTTTGTTGCACAATGAATTGTATTTTTTAATTTTTAATTTATTTATTTATTTATTTATCTTTCTCATTTAGGGCCGTTGGAGACCACATCAACTAACTATAAGGTATTTCTGGAAGCCATTTTTGCAGCCCAAAAACGTTGCATTCTTTCTCTGGCCATCTGACTTCTCTCTTCTGTCCAGCCGCTGTCCTGCTTTTGTCCATCGTGGAAGCCCGTAAAGTTGTTGCTAACTGATCTGTATTTTGATTGGTTAGAGAAGTCCTCCTCATTCACTCCCATGTTCTTCAGTTCCTTTCTTACTTCCTTGAACCATTTGTCCAAGACGTTACATCTGTTGTCCGTCTACATTAAAAATCTGCTTGCTTAGTCGGGTTTCATCCGTCCTGAACACATGTCCTTAGAACTTCAGTCGTCATTTCCTTATTGACTCCATCAACCATTCATTATCCCCGTATACAGTAGCTTCCCTCTTCTTCAGAGTCTATACTGTCCATAGTACCCACTATCTTGCGAAGGACCTGCTTCTCGCGATCCAGCCTTTTCTGCCTTTTATTAATTTATTTAATGATTTAATTTTGTATTTATTTATTTATTTATTTATTTCTACTTCTTGTTTTCGAATGGGTCTACTATGGACCACGTTAAGCATCATTCATTTACGGTTCTTCCTCTTTCGATCGGCCCAGTACTTCTTCATCCTTTCGGAGTGGGCTTCTTTACGTTCTCGTGACCAGTTGTTGCCGGTCCGTTTTTTGCTACTTTGATCTTGGAATCCCTTAATTTTGTTGATGATTTTTCTGTATTCCTGTCTGTTGTATACTACCTGCTGTGATATATTATTTTCCTCGATATCCTCCTTGACCCCTTTAAGCCAGCTAGTTTGTGTCTTCCTTTTCTCCATGTATTCCAGAATTCGCTTGGCTGTTCTCTCTGGTGGCATTCTTTTAATGTGTCCGTAGAAGCAGAGTCTTCTCTTCTTGAAGGATGTTGTAATTTTTTCGGTCCTTTTGTATAGTTCCTCATTTGGTCGCAGTCTAAATTCTTGACCCACTTTCCTGGGCCCTAGTATCTTCCTCAAGATCTTCCTTTCTGTCTTTTCAATGTTTTCTAGTAAGCCCTTCCTGTTCAGTGGAATACATTCGATCGCATATAGACTTTCTGGTTTGATGACATTGTTGTAATGTCTGATTTTTTATTGTGCTTCAGCCAGCTATGGATCACGTCATTTCAACTGTCTCCATCCACGGTCTTTAACCTTTGCCCAGTATCCCCGCATTCATCTTCGGTGAGCTACATTTCTCTCTTGAGTTCACTTATGGTCTGTTTGGAGTTTGGGCTTTTTCTTGAAACCACAGTATCCTCCAAATTTCTTTCGACGAAGATCACGTTTCTGGATGTGATCATGTGTGACACCCGCTTCCTTGAGGTCCTAATCTACCTCGGTGAGAGAAGTTCCTGTGATTTTATTATCCAGAAAGTAGACAGGACAGTTATAACTCATTCATGTCACGCAATCATAGAAACTGAACCCCCTTTTCCGAATGGTATCGATTATATTTTATATATGTGCCTTTTCCTGTACTCCCCAATTTCGTTGACAGGCTCCAAGATTTTCCTCAGGATCTTTCTTTCCTTGGCTTCTAGTGTTCTACTAACTCTCTTATTCATCGCAAGACATCATTATTACTATAATTATTACTGGCATGATATAGGCTCTTGGCCTTATGCCGTGTCAAGAAAATAAGGTGAAATTCTTTACGTTTCACAGAGAACTGTGCTCTGCGTCATCAGAAGAAAATCTCGACCGTCCACGAGAAAGGCTTCTTAAACGTTCCTCATTGCCAGATGTTTCATTCCAGGCTTGTGTCAATGTCATACACCTGTCAATGTCATCTGTTACGTGCACATGTTTTGTGACCATCTTAGACTGTTTCTGATGTTTCGGTCAGCTTCCGCTTCGAACGCTAGCGCAGTGCCACGTCCGGGGAGCCATCTGGTGACGAATAAAAGTACCATTTCCACTTCTATTATGACGTCTAAATTTCAAAAGAAGCATTTCTCCTGGAAAGTCGCGATTTTTTTCTGATGACGCAGAGCACAGTTCTCTACGTAACATAGAATTTCACCTTATTTCCTTGACACGTCATACGCACAAAAGCCTACATCATGTCTATAAGTAGGGGCCGTGAAAGCATCAATGGCAACATAATTATTATTATTATTATTATTATTATTATTATTATTATTATTATTATTATTATTATTATTATTATTTCTTCCTTAAGCTGTTTACCCTCCAGGTTTGCTTTTTCTTAGGACTCATCGAGGGATCCCACTTCTACCGCCTCCAGGGAAGTGTCCTGGAGCGTGAGACTTTGGGTACAACTGGGGAGGAGGACTAGTGCCTCGCCCAGGTGGCCTTACCTACTATGCTGAACAGGGTCCTTGTGGGGGGATTGGAAGATCGGATGAGGGAAGGGAGCGGCCGTGGCCTTAACTTAGGTACCATCCGGGCATTTGCCTGGAGGAGAAATGGGAAAGCACCGAAAACCACTTCAAGGATGGCTCAGGTGGGAATCGAACCCCTTCTACTCAGTTGACCTTACAGAGTTGATCTTTCGAATTGCGCTGTATTGTGCCAAGACCTGGGTGGTAACCAAGAGTGATATTAAGAGGCTGAGTGGACCCCTTTACAGCCCTCGTACCAGATTTCAAATTTCGTGTCAGAGCCGGGAATCGAACCCGGGCCTTATTTTTCTCTCCTCACACCACTTTGAATTGGGTTTCTTTTCCATCCTTCCTTGGAATATTCTTAAGAAAGTGTAAGTTATATCTTTTCCATAATTTCTTCTCTAATTTTCATTCTAAATCTCTCCTGACGTCTTGCATCGAGTTGTACTTGAATTTCTGTTTTATCAGTCTGTTATCATCCATTCTATAGATACGTCCAAACAACAGCAATCTCCTTTTTCTTATTGTTTCTAATGTTGAACCCTTGAACTTATGGGTTCAGTGTATACCATCAAATTTGCTTTTGATCAAGCTATAGTAGTAGGTAGTTCAACAACGTTATCCAAAACTAGCAATATACCCGTGCTTCGCTACGGTATTATACTGAAATTTATAATTAAATGTTTAATGTTTTGTGTATAATCCGCCGAAATTCGCGATCTGACTCGTTTTCTGAGAGATTACGGCAAAGTTCCTCCCATTTTTCAATCTTTCTTTCCAGGAATCGATTTTGTACTTCCCGGGCGAGGTTCCTAAATCTTTGCCATCTTTTCCTGTAGGCATTTTTAATATGGATCAAATCCTTGAGGATATCCGGAGTGGTGTCGTCTTGGGTGCCTTGGCGGTACTGAAGCCGCGGCAGGACTGCATTCGTAGTCATTACCCGGCCAGGACCCGTTTCCAGCGCGTTCCGCACATTTTGACGATGGTCCAGAACATTATTATTATTATTATTATTATTATTATTATTATTATTATTATTATTATTATTATTATTATTATTAGGGTGAGTTATATTATTATTATTATTATTATTATTATTATTATTATTATTATTATTATTATTATTATTATTATTATTATTATTATTATTATTATTATTGATGTTCTGGACACCACAGGTAGATGCAAGACCGCTACTTGGCGGTAAATTACATCTTGCTGCCATTGTCATTACGGACAATGTGACCAGCACCAGTGTCGCGTGTAGGCAAGTGCGCGGGATTTCTGGAGATACGCATACACCCCAGCGTCAGTGGGTAAGGTCTGACACATCTCACTCTGATGAGTCTAGTGTCAGACCTCAGACGAAACGCTGGTTAATAGAGCAAAACACCTGAAAAGCCTTATATCTGATATGTTTTTGACATTTTTGACATGCTCTATTGGAGTAAAATATCTAATTCTCTCCATGAGAATTTAGAATTTTCCTTTCGGAATTGCTAGGCGGGCAATAATCGTGGAGATTTATCTCCCGTATGCAGTTATCAGACTGTGGCTATTATAAGGGCTTCTGATAAGTTCACCTGCATACACCCCAGCGTCAGTGGGTAGGGTCTGACACATCCCACTGATGAGTCTAGTGTCAGATTTAAGACGAAACGCCGAAAAAGCCTTACATCTGATATGTTTTTGACACTATACGAATGATATACTTCCGTGCATTTTTGACCTTATTATAGATGTGAACAATTGCACGGTCAATATAATTCCTATCGTTTATTTCAAATGTGTTTAAATTTTTATTTATATGCTAGGAGAATCTACTGTAATCTAACTTTAAGTTCTCCAAAGGATAAGATAGCTCTTGGAAACGAACCCAGGAAAGATTAAAATGATCGGTTTATGATCAGAATAAGTACATTATGAACAGTAAAATCAATTGGTCTCAACTACTTTTTCACCCCACCGACAGCGACATTAAGTTATTTCGCCCCCCCCCCAAGAATAAAGAAGGCGTGTTTCTGTATGTTTAAAGGAGATTCCAAATACCAATGTTCACGCCTGTTACCTTCAGTTTTGATATATGAATATCTCCATCAAAATAATTCACTTTCTTCACTTCCTTTCACACTCCCCACCCCCCACCCCCCACCCCCACAACCCGAAGTGAATTTTCCGGAAGAAAATACTTGTTTCTTTAATAGAAAAGGATCTTCTAAATTCCAATTATCACGACTCTAACATCTTCGAATTTGAGATATGTGTCCTCATATAAGCAAGTCAACTCCTTTTCACCCTCGCCTCCCAAGATGATTCCCGCCCCCCCCCCCGCCAAAACGCGTTTTTCTTTGTTTTTAAAGGAGATACAAATACCACTTTTCACGTCTGTAACAACTTTAGTTTTTATTAGATATATACGTATCCACATACAATTAATTCAATTAATTTTTTCAATCCATTCACCTCCATCCACCTTCATTGGATTTTCTGAGAATACGGTTTCTTTACTTTTAAAAAAGATTCCAAATACCAATGTTCACGTCTGCAAAATCTTTCGTTTTTGAAATAATATCTTCACACGAATATTTCGACTAATTTTTCAATTTCCCTCCACCCGCTTTAAGTGGATTTTCGAAAACAAAAACTACGTATTTCTTTATTTTAAAGGAAATTTCAAATAATAAACTTCACGTCTGTAATATCATCAGTTTTTGAGATATCAGCATCGTAATGAAAATAATTCAACCTCTTTTTCATTCACTCTTAACCCCCTCCCCCACACAAGTGCTTTTTTCCGAAAACAAAAAATACATATTTCTTTATTTTTAGTAGAGATGAAAAAATACTATTCTTCACTACCTAGCATGTTAAGTTTTTGAGATATACTATAGAAATGCTCATTTCAAAATTTCACCCCCTTTTTAGTTCCCCTTAAGTGGAGTTTCCAAAAAGAAATCACCTAAGTTTCTTTACTTTTATAGGAGATCCCAAATACCAGTTTTTACATCTGTAAAATTTTACGTTTCTTAGATACACTGAAGTTATAATCCTCCTAAAAATTCACCCCAATTTGTCACTCCCGTTTCTTTGTTTTTAAATGAGATCCCAAATACCCATTTTCAGGTGTGTAATATCTTCAGTTTCTGAGATATAAATATCCTCATTAAAGGCAATCAACCGCTTCTTCACCCTTTTTCACCCTTCCTATTGGGATTTTCCGAAAACAAATAATACTCGTTTCTTAATTTTTAAAGGAGATTCTAAATACCAATTTTTACATCTGTAAATTTTTAGAGTTTTGAGATACAGATTCACTCATTTTAAAAAGTCACTCCCCTTTTCACCCCCATTAATAGGATTTTCCAAAAACAAAAAAATACGTGTTTCTTTATTTTTAAAGGAGATCCCAAATACAAATTTTTAGGTCTGTAATATCTTCAGATCTGAGATATAAGTATACTTATTAAAGGCATTCAACCCGTTTTTCACCCTTTTTCACCCCTCTTATTGGGACTTTCCGAAAACAAAACAATAAGTGTTTATTTTTAGAAGTGATTCTAAATACCAATTTTTAGATCTGTAAACTTTTAAAGTTTTGAGATATAGATACACCCCCTTTTCACCCCCTTGGCGACGGAATATCCAAAAATACTCCCTCAGCGAGCACCTACATTATAAAATGAATGTATCCTCAAAATTTAATTTCTTTATGTCGAATAGTTTTGGCTCGGCGACCATGAATCAGTCAGTCAGTCAGTCAGTCAGGACTAGTTACTTTATATATATATATATATATGTTCTAAGGGCTGAGGAATTTGGTATGAACATGAATATTAATAAAACAAAAATCATGTGTTTAGTATCAACCCACGCCCATTGCACGTGATGATCAGTGATAATCCTGTATAACAAGTAGCACAGTTCAAATATCTTTTCCGGACCATAACAGAAAATCATCAGTGTCATGCTGAAAAAAAAGCACGAATAGCAAAACAAGCCTTCGGAAATAAACAATCCCGTCTGTGTCAGAAAACAATGTTCCTCATCTTACGTATTGCGCCCTATTATGCTGAGACCTGGACGTTAACCATGAGTGATATTAAGAAGCTAGAAGCCTTTGAGATGTGGTGTTGGCGTCGGTTACAACGGGTAAGTTGGGTGGAGAAGACCAACCCTGAGGTATTGAGCATTGTCCAAGAAAAGAGACAGCATTGAGTCAGAGGCAACATTCTTGCATAGGACATAGGCTTCGAGAGAGAAATGTGATGATGGAAATTTTGGAAGATAGAATACCAGAGGTCCGCCTCTGTAGTGTAGTGGTTAGTGCGATTAGTTGCCACTCCCGGAGGCCAGGGTTCGATTCCCGGCTCTGCCACAAAATTTGAAAATGTGGTACGAGGGCTGGAGCGGGATCCACTCAGCCTCGGGAGGTCAAGGCAAATGCCGGGATGGTACCCAACTCAAGGCCACGGCCGTGTCCTTCTCTCTTCCTTGTCTGTCCCTTCCAGTCTTCCCATCTCCCACCAAGGCCCCTGTTCAGCATAGCAGGTGAGCCGCCTGGGCGAGGTACTGGTTATTCTCCCAAGTTGTATCCCCCGACCCAACGTATCACGCTCCAGGACACTGCCCTTGAGGTGGTAGAGGTAGGATCTCTCGCTGAGTCCGAGGAACCCTGGAGGGTAAACAGATCCTCTGTGTGTAGTTCTTTTCTTAGTGCCCAGTATTTCTTCATTCTTTATGATCTTCGTTTCCTCTCGTGTTTCGAGATAACAGGTTTGGAATTTAATGTAGATTTGTCTTGGAACCATACATATTCGTCTTTAGTCATTACTTTAGCTGTTCGTTCGAATAGTGAATTTTCTGTAATTCTGAGGTTCACTTAGCCTATACCAAAAATGAGAACCAGGTTAATTCCTTGAGTCAAAGGCGAACGGACGTACGGAGATGTCTTTGCTTTTTAATTCAACTAGGTCTTTTTCAGTTTCTTTAAACCAGTTGGATTTTGTTTTGCGGTTACGGAAGAAGTCAAAGAGTTGTTTGGTTAATCTATTAGAGTTCATTCTGAAAAGGTGACCGTAAAAATGAATCCTTCCTTTTTTTTCCGCAGTATGTCAGAGTTTTACAGTCTTCTTGTAGAGTGTTTCATTCTTGATGTATATTATCTTGAAATTTTGGTCCTATGTTCTTTCTTAAAATTTCCCTTTCTTTTAGCTCGAGTTTCTCCATCTGACATTTGAAATTCATATTTAGTGATTCTGCTGCATATAGTTCTTATGGTTTAATCACTGTTTTATAATGTTCAATTATGGAGCCCCATGAAAAGGATTTCTTGTTGTATGTACAGTTCGTTAGCTGGAAGTCCATTTCAAGTTTATTTTTTCTGGGTTCCATTGCTTTGCATTCCGCAGCATTCCAACTTATCAATTATCCCAGTTATTATTATTATTATTATTATTATTATCATTATTATTATTATTATTATTATTATTATTATTATTATCCAATGAGGCGTGTACGATCTCGTTTAGTTTTGCCAGCTGTAAAAGCAACTCTCACAATAATGGCAGTGTATACAAGGACTTGCTTAATGAGTAATTGCTGGATGTGTGCAACTTTGATTGTTAGTGTTGTTTGAGTGTTTATGAAAAGCTCATTAGCGCTGAAGGAGTTGTGTGCTCAGTTGCAGTGACACTAGAGCTGTTTGCTCATTACAAGCATTTTACTTGGAGGAGTTACACATGTTTAAATCCACCACAAGCCTAAGTTCAAACTCAAGTGCACTTCATTGCCAACCCTTTAGCACGCTTTCTACTTTATGTAGCTCATGGAGAACAATAGCACTCTGCCTGTGTTCTGCCATTTCCTGTAGACGAAACACGTCAATATGTTCATCTATTACGCAGTGATATTTGCACTGTTTGTTGCTTCGTCAGGAGACTGTTGGCATTCTACTCTTAATCTTCGTGTGTTTGTCGTCGGTGGATTACTTAATAACTATTTATATAATAAATACTGTCGAAACCGTTCATTGCGCAATCACTTTTAACGACGTATTGGCCCTATCTGAGTCCTATATGAACACTGTATTTAAAAGATCGCTTAGCACGACATCGCTTATTAAGACATATCACATAAAACTGCATAATTTTTATCACATTCTCGGAGGAATATATAGATTATAACTAGAGCAATGCGCGGATAAACAAAATAATATCGCACCCACTCCACATCCCCACTTTCTTCATCCGCACTCGCATTCGCTATTGGTTATCCGCATCCGCGAATGGTTATCCGAGGATATTGTAAATAATTAACTGCGGTATGTTACACCCAAGGTATTGAAATGGATAGATCTGCCAACATAATAAACAGGCCTCACACCTGGCACCAGAACCCCTGGAGTCACAGGGTTATGAGGGTTTTCCTCTTGCTACACCTACCCACGTATTGACCTTTGTTCTTTCCTTCCATTAATTTCTGGCAGGAGCGAGGTAAGCTTGGGTCAGATTTACGGCTTTATGGTCTCAAGGCTCTTTACATATCACCATTCTCCCATACAACTGTCAAGGGTCGCCTAATCACAAACATAATAAGGGGTATATATGCCTGAGTGAAAATCAATGAAATGTCATTGTTTAGAAATTACCAGCAAAATTATCCGCACTGCCATACAGTTTGCATCCGCCAAGATATTAAATTCGCGTCCGTGCAGGTCTCTAACTATAACGTCCAATGTTGATTTTAATGTTAAACGTAAAACTTAAAATTAAGCAATTTCCTCAATATTGCAGAAATTTGATGGGCTAAGGTTTCAAATTTTGAGTCTTGGATACGTCTATCAAACTAAAAAATAAAAGCAATTTTGAAAATCACTTCCGACCTAAATGCAGTTCCGGGGAAACAGCCAGTGTCTTTACTCGTTTCCTTTTTGATTCAAATCCTAGCCGAATTAACTCAATTACATAATTATTTCTGTAAGATGCACCTTCATTCAATACCCTCAGGTTTTTCTTTATTTTTGGAAAATGTCCACACCTAATGTAGATAGTTATAAGGGCTTAAGTGAAACTGTGAATTGACTTACATTAGCGTTCGTAGCGGTAGAAAAGAGCAAACTGCTAATCTAATCGAGCGGATAACAATGATTAAGAAGACGATTATAATTTTTCGGAATACATAAAGAATATGTTCTCATATCTTTATATTTTATTTACCTAAAGTTAGTAGCTCATATCCCTAGGATGTTTTCAACAATGAGTTGCTTGCCTGAAGGGCTAGAACTTTGGATGTGTATTTGTCATGGGTTTGGCAATTGATGACAACAATGAACAGTTTATTTTCAAACTCTTGTTTCAGTAGATTTCAAATCAGTCTGTCTGTTAAATAGTCAAGGCAAGCATAGCCATGAGGATGTAGCAAAAGAAAGGGAAAGTGTTTAATATTGAAGAAAAGTCACACATAATATGACGATTACAAAATGAGAAAACAAACATCACCATCGCGAAGAAAATTGAGTATATCACACTATGTGAGGTTCATGTGCAACCTTAAATACACAATGTGACATCGTCCTACACCAAACTTAGCTGGCTCCGTCTACAAGACAGACGTTATCTTCACTGTCTAACCTTACTGACATGGGCGCCCATGCACGTCGATCGTCATCAATAATGTCTTTAACCGTACGAATGTTTTCGTCTGTAATGTTGGTCCAAGGACGGCGATCGTGTTGCTGATTTTCCACACGTTCTCGTCCTTCCTTAAACTTTTTATGCCAGGAAAACACACGCGTCCTTGGCAATGTTTGATCACCGAACTGTGCAGTCAATCTCTGGTATATTTCCGCCGATGTAACTCTTTCGGGAGCAAGAAATGTTATAACTATGCGTTGCGCAGTGGAGGGGTGCACCTGTTGCTCCGACATCGTGAGTGTTACTGAAGAAACGGCGGGATATATCTAACAGCACGCCCTCCCGAGTCTTAACGGTACCGCCTAAGCATAGCAGAAGCGTGAGGCCAGTCCTACCAAATGTTGATGTTCAGGAACTAAAATCGCGTTTATATTTGATCAACATTCGTAGCAAGGCAGCAAGACACATTCAAACTTTTAATACGGCATGTTAAACTGATATTCTTCTACGAAAGCATGTGGTAGTAACGTGAAGTACGATAAAGCTGAACAAAGTGGAGACAGAATGAGGGAGATCACAGAGTTTATTGAACGATACAGTTCCTGGTCCGAAGTTGTGCGTAATTCTATCTATTTCTCGGTTACACACTGTTGTTTATCTGAAACCGGAAGTGGCACTCTGGCTGAAGACTCATGAAACCAATCGTTCACGATAACCGCTCTTATTATCTGTTCTGTCGAAAAGAGTGAAATGGCTCTTTACTTAAACCATTTAACCCACCTTGAAATGATATGACAGCCTCTAAAACAGTCCATTAATAACTCCCTTGTTTTCCTCCTATTGAAAAGGCGCACATTAGAAAAACATTTTAGAAATTGATTTCCATTAAGGCTGGTTGTTTTCCATTAAAGTTGGTCATGTATATTTTGTGGGAGGGTAAAATAACTGTTTCGATTTCCTACAGACCCCCAAACCAATCCGGAATTTAGAAATAATATTGACCCTAATACCAACCCGAGGACAGATATAAAGTTTGATAGAAATATATAGAGTAGTTTCCCAGTTATAAGGATTGAACAAACAGACGAACAGACAAATCGACAAAAAAGCTAAGTTAGACTCGAAGTTAGACCCAAAAAACGGTCCGTTAATGATATCTGCCTTATTAATTCTCGTATAGAAATGATAAACATGAGAAGAAAAGGTTTATAGATTGATTTCCATTAAGGCAGGTAGATTTCCATTACGTTTGGTAGTGTACATTTTGTTGGAGTGCTGCAAAATCAGGCTTTCGGTTTCGTATAAATGTCCAGTCAGTTCAGGGATTTAGAAACAACATTGGCCCTAAAGTGAACCTAAGGACAGGTGGATTGTAAATATGAAGTTTGGTAGAAATATATCCATTAGTTTTCAAGTTATAGTTTGTTATAAGGCAAACAGGCAGACATGAAATGTAAAACATATGCAGATAGTCATAGAAACGGATAACTGAATGAATGAATGAATGAATGAATGAATGAATGAATGAATGAATGAATGAATGAATATTTCGCCAAAATAGCCAATGTACAGACAAACGGTCGTTACGATTTTAAAGTAATCTGCTCCACGTACAACACCTTTTGAGCTATGTCCACTAGACGTAGTCTGTAAAACCGTCCGTTAATGATACCTCCATTATTAATAATCCTATCAAAAAAGTTTTAGAAATGGATTGCCATCAAGGTTGGTAGATTCCCACCCAGGTTGGCCTGGTATATTTTCTGGTAGAATGAAATCACTGTTTCACTGTTTCGGTTTCCTATAAACCCCCAGTCCACTCCGGATATTTGAAATTCTATGGACCTTAAAAGCTATCTTTGAACATGGGGATGGGGAATATGAAGTTTGGTTCAAATATTTCCAGTAGTTTTGCAGTTATAATAAATATGCTGTATACGCACCCGCTTTTTGGCTAAGTCCACTCGAACTTAGAATGGAAAACAATCCGTTAATGATATATCCCTTATTAATCCTCGTATCGAAATGATGCATAAGAGAAAAAGTTTTAGAAATTGATTTCCATTGAGGCAGGTAGATTTCCATTAAGTTTGGTTGTGTATATTTTGTGGAGTTGCAAAATCAAGGTTCCGGTTTCGTATAAACCCCCAGTCAATTCAGGGATCTAGAAACAACATTGGCCCTAAAACCTACCCAAGGACAGATGAATTCTAAGTATGAAGTTTGGTAGAAATATATTCAGTAGCTTTCAAGTTATGAGAATTCAGACAAACAGACAGAAAAGCTAAAAAAAATATGCAGATGGTCATTATTACACTTGAAACGGATAACTGAATAAAAATGGGAAACCGCGGAAAACCATATTCAGGGCTGCCGACAGTGGGGTTCGAACCCACTATCTCCCGGATGCGAGCTCACAGCCGCGCGCTACTAACTGCTCGACCAACTCGCCCGGTCTTTCCTTTCATTTAACATTCCCCTGGTACATATATGCATTCCTCTTCCTTGTAGTTTTCAATCACAGTGTCCTCTTCGTCATCTGAAATGCGTAATGTTCCATCTACACTCTTCCCTTGGTATTACTTAATCAGTTCGTCTCAAATCGTGTCACAATCTTTCCCAGCAATGAAAGTATTGTCCAGTCATAGTATTAACTAACTATTGAAGGAGCCATAGAAAACGCATCCGTTAGGTTTCTTGCCGTAGAAACAATGAACGTTCTACAAACAATAAAATACTTGCAAGAACAAAAACTAACGTAAAGTGAAACGTGGGATGCTGCATGCCTAAAGCTACCACAGAGCACGGAAACAAAGCTCTGCACACTAACAAATCGTTATATTCGAATGCTGACTCCCTCCAAAGAAAAGTCACTTCATATGGCGTTCACAGATAGTATCAGCATACAATGATCGTCAATCTGGGGGACTGCACAGTGCCTTTCGTATGAAGTACGACCGTCGAAGTGGCGTGTTTGCTCTCCGATACGTAAGATACAGTTTGGGAGCCGCACGCACAGTTCTTGGCCTTGCAAGCAGCCGGCACGTGTGCCACCTGGCAAGCATCACTCGCCAGTCTGAATCTCAACTGTTAACATGGTAAAAGTTCCAGTTTCATCTTAATGGTCGTGTGAACAGTCATAACTCTTCCGATAGGAGTATAGAAAAACCTAATGGTGTTTATGAAGTCCCTCATTATGATAGGAAAATTGGTGTTTCATGTGCTGTTAACGCAACACGAACAATGGAGCCTAATTTTTTCAGATGGCAGTAAATGCAGAGAGGTACAAGATGGGATTCGGTTAACGGAAGAAGAAAAATCGCGTGGGTGGTTCCGACAAGATTCATTTTCTACAATCCTGGAAGTGTTTTCAGACAGTGGTCAATGCTGGTCTATTTTCCCCTCGTTCCCCAGATCTAACAGTGAGTGACTTTTACTTGTGAGGTAAACTGAAAGGAAAAGTGTATCAAACAATTCCTCACACATTGGAGGAACTGAAGGAAAAAATTACGAATAAAATCAGAAGCGTTACTGTGGCAGAACTCACTCGCGTCAACCAAAATGTTATTACCAGATACAATGCCTGCATAACCCAGGAAGGACGACACTTCCAGCATCTTTTATAAGGTAGGATTTCATATAAGATTGTATACACGCTTAAAGCAGGGCGGCCACGCCCGACTTAAGTTCGGCTGAGGCAGCTGCTGTAGCGCAGTGTACAAACACCGTGCGCTCGGTCTTAGTTTACATGATAGACCCTGTATGTCCCGTGTTTTCGTTTTAGGGGTAAATCTCATTAAAGAATGCAATTCTCTAATGTTGGCAGAGAGGCAGCCTAGTACGAAGGAGTGGTTGTAAGCCCTAGAATGATTGAGATACACTGACTGACAGAGCAAATGCAACACCAAGAAGGAATGGTCAGAACTTTATGCCAATTGCAGGGTAGACTGATGTCACTGAGGTATGCTCATGATGTGAAATGCGCCGCTGTGCTGCGCACGTAGCGAACGATAAATGGGACATGGCGTTGGCGAATGGCCCACTTCGTACCGTGATTTCTCAGCCGACAGTCATTGTAGAACGTGTTGTCGTGTGCCACAGGACACGTGTATAGCTAAGAATGCCAGGCCGCCGTCAACGGAGGCATTTCCAGCAGACAGACGACTTTACGAGGGGTATGATGATCGGGCTGAGAAGGGCAGGTTGGTCGCTTCGTCAAATCGCAGCCGATACCCATAGGGATGTGTCCACGGTGCAGCGCCTGTGGCGAAGATGGTTGGCGCAGGGACATGTGGCACGTGCGAGGCGTCCAGGCGCAGCCCGAGTGACGTCAGCACGCGAGGATCGGCGCATCCGCCGCCAAGCGGTGGCAGCCCCGCACGCCACGTCAACCGCCATTCTTCAGCATGTGCAAGACACCCTGGCTGTTCCAATATCGACCAGAACAATTTCCCGTCGATTGGTTGAAGGAGGCCTGCACTCCCGGCGTCCGCTCAGAAGACTACCATTGACTCCACAGCATAGACGTGCACGCCTGGCATGGTGCCGGGCTAGAGCGACTTGGATGAGGGAATGGCGGAACGTCGTGTTCTCCGATGAGTCACGCTTCTGTTCTGTCAGTGATAGTCACCGCAGACGCGTGTGGCGTCGGCGTGGAGAAAGGTCAAATCCGGCCGTAACTGTGGAGCGCCCTACCGCTAGACAACGCGGCATCATGGTTTGGGGCGCTATTGCGTATGATTCCACGTCACCTCTAGTACGTATTCAAGGCACGTTAAATGCCCACCGCTACGTGCAGCATGTGCTGCGGCCGGTGGCACTCCCGTACCTTCAGGGGCTGCCCAATGCTCTATTTCAGCAGGATAATGCCCGCCCACACACTTCTCGCATCTCCCAATAGGCTCTACGAGGTGTACAGATGCTTCCGTGGCGAGCGTACTCTCCGGATCTCTCACCAATTGAACACGTGTGGGATCTCATTGGACGCCGTTTGCAAACTCTGCCCCAGCCTCGTACGGACGACCAACTGTGGCAAATGGTTGACAGAGAATGGAGAACCATCCCTCAGGACACCATCCGCACTCTTATTGACTCTGTACCTCGACGTGTTTCTGCGTGCATCGCCGCTCGCGGTGGTCCTACATCCTACTGAGTCGATGCCGTTCGCATTGTGTAACCTGCATATCGGTTTGAAATAAACATCAATTATTCGTCCGTGCCGTCTCTGTTTTTTCCCCAACTTTCATCCCTTTCGAACCACTCCTCCTTGGTGTTGCATTTGCTCTGTCAGTCAGTGTATATAGTTAAAACGGAGCCAGATCGTATATCGTAATTATGACAGGAGGGGAGAGAGTATTAACTAAGTTTATCAACATTTTAAATATTTTTGTGCCAACTCTCCTTAAAGCAGCGTAGTTGGTTTGGAACACCCGGTAGACTGCTGGTATGTGTAAACGAGAATCGCCCTCATTATATCGCGCAGTTGTGTCGACATAAACAGTTTCACACCTCTCTGTCTGAATACTCCACACGCTTCAGTGATTCCAGTTACCGCAAACATCATTACGTTACTCAGTGGAAATTGAAAGCCCTTCATTAGCGCTACCCGATTGAGTTGGATCAGCCATATCTCGACTTCTCACGCCTAGCTGATATACAAAGAGAGTACAGGGGATGGGACAATCTCTTTACTAGGACATTGTAACAAGACATTGACAGTATTATCAACTCCATTTACTATTGCTTATACGGGGCAATGAATCCAGCACAGAGATTCCCCAGCCTGGGTAATGGAAACTTGGAACTTAGGAATTATATAGACTATTTGACTTATGACCGGTCTAGAAAGCCAAGAATAACGGTCGAGAGGATTCGTCGTGCTGACCACACGACACCTCATAATCTGCAGGCCTTCGAGCTGAGCAGCGATCGATTTGTAGGCCAAGACCCTTCAAGGACTGTAGTGCCATGGGGTTTGGTTTGGTTTGGTTTTATTTGACTTATGAATCAGTCCGGTATAAGAATATTTGGAATGTCAACCAATCACAGCTATCGCCACAATTTTATAGTTTTCGTGTTATCACTTTCGCCTCTAGAGACCCTAAACCAAATTTATACATTTAAAAATTATCCAAATTATCCATCAAGTAACTCAATGTTGAAAACATCCTAGGGATATGAGTTAAGAATTTTAGGTAAATAAAATATAATAAATTATGAGAACATCTTTTTTATTTGTTCTTAAAAATTACAATATTTATTTTAATTATCGAATGCAAAGTATTCAGTGTGAGCATGCACAGTCTTCACGTTGATAAATCACCACTTCGCTTTAGAAGAACGTCCCATTATGAACAGCGGCAGAGAAGTAAATAATGATTAAGTATTGACCAATAATTCTACTCATCTTCTATATCCGGTGCTGATGTAATTTTTAATAAAAGCCTCTGGCGTTTCTACTTCCGTTCATGTAATTCCAACTTCCGTTTTAGAACAGAAAAAAAATGTCTCTATGTGTGCTGGATTTTTCTAATGATTTGTAAGAACGAAAATTTGTGTGTGGAGCAAAAATTTATATTGTTTATTTCATGTTTAGTTTGATGTTAAGGAGAAAAATAAGACACACCTACAAAAACAGTATATTTAGGAATGTTTTGGGGGTTTAAGGTTTATTTTTTGGAGAGGTGTCATTTATGATACTTCACCGAGTTTTGAAATTTAAATGATACTATCACCTATACATCACGGAAAAGCGGGCTAGTCGGCACTTCCTAATCAGGGGCGTACGCAGAGCGGGGTATTGTGGCATAAATCCCCCCCGAAATTCTGAAGGTTAGAACTTGTGATTAATTGAAGGGCTTATTTCCAAAGAGATGCAACTCACCTTTTTTCGGACTTCAAGCTGAACGTGGTAATGTATTCCCACAATAGTTCTTTTTCATGAAAAACGTATTTATTATCAAAGTGGAGTATATCTTGGTTAAAATGGCATCTGAAAGTTGTATTTATTTCCAACGCAACTCTAAGCTGTTTTTATTTCCAACTAGCTGATGTACCCGTGCTTCGCTACGGGATTCTCAGAAAGACTGACTTTGTGGTTTTCCTTACTGAAATCAACATAGGTCATTACAAAAACGTAAGTATGAATGTAGCGATTAAAAGCAATGCTATCATATAAAATACTCGATCAAATGGAAAGTCGCACGTTTTATCACTTTTAACGAACAGTGCTGCGGTTAGATTGCGGTGTCAATCTAATAGTCCAAAGTTCCAGAGCTGGGATGACCAGGCCGCAGATTGCCATGAACACTCATCTGCCATTATTCCGCTGAATATGCACACTGTTCATTCCAATCAGTGCCTCAGAGTAGGGATTGAATAGCCCGAATGCTATGATGATCCAGTGTGTTACGTACAAGTAGTATCAGAAAATTTATAAACCAGGGGAATGGCATGCTAAAGAAGAAAGTTATCTAACTCCCCAGCTACTTCCCATCAATATTCAGGCAGGCTGTTACACTCTGTACGACTGGGCGAGTTGACCGTGTGGTTAGCGGTGCGCAGCTGTGAGCTTGCATCCGAGAGATAGTGGATTCGAACCCCCATTGTCGGCAGCGCTGAAGATAGTATTTTGTGGTTTCCCACTTTCACACCAGTCAAATGCTTGGCCTGTACCTTAATTAAGGCCTAAGGCACTCCTAGCCCTTTCCTATCCCATCGTCGCCATAAAACCTATCTATGTCGGTGCGACGTAAATCAAATAAAAAATACTCTGTACGCAGCAGTAATCCTATCTACCGGAGATGAGGGGCAACAGAAGACACAAAGCACATCACGACAAACAATGGTCAATGTAATGTTATTGTTGATCAATGTTATGAGCTTTCTATATTGTAGGCCTACACATTTAGTTTTCTTTCAACTCTGTGATTTGTAAAATATTTTATACCGTAAACTGTAGTTTCTTATTCTCCGACTTTACATACCGATTTTCATTAAATACTGTTTACCCATTTTCTCGTTACTCGGCGCTGATATGGACTTAGTAACAAAAATCCAAATTCATGAATATCTTTGTGATCATAGCCAGTACGGTAACAATGTATAAGACATGAATAATAGGAAATTTAATACTATATAACCTTAGTTATGTAGCATTCATCGATCACACCTCTAATAAGAAATATTTGAGAATTACATTTTACGCCTTCCCCTAAACTACCATTTCACTCAGCGTGAATAATTTACAGCCTATACTATAGCGACTTATTTTCTGACTTTGCACACCGATTTTCATCAAGATAGGACTACTAATAACAACAATATTTGAGAATTAAATTTTAGACCTTCTCCTAAACTACCATTTTTCTCAGTGTGAATACAATTATTGACAGCCTAGATTGTAGCAATTTATTCTCCAACTTTGCATACCCATTTTCTTTAAAATACAACCAATAATAACATAAATATTTGAGAATTCAATTTTAGGCCTTCTCCTAAACTACCATTTCACTCAGTGTGAGTAAAATGCTTTATAGCCTAGATTGTAGAGGCTCATCCCCCGACTTCACATACCGATTTTCATTAGACCACTAATAACATGAATAGTTGAGAATTCAATTTTAGGCCTTCCCCTAAACTACCATTTCACTCAGGGTGAGTAAAATGATTTATAGCCTAGATTGTAGAGGCTCATCCCCCGACTTCACATACCGATTTTCATTAAATTCTCTTCAACCGTTTTCTCGTGATGCGTGTACATACAGACAGACAGACAGACAGACAGACAGACAGACAGACAGACAGACAGACAGACAGACAGACAGACAGACAGACAGACAGACAGACATTACGGAAAAGTAAAAAGTGCATTTTCTTGTTACTATGGACATGACCGATACAGAAATACCATTATTTTCAAATTCTGAGCAATGTACAGACAAAACTCTTATTTTATATATATAGAAGTGCGGAAACTTCACACGACCAATAGCCCGGTGCTCGCATACCACGTGACCGCTTACCGATTGTGGCGACTCTGCTCTTTCGCTCGTGGTTTCGTAATTTCTCTGCAGGTTTCTTGTAATAGTGGCGAATATTAGTGCAAATGGCGACGTTTGATGAAGAAATTGAGAGGCAGGCAAATCATTACGGGCGGAAAAGTAAACGAATTTCAGCAGAACGGCAGAAAAATAAGGTCAAAATTGAAGGTTTTATTTCCAAAGTGAAGTCTCCGTGGCTCAGTCGGCAGCGTGTCGGCATCTCAACGCTGGATACCGTGGTTCAAATCCCGGTCATTCCATTTGAGATTTGTGCTGGACAAAGCGGAGACAGGACAGGTTTTTCTCCGGGTACTCCGGTTTTCCCTGTCATCTCTCATTCCAGCAACACTCTCCATTTCATCTGTCAGTCATTTATCATTTCCCCAGAGGAGTGCGACAGGTTTCGGCAGCCGGCACATTTCTTATCCTCACCGCTAGATGGGGGCTTCATTCATTCCATTCCTGACCCGGTCAGATGACTGGAAGGCTGTGGATTTTCATTGTTCATTTCAAAAGTGACGCATTATATTTGAAGGTTTTAGTACCTACAATGTAACCTAGCCTACGTCGGTTCACATAACTTGCATTTTCAGCCCCCTTTAATTCCAAAATGACGTAAATTCAAGACTTTCCCCCACATTTTGATGGTATTCCTTGCACTAGGATTTTAGCCACCGTGGCCAGCATATTTTGTTTAAAGTGTTGTAACTTCACATAGAAAATGAAGTCACTTATGTTATTAGGAATCCATTTACTAAAAATTTGCGTTTCCTGAAAAATTTCATTTCTTGGAAGTGCGTCACTTTGGAAATACGCCTTTCAATTGTGGCAACCGTGTCAATGAAGATTTTACGTGGCTCATTGTTTTTCTTTCAATTTGAACTAAGTATTTGCTAAAATTGTGGAGATGCTTCCATTAATAAAATATTACAGTGATCTTGATCTGACATTTCACCTTCACTCTGTGTTATGTTCTGTAGTCGTTAATACATCGCAGGTAATTCCCATTCGTCATTACCAAAGTATGAAAAGAGTATTGTAAGAACTCTGCGCGGTCTTTTGATTTTAAGAGAATGGGCTTTACCCTTACCTTTATCGCCAAAGAGTTGAGTGAGAGGAAGTGTGGACCTGTGGAGAAAGGGCATAGTTATATCGGAAGTTGAATGACCAACAGGAGAGGGCTTTCTGAACAATGGATGACACGAACTAGTAAAATATTTGTGATGTGGCGAATTCATGACTTCAGAAGTAGAGGGTCAGACACCAGACAATACGCCTTGTGAAGTAAACTAATGATGTCAGTTTCCGCGGAAAGACTTCTGTTGGGGCCGATGACCTTCGATGTTAGGCCCCTTAAAACAACAAGCAAGCAGCAAGACTTCTGTTGCTGATGTGATGAGCCTTAATTAAATAATTGTGTCATTTTGAAAATTTTAATTTCGTGTTTCTAATTTCTCAACATGCACCCAACATTATTTCTTAGAAGCCCTCAAATTTTAATATTTCCTACCGGAAATAATTTCTGCCTACGCCCCTGGATAACCAAATTATTTTGCGTTATAACTTGTTACCGCCTAAATATCCATGGTCTACTCATGACAAAATTGATTTATAATATTACTTACAATCTGGTTTGTTCTAAGTTTCCCAATAATTGAGAATTAAGGGTAATATCAGTAGCGATCTTCAAAGTTTAACTCCAATACCTGATAATCAATCCTATTGTGAATCTCTATGCAGATCACACCGGCAACGTTTTACACGATTTTTACATCTGTCTCAAAATACGATTTATTTATTGTACTGAAGAAACCTCACTTGATAGCACACATTGTTATTATTGCATCACAACTGCGTTCTTCCACATTCAAAAATCTCCTTTAAGTAGTTTTCACGAACTCTACCCATGTATATTGCACATAATATAAGGTAACTTAGCGAGATCCCGACATTTGGGAAAACTTTTAAGCTTAGCGTCACTGGTAACCACAGTACTCTACAGGTCGAACTTGTAACTACATTCATTGGAGCCTTATGGATCTGTGCTCATGGTCATCCTGTTAGCTGATGATTATCACTATAAATACAAGGCATATGAATAGTTGGAGGCGAGTAACTAAGTGATGTATGATTTAAAAGTAACTTGTTATAATATAATGAGTAGGTTGTGTAACGAAATAGGTAGATATGCGATAATTTTAAGATAATATTTGAGGTTAGGCGCACAAAGCAAGTTTTGAAGAAGCGGTCATGTCATTTCCAAACCGCCAAACCTTCAGCTTGGTAAGTTCTGCCACCTGTTGCCTGCCAATAAAACTCGGGGAGATCTAGACAGGACTTGATTTGATTTGATTTGATTTGATTTGACTTGATTTGATTTGATTTGATTTGATTTGATTTGATTTGATTTGATTTGATTTGATTTGATTTGATTTGATTTGATTTGATTTGATTTGATTTGATTTGATTTGATTTGATTTGATTTGATTTGATTTGATTTGATTTGATTTGATTTGATTTGATTTGATTTGATTTGATTTGATTTGATTTGATTTGATTTGATTTGATTTGATTTGATTTGATTTGATTTGATTTGGACGTCCCTACTGTCCACACTTATTTTCCTTCAATAATCCTCTCTCTCCAGATTACACACAGTAATTTGTGCTTGTACTTCCATTTCTTCTTCTCCCCATATTCCAACGTCGTCTTTGCTTTCCCGTATGTAAATAACAAAATAACAATTGTCCAAAAATGTCTTGAGGTTACAGGGAAAATACTTTTGTATTTTATCTAGCATGCTTGAAACCTACTTTTTAAAACGTATGTCTGCATTGTCGAAATCATGGGCATGAGCAGTTAATTAATAAATTGCGCAACGTGCATGTGTTTTGTATTGATTCATTATTTTCTGCTTTCTTTCTCCGTATGCAAAAATCAATACAAAAATCCAACAATTGCTTTTCATACATCCATAAATCTTTTGAAATGACAGGAAAAATACTGAATGTCAGAATTACAAGAATAACAATGACTTTTTGTTTACAAGCTCACATAATAGACTGGAAACGACTTTACAGTCTGGAATTACGTTTTACGCCAGAGGATTTTTGGCAAAATTCAGTTTAACGACAACTTAAAGAGATTTTCTAAACCAATGACTGACACGCAAGGCTCGCCTTGTGGCAGTCTCGCGGGCATTGCACAAACCTAATCTGCATAATGCAAGCTCTGCAACACAATTTTTTTCGAGTCTATCGAATTCCCCGCGATGCTCCTATTATTGAATGCCACTCTGGGGGAAACTTCCGCTACGATAGCTGAGGACCGCACTCTCGCTTCCACCCTTGCCATCCTTTGAAGAATGTATCAGCTTCTTTATTCACAAAAACGATCATCTAATAAACCATATGATGGAAGATGTTTATTTGATAAACGTATTCTAAAGAAATATCATATCACACATTGACTTGAGATGCACTTGGATTAGGCAGTTTCCAAATACTTTCCTTAATAAATTTTTAAAAAGTATCCTGATTCTTTAGTGTGACGGACTTGAGGTTAGAATGCCCAGGTTTCGGTTTTTAGCGTATCAGGATATTTTTCCCTTGAATTGGGAAATGCCTATCTGTGATTATCGTAATACATACCTTTACAAGCTGCATCACACCGTCAACCAGAAACTCAATGCTGGAAACATCCTAGGGATATGAGCTACGTGTTTTAGGTTAATACTATATAATAAAGAACGAGAATATTTCATTTATTCCTAAAAATTACAATCATTTTCTTAATCATCGTTATCCGGTCGATTAGACCACGGCCAACTTGATGCGTCGCTCTAGCTAGCTCCAGGAGCGCAGCGAGGAATCCAGTCGGCCGTGATTAAATTAGCAGTTTGCCTTTTTTATCACTACGAGCGCTAATGTGAGTCAATCCATTGTTTCACTTAAACCCTAATAACTACATTCAGTGTCGACATTTTTCAAGAAATCAAAAAACGCCTGAGGGGTATTGAACCAAGAAACACATTATAGAAAGAATTATGTAAATAAGTTAATTTGTCTAGGATCTGAATTGAGACACAAGCTGTTTTAGGCGGCTATTCCGAAATTTATGTTTTTAGCTTGATATATCTCACCAAAACTCACAATTTGAAACCTTTCCAGGCCCTTTAGCCCTTCATTTTTCTTCACAATTGTGGAAATTGCTTAATTTTACGTTTTTTGTAGTATGGTGACACCTGTTTTGTCTGCTAAGAATTGTTTTCAACATTAAAATTTGTATCTGTCGAATACATCTCTCCACATGTGGTTGGCATCAGGGAGGGCATCTGGTCGTAAAACTGGGCCAAAACTCACACCCTGCTCCCCACTCGGGTGTGGGAAAAGTGACGAAGAAGGAAGATCGTAGAAGGTAAGTACCTATACTCATTTATAATTTGATTGGGCATAGTAATAATAATAAAGTAATAATAATAATAATAATAATAATAATAATAATAATAATAATAATAATAATAATAATAATAATAATAATAATGAATTCGTTTAGGACCATTGGACTCCTTGTTAAATAAATCATGTTTTTCTGGAAACCGCTTTTTGCATTCCAGAATATCTGAATTCTTCAGTAAAACTTGGACGTCTAGTGGTCATTGAGGTGGGTTAACTTCGCGGAGTGCACCAAATATCCTAAAATCTTTTCATTCCGCCATCATTTTTTGGATTGATTGAATTTGTTTCAGTGCATTTATACACATATGATACACACATTTTTTAAAATTTAATTTCGTGTGGCTATTTCTAGCCGAGTGCAGCCCTTGTAAGGCAGACCCTCCGATGAGGGTGGGCGGCATCTGCCATGTGTAGGTAACTGCGTGTTATTGTGGTGGAGGATAGTGTTATGTGAGGTGTGTGAGTTGCAGGGATGTTGGGGACGGCACAAAAACCCAGGCCCCGAGTCACTGGAATTAACCAATGAAGGTTAAAATCCCCGAAATCCCCGACCCGGCTGGGAATCGAACCCGGGACCCTCTGAACCGAAGGCCAGTACGTTGACCATTCAGCCAACAAGTCGGACATACAAATTTTTGATATCGTATATTGAGTGTTAATATCTGGAGATTTCTGAAACTATGATGGAAGGGAAGATAACAGTTTCGCAAATTAACTCACAAGTACTTTTCCTGATAAATAAGAAAATTACAACATTAAGAAAGTAATTGTTGCCTAATTTTATGACAACTTACAAGTGAATTAGTGCTAATTAAATCAGACAATGATACAAAAATTCAGTATCGGAATTGAACCTGTAATTCCGACAGTTGGTGGAAGGTGCTCTACTTAACCGGGGAAATGCATGCTCTCATTCATATTCTGACTCAGAACGTCGCTACGAACTATCACTTCGAACCAGAACGTCACAGTGGACAGTGAAGCTAATTGTTCGACGCCCGATTGGAGCTTATGGAAGTGTGCTCGCTTCCACGACTTAAATATAAAGTTACTTAACCAACAGACGCCGAATGTTATTAGTCACTTGTGAGAAAGTACGTATCATTTCATGATATGGAAATAAACAGCGCTTAGGATTATTTCTAATTGTCTTGTGCAAGTTTCAGTGAATTACTACGGAACTGCGGCCGTGAAGAGGACCCTTAAAGTCTTCGGAATACAAGGTTGGATTTCATCGTAGTATTCAACATTCATTCCACTACGAGCTGCTAAATCATCAGACCGCCCCCAACGGAAAGGGAATTCAGGGGCATCCGCCTTAAACTTGTCAATTAAGGACGACTTTTCATCATTCAACATGAAGTCTTCAGTCTAAGTGAAGTCTATTATATCTTATATTAGATATCCGTTCTATGTATTTGTATACCTTTTCCTTACTTCTATGGTGTGGTCTCATAGCTATTTGCTTATTTCTTTATATTTCTTCTATTAATTACTTTCCAGACGAAATAATAATAAAACAACGTAAACAACAGCAGGATTCACAGGACCAACGCCTCAGTTGTGTTACCAACATAGAAAACCAAAACTATAATAATCTGTGTACCGGAAGGTACACCTCTACGCCGCTCATTCACATCTTGCGCCTAAAAGAACTCTTCTTCTGGATAAATCGTGAACTTGAAACTACACCTACTTAAACCGTTACTCAGAAGATGTCACTACAGAAATCTAATGAAATTTTGTTATTTTGAAGTTTCCTGCACTGCTTGAATTTCTACTTATTTTGTTTGCCCTTCATCAAGAAGTTTGGACTTTCTTCAACAGATGTCACTGCTAATAAACTATGATTATGCACCTGGTGTGAAGTGGAAGAACTTTTTTTTGAAGAAGTTTTGTATTCATAAGTAATTTTTTTTACTAAATTATGTTCATTCATTTTTGGGGTTCTCAATATTGATCTTTTCTTTCCGCCAGTTTCGAATTTAGCCAATCATGAATTTCTGTAATTAATTTTCCGCCTATCACAGGCTTCTTCCTCGATTCTAAGTGTTACTTTTAAATTTGACCAATAAAACCCTGTGGGTGTGTCTTGATTATTCATGAAAAGTCTCGACCTTTCCCCGAGGGTTTATAAACTGCGGATTTTCACGTCTCTTGGCCATTTGATCGTCATCTAACTAAGTGTGTGTGTCAAGCAGGAGGCGGGAGGCGCCTCTTTCATCAGGCAGCAGTTCTTCAGCAAGGTAATGGCCAATTAACATCTTATTTCTTGCTAGCTCCGCAGTTTAACCCGAGGGAGAGGTCCGAAACTTTAACCATGTAACCTACTTTCTGAAAATGTAATTTCTGCCGACTTATGTAATAACTGAATAATACACTGACTGACAGAGCAAATGCAACACCAAAGAGGAGTGGTTCGAAAGGGATGAAAGTTGGGGAAAAAACAGAGTCGGCACGGAAGAATAATTGATGTTTATTTCAAACCGATATGCAGGTTACACAATGCGCACGGCATCGACTCAGTAGGATGTAAGACCACCGCGAGCGGCGATGCACGCAGAAACACGTCGAGGTACAGAGTCAATAAGAGTGCGGATGGTGTCCTGAGGGATGGTTCTCCATTCTCTGTCAACCATTTGCCACAGTTGGTCGTCCGTACGAGGCTGGGGCAGAGTTTGCAAACGGCGTCCAATGAGATCCCACACGTGTTCGATTGGTGAGAGATCCGGAGAGTACGCTGGCCACGGAAGCATCTGTACACCTCGTAGAGCCTGTTGGGAGATGCGAGCAGTGTGTGGGCGGGCATTATCGTGCTGAAACAGAGCATTGGGCAGCCCCTGAAGGTACGGGAGTGCCACCGACCGCAGCACATGCTGCACGTAGCGGTGGGCATTTAACGTGCCTTGAATACGCACTAGAGGTGACGTGGAATCATACGCAATAGCGCCCCAAACCATGATGCCGCGTTGTCTAGCGGTAGGGCGCTCCACAGTTACTGCCGGATTTGACCTTTCTCCACGCCGACGCCACACTCGTCTGCGGTGACTATCACTGACAGAACAGAAGCGTGACTCATCGGAGAACACGACGTTCCGCCATTCCCTCATCCAAGTCGCTCTAGCCCGGCACCATGCCAGGCGTGCACGTCTATGCTGTGGAGTCAATGGTAGTCTTCTGAGCGGACGCCGGGAGTGCAGGCCTCCTTCAACCAATCGACGGGAAATTGTTCTGGTCGATATTGGAACAGCCAGGGTGTCTTGCACATGCTGAAGAATGGCGGTTGACGTGGCGTGCGGGGCTGCCACCGCTTGGCGGCGGATGCGCCGATCCTCGCGTGCTGACGTCACTCTGGCTGCGCCTGGACCCCTCGCACGTGCTACATGTCCCTGCGCCAACCATCTTCGCCACAGGCGCTGCACCGTGGACACATCCCTATGGGTATCGGCTGCGATTTGACGAAGCGACCAACCTGCCCTTCTCAGCCCGATCACCATACCCCTCGTAAAGTCGTCTGTCTGCTGGAAATGCCTCCGTTGACGGCGGCCTGGCATTCTTAGCTATACACGTGTCCTGTGGCACACGACAACACGTTCTACAATGACTGTCGGCTGAGAAATCACGGTACGAAGTGGGCCATTCGCCAACGCCGTGTCCCATTTATCGTTCGCTACGTGCGCAGCACAGCGGCGCATTTCACATCATGAGCATACCTCAGTGACGTCAGTCTACCCTGCAATTGCCATAAAGGTCTAACCACTCCTTCTTGGTGTTGCATTTGCTCTGTCAGTCAGTGTATCTTCAACTGTAAATCGGGGATAGAGAGTGATGTGCCCTTTGGGAATAGCCCCTATTTCATCGGCCTAGTGCCCTTTAGGTTCTAAGAATTCATGTCTAGGAGTGCAAGTATTCGCCTCCTTTCATTTTGTGTTCGGGCCATTTATTTAACTGTTATTTCTTTTATACGATGGCCCTATAGGTCGGGTACGAGATACCCCTGTTTGAATTTGTAAGCTGGGCCATGGAAGGCCAAAAGGTGTAAGATATTTTTGGTGTTGCCTTGAATAGGCTTGAAAACTGCGAGCCTGTTACCTCTTTTTCAAAGTAAGATTACTGAATGCCTTTTGAAGGCTTGATATTGTGAGTTGGGAGCCAGCGCTCCATGAATTGAGGGATTTCTGTCCTGGTATAAATTTGTACTCTTTTGTAATTTTGAGCTGGGAGCTCAAATATTGTAAAACTAGGGGCTTGTAGCCCAAGAGCGTGACAATTCTGAAATCTTGGATCTTTCTAAGTCTTGTTTTTAAATTGCTATGCCATTGTTATCTTACGAAGTGTAAAGTTGTTAAAGTTTGTTGTTTCTTTAAAAATATAACCTTTGCTAAAGTTTTAAATCAATTCGTGACATTGTAGTTAGACCCATTCACCCCGGCACCTTCTTTCACCTTTGCTGGTCCACGGGTAACCCCGTAACAAGTGGTAGCAGAGGGTGGTTGAATGGGTCTCTAGTAAGCCCCTCTTGTCGGCTAAACGTTGCATTCAGATCGAACTCTAAGAATTTTCTCAGTCGCTGGTTTTTTTTCTATTTTCTAAATTTGTAAACTTCTTTCATTATGACCGGCCCTCGCGAAGTCCTCCATCCCTGCTACTTCCGCAAGGAGGAATTGATTTACGAATTATCTATTAGAAATGTTCAATCTGGAGGCACGGTTGCGGCAGATACAACCAAACTGAAAGAGTCATTAGAGTTACCAATTATTCTCCCAACTTTGGTAGAGAAGGATATTGATGAGGCTCTGTCCACTATCACGGACAACACCACCGAGCTAGCTTCTGTAGTAAGTTTTTTAAAGTAAGTGATCCTTCTGCTAACCAACTTAAGAGAGTGCAGGCAAGATTTTTCCACTTTTCTAATAGGGTGAGCGATCTATTGTCTCTAAAATTAAAGGAAGATCATGCTAAGGAGGCGAGTAATTTAGTTGACCATCTATCAAAAATGTCCAGTAAAGTTAGTCAATTGTTAACTGGGACAGCTACTCCCAAAACCGACCAAGCCACTATTGTAATCATAGCTAATGAGGAGAATTCTTCCAAGGGTGAAGAAGGTAGTAAATCTGGGGCAACTCATCAAACTTCTGCCCCATTAGAAAATGAGCCTGATCGTCGTACCTCAATTCCACCTTTCTTTTTTAAATAATGCTGTGTCTGAAGCTTCTTCACCTCCTAGGCCGTTACCTACTATGTCACCTGGGTTTAGTAGTTTGCCTCACCCTTTGGCTATGTTACTTAGGGGAATTTCTAAATTTTCGATTAATTCTACTAATGACGTCATTTCTTTTTTAAGATTCTTAGTTGAATTTCAAGATCACATTCTAGTGTTTTATCTTTCTTCTTCTCAAATTCTTCAAATTATTTGCCCTTATTCCATAATTGTTCTCTCGGACAAAATAGTCAGAGCCATAGCTGAACAATCTTCTATAGAAGACTTCCATGCACACCTTCTGGAAAATTTCATTCCGGCTCGAGCCATGTCTTCCTTAATGCAAAGGTACTATTACAGAGTACAGCGACTGAATGAAGATCTCTTCATCCAGGACATTAAATTTTATACAAGGGTATTTGCTCTTCATTTCCCAGAAGATCAAATTGTTCAGACCATTGTGGAATTAGAGGCCATGGCGGTCTCAGCCGAAGGAGTTAGGTATGCCGACACCTTACGTGTCGCTAAGGAGCCCCCTCCGTCCTCGAGTAATTTTCGGCCTCAACCTCGCCGAACCATCACCACCCGTAAATGTTATGCTTGTGTGTCGGCAGATCATCTCCGTAACAAGTGCCCTTTGATTAAATCCAACGGGACAAAGTATGGAGCAGGTTCATCACAACGATGTTTCAAGTATGGCTCCTTTAATCACCTCGCCAAGAATTGCCTTAACGCCTATAGCACCCCTTCCTGTTTAATTTCTGGTGCAACCTCCACCAACTCGAATAATCGAAAGTGACTTGTGGCATCGGCTGAGCCGGCAAATTCATCTTCCAAAGGCTCGGCCCCAGTTAAATCCTCCGAAAGCTCGGAACAGGGTAAAAGTTCTTCTAACCCCGCAGTTGGATGCTCTAAAGAATGCCTTAGGATTGCGGCGGAGTCCCCCGCGCTTGTCCCTTTTCTCAAGATTGAGTTGAATAATGAACCCGTTACCGCTCTATTAGACTCTAGGATTGTTTGTTCTATTATTTTGGCTGAATGGTACTCAAAATTAAAGTCTGTGTGTAAATTTCCTGATTATTGTTCGACTTCAGTTCAATGCGTTTCGGCTAATTCTTCTCCATTAGAAATTTTAGGTTTCCTACTTGCCAAAATTCGTATTTCTAAATTCACTTGGAAAGTAAAACTGTTTGTGGCTAAGCACTTGTCTTGCCCCATTATATTAGGAGCAGACTTCATGTCTCATACCGGTATAGTGCTCGACTTTCAGAGCAAGTCGTGCACTTTCAAATTTGCCAAATTTGCCAGAAATTTCTTAAGGAATACAACGATTAAAATATATGTAGCCATAATGAGACCAATAGTTACCTATTGTTCCGAATGCTGGGTGGAGACCATCAGACAGCAATACTGGTTGCTGAGATGCGAAAGAAAGGTCCTAAGGAGGAATTTTGGAGAATCAGAATAGAGAGATTGCTTGGATAGCCAAATATCTTGGTTAAAATCATACAAGGAAGTATCAGATGTGCTGGGCATGTTCATAGAATGCCATGATCTTATACAGTGAGAAAAGTATTTATTGGGAAACCCCGCGAGAAGAACAAGGTGCAGACCTAGGAAGAGACGGCTCAGCAATGTGGAAAACCTCCTCAAGAAGCTGGATAATACAGAAAGCAGAGGAACGTGAGGATTGGAGAAAGGTGACCAAACGGCCAGGGTTCTACCTAGACTCCCCCATGGCACTGCAGCCCATGAAGGGCCTTGGCATACCAAGCGACCGCTACTCAGCCGGAAGGCCTGCAGATTACGAGGTGGCTTGTGGTCAGCACGACGAATCCTCTCGGCCGTTATTCTTGGCTTTCTAGACCGGGGCCGCTATCTCACCGTCAGATAGCTCTCCAATTCTAATCACGTAGGCTGAGTGGACCTCTAACCAGCTCTCAGGTCCAGGTAAAAGTCCCTGACCTGGCTGGAAATCGAACCCGGAGTAAGAGGCAGACACGCTACCCCTACACCAATGAGACGGCACGTAAATAAGGTATCACTGATAAAAATGAAGTAGGTAGTGTAGTGCGACTTAACAATGTTGACCTTTTCGGTAACGAATTAATTTGTACAAATTTAAAAAATTTTAGAGGTGAATTAAAATATGGCGATAGAAAGATCTACCTGTATCTAACTTTTTTTTTTTTTTGCTAGGGGCTTTACGTCGCACCGACACAGATAGGTCTTACGGCGACGATGGGATAGGAAAGGCCTAGGAGTTGGATGGAAGCGGCCGTGGCCTTAATTAAGGTACAACCCCAGCATTTGCCTGGTGTGAAAATGGGAAACCACGGAAAACCATTTTCAGGGCTGCCGATAGTGGGATTCGAACCTACTATCTCCCGGATGCAAGCTCACAGCCGCGCGCCTCTACGCGCACGGCCAACTCGCCCGGTCCTGTATCTAACATCCATCAGCTCGTTTCTTAGTTAAGTTGGGTAAATTTAATGACCATGATCATATCAGTATACAGTTTTATGCAACCCAAAACATGAACATAATTCAGTGCTATTTTTCACCAATTGTTTGCGATGATATTGGGAAGGAAGTGTTTGATTAAATCTTTGGAGTGCCCCAAGACGATAGGGATAAAGGTAACACGGAGGCGAGCAGACTTACTGATTTCTGTTTGCGAAATGACATGCCTTAAGAGCAAAAGGCACAAAATTAGTAGATGTGAATGGGATAGGTTACAGGACTCCATTATTGATTACACCAAGCCGACAAACATTTAAAAGGAAGATTGCTGGATGTGAACGGGATTCCTAGAAATTACTCTTAAACTTCTCGTTTAATAAGCTAAAGGAAGTAAGAACTCTTCGGGACGAGAAATTATAGATGTGGATATTGAAAGATGAAGATAAAGTGGTGGAATATCAAGGTCAAATCCAACAAAGCCCACCAGGAAGCGACATTGGAACGGTTGGGGAAGGAAAAAAAATAGGAGAAGTGCTTAGTCAAGACAGGAGAATGTATTTATGGAAGGATATGCGGAGAAAGGTAGTGGGAAGAATCACCATAGCAAAATTATACTGCGAGCGATGGATTCCTGCAGATCAGCAATGCGTTCGAAAAATCCATCAAGACCCGAGTGGTGAGGACAAAGTAGTATATACATAGGTTGGACAAGATAAAATCTAAGCAGAGACGGAAACGTGGTTTAATGAATGGAGTATTAAACAAAAATAAGATGTGAATGACCAAAGAAGACTATTGTGCAGAATGAAAAGAATATTCGGATGGAAAACGCCATTCTAAATACTTCACTGGTGATAATGATCAACTCTTCACTGGTTACGGGGGAATCAAAAAGGCATGAACAGATAATTTTGAGAAGCTGTTAGATCTGAATAATACAATAAGGATCGCGTTAGACAGAGGAGCCTGGCCTGGAATGATGTAGAATATGCCTGGAAGTACATTAAAACTATAGAATCTCCAGGTACTGATGTCGCAAGCGGTAAAATGGTCATTTAAGACGGAAATGTAGGAAAGCATTGGATGGACCGAGTACTTCATAAGATCTCCGAAGAAGAAGAGTTTGCGGATTGGGGAACAGCAATCAGATACGGCGGTTAGTTAGCTGGGAATCCAGAAAGCGTAGCAGCCAAAGTTAGCAGGTCGTGAAAGAGGGTCAGGGTTGGACACGGCTTGGGGTAAAGTAGGAAAAGATCGTTGACGGTCTCGCGACATGGTGATTCCACACTTTCACCAAATGTGCGTTCTGCGGGATGGAAAGCTCCTTAGTCCTAGGAGAAGCCCCCGATATAAAACCACAAGTCACTGGCTGAAAAACATCTGTATCGCGGAGAAGAAAGAGGATACAGGAAAGTGGAGTAAAGCTAGGGAGTATCCAACAAGCGGCTCGTTGCAGCAAAGTCCGAGTGCAGTGATAGGAATTCAAGGGTAAGCAAGAAGCACAATAGGAAAGAAGGGAGTGTGACACAAAGTATAGGCTTGCCACAATCAGCGTCGGCACAATGACAGGAAAGCGTGTGGAGGCAATTGAGGTGTGTTCAAGAAACAATGTGGAAGGGAGATAGAAGTAAAGAGCTAAATGTTGAATATAGACTCATATACTGTGGTGTGACTGGTCAAAGAAAGTGCGTGAAAATTGAATGATCCTGGACACTAAGACCAAGTCTTCGGTGGTCTGTGTCCCAAGACAGGGTGGCCGGATGATTTTCTATAAAATTGTCTTAACTGACTGACTAGTATTAAAGGTAGTCAGAGACTTTGGGCCGTAGTGAGCTGTGGTGAGGAAGAAAAGGAGCAGAGGATTCAAAGGTGATATGGTACGAGACAAGGGAAACTGTGGCAGATCAATGAGCCTTTAACCCTTAGCTGACCGACGGTACTTGTAAGTACCAGCTAATAATTTGCCTCATTACTCATATGTTCGGCAGATATCGCGCCTGGAAGTTGTTAGAACATCAATGTATTTTCATTCTATAAGGCAAACGTGAAAACTTAATGTTGGGTAGCTTGTACTTGATCTCCTTGGTAACAGAAACGGTTGTTACCATGGTTATGGCCCTTGTTGAAAATGTAATGTCTTTCATGATATCGGAATGATATTTCACATTAAAAAACTTCATTTAAAACGTGTTTATTGTGAATATCGAACATTCTTTTCGTGTTCTAAATACTTTTCAATGAAATTAGACAGTTTTGCGCGTAAATAGTGACTTTTACGTTTGTGTACTCCAGAGTACCGACGGTCTGTGAGAAGGCGCAACGTGTATATGAACATAAACTCAGATAATCATTGTCCACTTTGCGATAAACTGTTGAGTGACTTCGAATTTTTAGCGGGTTGTTGTTCTTAAGTGATAATGAACTGTTAGAAATTTTAGAAGATATTGAACTGGATAACAACTGTGACATTGATACTGAGCAAGAAGATGATGAAAGTGATTCGTTGCCGCTTGCCAATACACGCATGCACGATGTCTTTGATCACTTGTTTAGTGCAGAAATTGCTAAAGTCAGACAAGTAACAACAATCAACAAGTCAGAAGGTTGTTAGCAGATTATCTAGGGCTGTTGAAAATGGAAGTGTTGTACCAGTGATTGTAAATGGAACAGTGGATGATGTACCGGCAAAGAGGATAGTGTCGATTTTCCTGCTAATGATACTGGTGGGAGTGGAAAGATATTACTGGGGGAATAAGTAGAAAATTGGAAGCCTCCGTGGCTCAAGCGTCACCGTATCAACCTCTTAGCCCTGGGTTTCGTGGTTCAAATCCCGGTCACTCCATGTGAGATTTGTGCTGAAAAAAGCGGAGGCGGGACAGGTTTTTCTCCGGGTACTCCGCTTTTCCCTATCGTCTTTCATTCCAGCAGTACTCTCCAATATCATTTCATTTCATCTCTCATTCATTAATCATTGCCCCAGAGGAGTGCGACAGGCCTCGACAGCCAGCACAATTTCTATCCTCGCCGCAAGATTGGGGCTTCATTCATTCCATCCCTGACACAGTCAATTACTGCAAAACAGGTTGTAGGTTTTATTCTTCTTAAAGTAGAAAACGGAAGAAAGCAGAGAAGGACACAATTATTCCTGGATATAAATGCCAAGTGTTAAACAGAAAAGGTATTCCCCAAAATACGGCAGACGACAAGAAAATGTCTCGTGGTGAGAGTGACTGCAGGATGTCACATACCGGCATAGGATATTTCAAGTAAAGCTGTAACTCTTGCATCTAACTAACACTGTAGAGAACTTAACACTGTTTCCAGAAAAGAAAAGGATGGCGCAAGGAAAGAAGTGACCTGCCCAACAGTTGTTGCAGATTATAACTATCATATGGGAGGGGTTGATTTGGCAGACAGACTTAGGACAATGTATAACTTGACCGAAGATGCAAGAAATGGTGTCACAGGCTCTTCTGGGGACTACTTGAAATAGCATTCATTGATGCAGATGTGTTTTTTGTTTTTGTGAAATGCGTGATAAAATTCCCCTTATTCAGTTTCGGAGGAATGTTGATCTTGGATTATTGACTTTCAATGACCCCAAGAAAATTCTAAAAGGAAGTTTAGTGCTGAGAAACAACCAAGAAACAACAAAAGAAGAGGGAAAATCTCCTCTGTCGCCAAAGATGTCAGGCTAGGAAACAAGGACGTTCATTGGCATATTTTCACAGACGTACGGGCTAGGTCTGAATTTTGCAGTTTCCGCCAGTCTCTACAGTAAATGTAGTCACTGCAATGTGCATTTGTGTTGAAATGAAAAAAGAAATGTTTCAATGCCTATCATGATGTAGCTAATCAATAGGAATAACACTGTAAAGTGAAATTTGTAAATGTTCCTCTAATTTTGGAAATCAATTAATTCATTGATTCATTAATTTTTACTAATTGTACATTTTAATTGTCTCTGGATTAATTTTTATACAACCTTAGTAGTATTAATGTGAAAAATTAACTACAAAATGATAAATGTAGTTTATTTTTGTATCTTGGAAAAGGCTTTTCAGCATGAAATATATCTAAGTACTTATGTTGAACCAGCCATCATAGGAACCGACAGTACTCTCAAGTACCATGTACGAAAAACATAGAATTAGAAAAAATAAAAAATATTGAACATTTTATTGTAATTAAGTAACCCCTTTTTAATAGATTTTCAATGGAAAATTGTGTAAGAGTAGGAGCAAAACGCCCTTGGTCAGCTAAGGGTTAACCAAGACCTGGGACTACGTTCAACGTAACGACGCTTGTGATACCTTCCAAACAGAAAGTCTCTCCACCGTAAAAAAAAGATCATTGGAAAGACAAAAGGAGGGAGGAGCTTAAATAAAGAGACGTGGTGATGAGGTAGAGATTTTTAGGAAAGTATAAGACAGAAGAAGGAGAAATATAAAGTGTTGCAAAAGAAGCGCACCATGTTCACATCCAAAATTATGGGGTTGCGAACAATGAAGCAAAGAGGCTAGTAAGAGAGGCATAAATAAATAGAGAGATGGATATATATATATATATATATATAGAGAGAGAGAGAGAGAGAGAGAGAGAGAGAGAGAGAGAGAGGGAGAGAGAAAAGGAGCTAAGGAAGATGTTGAGACCGGTGATAAACCATTGGTTCGAAGAGTTAAACACAAGAGAGGGGAATGAAAGATACTAAAAAATAGGTAGAAGTGGAGTAACTTGACGGAAGACATCGGTGAGGTAGTCTGTTTGAAGGATGAAGATGAGTGTGTTCTCTGAAATAGTTAAAGTGTGGAAAAAGGATTGAATGAAATAAACCATCAAGAAAGTGAATAGGTGGGAGACTGCGAAGACAAAGTGGAGGAGTTGTCAGAGGATGAGGTTGAGAAATAGCTAAGAAAGATGGAGAGTGGCAAAACCACTGGCCAGGTTAACAAAGCGATCGAGACTTTTAAATCACTTGGCCCACATTGCGTGCGGTTCGTCTACGAAGTCGGCAGCCGAATTTTGAGCGAGCAGAGGATACCGCGTGTCCAGAGCAAGATGTAACTGTGTCAGTGTGTAAGAGAAAACTTGATGCGCAGCACTGCACAAACTACCGCCCAGTCAATCTAATGAGCCACTAAATGAAGTGAGTAGAAAAACTCATAGAGGGCCTGCTTCTTTAATATTGAAGAAGGGGATTACGGAAAACCAACTGGGGTTCACAAAATGCCGGGAAGTGGTATCACGTGAGATTCAGAACCCCCTGAACTCCGTTTTCATAGATGAAGAGAAGGGCTACATTTGCATTCCATGAAGTTCCTTCCGCTAAAGTCTCAAGAAACAGAAAGTAGTGTTTAAGTCATTCAAGGTATGTATGAGGACAGCAAGACGAGAGTGAGTAGCACGAGTGGACTGGCCTCAGTCAGGGGTCAGCCTTGTCACCATTCATTTTTAACGTCATCATGAACACCGTGACGCAACGAATCCAGGGTCACTCCAGCAAGTTTACCATTCGCAGACAACATCGTATTGATCTTTAAGACAAGAGGCTTCTCCGAAGAATTGGAACGTGAAAGTCTGAAAATTAATGAAGGGAAACTGAGAGCATGCAATGCAACAGGAAGGAGGATGGCACTGTTATATAGGTGGTGCTGACCTTGTTAAAACTGAAGTGCAGTACCTTGGGAGTGCGGTGGTTGGTTGGATGATGTCAAAAGGAATAGTCCACGCATGTTACGTTAAATTTCAACAGATGTCAGGAGTGACTGATGATAGAAAAATGCAAAGGAAGCAAAGGTGCAAGGTGTACAACACTGTTGTAAAACCAAGTATCATATCAGGTTTGGAGTGCTGAGCGTGAAGAAACGAGGAAGTGAACATGTTCCATTCAAGAGTACAGTGTCACTGTTGTCGATAGTGGAAGAAATGAGGACATTTGGGCAGAAATAAAATTCTCGAGGAACATAAACAAGGTAAGAGAGAAGAATCCACTGAGAAACGAACCTCACCTTAAAGCGGAAAATTAAAATGGTTATGGCAAAACTCCAGGTCACCTCTGAGGACGCACGGCACAGGGTGCGTGTCACTAACCCCACGTAAGGGACAAGACGCAGAAGGAGAGGAAGAAAACGAAGTAGAAGAAGGAACAAACAAGGAAGAATATGACACTGATAATCAGCCAAGCAGTCTGCCTGACTTACCAAGAGCTTCTGATGGCTACGAACTTGTACGATATAAAGGATGGATGAAAGGAGAATTCAGGAAGCTTGTATTAGATTTGTCATAGACACCGTTGGAAATACAAGACGAGAATATTGGTAATGGTGAGAGACGTGGCTCAAATTGGCAAGCTGCAGGTCAAAACAACTTTAAGTAGACTCTAGTCGTATGGCTACAGAAAAGTTCAAAAGCTAGTAGAATACCAAGGAAATATGAAAGGATTTCACCTGAATGAACGAATAACAAGTGGACGGCCGAATTTGATATGGCAAGAAGCAACATCGAGGAAAGGATGTGAGACAGGGACAGCGTTGAAAAAAAAGAGGAAGAAGGATTAAAAAGACAGAAATTGGTGGGAGTGATTAATTCACTTTAAAATGATAGGAAATGGATACTACCGGGAAAGGGATTGTACAGTGCAGCTAAGAATATGTAAACATAGTTTTAAGATTTAATGATGTTGAAAAGCAACAAATTGTTTCACAGTGTAAAAGTGAGAGGTCTCTAGGGGAATTTTGTAACGTAATATATTAGGGTAATGAGGATAAATATAGATAATAATAAAAATAAGGAAATGACGGGAATAATATGTTAGTTAATGGGCTTACACAAAAATAAAGCATACAGAAAAAGGAGAGATGAAAATAAATGTTAACTATGTTCTGGAGAAATGGGTTGGGCACACCTCATAAAATGTTTAGAGACAACGGAAATAATGAGGAGCAATGAGAAAAATTCGTTACGATTTCAGCTGTAAAGTTATTGAACAGTGCGTGGATGTATCAGGGAAGAATTGCAAAACTTTTCATTACTATTAGGGAAATGTGGAGTAGTAAATTCGTGGAAGCAAAATAAGTTATACCTGCTAGTTACTAACAGAATTGTACTTAAGGCAACTAGAAAATATAACTCTTAGAAGAGTAGAGCAGTTAGGTACGTAGATTGTAGATATAGGTTATAATTAGTTTATCGTAGAAATTCTATTAGTCTGCACGTCTTTTTGTTTTTCATTCGATCGGCAACATTAAAATTAATTTCAGGAGTAGGACTTATGGAGGGACTGAGGATAACTACTGTGATGACCTCTTTGGGGTGGTTGTCTTGTTTCTTCGATAGCATGTCCGAGAAGTTTCATTTCTTACAATAATATTTCTAACAAACTTCTCAGGCCATTCTTTTCCTGTTCAATTTATCAATTACTTATATTAAATTTTGATTCATATTTTCCGGACACGTTATTCTTTATTTGACTGCACGGTTTCAATTATATTATATTCAGTATCAAAAATTGAGATTAAAATAATCAATGCCCTCTCCCGGATCTATAGTTTCCGAAATTATGGGAGATCTCCCGTTAACACTATGCTTGTGAGCTATTCAATAACCCACCAGTGTAAATACATTTAGTCTTCTTTATTTGATCCAGGTATAAAGAATACTGCAGTTAAGAACAGTGATGATGAATTTTATTTAACGAATATCATAGGGATAGACAAAAATTTTCCATACATAGATTTTATTATCATCCATTGATAGAAACATTTTACAATTGAAACTCTTCACATCAACTGAACATGCGTCATTTTGTCGATTCACCGCACGTTTCTTCTCTCTTCTCAAATGGTCCATACCACCAAATACGATCAGGATGTCTTTCCTCCTTCACCTAAAGCAGAAAGCTTTCGTAGAGGTGATGGCTCCTCCCCGCCATCACCCGTGGCGACCATCCAGAAAGTCGATGCGCTTTGTCGCCCCCGGAATCCTTTCGGACGCGCACCTCATCCCGCGTATTTGTTAATATCCCGAAGTTTCAGTCGTTTCCGACACTCGGGACTGAATCCCCAAACAGAGAAAACCCCTGTTCTGAGGAGCAGTACCTCGTGTCGAGCTCGACTGTCACCCCGACGATGTTAACAAGTACAGCGGGGGAGTACCAGCTGCGATCGCAGCAGGCTGCCCCGTAGTGATGGCCCCTCCCCGCCATCACCCGTGGCAACCATCCAGAGAGTCAGCACGCTTGATTGCCCCCGGAATCCTTACGGACGCGTGCTGGGTAAACGGGGAATAGCGAAAACAATTCTCACCCTTCTTATGTTCACTGAATGCGGACTGCACAGTAAGCGAATTGTTCAACAATAGTATTTTTCTGTCGTGTCTTATTGTTGACCGTCCAACGAATATGTTGCGACCATGGAGCAGAATGAAGACTTCTCCCAATCCCATCATTTTCTACCAGATCTTAAAATTATGTTATACTAAGGAATAAGTTCGTAAGGAAAAAGAACTGAGTTTCTCTCGTATATGATATTGTTTCCTACAGGAGGATTGTTGAACTGTTGAATTCTGAACACATATTCCCTTAAGGATATCAAATATTGTAGTAGTGTTTCTACCTCAGTCCTGGAGATGGTGCATCACGCTCAATGATCAGTGATTACTATGTATCGAATGTATTACTAGCTGCGACTTTCTCATACATTAATACGTTAATACGTTTTTGTAGCAATAGTAAGTTTGTACGTTTCCTTGGAAACAAGTCCGACATGTCAAGCTTCCAAAACCCGAACCGTAATATTATTTCCAGTTATTCAGAGCACTTCCTTGAATATATAGGCCGTATCGAGCCTATCATCGACCCAAGAGTCCACGTGCGTGTCCCATAAAATCCAAACACATAGCTACATAAAATGTTTCCCTCTCACCTTATATCAGAAGCAATCATAACATGTTCATTTTAACGTAATTTTAACATAATATATGCAGGCTTGAGTTCTCGCTAATTGCGTTTGATGTCAACAGTCACTCAGTAGCCGTAAATCAATACAATCCTTCCGGTAAGAACCCGTGAGTCTTATACAAGGGCATGAAAACCACAGGAGCTCTAAACTTGGGTGTATGGATTGGCGACCACTGGGCCTTTTGTATCCTGGCTTTGTTACCACATACTTATACCAGGCTCCTCACTGTCACCTGTCCTATCCGACCTCCATTGGTCAACTCCCGACGGTATTAGGTTCCAAAGGCCTATCTAGTCTTTCATTTTCACACCCTTCATGACCCTTTCTTTCTTTGGCCGATACCTTCAGTTTTCGTCGAGACGGATCGCTTCCATCCCCCTGTGTTAGGGAGCGCTAGAATAACGCCCACGGTATCCCCTGTCGTCGTAAGAGGCGACTAAAATGGGAACCTATGGCTCCGAACCACGAGGTCCTTAGCTGAGTCCTGGAATCGGTTCCGTTTACTTGTTGCAGGCTCCTTGCCTCTATCTATCCTATCCCACCTCATGTGTTCAACTCTTGTTCTATTCTGACCCCGACGTTATTAAGTTTCCGAGGGCTATGGATTCTTTCATTTTCACACCCTTCGTGGCCCTTTTTATCTTTGGCCGATACCGTCATTTTTCGAAGTGATTAGGCACCCCGTACATCGCTAGTGCATGCGGGACCCTTGTAAGTAGAAAGTACGGGGTTGGAGGGCTGTCTGCTGTAACAAATGGTTTTAGGAATTTTACAATCTAATAAATTGCTTTTCCTTAAATATTTTCTTCCTAGTGTTTAAGTAAATTTATAGAAGAATTACACTATTTCCTACGTTTATATACAAGTATCTACTGATTAATAATTTTACGTGCTTTCAGTCGTTATGTCGTAAGACACTCGATTAATCAACGACGACTGTATGGAGATTGAAGTGAACAGGAGAATTAATTCTACATTATGATTTGAGTTGATAAATGAGTTGAAACAGAAACGAAGGGATGCATTTTGGAAAGGAATTCAGACATTTGTATATAAATATCAGGAATCTGAAAGTCAAATTAACTACACGAGTTTTAAACCACTTCGAAGGAATTCATATTTCATATCAAGAAGTTTATACCTAGGCTGTTCACAACCTCTGTTCAGTCAAGTTTCAAATATTCTACTTTTCAACAAGATGTATGTTTAAACAAAAGAAGAAGGAAGGAGTTGTACATTCTAACTACAGTGAACGGCTACTAAAGTAGGGCAAAATTACACAATCGAGGTTCCTCAAAATCAAGTTTCAAATCGTACAAGATCATTATGTTTTTGGATCCAAGTAAGAATTATTCTAAACTAGCAATTTTAGTTAATGTCATCAGACAACAAAATCTGAACTTTTTTAAATGTGACAAAGAAACAAATGCTTATTAGTACAGAATCTGCAGATTGCTATGATGGCAGTTCACTGCAGCCTTATTGTTAAACGCAGTCACAGGTAAATGGCTTTGCAAGGCTAGCCTCTTTGCAATTCCTTTGAAAGCAGTATTATCGTTATATTTAATATTATGAAGTTATAATTACACTTTTAAACTTCTTGAATTCCCTTTACGGGTTCTGTAAAACAAAAATATAAAATATTCAGTAAAGTATTAAGAAAATTTAAATTAAAATCAAGACAACAAAATGAGTACCGAATGACAGGTTTCTCTTGAAACTAATACAGAATATAACTTACATTATTATTATTATTATTATTATTATTATTATTATTATTATTATTATTATTATTATTATTATTATTATTATTGTTATTATTATTTTAAGTTTGCTTCACGTCGCACCGGCTCAGATAGGTCTTATGGCGACGATGGGATAGGAAAGGGCTAGGAGTCGAAAAGAGTCATTTGCCTGGTGTGAAAATGCGGAAAACCATCATCAGGGCTGGCGATAGTGGGGTTCGAACCCACTATCTATCGGATGGAAGTTGACAACTGCACGCCCCTAAACGCACGGCCAACTCGCCCGTTTATTATTAATTAAAGGTTATTTCAACCATTGAGCAATCATCACATATCCTACATGTCTAGGTTACATTTGGGAACAGATTCTACAGTTATGCAAAAAGAAGATGAATATAACACAATCTGAATTAAGAATAGTATTTACGCTTAATATTTTAAATAAAAATTTAAGTAGAATTTCCAGTGTAATTGAGTAATCGATATTTTTCTACAAAAAAGGCTGTAGTTACAATGATCCTGTTACATATCCACTGCAATGCTATTGAGAACTGAATCACATTCTTCCTTAAATATCATTTCCGTACATCCTCTACCTTGCTCAAGTCACAGTTTCTGTTATACTTGAGTATTGACTAGCATAACCTAAATCTTTCAGTTGACCATACGTATCAAAAGATACTAAACTACCTCATCAGATGGAATGCAATGAAGTACAGCTGATTGTGTAACTTCATAACTCTATTTCTCCGTACGTTTTGATCTATCTCGCCTCATCACCAGTTTGGCGTTGGTTGTATATTTACATTTCTGTTGTGCGTCTGGTTACAATTTCTGTGCTGATTGCTGATAACATTCACGAGGTGGATGTTTAGGACATAAAAGCAAATCTACTATCCAGGCAAAAATGGTGTTCCAGCTGTCAGTGAGTTTGTCAAAAGCCTCATAACGTATGTCATTCGAAAACGTCCGTTTCCATTCTGTAATTCCCTTTCTGAATTTGGATATCGATGTTTGAACATTATAATCATAGCGTTTGGGGAATGGATGACTTTTTCTTGTTGACTCTTACTTGTGAGGGTACTCATTCTTGTCGCCGTGCAGAAGAATGAACAATCCTTATATCAATCTTAACCCTGCGATTACCGCTGGATTCGTGGTATGCAGGGTCCAGTTATGTTCCGGTTTAATTTCCTTGGACTTTTTGTTATCTCTAGGGCCATATGAAGTAATTAGTTTACAGAAGTGAGGTACAGGACTGTGATGACCTTCAAGGGTATGCATTAGATGCTTCAGTTGCAATAAGGAATGTTACAAGGATGTGCAAACGTGTGCGACAAACTGGAGTTCGTGGTTGATCACTTTTTACATCCCTTTAAATTAAGAACTTATTTGAGAGTGCGTCATCAGTCCACACCGCGCTATTTCCTTTCTTCGTCTATACTTCACTACAGTCAAGAGCTTTATTTTATTTTAACCCTCAGCACACTGAGGAGTTTCATTTTGTTGCTGGTAATTCTCCATTGAACTCAGCGTTCAGATCTCGGTAGGACCATGTGACAAGTACTGTATGTAGGATAGTGCTTCACAGAGAACGCATAAACACACCCCCCCCCCCACAGCGGCTGATTAACGAACTTACTTTGTCCTTTAAATCAATCAGTGCTTGCCTGGTGGTCACAATCGCTAAGGTGTCAAGTATATATAGTGTGACACCATGGTTAGCCGGTTCGAGTCCAGTTGGTGTAAAAGCCATCAGAATATTGGCGGTGGAGAAACACAACTTATAATCACTAGATCGTGTGCCAAAAACCTCCCCGCAGTGTTTGTACGAGGTTATGGTACATAATGCTGTTTATGGTCCGGCGGATAGGGACGTAAACGCTTCGAGCAGAAAACTTGGTGTTATTGACAGGAGTAGGATACGTGCCGACACCGCATTTCACCCTCTCCCTACCTCATTGTGACATTGAGGACGTTTGGGCCAGATTGGATGGAAAATTCGGTCAGCGTTAGGTGCGGCATATCTGGAGGGTCAGTTAAGCGAACTCTGGACAGATATTCCTCAGGAGAGCAGCCGACGTCTGCACACAACCGTATTGCCACCTACCTCCATGTTCCTGTACTAGAGTTTGTTACCCTGCAAGAAATGTTTTGTGTGGTACATTATTTTGATACTTGCTTTATGCTACGGTATCCTGTGCATGTACCAACTTACGTCACTTCTGGTTTTCTAAATGAATGTATATTGCGTGCGAGTCACACGTACACGGTGTAAGGAGCTATGAGGACGGAACTCAGGTATGCGTTCTTCATATGCAAAGAAAACTAAAAGATGATTTCAACATGGGAAGGGAAAAGCTTAGTTAATACGTTATTGAGGCTAACGAGTAGGGTCAGTTCGCATTCCAGAACCTCAGTTTACTGGAAAGGAAGTAGCGATACATGTGTTACATACTTTTGTGATGTGTAATACCGCATTTAAGTGAAAGATCTCGTCGCTTCACATGTATTCTACTGTAACAGTATTGTGTAGGCTACATGTAGTTCTACCCTCCAAAAAAATGTTTGTGATCTCTTATTTTATCTATTCGGCTTGGATTATTGTGATTTTATTATTTATTTATTATAATGTCCGGCTCCCTGACTGAATGGTTAGTGTGCTGACCTTTGGTCACAGGGGTCCCGGTTTCGATTCCCGGGCAGAGCCTGGAATTTTAACCATCATTGGTTAACCCGCGGTTACTTGCATGGTGAGCGCGGTGCTCACCTTCGTAGTATATTGCTTCTTGTTGGAATGTTACAAAACCTCCACCTTTGTAAGTCCCTGTACGTTTGTAACAGATTATTATGAAGGAGATGTGTCAGTCATTTTCATTATATTTGAAAATCTACACCCGAAATTCATTATTAGACACGGCAGTGTATGTTTGGTGAGCGGTGCGCTCAGTAGCGAGGAACTGTGCTACTTATATTTCGCTCATTGTAATAAGTCAGGTTTTGTTTTATGCTTGTGTTTAGGGCGAAATGTTTATACTGTGGGTGTTGTTACACAATATTTACAAGTTATTGTGGCATCCTGTGATCAGATACTTTCGTGGTTGTGTGAAACGAAGGAGGGAAGGTCTTGAACATCGAGACTGATGGTATGAAATAGATGAGGTTTATGGAAGTGATCATAACTCTGTTTCAGAGTGTCTGCAAGTTCTGGGGAAGGAGAGAAACTTTCGTTTATAGCAAACTGTGATATCAATGTACATAGCTTTTTTACGACCGGATGCTCTTCCTGACGCCAACCTCAGTTGAAGAGCTAATAAAGATGAAATAAATGATGGTGAACGAAGTTGGCTAAATAGGTGTAAGGAATCGGCTGTAGTCTGTGAATAGAAACTGCCCCGGTATTTGCCTGGAAGCGTAAACAGAAAACCATTCTCAGGACAGCTAACGGTGGGGATCGAACTGACGCGTCTCCCGAATGTTGAGCTTGCCTCCATAGCCACTCCACTCTGCCGTGTTCCTAAATAAATAACTATCTCAAATGGACATATTAAAAGTACCTCCATATTCATATGGACATATTATAGCCTTTAAACATAAAGGTGAGCGCTGCGCTCACCAGCGAGTAACGGCGCACGTAAAGACCTAGCGAGTAATGCCGGGTTAATTTCGCTGGCACGGGGGCTGGGTGTATGTGTTGTCTTCATCATCATTTTATCCTCATCACGAAGCGCAGGTCGCCTACGGGAATCAAATCAAAAGACCTGCACCTGGCCACCCGAACATGTCCTCAGACTCTCCCGGCACTAAAAGCCATACGCCATTTCATTTCATTATTGTTATTATTATTATTTTTTTATTATTATTATTATTATTATTATTATTATTATTTCGTGCTTTGCCTTTCGGTTAACTGCGTCCCTAAGCCTTCTTATCTGTACATTTTTCCTTCATTTTCTGATGCGCATCCTTGAGGTGAGTATTTGACTCGCTGTGTAGATCTGTGAGTTGTGGGCCAGTATGGCCAGTATGGCCTGAGACGGTCTCCTCTACACTCATTAGGTAGTATATCATTTTATATTGGGGATTTTGCCCCAGACTTTACCCTTTTGGGTCCATAAAATGTATGCATCCTTTATTTTTTTTTTATTCTATGTTTATTTTCTTTCCGTTTGGACTTATTTACCTTTTATTAAGAGTAACGTTCTTTCGGTTTTCGTTTCAAGGCTTGTTAATTTGATTGATCTTCATCCTAAAGAAATTTAACTACTGATTTACTGTCTGCGATCAACCTTTATGTTTGAGTTGAGATGTTTTCACTCTTCTTTCTCGCCTCCCTTCTATACTGTTTGTGTTTATTGACTAACGGTGTTGGTCATTTTTCTAAAACATTTAATCTTCTGGTTTCTGGGAAACACTCTTCGTCTTTTTTCGGTGGGGATGGCGAGGGGGGATCGAAAAATGGAGAGTCCCAGGGCAAAAACTAACTATTTCCTACTAATAGTCTGTTTCCTAGGAAGACCCGACGAGTCGGAAATTGTCAATTCACTACATTGGTGGCAAATTTTTCCTCCATGCCAAAGAGGAAACCCGTTCTTCACTGCTAATTTGGCTACTACTATGTGAGCCTCTGGCTTAAGTGTGCATACTTCTCATGCAAAACAGCAAAACAGCGCGTCAGAGTAGGGATCGAATAGCTGGAATACTATGATGAACCAGTGTGTTACGTAACAGCAGTATCAGAAAATGTATGACCAGAGGAATGGCATGCTAAAGAAGAACAATTTCTAACTCCTTAGCTATTTGCCGTCAATATTCAGTCAGGCTGTTATACTCGGTACGCAGCAGTAATCCCATCTATCGAAGTTGAGTGTCAGCATAAGAGAGAAAGAACATCACAGCAAACAATGGTCAATGTAACGTAATTGTTGATCAATGTTTTGCGCTTTCGATATTGTGGGCTTTCACATTTAGTTTTCTTCCGACTCTGAAATAAAACTCGGTACGATAAAACTGAATAAAATCTAAATGATCGGAAATTGGTTCTCTATAACTTTTGTTAAGTAGTACTTTTCGATACGACCAATAAATTACATACATAATTTTTAGGCGCCTCCCGCTAAACTGCAATTTCACCAAGGGAGAATAAAATTGTTTGTACCTTAGACTGTAGTTTATTATTCCCCGACTCTTTATACAGATTTTCATTAAATTCTGTTAACCCATTTTCTCATGGCTCGGCGTTGATGTGGACTTAAATAAAAATACAAATTCATGAAGGATCTGCGCTTGACTTTCATAGATCTAACAAAGGCCTACGGTAGTGTTCCCAGGGAGAAGATGTGGGAAACCATGGTCAAAAGAGACTGGGTACACAATCTTAAGAAATGGTGCAAGCAAAGCTCGACGACTGCGTCAGCAGTGTACAGACTCAGGTGGAAAGACGGAATGGTTTAGAAATATAGTTGGACTGAGACAGGATCCTGTGCTGTCACTGCGTCAGCAGTGTACAGACTCAGGTGGAAAGACGGAATGGTTTAGAAATATAGTTGGACTGAGACAGGATCCTGTGCTGTCACTGCGTCAGCAGTGTACAGACTCAGGTGGAAAGACGGAATGGTTTAGAAATATAGTTGGACTGAGACAGGATCCTGTGCTGTCACTGCGTCAGCAGTGTACAGACTCAGGTGGAAAGACGGAATGGTTTACAAATGTAGTTGGACTGAGACAGGATCCTGTGCTGTCACCTGTTTTGTTTCTAATGGTTATGGCCGTAATTGTAAAGAAGACAAGGAAACCTCCCAGAAGGGCAAATTTTCATTGTCCATAAATTAGAGGCTCACTAATTATGCCAATCTCATTGTTTGGGTCTGCATTCTCATACATTTCAGCCATCTGTGCATTTGAACAGTGAACACAAGTAGTAGGGCAATAGCGGTCCCACACCCGGAAATGAGTCAGCACTCTTTTTGCTGAGTCAGCACCCAGTAGTGTAGCTCTGCGGGTTCTGACCCGAGGTCGTTGACCCCTAGTATAGTAGGTGAGCAATGACGATTTGCGAATTTTGCATAAGAGAGCAAGCCTAACCTCACAATCGCTATGTTGAGTGGCCTAACCTCATTTTACGTCTAGTGTACTTCCCGAAGCATAAGAGAGCAAGAATAACCTCATGGAGGGTCCTAACCTTAGTTTCACGGCTAGATGCCTTTCTCGACGTGGACAGACGTTATCGTGGAGGGGCTTAACCTTACAGGACGTAGTTTTACTATGAGGTGCCCTTCCCGACGCTATCTCGAGTAGTAGAACAATGATGATTCTCTGGGCGTTGTTATAAGTAGCAGGGCAATGGCGATTGACATAAGTAAGCACACGTAACCACATGGAGGAGTTTAACTGCACAGGGCCGTAGTTTTACGGTAAGATGCCCTTCCCGACGCTAATTGCACAAGATTGCGGCTATACACAGCTCTTTAGGAGACGGCTTAGGGGCGCTTGCGCAAGATGGCTGCTATACATAGCCTCTTATGAGACGGCCTAGGGACGCTTACACAAGATGGCGGCTATCTAATTGTACAAGATGGGGACTATACACAGCTCTTTGTGTGACAGCTTAGGGGCGCTTGCGCAAGATGGATGCTATACATAGGCTCTTATGGGACGGCCTAGGGACGCTTGCACGAGATGGCGGCTATACACAGCTCTTTATGACACGGCTTAGGGGCGCTTGCGCAAGATGGCTGCTGTACGTAAGCTCTTATGAGACAGCTCCGGAAGTTTCTTAAATTTTACCACTTCCTGACGGGGATTCGAACCCACGTCCTTCCGGGTGAACCGAGCACGCCTTTACCACCTCGGTCAGGCAGTCCCTGCCTCTTTGATACACACGTTTAAAATGATTTACATGAGATAGTTCTTCGCAGACAAGAGCATAACTTAAACTTTCTTCGTTGCTGATTGTCCTCGGATAATACTGTAATTACAGTGATTTACGCATGCTCTCTTCTTCGAAAATTCCGGGAGGGTCTCACGATTTGTTCGGATGCACTTGAAGAAGATACAGTCCAACATGTTCCGCACCCAGGTAATAGTGATGACTGCTGAATGATTATAGCAGCTACGTATGGCTTCAAGAACCCACTGAGCTCAAGGTAGGGATTCTTAAAAATCGTTCACAAGATGTCATTGTCAGCTGACACAACAGGACAAATCTCCGAGGTTGCGCTTCTAGTGAAAGGTGAATTTCTATTATTCATGTTCCTATATCGTTTTCCTGTTGAGGTGTGGAAGAAATGTTCTTCGTGTTAATGTGAACACTTCCTAGCCTTCATCTGACGAATGTTTACCACACAAAGTGTTGAGGAACATAGCGCACCGGTTCCTTGTCGTAGTCTCACACGACAGGATGTGCTGAATAAACATCGACCTGTAACAAAAGAAATACAGTAGTGGACTCAAGAGTGAATAAAGCTCATATAGTGGTGATAGCTACGGGACCTACATTTTTTTATGTAATCCAAACCACAAGGGCGTGGTTTTTCATTTTACAAACTCAATGAGTATTGGCTGGGATTCGATCCGCGGTTGTTTTGACGAGAAGCCAGCGAGACTGCTTCTCAGCTATTACGCACACATGTTTTTGAGCAATGTTAACTTGTTAATTTCAAGTATGCTTACGTTAACAGAAATACGTTTCGAGAAGTTCGAATGATGAAACACGCAGTGACAAATGGTGTCTTTAATTCGCGAACGGAACTTACTAGGGCGATGTCGTAATGTAATGTTTCTTCTGGTGTGGACCGTGTCGTCAGAGAAACCATAATGTAGAACTATTGAGGGTGTTCGGAAATAGTACAGATACCCTCAGCTATCGTCGTAGGTACGTATGATGCAGAGATAAAATAGTCTACTGTATTAGTTGATATATATAGCTCAAGCATACACGTGGTAGAAGAAGCAGCACGATATAATAATAATAATAATAATAATAATAATAATAATAATAATAATAATAATAATAATAATAATAATTTACGGCAGAATTCGCGCAGTGAGAAGGAATAGGACCAAGAGAAAGTGACAGGAACAAGAAAAATCTCGAAATTAACGAAGTAAATAAGATATGTATTTAACAAATAATAAAATAGTAAACATTTCTCAACAAGTTTAGTAAATCGCAGACAAGAGTTTGCTAGACTGAAATATATAGAGGAAACTTCGAAAGACAAGGAAAATGTGCCACATCTACAATATAGATATTTAGAAATACATCAAAACCGTATGAATAAGTATTAAGGGTACAATGAAGAATAATAAAAGTCTAAATAGAGGAAGCAACCTGAAAGAAGATGTGAAAAGAAGGAAAAAGAAAAATGAAGTAGGGATGGAACTGGGAAAGGGATTCTCTTCGCCGGGTGAAGTTACGCTGCAGAATGTGTTATTATAATTATTATATCAAAGGGTAGCATTGGTCCAAGGAAGCAGATATTGTGATTTAAAAATTCCATTGTCCATAGTACAGTTCGTGTTTGAAAGGTTTTAGTCGAATTAATGTCCTGTATATATATTTTTGATGCCGTAATAAGCTGGCAAAAGTAAAGTTCAAGGGGGGCAAATGGCCCAATGAAGAATTTAATGTCAAAATAACATTATGATAAAACTTGCTCACCGGATAACCTGAAGAAAATAACAGTCCAGATGGTAAATGACAATATAGAACGAAGTAGTTGTATAGGTGCTTCCACCACTCCGTAACGAAGCCAGACTCAATTTTTAGAGCGGTGGAGCGAGATTATATAGTCGTACAGAAACGTCGAGAAGAATAGAGAAGTTGAAAGCAAGCATATTCCAGAAACGTCATAATCACGTGTCCAATACAGGTTAGCGCAAGCGCACACACAGGCGGAGAAGGCGGTGCGTGGAGAAGAAGAAGATGACGTCAGTATCACGTGATGAACAGAGTAGGCAGACGACAGGTGAGCATAGCAGAAGATTGAGTGAAGCAGTGGTGGCGTGATCGGCGAAAACCAGCATGCGAAGGTAGGACGTATACGTAGCAGTAGCGGAGATCGTAACAGAACGTACACCTGTTAGTGAAAACAAGACAGAACAAATTTAGACAAGCTTAGTCACACTATGTCACCTGTGGGCCAACGCAGACCAGTCAGTCCTAGGACTTCAATTGTCTAGTGCGTTTCTTTGTCGTATCTGATGGACTTGCAACATTCTCATCAGACATGCTATCGACTAGCACGATTTGTTTTCGTGCGATGGCTGAAGAAAAATTGTTCCGGTGGAAGAGGAGAGAGAAGTACTAACCGACCAACCCCATGGTGATACAGCTCCTAAGGGCTATGACCTACCTAGTGACTAGGGGTATCACCTCTTGTCTTGTCCAGAACTATGTTGACTTACTGTCTTGTCTTGCTTTGACTAACTGGTATGTGTTCTACACTTAAGACGTTCAGCAATCTCCAGACAACATTGAAACGTGACTGCCAAAACGCAAATGAATATATGAATAACTAAAGATGCACCGTCTCTATTTTTATAAAGAGAAAAAGCCTTGAGAAATGTGTTAAATGAAAGGCCAAAATTTGTGTGTCATTGTTACTAATAGAATCTATTCTCATTTCCCTTATTTTCTGTCTGCGTTCTGAGTACTGCCTACTTCTGCGGATGTTGACCAAGTATTTTTATATGAATCAGAGGTCAATAAGGTCATCAAACGAGAAATAGCCGCCACTATTAGCGGAATGGCTCTGGGCACTGCTCCAGGCCAGGATCGCGTGCTTATTTACGTGATGATATACGACACAATATGTTATGTTTCGTTGAGTGGGCACGGTTCTGCGAGACTTTTGAATGGTCCTATAACGTTTTAGGTAGGTCGTCAAAATGTACTGTCTTACCGGTATATTATTCAGTATCCTTACCTGTGCTGTGGTATTCATTACTCTGACCTCGTGACACTACAATACCTATCAGGCAGGACGGGTTTGTGTTTGTCCTTACTGTTCTGAAGTTGGAATATATCCCTGGTAACAACCTCTAGCCATAACAGTGAGAAAACGTGTAACAATGCTTGAATAATCTGTCTGGAATGTGTTGTGACGATAATATCAATGGATATACAGAACTACATAAGTAATTTGGTTAGCTGTCAAAATAAAGGACAAAGTGTTAGTTGGTTCGGTTATTCTAAACCAAGGGCCAGGAACTACATCGAGCCAAGGGAGCGTGGGATGGTCACCAACTGGCCCTTAGCTGTGTCCTGGCAATTCTTCCACTTATTTAGCCAGGTTCCTCACTTTCATCTATTGTATCCGACCTCCCTTGTTATTTTACAAACCCGATTGTTTTAGAGCATTCGAGGCCTAGCGATTCTTTCAGTTTTAGGCCGTTTGTAGATTTTTCTTTCTTTGGCCGATACCTTCATTTTTCTAATGGTTGCCCAGTGTATTCCATCTTAAAACAATGATCACACCCACTTTGATGGATCATGACTAAAGCCTGGCCACACATCACCCATGTATACACAGCAACTGTTCTAGAAGAGAGTAAGTTCAAACCGACGGAGATTGTCTCTACAAATAAACGTGTCTACTATCTTCTCTTGTTCATGATAATATAGTTACAAATGCTGAAAGGTGAGCCAAATACTTTTAAGAAAATGTGCATCATATAAAAGAGTGAAGAGCTGATATCGTGACGATAGCCACTGGACTCGAGTTTTACACGTAATCAAAACCACAGGGCGTGACTTTTCATACAATATCAGCTACAACAGGGTACGATCGTAATCGCAACTTTTTTTTATTTTTTTTTTGCGCCTTCTTTTTCGAGCTGAGTACAAACTCCCCGTTAACATATTTAATTCCCGGTTTTGATGTCTCTGAAATTTTGCAAAGGGCATGTAATAATACACAACCCCTTAAGGGTCCATACAATTTATCTCAGTTGAACAAGAGAATGAGGTTAGGTACCGGCGGGGATTTTATAAGTAGGGCGATATGCTTTGACATTAATGTTATTACTACTTTAAGTACTGTAATCATCAAGGTCGTATTAGATAAGCAATAGAAGACAAAGTAATGTTAAGGATGAACGTTTGGGTGCTGAGAAAACCTCTCATGAAGGAAGTAGTAGCGACATAGAAATAACTCAAAAATTCTTCCCATGTAAAAGAAACGAATAATATCCTTCGATGCTCCTTTACTATCAAAATAGAATCCCCTTTGCTAATAAACTGATTATTTTAACAGAACTGTCATTGTACAGCGAAACACAACGTACTCTCACGGAATGTATTTCCGTATGTTGACAGCATACAAAGCTCTCAGGCATAAGCATGGCAACAAAAGGCACAAAAGTAATAATAATGTTACTTGCTTTACGTCCCACTTACTACTATTTTAAGGTCTTCGAAGACGCCGAGGTGCCGGAATTTAGTCCCGCGGGAGTTCTTTTACGTGCCAGTAAATCTACCGACACGAGGCTGACGTATTTGAGCATCTTCAAATACCACCGGACTGAGCCAGAATCGAACCTGCCAAGTTGGGGTCAGAAGGCCAGCGCCTCAGCAGTCTGAGCCACTCAGCCCGGCAAGCCACAAAAGTGGTGTAAAATATTTATTGTTCTTTAAATACATATATAGATACAGTTTAAGGTTTAAGTTATTAATCGTTTAACATAGCAGACTAACACATACAAAGGAACTATGCATTTTGGTGTTATCTATGACAATATTCACATTGCTAATTATATTTTACAAGTCTTTTAGAAGAGTATCAAGATATAAGTATGCAACATTGCGCTAGTTTCATAAATATGTGTACATAGTGGCATGTCTTATTCAGTTCAGTGACCTGCTGCCTAACATTTTATTGTACACTGTGGTAGTGTATATAAAACTATAAAATCACATTACCTATTGCTATTACTACCACGTTTTATTTTTCAGAATGCTAGACGCCAGTGTGTTTATCGATGCAAGTACTAGAAACATTTGGTGGTCCTAGGTTTAAAAACATTTGTCATGGCCTGAGCTACAATACGATATTCTAAATACTTTGAGAAATCCTCAGCTTAATTTTAAAGATAAATATTCTTATTCTGAGGGCAGGTATTGGCAATTACATACTGCAAGCTTTCGAAACTAAACTCACTCCATCCATCCATCGATCCATCCATCCATCCATCCATCCATCCATCCATCCATCCATCCATCCATCCATCCATCCATCCATCCATCCATCCATCCATCCATCCATCCATCCATCCTCTGCATCAGTTACTTTTCTAGACTTGAATGTCTTCAAGGAACCCCTTTCTCGTCGTATATTTGGGCTATAGAATTCCAAATTAATGTTCAAAATTTTGATACCCGCTCAAGCATATACGTCTAATGTAATTCCACGCCATCTCTTCACTGTCAGCTCGGAACTTCCCACTTGGTCGAACGTCTCGTCTCTCTATTCCCAAACCTTCCCAGCTCAAAGTTTACAACATATTCGCAACACTACCTCTTTGTCGTAAATCACCCGAAACAAATCGTCGGACCTTCTCCATTTCTCGTATCATGTAGGCCTATTCCTGCTGTGGGAGCCATAAATAGGAACCATACTCTAATTGTGTCCTGTCCTTCACATACTTACTACAACATGTAATCACCATCATAACTGTGTGAAGATGTCTACAACCTTTCTTAATAACCTCGTCATTATGATTACCCTAAGATCATTCCTTACATTAACACCTAGATACGTATGGTGATTGCCATAAGGTAATATCACCCCATCAACACAATAATTAAAAGTTAGCGGACTTTTCCTCAGAGTGAAACTTGCAAGCTCACTTTCCATCCTGTTTACTGCTGTCCATCTCACACCATTCTCTAGGTAACCCTGCAGTCACAATTCTGCAACATACTTCTCAGATGTAAGATTTTTGTCTTACGTCTTGTGACAGTAAAATCTTGAAAGGAGAGGTGAAGAAAATCTCTAGTCAAAAAGAGTCTGGGCTGATTTTCCACCTTGTTATATGCACCCTCAAACTACGAATCAAGTCTCGAGTTTATGCCATAGCTTCTTTGAGGTCATGGGTTATGTTAAAGCTGTACAGGACAGTTAATTTAGTAGACAGTTAAATAAATGTCCACAGAATTACGACTTACAACCTGCTTCAGTAAAACATTAATGTTATCCTTCGCTGGTATAAATTCAAAAATAATCTTATTTATCCAATGACTCTAAATGAGGCCGCTTTCTCTTTGGAGAGCCAAGCCTTCCTAATGTTTCAGATGCACTGGAATTATACCGACTCGTTGCTGGAGGGAGGTTAGAGCTGATACTGTTTACGTCTGCATCTGTATCATTTACCGGTAGTAATACAACATTTAATGTATCTCTTACCGTCATATATCATGTCTTTCCAATCTTCCTTATCCCGATCATCGCTAAACATTATGCGATAAACATGGAAACACTTCTACCGGTAAAAGTACACATCCACGCTTCTCTATAGTAATGACATAATAAAAAATATGTTGAAATGTAGATTTCCGTTTGGATAGTTAGTCGTGTGCACTACGTGTTACGTACTTATGACAGTGGTGAATCATTGATAGCTTAGACCTATCTGTGTGTCACCGTTTTTTTTCTATTTGCTTTACGTCGCACTGACACAGATAGGTCTTATGGCGACGATGCGAGAGGAAGGGCCTAGGAATTATGAGGAAGCGGCCGTGGCCTTAATTAAGGTACAGCCCCGGCATGTGGCTGGTGTGAAAATGGGAAACCACGGAAAACCATCTTCAGGGCTGCCGACAGTGGGGCTCGAACCCACTATCTCCAGATTACTGGATACTGGCCGCACTTAAGCGACTGCAACTATCGAGCTCGGTGTGTGTGTATGTCATCTTGGTAATCATTAAACATTTAAAGCATATTATTATATTTGTGCACTGGCATGTGTAATCTGAATCTAATGTGGTAATATCTTCCATTTTCGAGCAATATTTCGGTAATATTTGGAGCTTACATTCACGCCACGTGGTGATTGAACTTAGTGTCATCATGGTGTTAATTCAGAGATCAGGTAATCATTCAATTTTGGAGTACTTGAGTAAAATTATATGATGACGAATGTTAGATTGTTTCTTCGATATCGATTTCAACACATTAAGGCTCTTTTCATGTGTGATACTTTGCGTTATTTGTGACTACGTATTTTATATGAGATAATGTAATGGATTACAGTGATCGATATTGTTTGAGTGGACTTTTGAATTAATTGATTGATAATGAATGTGATTATAGTCCTCAGATAATTGAATTTTGATGTATGTTCAGCGACGTTGTGGTATTAGATGATTATTTGACATTTGAAGTTCAAAGATGACAAATAGTAATGTCTTCGTGTATACGTTGATGTGGTCACATTATCTGAGTCTTTCAATAATAATAATAAGTTTTGCAGTTTTAATCCTAACCCTTAAATGCATGATTTTTTATTTTCATGTTAAAAAATTATTTTTGGACTGTTCATAAGGTGTGTACAATGGGAAAAATATTGAAAAAAATATTATGTTAATAAGTTATCAAATAAAGCAGAATTATTTAATGTTGCATATATGCTACATCATGAGTAAACATACCGTTGCCATTCAAACTGGTTATTACATAAAATATATACAAGTATGTGTCCTATCTCTTTTATTTCAGTCACATTTGTCATCATTACTTAGTTTTACATTCCCTCACTGATATAGTAAAATATATGGTATCACACCCTTCTTTCAGCCTACTTTCCTACCCCCGATATCTGTGTTTTCTTCCCTACAACAGCAATGTCCTCAAACATTTATGCTCAATTCAAACTACTGGTGGAAAGCCTTGTTGCAATCCCTGTCTTTGTTGAAACCAAGAAAACATCACACTTTGTACAAGAAACGAACGTGGACCCGTTCCATCCAGGAAATTTGTAACGGTTTCGAGTGGTGTTCCACTTGGGCCAGTGATCCGCGGCATCTTGTCTTAGATCCTTTGGTGGAACAACAGCTCTAGGACACTTCTTCTTCCTAGTGTCAACCTGCTGCTGAATTTCATGACTTGGTCTGCCCCTCTTTTGGCCACTTCTTCCTATGGAACAGGGACATTGTGCTACGTCAGTTCTGAAGTGCTTCTGATTCAGGATTTTCCTCCTAGGATCCTTCTTCAGCAATGTTTCCTTATATAAAACCCAAGAAATTATTATTTCCAGATCAGGTAAATGGTAAAACAGTCTGAATTACTCCTTTTTAGAACTGTGATATATAATGGGGGCCCAGGTGACTGTCCATCAAATCTACACCTCCCATGTGCCTGTTGTACACCTGGCTCACCTCTGTGTGTTTTTTGTCATTGTCATTAAAATGGAGACTTGTTACAGTTCTCTCAAACGTATTTACAGACATTGTATTCTTCACAAGATCAAGGCCAATTGTATCACTCCAGAAATCACGTGCGTTGTCGTTATGGGTGACAGATGTTAGTAAAATGATCCCAAGGTACTTTTGCACATCACGTTTAGTTATTTGGAAGGCTTTAGCAGGGTCCTTTTGAGAGGTGTAAAGCATACTCTCATCTGCAATTCTCTGGATCAGTTCATCTGTAAAATAGTACTTGAAAAATTGATGTGGAGTCTCCAAGTTCATAATTTTATTGGGGTAATATGAATTTCCTTTGAATTTCTTCTAGTCATCACTAATGGAAAGATTCTTCCTTTTACAGTTGCAATGGAGGCGTTTTATTCTTGATTTGACATTGTTAGTTTTGTGACTTTCCTGATGAGTTAGCTGAGCACCGTCAGTGGTTTTATTGTTATCATGATCATGTTGTGGTATCACATGGCGAGTGGAATGTTCAGTATTAGCTACCTACGAGGTACTTTTAGTAGCAGGTTCTTCATCAGCTGATGTGTCACTCTTGGAACTCGTGTAGGTATATAACTTATTTGGATGTATTATAGGATCATCATCACTGTCATCAAAATCACTGAGATTATCATCATCACTTCCAGAAGGTAATTCTAGGAGTTGTAGAACCTCTTCTCTACTGGCATTTTTCTTCAAGAAACTACGACGATCAAGTAGTCAATCCATACCTTGAATTTCAATGACGAACAATGGAATTAGTCTATTTGATAAATATACCACCTAGTCAACACTATCTTTTACCAGTAATGTGAATAATATGGGGTTATTTACTTCAAAAATCTAAGTTACGCAATATAACCTAACAATTATGAAGTATCAATATTTACATGATGTTGCATATATGCAACAAGCACAAAATTCCGTATAACACCTGATATATTGTATGCATTGTGATATAATACAGGAAATATGTCTATACGTACCTTATTTTGTTTGTATGATTTTTATCTTCTTCAAAAAATAGCTTTTAATAATGGGGATTAAATTTCAAACTTCAAGTCAAAGACAAAATGGTGTAGCTTCTCCCATCTCATAATATATGCTACTCTAAGACCACAGTACAGGCAACCTATGGGTAACTAATGTCAAAGACATTCTATAAACATCTTGGAACACATGTGGAACATTCATTGGTTCATGAAATGCTCACCAAAAGTGTGCAAATCAATTTGTTAATCTATGTTGCATATATGCTACACCATGCAATAAAGGGCTAAATCCAGAATTCATTACTGTGAAAGTGAATTTATCCTGATGTGAAGTTATTGAGAGTTGTCGTAATTGACGAGTGAATTTGTTGACTATTTACCGAGGATTATCTGGATTATGGCATAGATTCTTCCATGTTAATAATTTAAAACATGTGTTAGTTCAATTTAAAGCGAACTCAACTCATAATCGCTCGAACCCAGGACCACGTGTAAATTTCGTGATATCATCTGTATTACCACTTCTAAGTAAGGTTGATTGGAGAGTGTGAGGAATTATGTATTACTTGTAGAAATTGTAGATAGTTCTTCTGTAAAGTATTCTTAGTAGTTGAATTGTAGAGTTGTGGTATATTTGTGGTTGTTACATATATATTTGAGTGTGTGATTTATTTCAGATATGTGTATTATGCCATGTGGGTAGGTTGTTTGTGTTCCCATGTGTAGGATTTTGATCTACGTTGTTGTCCATATTCCAGTGTTGTTGATTAATTTTGGTTGTTGGACGAAATGTTATTTATTTCATTTTACTTGAAGTGACCACTTAACGTTAAATAATTAATCGCTTTATTAAATAACTGTGAATCATTAGGAACAGATACACAGTTAACGTCTCGATTTAATTTTGACTACTTTGAAAGCATATGGAAATAAAATTAAGTTGTAATAAGAATAATTTGTAAATTCTCACGATGTAATTTCAATTTAAATTCCACTATAGGAAAATTCAGTTCCTTGAATATTTAAATATTTTACATTTCAATTTTCTTACGACAATTCAGTACATTTTTCAGATTTGTTCGAGAATTTTTACCCCGACAGCCTTGTTTCTCAAGATATAAAATAATTTAATTGCTTAAAATTGATCAAAAAGAAAGTGTTATTATAAATCAATTCAGTTAGAATGATTAGGATAAAATACTTTGGCTGTACCGTCCCATTTGTTTGTAATATTATAATCTTACCTCTAGAGCCTTTAGTCAATTTAAATTAACGTAGTGATCATATTTATCATCATAGTTAGCCAGGATGGGAGAATTTTCCTTTCATGTTGAATAAATTATATGTTAAATTTCCATTGATTTCGCCGTTTTCATTGCCGAACCTATCGCTATTTTCCCATCACTTGTGCATACTATAGCCGTTGATGCCAATCCTTACTGAGCACTGCTGGAGTGTCTCTTGCTCTGTCCCCGAACGGGCGCAATATATACATACAGAGTGACTAACAAAGATGACGGAAAACTAAAAAGTGCATTTTGCTTGTTCTTGTGGACAAGACCGATACAGAAATACCATTGTATTTTAAATTATGAGCAATACATTGACGAAACTCGTATCTTATATACAGTATATAGATTTATTATGTCAAACGCTTCCTCTTGTTACATGACTTGTTTCAACTCTTCCTCCAGTTACTTGTCTTTAGCCTTCAGTTAACATTATTCCTATTATTATTATTATTATTATTATTATTATTATTATTATTATTATTATTATTGTCGTATGGCATTTACAACCATAATGTGAAAAATTAGCCTTCAGTTAGAGATGGGCACTATCGACTGATAACTATCGAACTAGTCGATAGTTTAAACTATCGTAACAGTCGACTATTTTAAAAAACAAGTCGACTGAATTCAGTCGCATTCCCGCCACGCAACTCTCCACGTTTCACTGTCCAGTCAGCACAAAACAAGTCGACTGAATTCAGTCGCACTCAAGTCACAGCGACATGGAAGCGAATGGAACTATCGGTTTATGGTCACTTCGGATATGTAATATATAATTATGTTAACTTCATATGTACCTACGATATATGGCGATTTTCTCTTGTCGTTTATATGGTCTTTATTTCGTTGCATATTTGTTTATGTTAATTACGTTAAGCCCTATTCATACATAAGGTATAACCATAGTGTATCGCTATGGTATAATAATAATAATAATAATAATAATAATAATAATAATAATAATAATAATAATAATAATAATAATAATAATAATAATAATAATAATAATCTGAATAACTAATAATAATCTAGAAAATACGGTAGTATTGTGTTTGGCTGTTCTCATCTACAGTATATCTTGATTGTGTACTACAGCAACGCGTTTTACATATTATTATTGTTAACATTGTTCGGGAAAAGAGCCTCATTGTCGTCTTTCTACGTTTCACTGTCCATTTAGCACCAAGAAAGGCCATTCGTATGATGTTGGTTCGTATTAAGGGCATCTCTCTATCTATTAGCCCCGTGTACGAACGAGTGCGTAAATCGGATTTTAATGCGTGTCTATACAAGTGATTTCTAATTATTGTTAAATTGCGTTAAAATGAGCCGAATTCGTAAAAGTACGACTCTCCACTTTTGAAACGGAGAGTTTCGACTGAAAACATTCGAATGTTTTTCATGGACTGACTAGTAGCGTTATATGAATACTTTCATTCGACTGAAATCATTCGACTGTTCAGTCTTCTTGACAGGAAGTAATGAATACTTTTGTTCGACTGAAAACATTCGACTATTTAGTCGATAGTTCGAAGGGACTATCGCCCGATTAGTCGATAGCGGTTTTCAGTCGATAGTGCCCATCTCTACCTTCAGTACTTCCACGTCACCAAAATTCTCTACAACCTTTTTTGTTATTATTCTTGGCTCTTCTCTTTTATCTCTTTCATTTCATTGTTCGGTTCACGAATTACATTTCTCATTTGTAGCAACTGACAGGCATCTCTGATTACCAGGTGTATGCATAAGTTTTTTCCGATTTCACTAAGAGATAGCGTCAGCGAACAGTACGCAGCGTATGAATTTGACACATACGTCAGTTTGTTTGTCTGACATTAACCTACCAACGCACACAAGTTGAGTCCGCCAAACACTAGCGTCTGTGTTGTGTTGTTCAGTGATCATGTCGACTTTTGTGCCTGGAAACGAACATTTGCGCCACCCATTGCTTTTTTTATTTAGTCAAAATAAAAAGGCTGTGGAAAGTCATTGTTTGCTGGTAGAAACATACGGTGAACACGCTCCATCGATTAGAAGAACATGTGAGACATGGTTTCGACAATTGAAACGTGGTGATTTTTGGTGATTTTACTGTGAAAGATAGTGCGCGCTCCGGTAGACAGCAAAAGTGCTAAGACGAGCAATTGCAGGCAAAGCCCGGCGAAACCATTAATGCACAACGCGATCGTCAACAAATTATTAATTTAAGACGCATTGATCGAAAGACGACCGGAATAGGCCAGAAGACACGGCAAAGTGATTTTGTTACACGACAATGCGCCGTCTCACACAGCAAAACCAGTAAAAGACACCTTGAAATCGCTTGGATGCGACATCCTTCCGCACCCGCCGTACTACCCCGACCTGGCGCCATCTGACTGTCACCTCTTCGCATCAGAGCAGCACTTCAGCAATTCCGAGGAAGTTGGATAATGGCTCGACGAATGGTTTGGCGCAAAAAGAAGCAGCTTTCCTGCCATGGTATTCATAAGTTTTCACCCGATTGCTCCCACAGGTTCAGGATTAACTTCTCCACCTCCAGTGACATGTAGTCCTGCCAATTCTCTCTAGCCGTACGTACACATTTTTCTTCCAATTCAGGTAATGATAACCATAATGCATATTTCTACCATAAAACAATCTTGCAAAGATACTGGACTCGAGTTTTGTTGTTATTGTTTATTTTTTCAACAACTCTAGCTCAAAAAGTAGTGCACGTCATCACTGTTTTACAGTTTTAAACATTCTCACTTGACATTCTCTTGAATCTAATATTGCATTTCAATTGACGTATTCACCAACCAAATAATATCTTTATTCTTTGAGATGTGTTAATAATATCCGTGTTGTATTTTAATTTGTCTTCTGCCTATCAGCTGATGTTATCCATAATATGGACGAAACATACCCTGAATTAACATATTTGTGTTGCCTTCAAGAATGAATAATTACTGGCATTGTAAAGGTGGATTTTTGTTAATAATCTTAAAGATTATACTATTGACAATACGGCCTTAAAATGAAATTAATTTCTTTGGCATGGTACTATTGTTTGCGTACTGGCAAGTTGCAATGCTTAATTTCGCTTTAGATCGGTGAACTTTTTCTATAATGTGTAATCTAGGGATTCTCAGTATAAAATTCAGGGTATTTATACTTATTTAATTATTGCACTGTCACTCAAACAACTCTAGCTTCGGTACGCATGACTTGACGAACTTCCCCTCCGTTCCTCATTCAGCTGCTCCCATCCCTCCTAAGGCTTGAGCTTACTGGCTCTGCATGCATTTCGCTCTGGGTTGACGATGCCTGGTTTGAGAGACCAGGTGTGATAATTTGTAAATAATACAAGTCACACCAAATTCAAGAAAAGCCCATTGGACTCGCTGGTGTTGTGGTTTACTTTATCTGTTGTTAACAGGTAGTCTATGTTTCTTTCGTTTCGGTTTCTCCTCTGTCTCGGATTGGTCGTTTCGTTCAGCTTATAAACTTAATTGTGGCAGGCGGTGCGCTCATTGCTGCATGGCAGAACAAAAGACAGACAGCCCCGTTCGTCCTTTCCCAATTAACGCACATGCAATTTTGTTAATGGGGTCCCTGAAAGTCTTAACAAGTGAAGCGATAAAGGAGAGTGGAGGTGGGGGAGGTGAAGCCAGCCTCGGGCGCAGTAAAGCCCTCCCTGGTTCTAGTAACGAGGCTGCCTCTCTCGTTTTGAAAGAGAACAGACACTGGAGTGCCAAACACTGGGCCCTTCTTCAAGTACAAACACCGGCCTCTCTGAGTATTTTATAATGACTTCCAGAAGCATCAAGAAAATATCTATCAAAAATGCTGTGTGTTTAACACCTCCTCAATTGCTACTGACTTTAATAGATGTCGGTATATTGGAATTCAGCAGCAAACATTTTAAAAGGGAATTCATAGCCACTATGTAGGAGTTATGGCCACTGGATTTGTGGTATTACGTCATGTTTATGTGTCACACACCGTGGTTTCTCCCTGTGAATGGGGACACCCATGGTATCCCTTGCCTGTCGTAAGAGGGGACTAAAATGGACCCCAAGGACTCTCAGCTTGGGAGCGTGGATTTGTGACCAAGGAGAATTTACCTCATTCCTGGCATTCCGTCCACGTACTTGTACCAGGTTCCTCATTTTCATCTATCCTATCTGACTTCCATTGGTCATTTCTTCTTTTCATTTTTTTTTTGCTAGGGGCTTTACGTCGCACCGACACAGATAGGTCTTATGGCGACGATGGGATAGGAAAGGCCTAGGAGTTGGAAGGAAGCGGCCGTGGCCTTAATTAAGGTACAGCCCCAGCATTTGCCTGGTGTTAAAATGGGAAACCACGGTAAACCATCCTCAGGGCTGCCGATAGTGGGATTCGAACCTACTATCTCCCGGATGCAAGCTCACAGCCGCGCGGCTCTACGCGCACGACCAACTCGCCCGGTTTTCTTCTTTTCTAACCCCCACATTATTAGAGCATTCTACTTCTACGGAGTCTTTCATTTTCACGCCGTTCGAGACATTTCTCTTTCTTTGACCAACACCTTTATTTTTTGAAGTGCCCAGCCCCTCCCTTTTTGCCTCTCTAATCAGTGTCAATAGAGAATTATTACCTAGTTGTACTTCCTCATAAAAATATGATCACCACCACCTCCTCTCACACTGTGGTTATCTGGTTCGAGTCCCGTTGGTGGAGAAAAATTCGGCGGAGGCAGTGTCACTGTGGCACTGTTTTGTTTACAATTTGTTTTACATCGCACCGACACACATAGGTCTTATGGCGACGATGGAATAGGAAAGGTCTAAGGTGTGAAAATGGTAAAATAAGGAAAACCATCTTCAGGGATGCCGACAGTGTGCATAGAACCTACCATCTCCCGAATACAAGCTGAGAGCTAAGTGACGCAAACCACGCAGGAACTCACTGGGTCATTCAAACACTGTCGTTAATTTTAAAGGCGTGAAAACTTTTGAAAAAAGGTATTTTTATTTTGTTCTTCATTTCGTCATATATTTGTATTTTCTATATTTCTGCATGCATTAATTATTAATTGATTTATTTACTTGAACTAAAATTATTTCAACAAACATTTGTTAAATACACGATAATGATATGAGAAGTAAGACAGATAAGATGTTACTAGCAAATGTTAAACCTATGCTTCTTTTCATCACTGGGTACTCGATTTTGTTCCTGTAGATCTGTTTTGTGATTTGTTCGAGATTTAGTCTTCTCATCAATGATAGAGTATTAGGAAGTTTTTGCGTATTGAAACATTTAATAAAAAGTAGAGTGACATTCGTTTTGCAATAAAATTGTAGAGGAAAGATTTTAAATATAGGTTCATATCACCCAGTTACCCCCACATCCCAATTACGCCACTCCATCCTAATATCTATCCTTCCAGACCGTGCAGCAGCACTACCTAATGGATTTCCAATCGGATGTCATGGTTACACACCAGGTGTATTTATTTTAGAAACATAAACTAGAGATGCCAATTATTGGCGGAGAGTGAAAGAGCTATGCTTGGAATGATAGAAGATTTATGTTGTATACAAAGAAGCAGATTTGTGCAACACAAATAAAATGTTTATTTTTGATGCTTTGTTACTCTGTACAAAATAAAAGATTCTCTAACGTGCTTCTTTTTTCTGAATGTACATTAAATCCGTAATCTGAATAAACATGAGGATGTCTTGGAAAATATATATATGTACAAATCTAACCTTATATGTACAGTAAATTTCTCGTTGCCAGAACACACTGCAAATCAATATTCCTATAATTGACTGCCTAAGTTGATCATGGGAAGAGTTCTGGCAGAAGGCTATATATTAATAAGACTGACGCCAGTAAAGAAAATATATCAAGCGATAGAGCCATACAAAGCAGATACGTTGAGGCTAGAGGGCTTATAATGAGGTGAAACTTCACGGCTAGCCTTAGTCCACCAGTTCAGTGCGACTTACGGCGTAGGTTTAGTTGTTGGACAGCTGCTAACAGCCTGCCTCTCGTTTCTGCCTGCTCGCCTATATACACCGCAGGCGGGCTGACATCACCGTCTCGTCAGTGTGCTGGCTGGGAAATACGTCGCTCGCCGTGTAGCGCGCTGACTTCAAACAGGTGAGCTGGCACCACAATAATTTAAATAAGACCTGTGAGGCATTCGGATTGATATTCAATAAGAAAAAGACAAAATATAGTGTGATAAGTGGAAGAAAATTAAGAACAACTTTAAAGTTAGTGGGGGGGGGGGATATACAAAAAGTATATGCTTTCAAATATCTGGGAAGCATAATAAAGGATGACATGAGATGCAAACAGGAGGTAAAATCTCTTATCGCAATTACCAAGGAGGCATTTAATAAGAAGAGGATGCTTCTTTGAGGAAGAAAATGGCAATGTGATTTATATGGAGCGTGGAATATTACGGAGCTGAGACATGGACACTGAAGAAAGAGGAAGAAAGAGGACTGGAAGCATTTGAAGTGTGGATTTGTAGGAGGATGAAGGGGGTAAAATGCGTACATAAAGTGAGAAATGAGGAAATGAGAAGAGTGGGGGAAGATAGAGAGAAATATTAAAGGTAATAATGAGGTGGAAACACAATTGGCTTGATATTGGATGAGAAGGGATTGCTTACTGATGGTTTCTGTTACGGAGTATAGTGGATGTGCAGAGGTGAAAGAAGGTGCGGGGGTGAACAGGTCTCAAAATACGGAATTAAAGTTAAGATAAAATTTAACAAGGTTATATTTTCTTTTCAAGATTAAGAAATAACAAATAGAACAGGTACTCAGTAGCCGAAACACAATTCGAAAATGTACAATTACAGTGATTACAGGATTTGGGCTCCGAGAGCCAGACACACAATTCTTGAGCTATAAGCCCAACCTTACGATATACAGAATTCAACAAAGGGGCAGAAGACCCCAATCATGCCTAGGAGCACTTGCTCCTCTTTACACGGTAAAGCCTCCTCGAGGCATACAACAACTCAATTTTCAAGAAAGAGCAACTCGCTGTCAAAATTTAAGCCTATCAAAGGCCACACCAAACTCCACATTCAAGTTGTCCTCCAAGGACATGAAAACAGAGGTAAAAATACCCAACCTACTGAGGCCTATTAAGTAAAGAAACAGGTAAATTACATGGCCTCTAAAATACCAACTTGAGAGGAGGCGTTCTTGCACTCCTAATACACTTTATATAAAACCTACTTGGCACTAGGCCGTTACTGCAAGGGCTAATCCCATACTAAAGAGGTGACTTTTAGAAGTAAACAATTTACATTACGTTAAGGAAAAAACGGTTGTGAAAATAAGTTCACCTCAATGCAATATGAGTGGGAGCTCGAGAGGGTTTAAGCACTCTCTATCCCAATATGTAGTTTAAAAGATAGAATTGATACTAAGTGTCTTTACATTTTAGGGGAAAAGTTACATGGTGGAAAGGCTTCGGACCTGCCCCGAGAGTTAAACTGCTGAGCTGACAAGAAAAGAAGTTATTAAACGGCCATTACCTGGTGGCTGAACTGCTGCCCGAAGAAAGAGGCGCTTCCCGCCCCCTGCTACGTACTTTACGCACTGATAGATGTTACTGAAGTGGCCCGGAGACCCGAAAATCAGCAGTTTATATACCCTCGTGGAAAGTTCGAGGCGTTTCAGGAATGAGAACACCCTCCCACAAAAATTTTATTGGTTAACGACGAAAACCCCTACACTAGATGAGGAAGAAACACCTTATTGGTGGAAAATTAATTACAGAAAATTATGATTGGCCAGTTTCAAAACTGGCAGAAAGAAAGGGTTAATATTGCCAACTTAAACAATAACTGAAAGAAATTTAACAAAGAACAAACTTATGAATTCAAAATTTCTCCAAAAACATAGTTCTTTCACTTCGCACTAGGGTGCACAATTGTAGTTCTTCAGTAGTGCCATCTGGAAGAGAATGTCCACACTTCTTACTACAGGCAAAACAAAAATACATCGAAAACGACCCAGTTCAGAAACTTCAAAATTTCCAAGTAGTGACATCTTCTGAGAAACTTGAAAATTAACACAGTAGATAAAGTTCAGACTTCCTCCAGTAGAGGAGTTTCAACTGGCGCAAAGTTTGAATTAGCGGCGTGGGGGTGTACCACCCGGTACAGTTTCTATGGAAGGAACGGTGAATGGAAGAAGAAGAAAAAATCGCAGAAGATACTAGATGGCTGATAGTATAAGGATAGATGCCAATTATGAGAAAACGAAGAGGGTA